>NC_089593.1:30921719-31521719 GCF_019320115.1 Miscanthus floridulus | reverse complement strand
AGGAGACTTGATCAATGTCGTCAGTAATGACGAACCACTAGCAGTAGGCGAAACAGAACAAGAAAGGCTAGCACGCGAAGCATGCAATATTGACCGGTTTAATCGTGGACAAGCCGAAGCCGAGGCAGAAGAGGAGGCACGACGCATAAGGATCTAGCCACGCGATCTCAACAATGCCTTTGATAGGGTAGGGGAAAAGCAGGTCTTTAGGACTCCAAGCACCAACGTAGCTGTTGCTATGGCGACAATGCAACGACTACCCAATACCCCGGAAATCTAGGAAATTCATGATGATGTACAAGCCTACCTGACGTCTGCTATAGCCTAGACCGCAGAGATTGCAAACCAAGCCCGGGCTCCATCCGTCTTAGTCGAATCAAGCCACAGTCCTCAGTACTCAAGTCGCCCACAGTCACCCAACCAACGTGGCTCGCGCAACGATGACCCACCAGACAACCGTCAAGGCGGAAACGGTGGTCATGATGGTGGTTCGGATGACAACCGCCACAACAACCAGGACGATAATCGACGAGACAACCATGACAATCGCCGTGATAACCACGGTCGCAGGGTCAACTAGGGTGGCAATCAGGATCGCCGTGACGGCAATAACGATCTTCGCCATTCCCTCGGAGAACGTGATCTGCGCGATCACATTAACCAAAGAGCCAACGATCGTGCATCCCACGAAAGCTATCGCCATATGGAATATGATACTACCCACGGCCCTCCAGGTTTCAAGCAGTTTACTCCTCACCTTCGCCAAGTCATGTGGCCAAAAAACTTCAAGCTCGAAAAACTCCAGAAGTACGACGGTAAGGAGAACCCCGAGTTATGGGTCATGCTCTACAAAACCACATGCAGATCAGCCATGGCTGACGAGCACGTCATGTCTAATTACTTCCCAGTCGCCGTCGGCCATGCAGGCCACCAATGGCTGGTCAGCTTGCTGGTGAACTACTTTGATTCTTGGCAAAAGCTCAAGCAAGCATTCATCGACAACTTCATTGCTACTTGAGAACAACCCAGCAACAAATATGATCTGCATCGGATTCGAGATCGCAAAGATGAGCCACTGCGCGAGTACGTCCGACGCTTCTCGGAGATGCGCATCAAGGTCCCATCAATCTCCGACAATGAGGCAATCGAAGCTTTAATCACTGGTCTCCGCTTCCACGATGCCCTAAGGGACAATCTCCTCCACAAAAGACCTAAATCGGTCACAGCGCTCCTAGCTACTGCTAAAAAATATGCGGACGCCGATGATGCTAAAAAGATAATCATTGAAGAAGCAGCAAGGGTTCCATGCTACGACCACCCCCACACCGCGATGACTACCGCGGCAACCATGGTCGAAACGACAATTTTGATCGCCGCAACCAGCGCAACGATTCCCGCGACCACCACGATCAGTGTAATCAGCGGCGTAATCACCGTGACGATTACAGGGGCAAGCGTGCTCGGGAAGATGATGGTGAAGTCAACATCGTTAAAAATGGTGTCGGATGTCGCAACTACAAAGAAAACTACGCCAAATCATTGAAAGGACCTTGCCAGCTCCATCCCAAGTCAAACCATACCATGGAGAATTGCTGTGTTCTCAAATCCATCTACACGCGCCAATAGGCTCTGGATAAATCCGACAAGCCTAATAACGTAGGGGAGCAGCGTAACGAGGACAACGATGATGAAGACATAGATCCCCGTCACAAGTACATTAAGCCAACCGACCGCATCCACACCATCATTGCGGGCAGAGTGTCCATCGAGACCAAACAAGAGCGCAAGCTTCTTGCCCGCGCTTGCTTGAACGTGGCCAATGCCGACAACCTCATCGCCGATCTGCGGCTCCCTCCTTGGTCTCACCGCGAGATCTCCTTCAGCAGAAAGGACCAATGGGCTGTAATACCTGAGCCAGGGCATTTTCCTCTGGTTCTCGATCCTTGCATCAACAAGGTTCAGTTCGATAGAGTGTTGATTGATGGCGGTAGTTCCATTGATATACTATTCAAGAATAGTTTGCCAGCCCTGAAGATAACCCAGGCTGATCTCAAGCCATACGAGGCACAGTTCTGGGGTGTTCTCCCTAGACAGAGCTCCACACCTCTCGGGCAGATCACGCTACCTGTGCAATTCGGTACCCCAGACCACTTTTGCACCGACTACGTCAACTTCGTGGTCGCCGACTTCGAAGGCACCTACCATGCTATCCTTGGCCGACCAGCGCTCACCAAGTTCATGGCCATACCTCACTACAGGTATTTGGTGCTCAAGATGCCTATTGAGAAGGGGGTTCTAACTCTTAGGGGCAACGTATACGCAGCTTACACCTGTGAGGATGACAGCTTCAAAATAGTAGAGGCTCACGACCTCTCTATTCGCATGGTCAAGACCACGCTTGACGCCAAGCAGACCCCAGCCGACCACCTAGAGATCCCAGAGCTCGAGGCCCCATGCAAGAACATCAAGTCCAAAGAGCACAAAGAGATCCAGCTGGTCGATGGTGATCCCAGCAAAACGGCCCTTATCGGGGCCAACCTGGATCCTAAATAGGAAGACGCGCTCGTCAGGTTCTTGAGGAGCAACGTGAGTGTGTTCTCATGGAAACCCGCTGACATGCCCGGTGTACCTTGGAACTTGATTGAGCACTCCTTAAATGTCGATGGCAAGGCCAAACCCATCAAGCAGAAGCTATGATGGTTCGCTCGCGACAAAAAGGAGGCTATTAGGGTAGAAGTTACACGGCTTTTAGCAGCTGGATTTATCAAAGAAGTGTACCATCTGGAGTGGTTAGCCAACCCGGTTCTTGTACGCAAAAAGAATAAGGAATTGAGAATGTGCGTTGATTACACTGATCTCAACAAACACTGCCCTAAAGACCCCTTTGGCTTACCTCGCATAGACAAGGTCTTAGATTCAACTACCGGTTGCGAGCTGCTTTCCTTTCTCGATTGCTACTCTGGTTATCACCAGATCGCTCTCAAAAAGGACGACCAGATCAAGACATCCTTCATCACGCCCTTCGGCGCCTACTGCTACATGACCATGTCGTTCAGGCTCAAGAACGCTGGGGCTACCTACCAATGCGCCATATAGGCCTGCCTCAAAGACAAGATAAAAGACGACCTCATTGAGGCTTATGTTGATGATGTAGTTGTTAAAACCAAGGAAGCATACACCCTTGTCGACAACCTAGAACATACCTTTGCAGCCCTTAACACATTCCAATGGAAATTAAAACCAAAGAAGTGCATCTTTGGTATTCCATCTGGTATACTGCTCGGCAACTTCATCAGTCACGACGGCATACGCCCTAACCCAGAGAAAGTAAAAGCTGTCTTGGATATGAAGCCGCCCAAAAAGGTGAAGGATGTTCAGAAGCTTACTGGATGCATGGCTGCCCTCAGTCATTTCATATCAAGATTAGGCGAAAAAGGACTACCGTTTTTCTAGCTGCTCAAAGCATCTGAGAAGTTTGAGTGGTTGGAGGAAGCAGATGCTGCCTTTACACAGCTGAAACAATTCCTTACATCACCTCCGGTCCTCACTGCTCTCACAGAAGACAAAACCCTCCTGCTTTATATTGCGGCAACTAATCGAGTGGTCTCCACTGCCATGGTGGTCGAGCGTGACAAGCCCGACCACGTCTACAAGGTATAGTGACCAATTTATTTTGTCAATGAGGTGCTCAGTGAATCCAAGACCAGGTACCCATAGATTCAGAAACTGATCTATGCCATACTAATTACATCCCGAAAGTTGAAACACTACTTCGATGGATATCGTGTGGTGGTCATGACCGAGTACCCTCTGGGAGACATCATTCACAACAAGGATGCAAACGGGCGCATCGTTAAATGGGCAATGGAGCTATGCCCTTTCTCCTTAGAATTTGCAAGCCGTACTACAATCAAGTCTCAGGCACTTGTTGATTTCATCATCGAGTGGATAGACTTAAGCACACCTGCCTCTCAGGGGCCCGCCGAGTATTGGAAGATGTACTTCGATGGCTCTCTCAACATCGATGTCATAGGAGCAAGAGTCCTTTTCGTATCACCATCCAAGGAGCAGCTCCAATATGTCCTCAGGATTTATTTCCTGGTGTCTAAGAACGCCGCCGAGTATGAAGCATGCCTACACGGTTTGCACACTGCGGTCGAGCTCGGTGTCAAGCGTCTCTATGTCTACGGAGACTCAGCTCTGGTCATCAACCAACTCAATAAGGATTGGGATACGACCAGCGAAAAGATGGACGCATACTGCAAAGCGATCAGAAAGCTGGAAGGCAAGTTCTATGGCATCGAGTACACACATGTGGTCTGGGACAAAAATCAAGCAGCAGATGCGCTGTCAAAGTTAGGATCATCCCGAACCAAAGTCCCACATGGCATATTTGTTCAAGACCTGCTCACGCCCTCCATCAAAGAAGAAGATCCCACGGTCGACAAGCCTCCAGACCAGCCATTGGTGGCTATGGTTCTGGCGTCTAACACCACCAAACCACCTCCGACCACTAAGAAGCCCGACTAGAGAGTACCTTTCATCAAGTACCTGACAGATGGTAGCGGTTACACCGATCAGACAGAAAATGAATGCCTGATGCGTCGCAGTAAGCAGTATCTGCTCGTCAATGGCAAATTGTGGCGCAAGAACGCGAAGGAGGAAATCTTGATGAAGTGTATACCCAGGAGGATGGTGAACATCTCCTAGACAAAATCCACTCTGGCTCCTACGGCAACCACATGGCCTCGAGAACGCTGGTCGGCAAGGCTTTCCGAGCAGGGTTCTATTGGCTATCATCCGTAGCCGATGCAGAGAAGCTAGTTCGCCATTGTGAAGGTTGTCAGTTTTTTGCCAAGAGAATCCACGTACCAGCACACAAGATTCAAACTATACCAGCCTCTTGGCCCTTCGCATGCTGGGGACTGGATATGATCGGGCTTTCAAACCAGCCCCTAGAAAATTTACATGCGTCTTTGTGCTGATCGACAAATTCTTCAAGTGGATAGAGTACATGCCCCTGGTCAAGGCATCTTCAGAAAAGGCTATCGCGTTCCTCGATCAGGTCATCCACCGCTTTGGCATACCCAATAGCATCATCACTGATCTGGGTACCCAGTTCACCGAGAACGCTTTTTGGGACTTCTACGATGAAAGGAGCATAGTAGTAAAATATGTCTCGGTGGCACACCCTAGAGCTAATGGACAGGTCGAGCAGGCAAATGGTATGATCATGGACGCACTTAAGAAGAGGATGTACAGAGAGAATGACAAAGCTCCTGGAAGATGGCTCAAAGAGTTACCAGCCGTGGTCTGGGGTCTCAGAACCTAGCCCAGTCGCAATACCGGCGTATCACCATACTTTATGGTTTATGGCGCTGAGGCAGTGCTCCCAATAGATATAGCCTTTAGATCAACACGGGTAGAGAAGTTTGATGGAGACAAGGCCAATGAAGTGCGGGAGCTAGAAGTGAATAGTGCAAAAGAGAAGCGGCTTGATTCTTGTGTATGTATAGCCAAATACCTTGCTGTTTTGTGCAGGTACTACAATAAGAATGTCAAGGAGCAGTTCTTCATGGTCGGGGACCTGGTCCTGAAGTGGAAGACGAATTAGGCTGGTGTCCACAAACTCGCAACCCCATGGGAAGGACCCTTCATGATCAAGGAGGTTACACGCCCTACATCTTACAGGTTAGCTCGCCTAAACGGCACAGACGTACCCAATTTCTGGCACATCGACAAGCTTAGGCGTTTCTATGCTTAGCTACTAAGATATGTACCCCTCTTGTACTTTTGATTTATTTCAATAAAGCTATTATGATTTCTCCGACCACTCAAATGTGTCACTTCGAAGTCTATTGGTATTCTAACTCTACCAGTTAAAACCGACCACCATTCCTTCTCGGGTTCTCGAAGCAGGCCCTATCTCCGGTTCCTCCCAACGCATGCATGGGATCCGCTTTCTACGCTATGGGTGATCGGCAGGTGCTCTCTGGTTTGACTTGTGTGTTTCTACGTGTGCACAAGCTACGCACCTCACACTCTAACCGCAAGACAAACCAGGGCCATACAAACCTTTCAGGATGACGTGTCGACTAAACTGGTACAACTAAACAGAATGCCAACACATTCTAACTTAGTTACATCAACATGATATCCGAGCTTAAACACGTTTTCTACAAAACAAACAAGCTTATGTTGATATACAAGTACGTTATTACAAGCTTGCCTGAAAAGGTCCATGTTTACAATAACCCAACTACATCTTCTTCTACAGCTATAGCCTACACTATTGGCTGGTCGGGGCACGCGGTGCTTGCTGCTCGCTGGGCCTGGCATCGTGCTCGGGTCTCGGGGACTCTGGCATTAATTGAGCTGAAGAAGATGGCCCCGCCGATGCCTGCCTGGTCGAGACCACAGGCTTCGCCAGTAGGCTTGAAGATAACGGCGCTCCCAACTGACTTGTTGATGGCGTTCCTTGTACGGGTGGTGTCGTACCTCCACATAGGTTAATATCGCTAATTATTTTCACCGACAAGTCCAGCTGGGTCATCCATAGCTCCTCGGCCTTGTCTGGATCTACCTCCTTTGGGTATCCAGCCTCCAGGCGCTTGAGATCGATCAGGGGGTAGTGAGCACGTACCATGCTTAGCACATGTGCGCCTGCGTACTCGCCCACCTCCTTCATGAACCCCTAGAACCATCCCCATGCCCTTTGGCATCTTTCAATCAATCCCAGCTGCGGCGTCCTTGGCACATCTTCTGCTAGCGCCGGATCGACGAGGTTAAGGACCGACAAAATGCCCTTTGCCACCTCCTGGCACCGGCTTTTCTAGGTGTCACGGTCCTTGGTGATCTCTTGGCATTGCGCCTTCCAGCCGTCACGGTCTTTCATCATGGCCTCCAAATGCTTCTTTGCATTGATTTTTATAACTGCAAACCACACACGCTATTAAAACGTTAGACCACGCCAAACTACGGTAGGCAACAAAAATGAGCAAAGGCGGTTGGACAACTTACCTTTCAGCTCCTCTGTCATCTTGGTCATGTGGTCCTAGAGCTGCGACAGGTCTTGCACCAGTTTTCTATTGTCCTCGTTCAGGCGATCACACTCCTCGACCGCACGACTATTCTCCTCTTGGAGATAGATCACTTCAGCTTCTAAGCCTGCACTACAACTGTTACTACCAACAACGCAACAGCACTTGTCAGTAGTCGGTATGATAAAATGGCTACTTACTTGTTCTTTCCCACTCTTTCTTACTGAGCTAGATGACTAGGTTCTGGTTCTAGGAATCTTGCACCGTCTTTTCATGATCGATGGCTTCAAGTTGCTGGCGCAAGCGGTCCACCTCTGCCATCAGCTGCTTGTTGTTTGCAACGATCCCTCGATCTGGTCGAAGCATTTCTTGCGGTACCTTGTGGTCTTCATTAAGTCCTGTGTGTAGATAGCTAAGTAAGACAACTACTAGACCGCAAGACCAGGGGGTGAAGCGAAGCTTACCTGCACTTCCGTAACAAGCCGCTTTGCCGCCCGTTCAACTTTCTTGGTTTCTTTGACCTCCGGGATTTCCTCATGGATAACCCATTGGTCATTCCACCAATGCGACACATAAACATGTTGTTGCTTGTCTTGCGGATGGCCCAGGACCTCCTCCACCTCGTCCTCTTCGGGCTCTTCTTCGGGTCCTAGTGCTGGCCCGGTGCCAGCAACATCTGTGATCACCACATCCTTCCCATGAGCTGCAGTGTCGATAAATGTGGTCTGTGCTCTCACCTCCAGCCACTGCTCCTCGGTCTGCTCTGTTACCCTTGACGTTGAGGTGTTGCCCTCAGTAGGTTTAGTGCTCAGAGCACTCATGCCCAGCTCAGCTGGTCCCTCGACCACCTGCTCAGAGACTATTATCTGACCACTCGCATGCTGAGGCCCCGATAGATCTTCTACTATGGCTTCCTCGGTGGTCGGCTGCTGGGTAGTCTGCTCTATACTTATTGGCGGTGCCACGCCACTTCTGGCTAGCTGGTCTGGACATTCTGTGGACGCCGAGCTAGTACATCCGAGATAAGTTTAGAAAACAATCATATTAAATGCAAATTGCTCACTTATATCAAGGTTACAAATACTTACATGTTGGAAGCACAGAATGATGTGGAGAAGACGCGTCTCTTCGGCCGTACTTGCTCCACGTGCTGTGCGGATGACTCCTGGTCTCCCTCTACATCCAGCACTATCACTGGGCCTTCGTGCTTGACCCCTCCGCCACTTGTCCTTCGCGTTGCAGTGGTCGGTGGCATGCTCGGTTGAGTTGTTGCTCCCATCGCCGGTCGCGTTCCTTGCCCAGGGACTCCCGAAGTCGACTTGGCTGCATCCTTCACCGCCATCGGCGATGTGGGTCCCACAGGCGCGGAGGACCCACCTTGCTCCACCGACTCCAGTTGCTTCCTCCTTTTTCGAGGGACAAGTTGAAAGGTGTCTGCATCTTCTCCTTCCTCTACGCCATCGTCCGGCCAAGCAAAAATCACCTACCGACGCTTGCTGGCCGGGTTCTCCTCCGGGTCCTCCTCGGGCTCATTGATATTTAGCGCTCCCCCGGTGAGTAGGGTGGTTACTGATCTCTTCTTTGACTGTTTGGGGGCAGCCGGCCGTTTACCAGCAGCTTTGGCTGCTGCCTCCTCTCTAGCTCTGACCTCCGCCCAGTAGACGTCCTCGTCCTCGATCTTGACGCTGGTCTGGGTGGTGGGATCAGCTCCTTGTGGCCACTCTACTCCAGGGGGTGGCGACACAAACACTGTCGCTCTATCTCAACCATTAACCTGGGTAACAAAAGGGAGTGAACACAGTGAGTTTACACTTAACCTACCACAATATAAGACTACGGGTACGCGGCAAGACGAGTTAACTTTGGGGGAGGTTGGACAAGCTTGAAAGCATGCTCGATGTCGCTCAATCTAGCATAATTTAGATCGGCTAAGTTAAATAGCTAGCCAATTCTAGCTTTGACTTCAATTTTGCCAAGCGCCCTCTACCTCGTCCTCGTCGGGTCTGTGCTCCCTTGATACTCATAGCCAGGATGTACCCTCCTCTAGCAGGGTTGGACCCGTCGGCTGATGAAACTCCCGACTACGCTCAAACCATCCAGTTTTTTCCATGGGATCATTCCAAATATTTCTGGGATCTGTCCTAGATGCTCGGGCTTCTCCAACCAGCTCGTCTTCTTCTCTAGAATGTAGCCCGCGTCGCACAACGTGATCGTGTTTGTCTCTTCGTGGATGTAGAACCATTTTTTGTATCAGTCATCGAGCGGCGTGTTCCATGGGCAGTGCAGGTACTGGGCTTTCATGCCGTCATAGAGGTTGAGGTATACACCCCCGGCTATCTTCGAACCACCGCTTCCTTTCTTCCGCAGACAGAAAAGATGGCGGAAAAAATTGAAATGGGGCTGGAAGCCACCATACGCTTTGCACAGATGAATAAAAGTGGTGACAAGGAGGATTGAGTTGGGATGCAGATTGCAAATCCCAATCTCATAGTAAAGACAGAGCCCCTGAAGAAACGGATGTATCGGAACTCCAAATCCATGTTTAAAGAAATCCTCGAACACCACGATCTCACCTGGTTGTGGATCGGGGTACCTCTCGCCCTCTGGCGCACACCATCCTATGAGCTCCTTGTTGTGGAGTACCCCCATGGTGATGAGATCTTCAATGGTCTGCTCGTTGCTTTTCGACTTCCACCATTCCTTCGCCATGACTCCTGTTTTCTTCTGCGCATCACTTTTCGCCATTTCCTTTCATTTTCTGCTTCTGACTCTGGCCTTGCTGGTGAACGGGGAGTTTTTGATCTTCAACAGCAGCAGAGGATTAGCAAAGGTGGCAGTCGAAGCGGCGGCAGATTGATTGGTGGCGATTGCGGATGTGTTAGGGTTGGTTGGCGAGAGGAAGACGAAAGCTACGGTTGTGAATGGCAATGGGGTTCAGTAAATAGTAACTAACCTATCATATACCGTATTTAACCCAAGAGTTATGCCATTTCGTCTGCTTGGGACTCTTGGGGGACGTGCGCATGCGCCACAGACGGTTGTTTTCACAGCCTCGAGATCTACGCCAATATATGCGCCTCTTCGTTGCCAGTGTGGGAGGGCCCACGCTAACGCACCTACTGACAGGTGCCACGCAACTGTTTGCTTGACAAGACAAAAAGGCAATATGACGTGCTATACCCATCTACTTTGTTGACCGGACATGTCAGACCAGACTTGTCAGAACAAATAAATAAATAAATACATAAAATAATTGTAAAAGTGGCATATGATTTTTTTGCCACACTTTTTGTGCTTGGGGACTGTCCCGACCACCCTCGTGCTCGGGGACTGTCGCGGCTATCCTCGTGCTCGGGGACTGTCCCGACCACCATCGTGCTCGGGGACTGTACCGACCACTCTCGTGCTCGGGACTGTCTCGACCGCCATCGTGCTCGGTGACTGTCCCGATTACCTTTGTGTTCGGGGACTGTCCCAACTACGGTTATTCTCGGGGATTCGTTGTTTTCCCCATGTTGCGCTCGGGGACTGCCCCGACCACTCTCCGACCATTGCTCGGGGATCGCTCTCCTCGGCTACATGTGATTTGTACTCACATATAGTTGAGAGGCATTTATTTTTTCTCACTTAGACCTTGCTACAAGGCTGATACCTCGCCTTCCAGCAAGGTCGGGGACTACATCGGTACGATGCACCTGCCGGTGCAACTCATATTGCTTGTACGACGATTGGATTCTCAACTTAACTGGGAATTCTTTTTAGACCCTAGCACCACGTGCCTACGTCACCTACTACCAGGCTCGGGGACTAAGTGGGCACACTTCACCTTGTGGTGAATGTGTTTATTTTATCAGCCCCTATGCTCTGACTGTTGGCCATAACTACTATTGTACAAGGGTCATTTACATTTCTTTTCAGAAATACAAGTGGGCACACTTGATCAGGAAAGAAATCTTTTTCTTTTTTCTTTAGAGCACCATGCATTCTTCGGACAACCGGAATCTTCGGCTATAATCGTGGTCTACTGCTCTCTGTGCTGACCAGAATACTGGCACATTTGCTTGGTCAATGTTTCAACCAGTTGGAGATGATATGAAGACAGACCGCATTAGCCTAAGAAGATCAAACGGTGTGTCGCAACATAATACATGGTGCTCGGGGACTAGCTATGGGGGTATTAACCCCTATACCCTTATGGCTAGGATTGGGCCAGCCCGGACCAGAGGTCCGGTCCACTAGAAGACGACGCGTAGCCCAGCCGATCTGCTCGGAGTCCCATGCAAGGAATCAAGGCAGACTTGGAGATCAATCAAGATCCTGGTCGGTTAGAATAGGAATCCTTATCTGGCCACCTATGGCAATTGTAACTGGTTAGGATTAGTTTCTAGATCTATAACCCTGCCCCCCAGACTATATAAGGCGGGCAGGGGACCCCTCTCAAAAATCATCTTATTTACATATAGCAATACAATCAGACGCAAGACGTAGGTATTATGCCTTCACAGCGATCGAACCTAGATAAAACCTTATGTCTGTCTTGTGTCACCATCTCGTTTGTAGCTTGCGCACCTGTCTGCCGATAATCTACTA
Organism: Miscanthus floridulus; assembly: GCF_019320115.1. NCBI lineage: Eukaryota > Viridiplantae > Streptophyta > Magnoliopsida > Poales > Poaceae > Miscanthus > Miscanthus floridulus. Next base: position 31,510,089 of record NC_089593.1, on the reverse strand, counting down.
CCTTGGACATACCCCTAGGTAGACTGCTGACCATATTTCGTCGACATACGGCGACGGCGCTCACCATTAGAATTGTTTGCTGTTAATTATATATTTGTACTAAATTATATGTTTAGAGCATCTCTAGCGGTCCTCTAATCTCACACCTTATCCTCAAAAAACTGTCATATTAGAGCAGGTATACAATAGTTGTCGCATGGCCAAGCATGTCAGGATCTTGTCAAATTTGAAGGAGAGATAAAATAGAAGACTGCTCGGCGCTCCTATAGTCGACTAGTGTCAGCACGAAAATTCATCCCATGTCAAGGGCACACGAGCAAGCCGGAAGGGTCTTCTCGATGGAGCTAGAGATTCGTCTGGCTTCAACACAGGGGTGGTCAATCCTGCGTACTCCTCCCAAGACATGCCAGTCAATTTGACCTTGCAATTGACAAGGAGAGAAAGCTAATCAGTAATTTAAGGCGGAACATGTTGGTATTGCCAGATAGTCCCAAATATGCGGCTCTGAGAGCCAATATGGAAGGAGATCGACTAAACAGTCGATGCCAGCATACTCATAAGAATAAATCAGTTAAAGCTCATGAAATTATAAAAGAAAGATCGGCTATCATTCAGGATGAATCTCATTATTTAAACAAATATTAGTCAATGGCAATAGAATATCAACAATAATCAGTTTATGCTAAGCCAAATGACTGCAGGTAACCGAATCCCTTTTTATATAAAAGAAGCAACTCATCATAATTTAACCATTTAATAAACATAAATTTAATGAACATGTTAGATCTCATCTATCGTCATGATCAGTGGGGCATGAGACAGAATCATGCAGGCCGTAGAAACAACAATAGATTTGACGACCCTAACTACTAATATCAGTGGGGCATGAGTCAGAGTCATACAGACTGTAATACAATAATAAGATCATGGGGCTAACACATCTTTCAACCTATCTTTACTTCAACGGTCTCATGACGTGAACTACGTATGTGAAAGCGCTCGTATTGGCTAAAATAGCCGATTTAGGCATAGCGCACAGTTAAGGTCATGCCCTATCAGGAACAGATCTATCAAATAACGATCCCCACTCCACGGTGCTAACAGTGGGGTGTGAGGCAGAATCACATAGGCCATGATAACGGGCCACGGAACGGTTTTCGTTAGCCAATAGACCTATCCAAGACAAAACATGCCTTAACCGCACACTATAAACGATCAAGATTGACATAAAACAGCCGATAAAACAGTCCGAGAACATTTCTTTTTTATTTTGAGGGAACGAGATCTGGATAAGAACATTTGAACTGTAACCGTAATATTTATAATGTTTAATATTGATGGACCTGTCGTCTACGTAGCGTATATAAAGCAAAACCCGATTCCATGAAAAAATATAAATTAAAATCAATTATAAAACAATAAAATGCGAATGGGCCATCACTGCCAGTTAGCAACGAACCGACAGTGTTGTCTTGCAAAACACTGTCGGTTATCAACAAACGGATAGTGTTGTCTTGCAAAACACTGCTGGCTTGAGCCATGAACCGACAGTGTTGTCTTGCTCAACACTGCCGGTTTGAGCCCTCAACCGACAGTGTTGGCTAGCTCAACACTGCCAGCTTGAGCCATGAACCGACAGTGTTGGCTAGCTCAACACTGTCGGCTTGATCCATGAACCGACACTCTTGAAGCAACCTTCACTGTCGGTTAGGACTACAAACCGACAGTGTTGTTCACCTAGACATTGTCGGGTGGAGCCAGAAACCGATACTGTTTCCTATAGATCAGTGTCGGTTTTTAAGAACCGACAGTGATGTCAACCCCCATCACTGCGGGTATGCCACTGTCGGTTCAAAATCCAGCAGTGAAGGGGTTTTTTGAACCGACAGTGATGTCCAGATCTGGGGTAGTGATGGTAGTAGTTGAATTACTATGTAACACTAGCTAGACAAACATATATATAGTTGTTGTTCCATGCCAAAAGCGTTGTTTATATATACAACTGCTACATAAACATATCCCTTAGTTGCTGTAGAACTCAAAAGCTAGACAAACAACTCCCTTAGTTGTTGTAGAACTCAAAAGCTAGACAACCAACTCCATTAGTTGTTCAACAACTCAATTGCCTTCTCAACTATCTCCCTGTCACAACTAAGAGATTCCGGAAGCATGCCTACTGCCTCTAGGCTCTCCTTATTCATGTGGGGGATCTTATACCTATTCCCTCCATTATCTTTCATAACTTCAATCATGCATCCTTGTAGCATGAGGAATATCCTATTCAGAATGACAGGGTTGTAGTTTTGATACTCATTGTCCACATTTGCGATGAGCTCATCCATGTTTCTAGATGTCGTTCTATCCGTTAATGACTGAAGAGAAGTAAAGAAACCAAGGTCTAGGCAAATACATGTCAGGTGAATTAGCATGTTGGTTCATTAGGCGTATATCAAGGCCGGTATTGGCAACTGCTGCAGCAAACTCTGCATCATCGCCGTGTACATGAGAAGGAGCATTGTCTTGTTGTATCCAAATTGTCTCGTGGGCATCTTCTTGAGGCCAACAAGCTTTTATAGCTGGTAAAAGTATTGTGATCATATAAGATCTCATTGTTTCTCCATCAACCTTCATTGTCTTTGTGATAGGTGTGCCCCTTGGCCTATTGCCACTTCTTCTTTGTGCTGGTTCCTAAAATTATGAAGATTAGTATGACAAATAATATAATACTAATTCTTTTATAGCGAAACAAGAATATAACATGACGAAGATTGCTACCTCACGGACAAAAGGCTATATGCCTAACTTGCCATCAAAATAACATCTCTCTTCAGCATCAAACCTAGGTTGTGTAACACCAGAATAAAACATGACTTTGTGAATCGCATTCTTGTTTTGCACTATCCTGTGTGGGTCTTCTTCGTTTGGATGCATGTACATAGTCTTAGTCTTCCTTGTCCCATTGAACCACTTCTCATCTATGTGGATAATATTTTTCATGATTCTAAACTTGGGATTGTTTGGCAGTGTACTTGGGTCTAGCATAGTGACACACCACCTCAGCCTATCCTTTTTATTTTCTTCATTCAAATAGGGCTTCAGTGAGTTGGAGTGTCGGTGTAGTAATCCTTCTTTGAACGACCTATGTAGAGTGCTTTTATTAACACCCAGAGCATTTCCTTGTGACCTTATAGTACCCCTTCTGTTTTAGGGAATATCTAGAACTGTAGGGAGGTCCACTTCAAATTTTTTACGGCCACAATTCTTAGGTTTCAAACCATTGACATTTATTGGTATGCCCTGTGCCCAACATTTTCTTGCTCTCTGCCATACATGTCGGCTGCAATAATAGTTGTACTATTCCTTTTAAATCTGCCATTGTTACTTGTTCGAAGCAAATCTTCAAATATGTCTCGTCTTTGTCTATCGGTTATTTCCTTCTTCCTATATGGAGCCTCATCATGATGTGGTTGGTCATCATCTTCATTGTTATGTGGTTGCTCATCCTCTTCATCATCATTTGCTTGATCATCCTCTTCCTCACCATGTGTTTGTTGATCCTGTCCACCATCTGAGTCCGACAACTCCTCTTCATCAAAAGCAACATCTACAACATTGGAGTATATGCCAAACTCCTCTATGAGATCCTGCACGGCATCTTGTGCATCTTGCAAGGCTATGCCACCGTCTACAGAAAAATGTATGTTTCTTCTATATTGTCAATGCATATAGGAAAAGCTTTTGATGCATGGTTATTAATAAAGCTACTGTCGGGTTCATAAACCTGGGGTCCCTCGCGGACTGGCTTCCCAACAAAGGCTCGACCCAAGCCAACAACGTGTAACTCATGGGCCGACCCAAGTATCTAAACAACAGGCCCGAAGGGCGATCCAATCACTGACCGGAAGGTCTGGCCGAGGAGGAGCGGCGCCCATTTTCTGACTCTGGCCCACCTCTCCGACCGGAGCGCTCGCTTCGGTCTCTGGCCCACCTCCGGACGGCCTCTCTGACTAGAAGGTCTAGCCAAAAGCACTACTTCCAACTCCGACCCACATCTCCGACTAGGGATGCACCGAACCCCTGCTCACTGCTCTTCTCCGACTGGCGCATTCAGAGCCCCCTAGGACTAACCAATTGGGGACGCCCGCTCGATAAGGACCAGGGAACGAACGAAGAGAGTAAGGCAGGGCGCACAAGTCAAACCACAATACTAGGGACCATACCCTGCGCACTTGCAGGATAGTATCCTACGACCTTCCAGGCATGGCAGAGCCCAAGCAGTGTTGTAGGCGCTGACATTTTCCCCTATAGTGTTGTGGGCGCCATTAACTCACTACTAGAAACACAACCTATGTCGACAGGGAAGTATAATAGCCGATGGGTAGTTGGGGAAACTGTGAATGGCCAATAGTTAACCTGTTATCGACGGTTACAAGCTTTCCCATCGGTCTTTGTATTGAATAGCCGACGGTACAAACTAATCTCGAGCGTTAGATGTCGACCAGTCGAGCACTGCACTAGAAGGCCGAGAGGACAAATTAATTGCCAACGGTGTTAGTAACTCCATCGGTCTTTGTATTGAATAGCCGACGGTACAAACTATTCCTGAGCGTTAGATGTCGACTAGTCGGACACTGCACCAGAAGGCCCAGAGGGAAAATTAATTGCCAACGGTCTTAGTGAAACCATCGGTCTTTGCATTGAATAGCCAATGGTACAAACTATTTCCGAGTGTTAGATGTCAACCAGTCGGGCACTACCTCTGACTCCGACCCCATGTCTCTGACTGGGGTATGCAAAGACCCTGCTCACTGCACTTCTCTGACTGGCGCAACCAGAGCCGATAGGGACCAACCGACCGGGGATGCCCACCCAGAATGGACCAAGGAACGAACGGAGAAAGCAAGGCAAGGCGCTCAAGTCAAACCATGATACCAGGGACCGTGCCCTGTCACCTACAGGAACAGTACTCTACAACCGCCCTGACACAAATAATATTGTAGGTGCCGATATTTTCCTCTACAATATTGCGGGCGCCGTTAACTCCCATACGGTAAGGCCCCCACATGCCTCTAGGCATCGACAGTGTTGTGGGCGCTGGGATTTATCATACCAAGTGAACATGGTGAAACTCCTCACATGCCTCTGGGCATCAACAGTATATGCAGGTGCCGACATCTGCCTTACCCGAAACAAGACGACGTAACCTCCCACATACAACCGACATCCAACAGTGTTGTGGGCGCCTACCATCCTCCTATACCCACCGACATGGGCAACAAGACTTAGAAGCATACAAACTCTCTCCCTCTCACTTGTAAGGCCATCCTCTTCATTTATAAAAGGGGATGCACTCTCTCCCAAGAGACTAAGTTGATTCAAGTTCATGCAAGTTAATCCAGATCGATCAAGTTTACTAGCTCACAACCACAAAACCGTTAGGTTTGGACCTCAAGCACACGCTTGAACACTTAGCTCATAGAGGAGCTCCTGTCGCTCTCGGCCCTTCTAACCGGAGCCGACTAGACCTCTCGTGCACCGCATCTTTCTCCTTCTCGTTTGTAACCCCACTACAAACTTTGAGCACCTGGGCTCAGGAATAAAGTCACCGACCGACTCAAACTAGACATAGGACATGTTGCCAGAACTAGTATAAAACCTGTGTCATTGAGTGCTAGGCCACCTCCGATCACAACATATGGCAAAACTACAAATATTTACTTGTTCTTCTCTATCTTTCGCCGATTATCCGAAGGGACCCCGTTGTCCCCGCCGTGACCGCCATGCAACCGGTTCCCCTATGGCCTCATGTCTCTCACAGATGTGTACGCTCGGGGGCTCCAAAGGATGCTGGTGCCGCCCCCTCTCACGTCCGAATTCATGGGAATGGCAAGCTATGCTCCCAATTATTTCCTCGATCTCATGGATGACGATGTTGAGAGTGATGGCTCCAGCATCGGTGACATGGCGCCTAGCCACTGTCCATCCTAGGAGTGCGCTATGGCGGATGCCCCGGGATAGCCACCGGTGGTAACGGAGTCCTTGCAGACTCACACCCTGTAACAACCCAAAAATCCATACACCAAAAATACCAACTACAAAATTTTTCTCAAAAACTCCCATGTGTTGATGAGTGTCATGTATAGAAACCCAACCTAAGAGATGCATTAGGTATAACCCCAACCCAAGTCAACACATAAGCATGGCATGTCATTTGTTAGTTATGTTTATTTAATTTCCAACAAATAAAGTGTTGCATACATTGTTAACTAAAATGGTGATTTGGATTTTCATCTGTTTTATGTAATGTCTAAAAACTCCTTTAAAGAAACACACCATAAAGTAATTATTATTCAAACCAAAGGATAAATGTTTAAAAAGAGAACTATTTCCATCTGTATATAACAAAACTACACCTATGTTGCTTATACAAAATAGCTAAATAAATTCCTAATATATATAAAAGAATGTGGTGGGCCTCATATCTAAAACCCCAATGAATATGGTGCACCAATTTGGAATTCAAATTTCAAACCAAATTTGAATTCAACCAAAGGAGAAGAAAAAGAAAACAGAAAAAGGAAAAAGAAAAGAAGAAGAAGCCTCTCGGCCCGCCAGCGCGCAGCAGCCCAGCAAGCAGCCCCGCCTGCGCGTGCAGCAGCAGGCCGGCCCAACTCGCACGGCCAGCCCAGCAAGCAGCCTAGCGTGCGTCGCCCACGCCACGTGCGCCTCCCCGCTTTCCCTTGCTGCCGCTGCCACTTGGCCCCGCATGTCAGCCGCACCCTTCGCCACTAGTGTCGTCTTCCCCCATGCCTCAACCACCGCGCGACCGGAGGCCGATAGCGATGGTAGGGGCAGGCCAGGGGGTCACGCCCGGGGCATGGCCTTGTCCCCTTGGCGCCGCGCCCATGCAACCATGCACGGGCCGTTGGATGCAAGCACACGCCTCCAATCACCCTTGATCCCCATCCGCCGTTCATCGAGCTCCATGGCCGAGCTTCGGCTATAAAGCCCCGGCCCCGGGTGCCCTGAGCTCTCTCAACGCCCTGCCGCCACTTTGTGGCCATCCACTACACACCCGAGCTAGAGAAGGGCGAGGAAGAAGGAAGGGAGAGGGAGGAGGAAGAAGGAGGCGCCATCGGAACACCTCCGAAGCCGCCAGAGCAGGAGACGACGCCACGACGCTGCACTACACTGCACTGCTTCCAGAGCTACACGGCCACGACTCGCCACTGCATCACCACCCTATCTCCCACGACACCAAAGGTGAGCCCCGGCTTCCCCTGCTCGCCTCCGGACCTCACTGTGTCGGCCATGGCGCTCCACATCGGGAGCGCGTAGGCCAAGGCCATCTCCGGCCTCTGGGTACACTCGCACCCACGTGCACATCTACGACCATGATGAGACCACCCCATCGGCGCCCCGTAGTGCTCCTAGGAGCCTGCGTCGTTCACCACTGGACCGCCTTCATGGCCAAATCAAGCCACCACCGTGGCCAAAGCCACCGGAGGCTCTAGAAGTCCCCTCGACTTGCCCGACGAGCCCGCTGGAGCACCATGATGCTCACGCGCACCACATGTCCGTCTTTTGCCGCTGCTACCATGCCATCCCTGTACGCCGTCATGCTCGAGCCACCGATCACCGTGGCCAAGGCCCTAGGAAGCTTTGGCCGCCACTTTGACCCCACCATCGCAGTCGCCATGGCGTGGGGGAGCTTTTCCCCTCCTCAATTGGACACCAGTGTTGCTATGGGAGCTCGCCAGTGAACTCACCACTGGCGGAAGCATGGCGGGAGAGGAGGCAGGGGAATTCCCTCGCTGGCCACATGCGCATGCACCCGGCGCACGTGGACCACAGAGAGAGAGAAGAAGGGTGGACGCAGTTCACTGGAAGGAGAAGCAGCCCACCGTAGATCGGCGCATGCGTCCACCGTGGACCGCGAGCCGTAGACCACAGCCCAGTGGAGGCCCAAGGTTGTGACGTGGCTACGTCACAGCATGCCATGTGTCCGGGTCAGCCCGGCCCAGACCGGCCCAACCCGAGCCCACCAGAGCCCGTTTGAGACCCAGTCCGAGTTGACCGTTGACCGATCAATGTTGACCGTTGACCTGGCCCCACATGTTAGTGGCACAGACACTCTGGACCCACATGTCAGATGGTAACGTCATGCTGACATCACGCGGGACCCACATGTCAGAAGCCAACAGCCGGGGTGACGTCATGCTGATGTCACGATGACATCAGCTGCTGACGTCAGCAACACTGGCCCCACACGTCAGTGACCCTGATCCGTTGACTGTTGACTCACCCGTTGACTTGATGTTGACTTTGACTGGACCCACATGTCAGTGACCCAAGAGCCCCTGGTCCACCTGTCAGACTGATGACATTGATGACATCATGATGACGTCAGCAGGACCCCCCACTTGTCAGCTCAGAGCCGAGCCATTGATGTCATGCAGACGTCAGCATGCCACGTGGACCAGTCACAGCGTGACACGTGTCAGCCCAGGATTAATTAGGCCTTTTCCATTTTTAGAAATGATTTAAACTTCAGAAATTCATAACTAATTCATACGACCTCGGAAAAATATGAAACCAGGACCAAAATTCATCTAAAATCGAGCTTTACGCAATGAACCCATGTTTGAGTGTATTTGGCTCTTTTGAATTTTCATTGCTTCTTTGTGCTATTCTATAGACGTCGCTAATGCGACTATAATACGATCGTTGTAGACTCGGAGGAGAACCAGATGGACAAGGATCGTGAGTACCATGAGGAGTATGGAGACGACTACACTGAAGGTGCCACATCCCACCCAATCTCGTAGCACCTATTACGCATGGCTAATATAGAACTGCTATTGCTTTACTTACTACTAGAGTCATATTATGATAGGACTTGCATGGTAGTATGCTTACTTGAAGGCCTTTACCTTGACGCAACCTTACCCCTGCATACCCTGCTGTTAGGCTAGACACACGCTTACTACTATATATTTCATTACTTATACTTCTACTACGCTTGTACTACATGCGTGGTGGAAACTGGTGCTATCTGGACTATGGGAAGAGTGTTGCGTGTGTGACTTGGGTGTGTGGAGGGTGAGGGTTGTGTCGACCAAGTTGGAGTATACGATGAGCCTGGGGCAAGTCTTGCCGTGTGGTGCTACCTAGGCACCCCTAGAAATGGATACCTGTGGTGGGTAAAGGGTATATGAGGTGGTCCTAGGTGTGAACCTGTGATGGGAGGAGCCCAGGGTGGAGGTGCTGTGGTGGCACGGTAAATGGAAACCCTGATGAAGACATTCTGGCTTTGTCGTCCCTAAGGACTTACTAGTACTCAGATTCACTGGGAAGCCTTACATACCACTCGCCCTATATGGTGCGGGACGGCCGGACTACTTGGTAGGATATTGCCACTACTGCTAGGTTAAGCGGACAGTGTAAGGAGGTACGGGGCACGGAGGATTCCCCCACACCCTTCCGAGACTTCATGGAGACCTTGTGGACCCGGCTCATGACTCACAATTTCAGCCACCCCAGACTAGACTTGGGGTGTACTAGGGCTGAATGGTAGGGTGGCATTATCCTAGGCTAGCAAGCGGCCGGAATCAGCCTAGTTGACGATGGTCAGCGAGGAAGGCGGATCTTGTGGTTATGTAAAAAATCTGCAGAGTGTATGGTTGATCGATCGATACATGTGCTGACTTGTTGGCTATGGACCTTTCTTGGGTTTCGCTTTAACTAGATAATGAGATGAGTCCTTCTCTTCTTCCCCCATGAGAGAGTGTCGGTCATAGCCATGGGCTACGGGCCTTGAGACAGTGCCGAGAGGGAGTTGGCCTGTTGACTGAGCGATGGTATGATGATGGTGTGGAGATAGTGGTAAATCGATCCCAGGATCGAGACCTAGCTCTGTATGGAACTAGGGTGGAATGTGTGTGGGAATGGTGTTAAAACTTGACCAACTATTATTTTATACTTGATATGCTATTGCATAGGAAACCCTAGCCTTATAGGTCCCTTTTGATTATATCCAACTTGCATCCAATTTCCACAAAGCAATGCTCATAGGGTGGGAGTGGCCAGTACAAATCGTACTGATAAATTTTGGCACACAGGTTCTGCTGAGGAGTATAGCTCCGAGGAGTTTGATGGTTGAGGGGTTCATGCCTACGCTCGAGTTTGGCGATCTTATCTTAAACCTATTCTGGATGAATGCTACTTTGATTCCGCCAATGCGGCGATGTAATAATTTATGTAATTCCGCACTATTTGTACTCTGATTTTATCGTTGTATGGATGCGATATTCGACTAGAATTTGGGTAATATGATCTACAAAGGTCTTATTACACTTCGACTCTGTGGATTTCCCTTCGCGGAAATCAGGTCGCTTTAGTTGGTATCAGAGCCATACTTGACCATAGGACGAAACCCTTAGAAATGGACGATGGAATAGGACGTGAACAGCCCTTCTTTCGGTTATATACCGACCCTGCATTTACTTTTATGCATGGCTTATCTATTATTGACCTACTAACACATGTTCCTTAAAACATGCAGATGGTAATGAACGTCGACTGGCCGCCTCTAGGACCGCTACCCCTGGACCATGCCAAGCTTACCTTCGACCTACGTGAGCTTGGGGGTTTTGCACAGACCCTCTGCCGAGTTCTCGTCACGTTAGGTGTCCCCGACGAGCTTGTCAAGGTCACCTGCACCGGGAAGCCAGCTCAGGAAGGAGGAATCGAAGGACTGATTATGACCTCAGTCATGTTCCCAGCTAGCACTACCTTACCTTCTATCCTAGCTTTCACCAAGTTGACTATAGAGGACACAGTCGAGGAGGGACTGCAAGCTATCTCACACAAGGCACTTCGCAAAGTGATGAGGGACCACTACGAGCACCTGAAGACGATAGAGTTCCATCTACTTCCCTAGGCCCTCGACCTCAGCCTTACCCCTAGTGAGCAGAGCTTCGTAGCTGGTAGAGTTATCTTTGCCGAGGAGGACAGATGCCTTCGTGTCTCAGCTATTCACCTACTGGAGCAGGACAGGTACGTGACCTAGCTAGAGCAGAGGAGACGTCAGGACCAGTCCCTTCTGTGGGAGTACTAGGAGCGAGACACGCAGGGAGCACAGGAGCAAGCTAGTCTACTTGAGACAGTTGCCAAGCTACAGGACGAGCTCAACCGTCGTGAAGAAGTCCACAGAACCAAGGTCGTAGACTTACAAGACAAAGCTGCCGACCTAGGCAACAGGAACTGCTACCTCGACAGCAAGGTCTTGGAGTTGCAGAGAGAGTTGGACGGCAAGAAGGCCGAGTTCAACCGCAGAGGAGACAGAGAGAGATCCAAGGGGATTGATATGCTGAAAATCCAATCTCAGAACAAGACCATGACTCAAGAGCTAGAGGAGTTCAGGAAGAAGGTCGTTCGCAACCAGGGTCACCTGATCGAGGCACTCAGGCAGACCGAGTACCTACAGGACAAGTGTGAGAGGACATGGCAGGCTTGGCAGAAGTCTGACAGGAAGCGCCTTAGGGAGATGAAGGGAATGTGGGATCAGCTACCCAAGGAGATTCGTAGCAAGACGAAGCCTAGGATAGAGGAGTTTGAGTTAGCCCTGACTCGCCTTAACCTAGACTCCTGCCCTACCTTACCTAGTAGCCAAGCCTACTGAGGAGCTCGCCGAGGCCTTGAAGTACGTGTCCCGACTTCACAAGTCTGATGAGGAGATCGAGATCGAGAATAGTCGTATCCCAGCTGTGGTGTACGAGTTAGAGTAGAATGACCCTGCGTGGTCATGAGTCATGTCAGTAGCTTCTGTAAGTTGTACCCCATGATGTACCCCTTATGAGATGTATTATGAGACATTATGCGTAGTACGAATTCTTGCACGTCTTCAAGTGTAGCTACTGGAGATGATGCTATGTAATAAAACCCATGTAATGAATGTTTTGGATCTTATTGCATCTTATGGATCTTATTGCTTCTTTGTAATGAGTGTTGGATAGTATAAATGTTTTTCTTTAAATCATCAAAATCATGTAATCATATTGAATTATAAGCACTTATGGCACAAGCACTAAATTCTCTATGATCCGTGTTGTAGATGCCGAATCGCCGATCTAATCGCCTAATGAACCGTGGACGTGCGCCTCACCCCTGAACCAGTTGAACCAAATGGGGGGCGTGGTGGCAACAACCGTGGCCTGTGGCCGTGGCCATGGCCGTGGACGTGGAGGGATACCCTTCAACCTAGAGAATACCCCGCCGCCTGAGGAGAACCTTCCTCCGCCACCACCACCGAAACCTGGCAGAAGTGATGGCACAACAGACCCAACTTCTTGTAGCTCTGGTTAACAGGAGCAAACCTATCGCCAGGGAGGTCAGCAGAATGACTTCCAAAGGAAGCTAGAAGGATTTCCTGAAGCTAAGGCCACCTACCTATGATGGCACTGACCCTGACCCACTTGTAGCTAATGACTGGCTCAAGGAGATGGAGAAGAAGCTTGACCTCACTACTTTCACCGACGATGAGTGTGTTGGAGCAGCCGCACACTAGCTCACAGGTGCAGCACGCGCCTGGTGGGACAGTTTCAGTGATTCCCATGAGGACCCTGCTAACATCTCGTGGGATGAGTTCACCGAAGCATTCATTGAGTATCACATTCCCAAGGGTATCATGGAGGCCAAAGCTGAGGAGTTCTGCAATATCAAGATGGGAAAGGACAGGGTGACTAAGTACACTACTCGTTTCACCAATCTTCTTCACTATGCACCTTCCTATGTTGTGAACTCTGAGAAGGAAAAGCTGTACTATTACTACAAGGGACTTAACCCGCACATCAAGCTGAAGTTTGGCGGTATTGAGAGCAACACGTTGCATGCTCTGGTGGATCGCTGCATCTAGATCGAGAAGGATCATGCTGAAGCTGGAGAGGAGTACAGGGAGAGGAAGCGTAAGCCTAAGGAGTCCTTCCATGGTCATGATCGCAAGAGGTTCCACAGAGATGCACCATCCAGGGAACGCTCTCGCCACAATAGGGATGACAACCCTAGATCGAGTAGGGGTAGTGGAGGCTACACTGCCAAATACTCCCGCCCTGCTCAGGATCATTACACCCGGGACCGTTATGCTCAGGACCGCAACACTCAGGACCATTTCAACCGTTCCCGCTCGGTGAATGAACACCCAGCACAGAACCGCTCTGCACCAAGCACTAGAAACTAGAAGGCACCCGTGCCAACCCCTATATGCGGTACGCCTTTCACCTGCTTTGCTTGTGGCCAACCAGGTCACAAAGTCGCTGAGTGCCCACAGAACTCAGCTACTCAGAAGTCTTAGTTCAAGGGATCTGCTACCCATGGACGTCTCAACCATCTGGATGCCAAGGAAGCACAGGCTGCTCCTGATGTTGTGTACGGTATGTTTTTAGTTAATGGCAATACTACATCAGTTCTATTTGACTCTGGAGCAACTTGTTCTTACATATCATCCAAGTTTGCACGAGAGCATGACCTGCCTGTAACCCCACGTGAAAAGCCTATCATTACCAGTTCCCCTTTAGGAGACCTAAAGTGCACCCACATCTGTAAGGGAGGGAGTCTTACCATTGAGGGTCTTATCTTTAAAGCCAACCTAACCCTGTTACCTTCCACAAACCTAGATGTCATCTTAGGTATGGATTGGTTAACCATTCACCGAGGTATCATATCATGTTCACCTAGATATGTCCAAGTGACCCACCCATCAGGCCAAGTCATTAGATGTGAACCCCAGTCCAGAAAGTCCACCTCTATCTTGTGTGCCCTTAAAGCGAGTTCAGAATCGCAGAAAGAGAAGACAGTTCATGATGTGCCTGTGGTCAGAGACTATCCTGATGTATTCCCTGAAGAATTACCGGGTATGCCACCAGACCGTGATGTAGAGTTCATCATTGATCTTTTGCCGGGAACAGGACCCATTGCCAAGAGACCCTATCGCATGTCAGTTGATGAACTGGTCAACCTCAAGAAATAGCTTGATGAGCTCATCTCAAAGGGATATATCAGACCTAGTGCTTCACCCTGGGGATCCCTTGTTTTGTTTGTTAAGAAGAAGGATGGCTCAATGAGAATGTGCATTGATTACCGAAACTTGAACGCAGTCACCATCAAGAACAAGTACCCCCTACCAAGGATTGATGATCTGCTTGATTAGCTTCGAGGTGCCAAGTATTTCTCCAAGATTGATCTCAGATCCGGCTATCATCAGATGAAGATTCGAGAGAGTGACATCCCGAAGACAGCTTTCGTGACTAGGTATGGACAGTTTGAGTTCACTGTGGTGTCCTTTGGACTCACGAATGCTCCAGCATACTTCATGAACATGATGAATAAGGTTTTCATGATTGAACTAGATAAGTTTGTGGTAGTATTCATTGATGACATCATTGTCTATTCACACACCGCTGAAGAACACGAACATCATCTGAGAACCGTACTTGAGAAACTAGCCCAACATCAGCTCTACGCAAAGTTCAGCAAATGCGAATTTTGGCTACAGGAAGTTGCCTTCCTAGGCCATGTACTATCAGCTGAAGGTGTCGCAGTTGACCCAGCCAAGATTGAAGCTGTGAAAGAGTGGGATCAACCCCGTAATGTGACAGAAATCAGAAGTTTCTTGGGATTGGCTGGATATTATCGCCGATTCATCGAAAACTTCTCCAAGATAGCCTGTCCAATGACCAACCTTCTGAAGAAGACTAAGGAGTTTGAATGGACACCCACGTGCGAACAAAGCTTCCAGAAATTGAAACAAAAGCTTACCACAACTCCTGTGCTAGCATTGCCTGATATCAGTAAAGATTTCGTAGTCTATTGTGATGCATCCCGTCAAGGACTTGGTTGTGTACTAATGCAAGATGGGAGAGTGATAGCATATGAGTCTCGATAGTTGAAAGAACATGAGAATCGTTATCCAACCCATGATCTTGAGTTAGCAGCAGTTGTGCATGCCTTGAAGATCTAGAGACACTACTTGATAGGCAACAAGTGTGATATCTATACGGATCACAAGAGCTTGAAGTACTTTTTCACTCAGGAAGATCTAAATATGAGGCAACGCCGATGGCTAGAGTTGATCAAGGATTATGACCTGGAAATTCACTATCATCCGGGAAAAGCTAATGTAGTCGCAAATGCACTTAGTAGCAAGAGTTACTGTCACACTTTGATCATTGAATCCGTACCACCTGAGCTCAAGGAAGAGATTGCTGATTTCCAACTTGAGATACTACCGCATGGCTTGTTGAATGAGCTCCGCATACAGTATGATCTCACAGATCGTATCCATCAAGCTCAGAAAAGTTGTGAAGAGATCGAATATCTCCATGGTCTAATGAAACTAGGCTACAAGACCAACCACCAGGAAGATGAACAACAAACCATCTGGTTCAAGAATAGAATCAGTGTTCCATCTGACCCGGTACTACAAGAGGAAATTATGTCAGAAGCTCATGATTCCAAGTACTGTATTCACCCTGGAGGTTCAAAGATGTACCAAGACTTGAAGAAACACTTCTGGTGGAAGGGCATGAAGATAGACATTGCAGGACATGTGGCATGTTGTGACACCTGCAACAGAGTCAAGGCTGAACATCAAAGGCCTGCAGGATTGCTAAAGCCTCTTGACGTTCCCGAGTGGAAGTGGGAGAGCATATCCATGGATTTCATAGTTGGATTGCCCCGTTCATAGAAAGGCAATGATTCCATCTGGGTGATTGTTGATCATTTGACCAAGATTGCTCACTTCGTACCAGTTAAGACCAAGACCAATGCTGAAAAATTAGCAAATCTATATGTTGAGCATATTCTCAGACTACATGGAGCCCCCTCTAGTATTGTATCTGATCGTGGTCCTCAGTTTGTGTCCTGATTCTGGGAAGCTCTGCACAAGTCCATTGGAACCAAACTTGATTTCAGTACCGCTTACCACCCACAGACAGATGGACAGATAGAACAAGTAAATCAGATTTTAGAAGACATGCTTCGTGCTAGTGTACTAAATTATGGCTCTGATTGGGAGAAATGCCTACCCTATGCAGAGTTCTCTTACAACAACAGCTACCAAGCCAGTATCAAGATGTCACCATTTGAAGCTCTATATGGCAGACCTTGTAAGACACCTTTGATGTGGTCCCAACTGGGAGAAAGATCATTCTTTGACTCCGCTAAGATTCAAGATGCAGAAGAAGGAGTTGCGCAAGTAAAGGAGAATTTGAGAATTGCTCAAAGTCGATACAAGAGTTATGCTGACAAAAGGAGAAGAGAACTTGAGTTCAATGTGGGAGATTTCGTCTATCTCAAGGTATCCCCACTACGTGGAACTGTCAGATTCCATGTGAAAGGAAAGCTTGCCCCTAGATTTATTGGCCCATACAAGATTTGCAAGAGGATTGGGAAGCTCGCCTACAAACTTGAGCTACCTGAGGAATTGATGGGTGTACATCCTGTATTCCATGTCTCACAGCTACACAAGTGTTTGAGAGTGCCCGATAAAGTAATCTTGACTGGTACACTTGACATTCAAAATACACTTGAGTATAAAGAACATCCTATCAGAATTCTGGGCAGAGATACCAAAGAGACCCGAAGCAAGACTATTCCTATGTGCAAGATCCAATGGAGCAATCACACAGAGAGAGAAGCAACATGGGAGAAAGAGTCTGATCTCTGGCTACACTATCCTTATCTTTTCGAAGAGTACGTTACGCTTTAATCTCGGGGACGAGATTCTGTTAAGGGGGTAGGACTATAACAACCCAAAAATCCATACACCAAAAATACCAACTACAAAATTTTTCTCAAAAACTCCCATGTGTTGATGAGTGTCATGTATCGAAACCCAACCTAAGAGATGCATTAGGTATAACCCCAACCCAAGTCAACACATAAGCATGGCATGTCATTAGTTAGTTATGTTTATTTAATTTCCAACAAATAAAGTGTTGCATACATTGTTAACTAAAATGGTGATTTGGATTTTCATCTGTTTTATGTAATGCCTAAAAACTCCTTTAAAGAAACACACCATAAAGTAATTATTATTCAAACCAAAGGATAAATGTTTAAAAAGAGAACTATTTCCATTTGTATATAACAAAACTACACCTATGTTGTTATACAAAATAGCTAAATAAATTCCTAATGTGGTGGGCCTCATATCTAAAACCCCAATGATGGTGCACCAATTTGGAATTCGAATTTCAAACCAAATTTGAATTCAACCAAAGGAGAAGAAAAAGAAAATAGAAAAAGGGAAAAGAAAAGAAGAAGAAGCCTCTCGGCCCACCAGTGCGCAGCAGCCCAGCAAGCAGCCCCGCCTGCGCGCGCAGCAGCAGGCCGGCCCAACTTGCATGGCCAGCCCAGCAAGCAGCCCAGCGCGCGTTGCCCACGCCCGCGCGCCTCCCCGCTTTCCCTTGCTGCCGCTGCCACTTGGCCCCGCATGTCAGCCGCACCCCCGCCACAGTGTCGTCTTCCCCCACGCCTCAACCGCCGCGCGACCGGAGGCCGACAGCGATGGCAGGGGCAGGCCAAGGGGTCCGCCCGGGGCACGGCCTTGTCCCCTTGGGGCTGCGCCCATGCAACCACGCGTGGGCCGTTGGATGCAAGCACGCGCCTCCGATCGCCCTTGATCCCCATCCGCCGTTCACCAAGCTCCATGGTCGAGCTTTGGCTATAAAGCCCCGGTCCCAGGTGCCCTGAGCTCTCTCAATGCCCCGCCGCCACTTTGTGGCCATCCACTGCACACCTGATCCAGAGAAGGGTGAGGAAGAAGGAAGGGAGAGGGAGGAGGAAGGAGGCACCATCGGAACACCTCCGAAGCCACTGGAGCAGGAGACGACGCCACGACGCTGCACTACACTGCACTGCTTCTAGAGCTACACGGCCGTGACCTGCCACTGCATCACCACCCTATCTCCCACGACACCAAAGGTGAGCCCCGGCCTTCCCCTGCTCGCCGCCGGACCTCACTGTGTTGGCCATGGCGCTCCACATCAGGAGCGCGTAGGCCAAGGCCATCTCCAGCCTCTAGGTACACTCGCACCCACATGCATATCCGCGACCATGACGAGACTGCCCCATCGGTGCCCTGTAGTGCTCCTGCGAGCCTACGCCGTTCACCACCGAACCGCCGCCATGGCCAAATCAAGCCACCACCGTGGTCAAAGCCACCGAAGGCTCTAGAAGTCCCCTCGACTTGCCTAACGAGCCCGCTGGAGCACCATGATGCTCACGCGCACCACATGTCCGGCTTTTGCCACTGCCACCGCGCCATCCCTGTACGCCGTCATGCTCGAGCCACCGATCACCGTGGCCAAGGCCCTAGGAAGCTTTGGCCGCCACTTTGACCCCACCGTCACAGTCGCCATGGCGTGGGGGAGCTTTTCCCCTCCTCAATTGGACACCAGCGCTACTATGGGAGCTCGCTAGTGAACTCACCATTGGCGGAAGCACAGTGGGAGAGGAGGTAGGGGAATTCCCCTCGCTGGCCACATGCGCATGCACCCAGCGCACGTGGACCACAGAGAGAGAGAAGAAGGGTGGACGCGGTTCACTGGAAGGAGCAGCAACCAACCGTAGACCGGTGCATGCGTCCACCGTGGACCGCGAGCCATAGACCACAGCCCAGTGGAGGCCAAAGGTTGTGACGTGGCTGTGTCACAGCATGCCACATGTCCGGGTCAGCCCAGCCCAGACCGGCCCAACCCGAGCCCACCAGAGCCCGTTTAAGACCTAGTCCGAGTTGACCGTTGACCGGTCAATGTTGACCATTGACCAGTCAATGTTGACCGTTGACCTAGCCCCACATGTCAGTGGCACAGACACCCTGGACCCACATGTCAGATGGTGACGTCATGTTGATGTCACGCGGGACCCACACGTCAGAAGCCAACATAGCCGGGGTGACGTCATGCTGATGTCACGATGACATCAGCTGCTGACATCAGCAGCACTGGCCCCACAAGTCAGTGACCCTGATCCATTGACTGTTGACTCACCTATTGACTTGACATTGACTTTGACCGGACCCAAATGTCAGTGACCCAAGAGCCCCTGGTCCACCTGTCAGACTAATGACGTTGATGACGTCATGATGACGTCAGCAGGACCCCCACTTGTCAGCTCAGAGCCGAGCCAATGACGTCATGCTAACGTCATGCTGACGTCAGCATGCCATGTGGACTAGTCACAGCATGACACGTGTCAGCCCAGGATTAATTCGGCCTTTTCCATTTTTAGAAATGATTTAAACTTCAGGAAATTCATAACTAATTCATACAACCTCGAAAAAATACGAAACCATGACCAAAATTCATCTAAAATCGAGCTTTACGCAATGAACCCATGTTTGAGTGCATTTGGCTCTTTTGAATTTTCATTGCTTCTTTGTGCAATTCTATAGACATCGCTAACGCGACTATAATACGATCGTTGCAGACTCAGAGGAGAACCAGACGGACGAGGATTGTGAGTACCATGAGGAGTACGGAGATGACTACACTAAAGGTGCCACATCCCACCCAATCTCGTAGCACCTATTACGCATGGCTAATATAGAACTACTATTACTTTACTTTACTACTACAGTCATATTATGATAGGACTTGCATGGTAGTATGCTTACTTGAAGGCCTTTACCTTGACGCAACCTTACCCCTGCATACCCTGCTGTTAGGCTAGACACACGCTTACTGCTATATATTTCATTACTTATACTTCTACTATGCTTGTACTACATGCGTGGGGGAAACTGGTGTTATCTGGACTATGGGAAGAGTGTTGCGTGTGTGACTTGGGTGTGTGGAGGGTGAGGGTTGTGTCGACCAAGTTGGAGTATACGACAAGCCTAGGGCAAGTCTTGCCATGTGGTGCTACCTGGGCACCCCTGGAAATGGATACATGTGGTGGGTAAAGGGTATATGAGGTGGTCCCGGATGCGAACCTATGATGGGAGGAGCCCGGGGTGGAGGTGCTGTGGTGGCATGGTAAATGGAAACCCTAATGAAGACATTCTGGCTTGGTCATCCCTAAGGACTTACTAGTACTCAGATTCACTAGGAAGCCTTACGTACCACTCGCCCTATATGGTGCAGGACGGCCGGACTACTTGGTAGGATATTGCCACTACTGCTAGGTTGATAGCGGACAGTGTAAGGAGGTACGGGGCACGGAGGATTCCCCCACACCCTTCCGAGACTTCATGGAGACCTTGTGGACCTGGCTCATGACTCACAATTTCAGCCACCCTAGACTAGACTTGGGGTGTACCAGGGCTGAATGGTAGGGTGGCATTATCCTAGGCTAGGAAGCGGCCAGAATCAGCCCAGTTGACGACAGTCAGCGAGGAAGGTGGATCTTGTGGTTATGTAAAACCTCTGCAGAGTGTATGGTTGATCGATCGATACATGTGCCGACTTGTCGGCTATGGACCTTTCCTGGGTTTCGCTTAAACTAGATAATGAGATGAGTCCTTCTCTTCTTCCCCCGTGAGAGAGTGTTGGTCGTAGCCAGGGGCTACAGGCCTTGAGACAGTGCCGAGAGGGAGTTGGCCTATCGACTAAACGATGGTATGATGATGGTGTGGAGATAGTGGTAAATCGATCCTAGGATCGAGACCTGGCTCTGTATGGAACTGGGGTGGAATGTGTGTGGGAATGATGTTAAAACTTGACCAACTATTATTTTATACTTGATATGCTATTGCAGAGGAAATCCCAGCCTTATAAGTCCCTTTTGATTATATCCAACTTGCATCCAATTTCCATAAAGCAATGCTCATAGGGTAGGAGTGGCCAGTACAAATCGTAATGATAAATTTTGGCACACAGGTTCTGCTGAGGAGTATAGCTCTGAGGAGTTTGATGGTTGAGGGGTTCATGCCTACGCTCGAGTTTGGCGATCTTATCTTAAAGCTATTCTGGATGAATGCTACTTTGATTACGCCAATGCGGCGATGTAATAATTTATGTAATTCCGCACTATTTGTACTCTGATTTTATCATTGTATGGATGTGATATTCGACTAGAATTTAGGTAATATGATCTACAACGGTCTTATTACACTTCGACTCTGTGGATTTCCCTTCGTGGAAATCAGGTCGCTTCACACCCCTTTGGACCCTCGTGTGGAGACCCCCACGCTCACACGGGAGCACGGCGAGGAGTTACGACAACAGCGGCTGAACTAGCCGCCGACTGTGCCAGCACGCTCGGCACACCACACTGCGCCCCGTGTGCATAGACCGATGAGCGGCTACCAGGGTCACGCTCGTCGGGTCCAGCGCAACACCATGGACAGGGGGAATGATCCCCCACAGTTCGCTTGGGCCAATCAGAACATTGCCACAGCGGCAATGCGTCTGCGCGGCCTTCCCAAGCCAAACGACCCCTAGGAATAGGCGGTCTACTGGAACCTCCGGGCGCTAGTGGAGACCGCCGTCGTCCAATAGGCGGAGAGCTCCGCATCGCGACACCGACTCATGGCCTCTCTCCCCACCAGGGGAGTGGGGATGCACCAGACGAATCGCTCCACCCGCTCACTGCTACATCCACCGAGCACGGCATAGGAGGCTGCATCTGCGCCTCGTCTTGACTTGGATACCTCTCTGCACCGACCATCTGTACATGAGCGGCTTGGACCGAACCGAGACGCTCGCAACAGCAACCGGAGTCCCAGCCCAAAGGGCCCAGGACCACGGGCCTTTGTCCGATGCATCCAGAGAGCGCCGCTCCCACTACGCTCCAACAGAGGCCAAGGCAAAGGCAAGGCCAAGTGCCATGATCAGGATGAGGGCCCCTCCAAGCAGAGGGGGAAAAGAACAGAAAAGATCAGACCGGCCAACTCTGCGTTGGTCACCACGGCTGATCACATGGGCAAGCAGCCCTAGCAGGACCTTCTGGGTCACTTCCACGAGCTCATGGAGAGCCCGTGCACCAACCACACCTACCCCATCAAACACCTCTACAAGGACTGCGAGCTCCTCAAGCGCCTTCTGCGATAGACCAACGGGCCAAAGGAAGAAAAAGGCGAAGAAGCAGCGGCCAAAAAATGGGACATGGCGGGCAAAGATCCAGACGACTGAAGGACAACAACGACGACATTCTCACAAAATGCTTGGAACAGTTATGTCGTTCTTTCTTCCTCTAAAATTTAGTCTTACCATTGTTTACTTAGCGTTTGCTCCTATAAGAGCACCCCGACCCGAACACTTTTTGGCTCAGGTCGCTCGGGGGCTCCACGAGGGTGCACTACTACCTCTCTTTTTCATTTACTATCATATGGTGAAACTCCTTCCTACCTGAACAAAAGGGTAGTCCATTCCTTTAAATTGCCTTACATAACTTTGCTTTATAATATTCTGACCGATCGCACCCCACCTCTACATATGGTTACAAGCAGCTGAGCCTCGCAGGCCATGCCCCGGGTTCCTAAGGTTACAGCCTACGGGATGAACGGGCAAGTACGAAAAAGAAAGAATATAAAACAAAATTATGCTAAGGTAAAAACTAAGGAACAAATGGGACAAGCTTCCCCGAACGGAGTGACTCCATCATAAAAAATGAAACCAATCGTAGTCATTAAGTACACAAGAACGTTCACATGGGGGCTCTCCCACAAACTTAACTTTTTACATCTACTAAACTACTTATACTTTACAAACTATTGGGGCGGCTCAGCGGCATCTGCTATCAGTGCAACCGACGAAGGCACGGGCTGCTCACTCCTCGGCTGGACAACATTCGGCTTGGTTGAAGGTGGGGCGATGTCCACTTCCGACCTAGGCTCCACGCCATCCGCAAGCTGGGCGACATCCCCCTGACGCATGCTTTTGGCCATGTCCTCATGGCGGGCATCCATCACCCACTGTTGCTCTGCCACCAACCTTGCTTGTGGCAGCAAGCTCTCCCTGAGCGATTGGATGTCCTCCGTGCTCAAGCCATTGGCATACCCACTTTAGATAGTGGCAAAGTCCATGTTTGGGTGGTACATCGCCACTGAAGTCAACACCCTCGACGCTTCGTAGAATAGCCCATGTGTGATGAGGGCCTGGACATCATCCGAGACCTCCACCAGCTGGATGGCGGACGCACTGGTACTTGGCACCGACCTAAAGACCTTTGAGATGACGCGCTGGGCAACTTTGTGGATCTGGTCAAGTTCCCCCTCGAGGGCACGTTGCTCCTCAAGGGACTTGGCTAGCGCCTCCGCATTCCGGCCAAACGTCGCCTTGACCGTCACCAGGTCCTGCTCCAACAACTTCACCTTTCCATCCAGCTCTAGAAGAGGGGCGACAAGCTCAGAAACAAGCTAAAGGAAGAAACCAACACGATGAAAAACAGAGAAGGTACGTACCGAGGAGGAAGTTCTCGAGGGTAGAGAATTCCTCCGCCTACCAGGCTACCTGCTTGCATAGCCGAGCGTTCGCCTCCTCCGTCCCCATCACCTAACCCTAGAGCACAAGCACTTCCTAGTCCACCTACGACCAGGCCTTTCGCTCCGACTCTAGGGCCTTTCGCGCCAACTCTAGGGCATTTCGCTCTGACTCAAGGGTCTCTAGGGATTTTTGGAGCACCGCCTCGGTGTCCACTAGGGATTTTCGTAGCCCGGCCTCAGTCTCCGCCTAGTGGGCCTTCGCCACCTTAAGCCCCCGCTCAGCGGCAGTCACCCACTCTGCTGCACACTACTCCGCTCGCACCTCGGTCGCCCGGTCCTAGGACTCGCGGCTGGCGGACTCCAGCAAATGTTCAAGCTTGGCCATCCGGGCATGCTCCATCCGGAGGAAACGGGACTTGCGGGACGACATCTCCTTCAGACCCTACAAAAATGATAAAAGCATGTTGAGGTAACCAACAAGAGATCAAGGACAAACATGGGAAACTCACCTCCATGGCAAGTTACAGGTCGACCTTGACCAATTGCTGGGCAGACTTAATCCGCTCCTGGGCGTCCTCAAGCTTCGCCGACAACTTGGCGAGATCAGACTCCATTGCGAGTCCTTTCTCCCCAAGGATGTCCCAGAGCTGACACTCCTGGGAGTCCCGAAGGACGAACCGCACCTTTGTTGGGTCCTCAGGTAGGGCCACTCTAGATCACCCTCCGGTAGCTCGACAGAGGGCCTAGCCTCCGACCAAACCACCGCCAGCTCCCGCGATGGCACCGGCAAGTCCGCCACATCATCCGCTTCATCATCAGATGGGATCTACACCACCTTAGTTGCGCGGGCCACTGCCGGTCGTTCTGACTCTGCCTGACCGCGTCTCCCCCAGCGTCTTTAGCTCCGACCGCAAGGGTGAGCCGTGCAGCCCTCTAGTGTGCCACCTCCTTCGGTGGCAGAAACCCCTTCACGGCGAAGGCCTTCAACACCGACTCCCTCACAGTGGATGACCTCCAGTCCGACATCTCACTCCGGGTTCGCAATAGGATTTGTGAGTTTTTCCTCTCCCTCGCTCTCTCCCTTTTCTTTCCTAGGAACCACCATGGCTCTCAAACACTCTCAGCAAGAAGGAAGATGAGAAGAGGCGGTGGATGAGGATAAGGTAGAGGAACGGAGCGAAAAGACTTCTCCCTTCTCCTACATAAGGAAAAGGGCACAGCAGTTGGGGAAGGCGCGCCGATCGAGGAATGGCGAAACGACGGGTGAAAAACCCTCTCTCTTTCCCATTTAATGCAGATGGGATATGATGGGACCACCCTAACCGATGAGACGCGCCCTGCCCGACGGAACAGTGCTTGATCAGATGGGATGTGGCTTAGGTATGGCCCACCACTACCACACGCTAGGCGCAAGAACCAAAGCGCCACCGCACACAGGTAGCTCTCCGCATCCCTAGGCGGGACATGGAAAAACCCAAAATAGGATCTCCGTAAGGAGAGACCATCGGGCTTCCTAAGTCGATCGAATGGCTCAGGATAACACCGAGAGACAGGTAAGGAGCAAAGGGACACCCCATGTAGGCCATGACGACTCCGTCACGAACAACAAGCACGGGTCCCGGTCGAACGTTTCTGATTGAAGCTCTTCAAACCCCGTCACTCGAGTCATCAAGGTAACGTTACCGACCCCTGCTATTTCTTTATAATCATTTCATACATCCATACATGCATTCATTCCATATGCCCATGCACCCCGAATGATTCGGGCCCTGAGCCGCTAGGGGGCTCGGTAACTAAGCCATCGCACGTGCAGCAAAATGCATCACAACGCTCCGTGTTGCATCACGAAGCAGCAGTTGCCTCATTTGACATGAGCAACGACCGATCAGGGTTCGAAGGTGGGTCCACGAAGGGCTCGAGGCCACCCCACGTCAACACAGAGCTAGGGGAGAAAACGCAGATGAGCCCCATGCAGCCCTCGCCCCGTCTGCCCCAAAGCAGATAAGGTCATCTCAACCTTCTTGTTCGATCCTAAATCTCTCGCCAAGCCCACAGAATCTCCATCGAGGGGAGGCCAGTAGGCCACCTAGGTCGGTCTCTAGAATGACCTAGGCATATGCTGGGTTGCAGGTAAAGGAGCAGTGGAATGTCACAAGAGGGCTATGCTGACCCCGTCACAAAAGACGAACCCGGATTCCACTTGATCATACCCGTTAGCGAGCTCACCGAGTGCGTCACTCAAGCCTGAGCGATCAAGGCAAGCGACAAAACTCAGCCCCTCTGGTTGTGAAAAACCGAGCACGGGGTAACGCACACAACTCAAATCAGCCCCTACTAAGGCCCAACAGGGCTCGGGGGCTCAAGATAACAAACGCCTGGGTTTGCGACCCTGAACTCGCCCCATCCCTCGGCTACGCTTCGATCGCACACCAAACGCCTGGGTCTACGAACCCAAACTCGCCCCATCCCTCAGCTACGCTTCGACTGCACACCAAACGCCTAGGTCTGCGACCCCAAACTCACCCCATCAGGATCCACAAGCTCCGGCTCGCTCGATCCCAAAACTAACTAAATAACTGCCTCGGCTGTGCAGGCTGCACCAAGTCCAGGATCCACGACTCTGACTCGCCCGATCCCACGGCGCGCACCGACGCCAGGACCCATGAGCTCCGTCTCATCCGATCGCTGAACTAACTGCCTCGCCCGATCCCACAGTGCGCACCGACACCAGGACTCGTGAGCACCATCTCGTCCGATCCCTGAAATGTCGTGCCCGATCCCACGGCGCGCACCGACGCCAGGATCCACAAGCTCTACCTCGCCCGATCCCAAAACTGAAATGCCTCGGCTGTGCAAAGATGCCTTGGTTAACGACTCTGTCTCGACTAAAAAACACGCACACATGCCCGCTGAAATACCCCCCAGACGATTCTGCCCGAATCGCCCGGGGGCTCAGGGGCTACACCCGCAGGTGCGCTCGCGTGCACCCGCTAATGAAACAAAAACCTCCCCCACTAGCAACACGAAAAAAAACCCCCAGACGGTTCTGACCGAACCGCCGGGGGCTCAGGGGCTACACCCGCGGGTGCGCTCGCGCGCACCCACTATCAAGATAAAAATCCCCCAGACGATTCTACCTGAATCACCTGGGGGCTCGGGGGCTCCTGTCGGGTTCATAAACCCAGGGTCCCTCACGGACCGACTTCCCAACAAAGGCTCGGCCCAAGCCAACAACACGCAACTCATGGGCCGGCCCAAGTATCTAAACAACAGGCCAGAAGGGCGATCCAATCACCGACCGGAAAGTCTGGCAGAGGAGGAGCGGCGCCTGTTTTCCGACTTCGGCCCACCTCTCCGATAGGAGCGCTCGCTTCGGTCTCCAGCCCGCCTCAAGACGGCCTCTCCGACCGGAAGGTCTGGCCAAAAGCACTACTTCCGACTTTGACCCGTGTCTCCGACTGGGGATGCACCGAACCCCTGCTCACTGCTCTTCTCTGACTGGCGCATTCAGAGCCGCCTAGGACTAACCGACAAGGGACGCCCGCTCGGTAAGGACCAGGGAACGAACAGAGAGAGTAAGGTAGGGCGCACAAGTCAAAACGCAATACCAGGGACCATACCCTGCGCACCTGCAGGACCGTACCCTACGACCTCCCTGGCATGGCAGAGCCCAAGCAGTGTTGTAGGCGCCAACATTTTCCCCTATAGTATTGTGGGCACCATTAACTCTCATACGGTAAGGCTCCCCCATATATTTCTGGGCATCGATAGTGTTGTGGGCGCCGGCATTTATCGTACCAAGCGAACATGGTAGAACCCCTTACATAGCTCCGGGTATCAACAGTATGGTAGGCACCGACGTCTGCCATACCCAAAGAAGACAACACGACCTCCCACGTGCATCTGACATTCAACAGTGTTGTGGGCACCTACCATCGTCCTGTACCCGTCGGTGTGGGCAACAAGGCTCGGCAGCAAGCGTACTCCTTCTCTCTCACTTGTAAGGACAATCCCTTCATCTATAAAAGGGGATGCGCTCTCTTCCAACAGGCAGATTGATCAGATAGATCAAGTTCACTAGTACACAACCACAGAACCGCCAGGTTCGTACCACAAGCACACGCTTGAACACTTAGCTCATAGCGGGGCTCCCGTCACTCTCGGCCCATCCGACCGGTCCTCTTGTACCCCTATCTTTCTCCTTCTCGTTTGTAACCCCACTGCAAACTTTGAGCACCTAGGCTCAGGAATAAAGTCACCGACCGATTCAAACTGGACGTAGGGCACGTTGCCTAGACCAGTATAAACCCTGTGTCATTGAGTGCTAGGCCACCTCCGATCACAACGTACGGCAAAACTACAAATATTTACTTGTTGGTCACTTTCTCCACCGACAGTTACTCACCTGGATGTAGGTTTTGTTGTTGTTGTTCATGATAATGATCATTTAGATCAAATGGATGGGCAAGTCTCCTGCATGTTGATGATCATTTAAATCAAATGGCCTATATTCACTGGATAAAAATATAACTGATCAGTTTAAATTTAGAAATCTTTTCAGGTAGAAAATTTGTTTTTAACAAGCCTTTGTATTAATTGAAGTAATCACCTCTCAGCAGGCTTTCTTGTTCTCCATACTGATGATGGTCATTGGAATCATAGGGATGACAACAATTCTAATATGCTACACAACAGTTTTAGGTGAGATACATAAACACTTTAAAATGTTGCATGGTACTTCAATCAGGAAAAAAATGACATCTGATACTTGATTCCGCAATCAGAATTTGAGGGCAAAAATGAAAGCAATACACAATAATTTTAGGAGAGGAGAGATAGAGATTTAGAACTATGGCACTGTTTTTTGGAGACAATGAAAACAACACACATATCTTAGGAGAAAGTTGAGAGAGAAATAGAACCAGTACAATAATCTTTTGAATACATACTGTGTGCTTACCTTGACGAAATACTTCTTCGTCAGTTTCATGAAGATTGAGGCCAAAGTGATGTCCTGTACTAGTGGCCCCTCCGTGGACTTCGACATCCTGATCTGTTGCTTGGTGAAAGAGGCAAGGTAAAGCTTCTGGTCCCCCACCTTCACCTGCAACCACTACATCTTGTAAGGGACCATCATCTTCTTCTTGAGAAGGTTTGTTGTTGAGATTAGGCAACTCCTCTTCTCCACCTGCTGGTGCGTTCAAGTCTGGTATGACCATGGATGAGGAATGGTTCTAGTGATGATGGTAAAGCTATGGCTGTTACCCTTTATGAACCCCTAGATTAGAAAAATGGCGCCTGGAGCTGTTGTTTGAATTTTTTTGTTTTGGCAAGTGTATGAGCCGGTGTTTTTGGCTCGCTGTATCTTATGCCGTCCATGAAAAATTCAGTTCTGAGTGGGTAGTGCATGTGGAAACATGAAAAGTTGTGTACTGGATCATTTGTTTATGCAAAAATACTTGTGAGTGGGAAGGAGTACCAAGGAGCTCACTAATGAGCATGTCATCTCAATAAACAGTAGTTTCATGATTGCTTGTAGGGCTATTAAGGTATTTTACCATCATTCTTAGTCTATGCTACAACTCCTAAAACGACCTGTATACTAGGACATAGGGAGTATGTGAGAAGAAGGGTAAGAAAGAGAGTATGGAAAGAATGAAGGGTGGGCCCATATTAGTACTAAGAATTATACATTAAACACTTATAGACAAGAAAAAGAATATTGTTGTATAGCTTGTCTCTTATGGCTTGTTTTATAGCCAAGCACTTGTCCCAACTATTGAACCTGCTCTTAGGGGAGATAGCTCACATTTTCTTCTCCAGCAGTCCCCCAATAGCTCTCTTGTTTTTGTAGCCACCAATATCTTGCCCATCTCCCCCAATATGCTAGGCCCCACAATAACTACCACTTTTTCCACCTCTCTGCTCACTACCCACATCGGAGCTCGCTTTGCGCCATGACTGCAACTCGGGGCTGATCTGCAAGGGCGGCGCTCCAGCTCAGGGTTGGTGCGTGGCGGGGCCGGAATCAGGGCTGGAGCCAGAGACCTGCCGCGCCAACGGAGATCTCGCGTATGGTGGAGTTGGAGACCTGACACTCGATCCCGAGGCGGAGAATGACACCGAGGATCCCGTGGCAGAGGACGCGCAACCTATAGCAATGGCGCTGGCCCGCGCTCGATCCCGAGGCGGAGAACGCTGGTGGAGGACGTGCCACCCGCGGCAACGGCGCCGCCCTGCGCTCGATCCCGGGGCGGAGGACGCACCACCCGCGGCGACGGCGCCGGCCCATGCTTGATCCCGGGGCAGAGGACGACGCTGGAGGATGCACCTCCCGCGGAGGACGCTGGCTAGAGCCATCATCCCATGGCGACGACTGACACCTTCGAGCTTCGGTGTCAATGCGATCTCCAAGCGGGAGAAGTTAAATCGATGGGAGAGAGATAGGTGGGTCCCATATTTTGAGAGAGATTATTGGTAGTCTGTTGTAGCATCTTTCTCAATAGTTCAAAAGATAATATTGGGCCACCCCAATACCATCTTATTGGGGGAGGTGTATCGTGGAACTGCCCGAGATGCTCTTAGACCCCTACCTTTTGCACGCATGTCGACCTCAGTGACCTCAGCGCCTGGCTGATCGTTCTCCTGAAGCCGGCACGGAAAAGGTTATGAAGTTTAAAACTTAACTTGGACTCTACAGCCTCTAGAAGTCGAAGCAGTGCATGAAGTAGTCTTCTACTAGTATACAATTTCGTATGCCATCAATTCATTACTCCTAAAGAATTGTCTAAGGACAGTGAGAGCTAAAAACGGAACTACCAAATCACAGAGACTTGTTCTTTGATCCGTTTTGCATTTGCAAGTGTTTTTTTATGTTGCATAGTTCTGCTAACTGACTATCTAGATTAAGTCATTCTAATAGCGACCCATTACAAATTCCACAGTTTTGATTCTTTCTTCGGGTAGGGGGGTGGCTAAAGCAAGACACTATCTTTTCCTAACAACCTGCTCTTGTTGTGTTGCACCCTGTTTGGTTTTGATGAAGTCATATTATCAGTTATTTTAGCTAAGCTTCTTTGTATGCAGCTGGTAGTAGTAGGCCTTGTCACCAGATCACTGAACTCTTCAAATCTATTTAGTCATTGACCTAGCTCTTATTGGCGAACTACTAGTATATGTTTTTGTTTTTCTTGTTGTCTTGTCATTTCCTTTGATCCAGTATATTTCATTACTTTAATTAATAATGTGGTTAGTTTGCGGAATGAACCTTTCTGAAACATTCCCTCTCTAGATTCTTGTATTGTCGTATATCGTATAAAAAAGCATTAAGGACAGCGGTTTTTTGTATTCGCTTATGTGGAGCCATTTGTAGGTGTAGATTGATGTGTTGTTTACACTGGACTTGTTCTGCTCAGGGCGGTAGGTCATTGATTTGTTTTTCATTTCTAGTTATCCCTCAAATTGTTTCTTAATGCCACACTTGGTTTACTCGCTCAAGAAGACTAGTGTTGCTCTCAGATACTTGTTTTAGCCGGAATGAACTTTTCCATATCTGAATACTGAAGTATGCATGCTGCAACAATCATTCGTTGGCCTGGTCCAAATTTAGTACCACATATGGAAATAGTACTGACATTAATTCAGATACATCAACATAAATGACAAATACATATATGTTTTTCACAAATCACAAATATGGGAGTATATATAATAGCCCCTGACTCTAGTGGCAGTATGTGATCACCCATGACTCGTTACAGGGCCGATGGTACCGGTGGATTTGGTAGAGAGAGAGAAAATACTGTATGATGTGCTAGTGTATATATACCACTTCGACATCCTGATCTGATGCTTGGTGAAAGAGGCAAGGTAAAGCTTCTGGTCTCCCACCTTCACCTGCAGCCACTACACCTTGTAAGGGACCATCATCTTCTTCTTGAGAAGGTTTGTTGTTGAGATTAGGCAACTCCTCTTCTCCCTCTGGTGGTGCGTTCAAGTCTGGTATGGCCAAGGATGAGGAATGGTTCAAGTGATGATGGCAAAGCTGTGGCAGTTAGCCTTTATGGACCCCTAGATTAGAAAAATGGCGCCTGGAGCTGTTGTTTGAATTTTTTGTTTTGGCAAGTGTATGAGCTGGTGTTTTTGGCACGCTGTATCTTTTGCCGTCCATGAAAAATTCAGTTCTGAGTGGGTAGTGCATGTGGAAACTTGAAAAATTGTGTACTGGATCATTTATTTATGCAAAAATACTTGTGAGTGGGAAGGAGTACCAAGGAGCTCATTAATGAGCATGTCATCTCAATAAACAGTAGTTTCATGATTGCTTGTAGGACTATTAAGGTCTTTTACCATCATCCTTAGTCTCTGCTACAACTCCTAAAACGACATGTATACTGGGACGGAGGGAGTATGTGAGAAGAAGGGTAAGAAAGAGAGTATGGAAAGAATGAAGGGTGGGCCCATATAAGTACTAAGAATTATACATTAAACAGTTATAGACAAGAAAAAGACTATTGTTGTATAGCTTGTCTGTTATGACTTGTCTTATAGCCAAGCACTTGTCTCAACTATTGAACCGGCTCTTAGGGGAGATAGCTCACATTTTCTTCTTCAGCAGTCCCCCAATAGCTCTCTTGTTTTTGTAGCCACCAATATCTTGCCCGTCTCCCCCAATATGCTAGGCCCCACAATAACTACCACTTTTTCCACCTCTCTGCTCACTACCCACATCTGGGTTCGCCTTGCGCCATGACTGCAACTCGGGGCTGATCTGCAAGGGCGGCGCTCCAGCTCAGGGTTGGTGCGTGGCGGGGCCGGAATCGGGGCTAGAGCCAGAGACCTGCCGCGCCAACGGAGATCTCGCATATGGTGGAGTCGGAGACCTGACACTCGATCCCGGGGCGGAGAACGACGCCGACGATCCAGTGGCGGAGGACGCGCAACCTACAGCGATTGCGCTCAATCCCGAGCCGGTGGAGGGCGTGCCACCCGCGGCGCCGGCGCCGGCCTGTGCTCGATCTCGGGGCGGAGGACGCACCACCCGCGGCGACGGCGACGGCCCACGCTTGATCCTGGGGCAGAGGACGACGCTGGAGGACGCGCCACCGGCGGAGGACGCTGGCTAGAGCCATCATCCCGCAGCGACGGCTGACACCTTCGAGCTTCGGCGTCAATGCGATCTCCAAGCGGGAGAAGTTAAATCGAGGGGAGGGAGACAGGTGGGTCCCATATTTTGAGAGAGAATATTGGTAGTCTGTTGTAGCATCTTTCTCAATAGTTCAAAAGATAATATTTTGCCACCCCAATACCATCTTATTGGGGGAGGTGTATTGTGGAACTGCCCGAGATGCTCTTAGACCCCTACCTTTTGCACGCATGTCGACCTCAGTGACCTCAGCGCCTGGCTGATCGTTCTCCTGAAGCCGGCACGGAAAAGGTTATGAAGTTTAAAACTTAACTTGGACTCTACAGCCTCTAGAAGTCGAAGCAGTGCATGAAGTAGTCTTCTACTAGTATACAATTTCGTATGCCATCAATTCATTACTCCTAAAGAATTGTCTAAGGACAGTGAGAGCTAAAAACGGAACTACCAAATCACAGAGACTTGTTCTTTGATCCCTTTTGCATTTGCAAGTGTTTTTTTATGTTGCATAGTTCTGCTAACTGACTATCTAGATTAAGTCATTCTAATAGCGACCCATTACAAATTCCACAGTTTTGATTCTTTCTTCGGGTAGGAGGGTGGCTAAAGCAAGACACTATCTTTTCCTAATAACCTGCTCTTGTTGTGTTGCACCCTGTTTGGTTTTGATGAAGTCATATTATCAGTTATTTTAGTTAAGCTTCTTTGTATGCAGCTGGTAGTAGTAGGCCTTGTCACCAGATCACTGAACTCTTCAAATCTATTTAGGGATTGACCTAGCTCTTATTGGTGAACTACTAGTACATGGATGCATGAATAAGACTTGTATATGTTTTTGTTTTTCTTGTTGTCTTGTCACTTCCTTTGATCCAGTATATTTCATTACTTTAATTAATAATGTGGTTAATTTGCGGAATGAACCTTTCTGAAACATTCCCTCTCTAGATTCTTGTA
Organism: Miscanthus floridulus; assembly: GCF_019320115.1. Lineage (NCBI taxonomy): Eukaryota > Viridiplantae > Streptophyta > Magnoliopsida > Poales > Poaceae > Miscanthus > Miscanthus floridulus. Next base: position 31,476,568 of record NC_089593.1, on the reverse strand, counting down.
TTGTCGTATATCGTATAAAAAAAGCATTAAGGACAGCGGTTTTTTGTACTCGCTTATGTGGAGCCATTTGTAGGTGTAGATTGATGTGTTGTTTACACTGGACTTGTTCTGCTCAGGGCGGTAAGTCATTGATTTCTTTTTCATCTCTAGTTATCTCTCAAATTGTTTCTTAATGCCACACTTGGTTTACTCGCTCAAGAAGACTAGTGTTGCTCTCAGATACTTGTTTTAGCCGGAATGAACTTTTCCATATCTGAGTACTGAAGTATGCATGCTGCAACAATCATTCGTTGGCCTGGTCCAAATTTGTTAGGCATGCATGACCCAGTGTCTGTCGTGTTTAGGGGAAACTTTGCTGCTGTTGTTGTGCGTTGCTCATGGACTGAGTACTGAGATGAACCAATTCAGCAGCAGTTGCATGAATATTTATCAAATCCTGCAACATTTTCTTAGCCAAGAAGTTTGCTCACAGGTATATTGTAAGAGCATCTCCGAAAGCTTCTGAAAAATTATTTGGTAAACAAATGATTAGCAAGCACGGAATGCACACGCATGTTTGTGAGTTTAGAGGGAGATTTAGGGGAGTTCATATAAAACTATTTGGAGTCTGTTTTTTTTCTATTTTTCCAAAAATGAATTAAGGAGTTGTTTTAAGAAGCACTTTGGATCCGAGATGCTCCAAGCATTTAAACCTGCTGTGTGGCCAAAAAAATGGCATGTACAATGGATCTGTTAACCATGTTATTATGTAAAAAGTTTGGTTTTTTCCATAGCATAATATGCACCAATTAAGTGCTTATCAGGTGGAGAAGATGCTTAAGTTTGCTCCGGTGCTAATATGTGTTGGCATGGTGTTTGAGTATATTTTAAGAAAATATTTGAATTATTAGATGGACAAGGTAGCGTGCCCGTGCGTTGCTACGGGATAGCTAATAATTTATACTAAAAACACACGGATCGCACGATAAGATAACAATACTGTAAAAATTAAATATCAAAGTTAAAGTTACAGTTAATCCAAAAAGCAAAGTTTGTGAAATTAACAGTCACGGAGAGCGCGACGTCATAGGCTTACAACCTCTACTTTATAGACCTTTCCGTGATACGCCTAAGATAATGTTTTATATCGGCAGGAAGAAATCTCCGATATCCATTTCTTTCGTGCGCCAATAAATACACGAATAAGCTCCGCCGCATCTCCATACCATCCTGTACACAGGCTTGAGTATATATGTCAATATTAGTGCCTGTCGCATAGGTAATACTGCGTCTCTTGAAAAATCTTCCACAAAAACTTAAAACAAAGTGTTATACTCACCGTATAAATATGTGTGGCTTTTGGTCTATTTCACATAGACATATTGTGGCAGAACCTCCTAAATTATAGGACCCACATGCACCTGTCCCTGTCCAACGACCTCTGACGACTATGCATATGTTCCTAGTAACTTAAGAAGACTGTCGGGTGTCCCCGTGGAACCCCGAATCATCCACGATTTCCAAGCAGGATCACGTTACAGAGTCATTGTAGTATTACAACATTTATTCAAATATCAAAACCAGAGTAAAAACAGCGGAAGTCTTACAATAACATAATTTACAAAACAGTAGTTTCAAACCTTACAAACTAAGTTTGATAGTTATTACAAACCATAGTAGTAGTGGAGTGGCATAATTAATATAGACATATCACACAAAATAAACATCCTGCCCAAGGATCACACATTTACTTCTCATCGTCAGAACGAACGATAGTCATGCAGCACGATCCAAAACAGATCTGCTCATGAGGCTCACCTGCAACAAGGGGTCAACGAACCCTGAGTACAAAAGTACTCAACAAGACTTAACCGAAATAAGAACTGATAACTCAGGAATGCAGGCTCAGGGATTCAAGGTATGGTTTTAACAATAATCAAAGTTCTTTTGCGTAAAAGCTCTTTAATAAAATTCTTTACTTCAAAGGTAAAACTTTATAAGTACCACATATGAATCTGTCAGGATCCGTAATGAGATCATGAACTTCATATCAATCTTTTTCGCAAACCTTTCTCAAGTTTCAGTTATTAATTCTACGATGATGAACAGTGAGTTGAGTCTCCATAACCGAGGAGCAACGACGATTCGAACCGATTAAAAACCCAGCTGGGAATTCCAGACCACACGACATATGCAGGTCCCTGACCTACATATACCAACCTACCCTCGGATCCTCTAAAACAAGAACGGGTCCGCGCCACCCGAGAATACAGCACACCTCCAATCCGGCCATATTCTAGCCACGAGGGTACACGCTATTCCCGCCATCTCTCCACTCCCAGTGCGCGAGTAGCCATTCTCGTAATAGAATAGCCAAGCAAAGGCTTACCGGAGTATGTGGTTAGTACTACAAATTCTCACCTCATGCAATTCAACAACGGACGTGCCTTAATCGACACAGGCGGAAAGAACCCGCTCACAAGACCTCCATGTCTTGTGGCTCACACACCCCGAGTCCGCCCGGTCTAGATTTATTACTCCACATTCCCATATCACATGCTAACATAATTAACCAATGTTCCATTTAAAACTTGCAGGTGGCAGGTAATCACCCGACTTTCATCGTTCTACGCATAGCTAAGCAAAACTAGGCATATACGAGTTTAAAAACTGGTAATATGGTAAATATGGAATAACAAGGATGGTAATGCACCAATTAGGCTCTTACTTAACTCCTACTCACTTAATGCAGTAACGAAAAGCAAAAGCAAAATTAATTTGTAAAACACAAGGTAGGGTTGTATGCATCCGGGGCTTGCCTTCGTTGACGGAAAAGTCCGGCTCCTGCGTCGTTTCACAAGTATTCGATCCGACCTCAACAGACGGATTAACCTCCTCAACAACTTGATTAACTACCACGTGTTCACCTTCGTTCACTACACGTAATAACAATGCCATGTTTAACATGATGCGGAATACGAAACATGATGCTCGATGAGGGATACAAAAATTAAGAATTTGAATACAACTTTCCTTCGCGGTACAGTTGCAAGTCAACAAACTAAATCTTTTTCGTAACACGTACATCAACTGCCAAGGATCATTATCAACAAATGACCCAAGGTCATCACTCAATCCAAAATTTCAAACAAAACCTAAATCATCAAAGGTTACTATTTGCTTTTATGAATTAATTATTTAATTCAAAATTATGAAATAAATCAATTTATTCTTATTGAGCTCAAAATTTTAGCAAATGTTCATTACATGACAACTAAGTAACAAAACAAATTTCATAATTTTTGGACAAGTAAATAAGCCTAGAAAAATCATGGAAAGTCATTTATTAATTAATTGAGCAATTTTTATCATACCCCAAAAATACTGGAAATCAATATTTCAAATTTTTGTCATATAATATACATCATAGAGAATTCACACAAAAATTTTCATAATTTTTGGAGCTCTAAATAATTCTACACAAAAATAACAAATTACAGCACTATTCATTTAATTCTGAAAAATAGAAAATCCACTTAGAACGCTGAGTCACTGACAACCGGGTCCCACTTGTCATCTTCTACCTCGCGCTTTGACCACGGCGACACGCGCGCTGACCGGCGAAAACTCGCCGACGGCGAGCTCAACGGCGACGACCAAGGTACTGAAATGACCCCTACATCTCTACGCGTCGATTGGTGGCACAATCGGGCCTCGACACTAACTGGACCAAGCACCACGGCGGCCATGGCGGACACGACGGCACGGCCATGCTACGCCGGCGATAGGAGCTCGGTAATGATGAAACAAACAACTTGGGTAGAACCAGGAGCTCACCCCGAACACACTGGAGTCGCTGGCCAAGCCTGAGAAGCAACGGAGACACGGTTCGACGGTCACAGCGGTTACGGCGGAGCAAATTTCGACGACGGCGATGCTCCGGCGACTGCGGTGGAGAAAATGGTCAATCAACCGGGCACAAAGCACCACGGCATCGAGGCGAAGCTGAAGCAAGAGTCAGAAATAGCAGAGGCTCACCGTAACGCGCTGGCCACGGCGACGCGCACACCACGGTGGTGCTGCCGGCCGCGAGGAAGAAAACGATGAACGGTGAGTTCACGGCGAAATCAAGCGACTAGAGCTAGCTGGTTGGGTGCGCAAGGAACTAGCGGAGCTGGGACACACTTTGCTGCGATGGCGTGGGCGCTGGTTCGACGACGAGGGCTCGCCGGAGCTGCGGCGGTGGTGACTGGAAAAACAGAGGACGAAGAAAGAAGAACGGCGGCGGCTCCAGAGCTTTATAGGACGGCCAAGGAAGCGCAAGGAAGCCACGACGAAGCCTTCAGCGCGCCAACGCGACGCCCAGACGGCCACGCGCGCGACTGGAAGCAAACCGAAGATCGCCGGCCATGTAGCTTCGGCGGTGGACACTGTTCATCCAAATTACAGAATTGCCACCCGCCAAAATTCACAAATTACTCTCAAATTTTCATAACAACTCAAAAATCTCCAAAAACAAAAGTTGTTCAAAATCAAAAGTTCTACAACTTTGCTTTTATAACCATCTTCTAATTCGGTCTAGATTTTGAAATGATCTTTTAAATTCAAATAGGGGATATTTAACGAATTACGCCTTTTTGAATTACTCAAAATTTTTCTAAACAACTTGAAAAACTCCAAAAATAAACTTTGCTTAACTTGCCAAGCTCTACACTTTTGCTTTTGGGCCCAACCCCAAAATATGTTTAGATTTTGGAATGGATTTTCAGGGTAGGGTTTAAATGCTGAAAATCGGGGTTTTCTCGAAAAATTCAAAAATCCAAACAAACTTTGAATTTAAGCAATACAATTCAACACATATCACATGAATATAAACTTGTTTTAGTGTATGCATCTCAAAGTTTTCACCAAATGCCAAATGCTTTGCAATGCATATGATGATATGACAGTTTTAGTATTTTAAACACCCGAGGTGTTACAATCCTTCCCCCTAAAAGAAATCTCGCCCCGAGATTCAAAGCCATAGAGTAAGTAATGGAAAAGGAAATGTGTCAATCCAAAAACATCCAGAACTTTTCCATAAAACAACTGAGGTTCTTTTACAAAATGCAATTTGTAGTAACCGAGCTCAACTATCATTATTCTATTCTATATTGACGCTAGAAACTCTGGAAACTTTTCTAATAAGTAATCTTCTGATTCCCATGTAGCTTCCTCTTCTAAATGTTGATTCCATTGTATTTTATAGAACTTGATTGTCCGTCTTCGAGTAACACGATCTTTCTGATCCAGCACTCGGATTGGATATTCGGAGTAAGTTAAATCCGGTTCTAGTTCTACTCCTTCAACTTCAACATTCTGTTCAGGCACTCGGAGACACTTCTTCAATTGAGAAACGTGGAACACATCATGCACAGCTGCGAGATGTTCAGGTAATTTCAAGCGATATGCCACTTTTCCATATCTCTCCAAAATTTGATATGGTCCAATATATCGAGGTGCCAACTTTCCTTTAACACCAAAACGGTTAACTCCCTTCATTGGTGATACTTTCAGATATACAAAATCTCCTTTGTTAAATACCAATGGTCTCCGTCGTCTATCCGCATAACTCTTTTGGCGGGACTGAGCTATCTTCAGATTACTCTGTATTTGCCTAACCTTGTCTTCTGTTTCTTTCACAAGGTCAACTCCAAAGAACCTTCTCTCTCCTGGCTCAGACCAACTCAACGATGTTCTGCATCTACGACCATAGAGTGCTTCAAATGGAGCCATTCTAATGCTTTCTTGATAACTATTGTTGTATGAGAACTCGGCCAAAGGTAAGCACTCATCCCACTTATTGGAATAGTTAAGGACACAACACCTTAACATGTCTTCAAGTACTTGATTGACTCTTTCAGTCTGCCCATCAGTCTGCGGATGATAAGCTGTACTATACAGAAGTTTGGTACCTAACGAAGCATGTAAGTGTTTCCAAAAGCTGGAGACAAATTGTGTACCCCTATCTGACACTATAGTCTTGGGTACTCCATGGAGACTCATGATTCTTGCCAAATACATCTTAGCATATTGGATCGTAGGATATATGGTCTTGACTGGAAGAAAATGTGCTGACTTAGTGAGTCGATCTACAATAACCCATACTGAGTCAAATCCCTTTGATGTCTTGGGTAGACCAACAATAAAATCCATACTGATGTCCTCCCACTTCCAAGATGGAATAGGTAATGGTTGTAACTCACCAGCAGACCTCAAATGTATAGCTTTCACCTTTTGACAGGTATCACACTTCGCTATATATCTAGCAATCTCTATTTTCATTTTAGTCCACCAGAATCTTTGCTTCAAATCATGGTACATCTTGTTGCTTCCCGGATGGATAGATAACCTAGTAGCATGTGCCTCATCTAGAATTGACTGCCGCAACTCAGGAACTTTTGGTACTACCAGGCGATCCTTGAACCATAACACATCTTCATCATCTATGCTGAAGCATTCTGCTTTCCCATTCTTGACTCTTTCCTTGATATGTGCTATACCCTTGTTTTCCTTCTGAGCTGCAACAACTTGATCTCGAATAGTGGCTTCTACAATTATGTTGGTCAAACTTCCTTGTTGAATTACTTCTACATTCAACTTTTCCATTTCTTGACATAAATTCAAACCCATTGTTCTCACTGTCAGACAATTGCAATAGCTTTTGCGACTGAGGGCATCTGCAACTACATTTGCTTTACCAGGGTGATAATGTACTTCCAAATCATAATCCTTAATCAGTTCTAACCATCTTCTTTGTCGCATGTTTAATTCTGACTGAGTGAAGATATACTTTAAGCTTTTGTGATCGGTGTAAATATGGCACGTATTACCAAGCAGGTAATGTCGCCAAATCTTTAGAGCATGAACCACAGCTGCTAACTCCAAGTCATGGGTCGGATAGTGTTCTTCATGTTGCTTAAGTTGCCTAGATGCATAGGCAATGACTCGGCCTTCTTGCATCAACACACATCCAATACCAATACCTGAAGCATCACAATAAACATCAAATGGCTTCTCGATATCAGGTTGAGCTAACACTGGTGCAGTAGTCAACAGCCTTTTTAAAGTCTGGAAAGCCTCTTCACAATCTAATGACCAGACAAACTTGACTTGGTTCTTCAACAATTCAGTGATAGGTTTTGATACTTTAGAGAATTCTGGAATAAACCGACGGTAATACCCCGCCAATCCAAGAAAACTCCGAACTTGATGAACTGTGGTTGGCGGTTTCCAATCAAGCACATCCCTCACTTTGCCGGGATCAACTGCAACTCCTTCAGCTGACAAGACATGTCCAAGAAATTGCACTTCCTTAAGCCAAAAATCACACTTGCTGAACTTGGCATATAGTTGATGTTCTCTCAAACGAGTCAGAACAATTCTGAGGTGTTCTGCATGTTCTGTCTTATTCTTGGAATATACTAGTATGTCATCAATAAACACCACTACAAACTTGTCTAGCTCAGGCATGAATACTGAGTTCATCAGATATGTGAAATGAGCTGGAGCATTTGTCAAACCAAAAGACATTACTAAGTATTCATATAACCCATATCTTGTGGTAAATGCCGTTTTGGGAATATCTTCAGGCTTTATCTTAATTTGGTGATACCCTGATCTCAAATCTATCTTGGAGAAAACTTTGGCTCCGGCCAACTGATCAAAAAGCAAATCTATCCGAGGTAATGGATACTTATTTTTGATGGTCACTTCATTCAACGGACGATAGTCAACACATAACCTCAGGGTCTCATCTTTCTTTTTCACAAAAATTGCCGGACATCCCCAAGGTGAAGAACTAGGTTGGATAAACCCTTTCTCAATCAATTCTTGTAACTGAGTCTTCAACTCGGCCAATTCCTTAGGTGGCATCCTATAAGCTCTCCGAGAAATCGGAGCTGTTCCGGGTTGTAACTCTATATTGAACTGTACATCCCTATCGGGTGGTAGACCGGGTAAATCTTCAGGAAACACATCCGGAAATTCACACACTACCGAAATATCTCTAATCTCTTTGACAGCAGTTGCACAAATATTGCTCACTGATCTTCTTAGGGTTGGAAGTTGGATAAGAAGTTGAGAATTACTATCAGGCAAACTCACTCTTAAGGTCCTATTCAAAGCATCTATAACAGCCTTATGCTGATACATCCAATTCATTCCCAAAATTACATCTATATCCTGATCCTTAAGGATAATCATAGTAGTGGGAAAAATATGCCCACCCAGGTTTACGGGTACCTGGTATACCATTTCCTTAGTACACAGACGTCCCCCGGGCGACTGTATAAAGAAACTTTCCTTTGTTGCCCCAATTGAAATTTCATACTTCATGACAAATGTTCTATTGATGAATGAATGCGATGCGCCAGAATCAAAAAGTATAACTGCAGGGTGATTGGCAACAGGAAACATACCCATCATCACTGGCTCTCCTTCAGGAATTTCCCCAGCTTGAATATAGAATACCCGTCCTGTCTTCCTCTCATCTTTGCCCTTCTGAGCATTCTGATTGGGGTTCTTGTTTGATGCCTGACCTTGTTGTTGATTGGCAGAGGCCTTCTGATAATTTTGATTAGCCTGCCTAGGATATGGACATTCCCTGGAGAAATGACCAGTCCTTCCACAATTGTAACACGGATAGTTGTGACCCTGGGATGTTGGAGCATTGCCACCAGAAGCATTGGTTGACTGTGAGTTCGGATAGGTTGTAGCAGGACGGACATTTGACTGTTGCCCGGCTTGGAACTGCGGCGGACGATAAGGAGGACGATAATGGTTTACGGGATGATAAATCACTCTCTGCCTCTTTTGGTTTCCACCAAAAGGTCCAGACGGCACATTCTTTTTCTTCTTGAGCTCCTTATGCTGCCGATACTTTGCCTCTGAAGCAATTGCAATATTTACTGCCTCATGATAAGTGATATTGGTACAGGCTGTCATCATTGTCTGCAGTTTGGTATTCAGACCTCTCATGAACCATTTCTTTTTCTTGGCATCCGTATTGACATGTTCAGATGCATACTGCGACAGATGATTAAATCTTCCCACATACTGCATTACGGTTTGATCTCCTTGCTTCAAAGCAAGGAATTCATCCAGCTTCATAGCCATCACTCCTTCCGGGATATAATGGGCTCTGAAAGCAGTGCGAAATTCTGTCCAAGTTAATGGAATGCCTGCGGGCTGCATGGCCATCAGATTTGCATACCAAGCACCAGCTGCACCTCTAAGTTGCTGGGCAGCAAACACTGGTTTCTGAAACTCTGTGCAGTGAATAAGATCAAATTTCTGCTCCATGGTCCTAAGCCAGTCATCAGCCTCCAGTGGTTCATCTGCCTTGGTGAACACCGGGGGTTTCGTATCCGTGAAATCCACATAGGTAGCCTCATGCCTGTTATGATTGCGGCCACGGTTTCCATGCATCTGATTCTGATTACTTTGAGCCATCTCATGAAGCAAACGAGAATTTTCCACAGTCACATTGACTAATGCAGCGATAGCATCAGCCAGATTGGTCGGCATCGGTGGTGGGTTGGGGATATCATCATCATCTTGTGAAGTACCAGGAATATGCGATCCCCGCGTACGACGCATCTGTTCATAACAAACCAAACTTTATTCACAAGTCTTTATTCAAAGATCAAAGAGCTTACTACCCGCATTACATCGATGCCACTTATTTAAACACAAGAACACATCTAAACAAGACTACTAGCTTAACTAGATCTTCTATTACACAACTCTACTCCTTTCCGTGATTACTTCAAACTTCAGGCTCGGTATCCATTCCGGAATTGTTACCGCCTTCATCATCACTTTCATCTATCATTACTAATTCTTCAGGATCTTCTTCTTCTTCCTCTTCTGATTCACTTTCATCAGCAAGGATGACACCAGGGTCCATGGCATCAGCTTGAGGCTCATGATTCGGGTTTAGTAGATTGCTAAGCCTATGAACTTCCTCATGTAGATAGGTATTATGTTCTTCTAAATCTTCTACATAGAATTCTAGCTCATGAGTTCTAGCTCTAGCTACATCTTCCCTATGCCAAGCCTCATTTCGTCCCTCCACCGTACGAACTAACATGCTTTCGCAGTTCCTATGTGCGGTGGTGAGACGCCTCAATTGATCCTGTAATTCTCCTAACTGTATAGCATCCAAAGCCCTATCTCTAGTAGCTTGTGCTAATTCTGCAGAAATCCTCTGTAACTCTGCCTGGGGATCAGGCCTAGAACTGCTACTGCTAGCACCATCATTTCTAGGGGCAAGTTGGTGACGAGGAACTCCTTTGGGTCCAGTGGACTTACGGGGCGTCATCTTGGCACGAGCCATACTGTAGGAAACCAATTTAATCCAAGTAAGACCATTTGATCAAAGTCTAAAGAGCAGCTATGATGGATTACATTACTCAAACCAGTCTCACTACTCAACTCCAGACTAATAGGTGAAGGAAGTAACGAGTGAATTAATAATGATGCATGAATCGTTCTTACGAACAAAAACATCAAAGTTTATAATGCACATAAACAACAGTTGTTATTATATAGGGCATAATAGAATTACTACTCCACCACACAAAGCCTTTTTAATCAAATATGGAATGGTAAGAAAGAAATAAGATAAGTCAGAAGCAATTTGGACCAAATTAACAAGTTAAATTTAGTCATCCAAATCATTTTGAAGTTTTTGTAAAACAATACAACAAAAACCTTGTAACGATCGCTCCGATACCATTCTGTGGCAGAACCTCCTAAATTATAGGACCCACATGCACCTGTCCCTGTCCAACGACCTCTGACGACTATGCATATGTTCCTAGTAACTTAAGAAGACTGTCGGGTGTCCCCGTGGAACCCCGAATCATCCACGATTTCCAAGCAGGATCACGTTACAGAGTCATTGTAGTATTACAACATTTATTCAAATATCAAAACCAGAGTAAAAACAGCGGAAGTCTTACAATAACATAATTTACAAAACAGTAGTTTCAAACCTTACAAACTAAGTTTGATAGTTATTACAAACCATAGTAGTAGTGGAGTGGCATAATTAATATAGACATATCACACAAAATAAACATCCTGCCCAAGGATCACACATTTACTTCTCATCGTCAGAACGAACGATAGTCATGCAGCACGATCCAAAACAGATCTGCTCATGAGGCTCACCTGCAACAAGGGGTCAACGAACCCTGAGTACAAAAGTACTCAACAAGACTTAACCGAAATAAGAACTGATAACTCAGGAATGTAGGCTCAGGGATTCAAGGTATGGTTTTAACAATAATCAAAGTTCTTTTGCGTAAAAGCTCTTTAATAAAATTCTTTACTTCAAAGGTAAAACTTTATAAGTACCACATATGAATCTGTCAGGATCCGTAATGAGATCATGAACTTCATATCAATCTTTTTCGCAAACCTTTCTCAAGTTTCAGTTATTAATTCTACGATGATGAACAGTGAGTTGAGTCTCCATAACCGAGGAGCAACGACGATTCGAACCGATTAAAAACCCAGCTGGGAATTCCAGACCACACGACATATGCAGGTCCCTGACCTACATATACCAACCTACCCTCGGATCCTCTAAAACAAGAACGGGTCCGCGCCACCCGAGAATACAGCACACCTCCAATCCGGCCATATTCTAGCCACGAGGGTACACGCTATTCCCGCCATCTCTCCACTCCCAGTGCGCGAGTAGCCATTCTCGTAATAGAATAGCCAAGCAAAGGCTTACCGGAGTATGTGGTTAGTACTACAAATTCTCACCTCATGCAATTCAACAACGGACGTGCCTTAATCGACACAGGCGGAAAGAACCCGCTCACAAGACCTCCATGTCTTGTGGCTCACACACCCCGAGTCCGCCCGGTCTAGATTTATTACTCCACATTCCCATATCACATGCTAACATAATTAACCAATGTTCCATTTAAAACTTGCAGGTGGCAGGTAATCACCCGACTTTCATCGTTCTACGCATAGCTAAGCAAAACTAGGCATATACGAGTTTAAAAACTGGTAATATGGTAAATATGGAATAACAAGGATGGTAATGCACCAATTAGGCTCTTACTTAACTCCTACTCACTTAATGCAGTAACGAAAAGCAAAAGCAAAATTAATTTGTAAAACACAAGGTAGGGTTGTATGCATCCGGGGCTTGCCTTCGTTGACGGAAAAGTCCGGCTCCTGCGTCGTTTCACAAGTATTCGATCCGACCTCAACAGACGGATTAACCTCCTCAACAACTTGATTAACTACCACGTGTTCACCTTCGTTCACTACACGTAATAACAATGCCATGTTTAACATGATGCGGAATACGAAACATGATGCTCGATGAGGGATACAAAAATTAAGAATTTGAATACAACTTTCCTTCGCGGTACAGTTGCAAGTCAACAAACTAAATCTTTTTCGTAACACGTACATCAACTGCCAAGGATCATTATCAACAAATGACCCAAGGTCATCACTCAATCCAAAATTTCAAACAAAACCTAAATCATCAAAGGTTACTATTTGCTTTTATGAATTAATTATTTAATTCAAAATTATGAAATAAATCAATTTATTCTTATTGAGCTCAAAATTTTAGCAAATGTTCATTACATGACAACTAAGTAACAAAACAAATTTCATAATTTTTGGACAAGTAAATAAGCCTAGAAAAATCATGGAAAGTCATTTATTAATTAATTGAGCAATTTTTATCATACCCCAAAAATACTGGAAATCAATATTTCAAATTTTTTTCATATAATATACATCATAGAGAATTCACACAAAAATTTTCATAATTTTTGGAGCTCTAAATAATTCTACACAAAAATAACAAATTACAGCACTATTCATTTAATTCTGAAAAATAGAAAATCCACTTAGAACGCTGAGTCACTGACAACCGGGTCCCACTTGTCATCTTCTACCTCGCGCTTTGACCACGGCGACACGCGCGCTGACCGGCGAAAACTCGCCGACGGCGAGCTCAACGGCGACGACCAAGGTACTGAAATGACCCCTACATCTCTACGCGTCGATTGGTGGCACAATCGGGCCTCGACACTAACTGGACCAAGCACCACGGCGGCCATGGCGGACACGACGGCACGGCCATGCTACGCCGGCGATAGGAGCTCGGTAATGATGAAACAAACAACTTGGGTAGAACCAGGAGCTCACCCCGAACACACTGGAGTCGCTGGCCAAGCCTGAGAAGCAACGGAGACACGGTTCGACGGTCACAGCGGTTACGGCGGAGCAAATTTCGACGACGGCGATGCTCCGGCGACTGCGGTGGAGAAAATGGTCAATCAACCGGGCACAAAGCACCACGGCATCGAGGCGAAGCTGAAGCAAGAGTCAGAAATAGCAGAGGCTCACCGTAACGCGCTGGCCACGGCGACGCGCACACCACGGTGGTGCTGCCGGCCGCGAGGAAGAAAACGATGAACGGTGAGTTCACGGCGAAATCAAGCGACTAGAGCTAGCTGGTTGGGTGCGCAAGGAACTAGCGGAGCTGGGACACACTTTGCTGCGATGGCGTGGGCGCTGGTTCGACGACGAGGGCTCGCCGGAGCTGCGGCGGTGGTGACTGGAAAAACAGAGGACGAAGAAAGAAGAACGGCGGCGGCTCCAGAGCTTTATAGGACGGCCAAGGAAGCGCAAGGAAGCCACGACGAAGCCTTCAGCGCGCCAACGCGACGCCCAGACGGCCACGCGCGCGACTGGAAGCAAACCGAAGATCGCCGGCCATGTAGCTTCGGCGGTGGACACTGTTCATCCAAATTACAGAATTGCCACCCGCCAAAATTCACAAATTACTCTCAAATTTTCATAACAACTCAAAAATCTCCAAAAACAAAAGTTGTTCAAAATCAAAAGTTCTACAACTTTGCTTTTATAACCATCTTCTAATTCGGTCTAGATTTTGAAATGATCTTTTAAATTCAAATAGGGGATATTTAACGAATTACGCCTTTTTGAATTACTCAAAATTTTTCTAAACAACTTGAAAAACTCCAAAAATAAACTTTGCTTAACTTGCCAAGCTCTACACTTTTGCTTTTGGGCCCAACCCCAAAATATGTTTAGATTTTGGAATGGATTTTCAGGGTAGGGTTTAAATGCTGAAAATCGGGGTTTTCTCGAAAAATTCAAAAATCCAAACAAACTTTGAATTTAAGCAATACAATTCAACACATATCACATGAATATAAACTTGTTTTAGTGTATGCATCTCAAAGTTTTCACCAAATGCCAAATGCTTTGCAATGCATATGATGATATGACAGTTTTAGTATTTTAAACACCCGAGGTGTTACACATATACTGTAGAATAAGATATCCACTTAAGTGTCTATGGCAAGATTCACGATCAACGATATATAGAAATAGTTAAATTGTAGGTATTATTATTGCAAGCCATAGTGACTCTGCGTTAGTTACCCATCTATGTCCTCTGTAATGTTTCCTTCCTTTCTGAATTTCCATTTAAAGACATCCCCATTCCATCCAGGAATATGTACATTCACTACGTTCGTGTACTGCAAAGTAAATCCAAGAGTGTACCTGGCATACATCAGCGCTGGTGTGTCTTTACACCAGTCTTCAATAGGTCAAGGATCAATCATGACAAGCATCTTCTCCTTCTGATCGAAAACATAAAGCATATATTTTCAAACGTGCAGCCATGGCAAAAGAAACTACAAACATGGTACATTTAGAATAGTATATAGGAAACAAGTAATAAAAGCAGGAGTAAGCGACTTACGTATCTGCATTGTGCTGAGTTGTATTCCATATCCTCACATACAGCAATCGCAGCAGCCCTTTCTTTCTTAGTGTATTTTTATGGTATTCTGACATTTCTGTTAAAGCACGTATTTTATGGAAGAGAAGGATATCGAGAGTCAAGATTTGTATAACTTGGCATACTTTATACAATTAGGAGAACAACAAATAAGACAATATAATATAGCAAGATAAGAATTTTAAAAATGTGCTTACACAGAATCTCAGGTCCACGAAATGCTTCATAATACTATTGTATTTTTTTCATTGTATTGTACTCTCGAGCTGCCTGAAAACGGACACCTAAGTTGAAATAGTTCTCAGAGATGTCTCGATTGTTCATTAACAACTCTCGTAGGTCCTTTACACTTAGGGCAATCATGTAGGGATGAAAACCTTTAACCTAAGGCTTCCTGCAAAGCATTAGACGGTTTTCATCATATAAGATTGCACACTATTATTAGTAAATAAAGTAATTAAAATAAGCATGTAGCTTACTTCAACGTCGCTTCATCCTGAATTGCCATGACGTAATCACACAGTAACTCAGTCATCTCTTCCTTGTTCATTGGCATGTCTTTCATAACTCATCAGGGTCTTGGTTGGCATGGACTTGTGGGGATTTTTTCTGAGTTTGTATGTGTTGAGGGTGCCCATTTGAACCACTAAGCATTCGGCCTCCTAATAATGTTTTCTCTTTTTTGTGGACACTTGATCAGCCATCTTTTGATTCTCTATTATGGCACAGTCATTTGGGCTTCCAATATTTTCATCCCTATCAAGATATAGAGCACGCTTTCGTTTGTTTGACTTTGACGATAGCAAGATCACAGCAAGCTTCAATCTAAATTCTTTCATATTGAAAGGATCAAGATGCCCAAGAGGGGGGTGAATTGGGCTAATTCTAAATTTCTTCGCAATAATTAAATCCTATGGTTAGCCCAATTAACCCCTTGTGCCTAGAAAGTGTTCCTAATTGTTCTACCGCATAAAAGACTTGCAACCTAAGTTCCAATCCTACTCTAGCATGGCAATTCTAAGAATGTAAAGACATGAATTGAATTGCTCAAAGTAAATGTTCAAAGTAAATGCTCAAAGTAAATAGAGAGGAAGGAGCGCGGCGATGTTTGGCCGAGGTATCGGAGAGTCGCCACTCCCCACTAGTCCTCGTTGGAGCACCCGCGCAAGGGTGTTGCTCCCCCTTGATCCGCGCAAGGATCAAGTGCTCTCTACGGGTTGATTCTTTGACACTCTGTCGCGGTGAATTACCCACAACCGCTCACAACTTGGCTTGGGTCATCCACAAGCTCTCCGGATGATCACCAAGCTCCCAATCACCACCAAGCCATCTAGGTGATGGCGATCACCAAGAGTAACAAGCACGAACTCTCACTTGACCACGACAAGCCTAATAAGAAGATGGATGCACACTTTGCTACTCTTGATCTTCACTAATGAGGGCTCTCTTTGGAATTCTCAAATCTCAATCACCTCACTAGGACCTTGATCTTCTTGGCACTCTCTAAGGTGTTTCTTAGCTGTTGGAATGAGCAAAAGTACCCCCACACACGAGCGGAGGTGGTATTTATCAGTGTTTTCCTAAACGCTAAACGGTAAACAGTCGGTCACCTACCGTTTAGCTATTATTCGGGCTAAACGGTCAATTAAACGGGATAATGGTCAATTAAACGGGGTAAACGGACGATTAAACGGAAACGGACGGAAACGGCGCACCACCGTGTAGCGTGTACACGGCGTGTACACGGGCTACACGGCCGTGTAGGCGAACAGTGGTATTTATAACACTGACTGAAAACGAACCGTTATGTGCCTCTATAGGGTGACCGAACGCTCCGGTCATGTTGACCGGACGCACCGGTTAGTATACCCCAAGCTCCAGTTGTTATGAGTTGACCGGACGCATCCGGTCACGTTTTCCCCTCACTGGAACCTTACTGATGTCGACCGAACGCTGGACCTCCAGAGTCCGGTCACTTGCAGAGTAGCGTCCGGTCAGTAACCGGAACCTGATCAGCGTCCGGTCAGCATTGACCGGACGCGTCCGATCAGGATTCTCCCTCTTTGGGACCTTACTAGAGTCGACCAGACGCTGGCCCTCAGCGTCTGGTACCATGACCTCGCAGCGTCCAGTCATTTCCAGATGATTTCACCATGGTCAAATGAACTGACCGGACTCTGAGCCAGCGTCCGGTCACACCGGAGCTAGCATCTGGTCAGTATTTGACCCTCCATTCACTTCCAACTCTCGAACATATGTGAATGAAGTTTGCTCCATTGGATCAAAGGGCTATTATGGAGCTACCTAGTGCTAGTTTTAACAAGTGTGCACCACACCTAACTCACTAGTCTCACCTAGGTCAAGCTACCCGTTCATACCCCCCTTAATAGTACGGCCAAAGGAAAAACAAAGTCCTAAACTACTCTAAGTGTCTCTCCAACTCCAATCGACACTTAGAACTAGTCCATCCTTAACCTTGTCATCCATCCTTTGAAAACCGAAATGATTTCCATCGTAGGGGCATGACAATCATGATTGCCCAATCGATCTCCATTACCGTGACCTAACTCAATTGTTTCTGCAAAACACACGTTAGTCACAGTAATCATGTATTGTCATTAATCACCGAAACCCAACTAGGGGCCTAGATGCTTTCAATCTCCCCCTTTTTGGTGATTGATGACAATACTACCTCGAGTATGTGAAAGAGATGAGGTTTTTAACATGCTTGGTTCATATAAGCTTTAGGCAATAAGAACAAAGGTGTTAGACAAGCTTATATGACCCAAGCTAGCATGATGTACTCAAAAGATATGGAATAAGCATGAGTACAGGTAATAAAGCTCATTTGCATCAGAGTAAAGCGCGGAAGCAAAGGCAAATGAGCAAAGCATAAGTGATATGACATATAAAGAATTCAAAGTAGAGAGTACACATGTCATATATCACGATCACGTAGATATCACTATCACATAGATATAGTAGTAAACATGAATGCATAATGTATCACACACACAAAAGCATAATAGTGTATCTCACAAATAGAAACTCCAAATATAAATAGATAAGCTAATATAATAACTAAGCTCCCCCTAGATAAGTAGCTCCCCCTAAGCCTAACATACTCAAACCCTCTCCCCCTTTGGTGTCAAACACCAAAACCTACGGGTCGGTCGGCAGGGCTACAGCGGACGAGCCAGGCACTGAGGTACGAGGAGCGAGGTGGAACTGGGTGCCATCATCATCTGATCCTGAGCTCTGAGCTGCCTGGCCCTCTATAGCTGGTAGTGATGCAGAAGCAATCTCGGTCGGATCAGGAACTGGTGCTGCTGTAGGCTGAGCTGGAAAAACTGAAGCAGCTGGCTCTAATGATGCCACTGAGGAGGGGAGCGTCTCTATCGTTGCTGTGATATGTGCAGCCGTAGAAGGACCTGGAACATGCAGGTATGGAGGAGTGGTGATGAGGACATGGCACCTTCGAATACGAACAATGATTATAAGGTGCGCTTGTTCCTACATTTGCATAGTGGCTTTGGTTATAATTCACTTGGTTCCACATGTACATGTCACTATTTGATTGTAGGTTCAAATGTGTTTCATAATGGAAGTTCATCAAAGTTGAACTTTCGGTTCGTCGGCAGCCCGACAGTGCCTCATTGGGAAGGCCATAACTCATCCATCCGGAGTGCGATCGAGGTCAATGAGCACTTGATGGAAAGCTTGTTTGATAATCTTTCAAATAGATCTTGTTCCATCTCAATATCACGTCGGCAAGGCCTCCAAATCACCAATATATTCTGTCGCTATTTCTGGCGGGAGCTACACTGTCGTCATGGGCTTGTTAGACATCCTTGGGACCTAGGCCCAAGTTGGAGCACGCCCCAAGAAGATGGAGAATGCCTAAGAGATGGCCTTGGACGTCCTCCTCCTTGGCCACCACCTTAGGAGGCCAGCAAGGACGTCCAAGCCAAGCCAGAGGCCCAGTCCAATCCGAGTTCGAGTCTGCCTCAGTCGTCAGGACCAGTCTGCAATAAAACGGACGCCCAGGACGCATCCAAACTCCGTTTTTGATGATCCACATATGGATGGAAAGATAATTTCATAAGGAAACCAATGGAAGTGGTCCCACATCAAAATTCCATCAAAATCAATGGGAATCGTCGAAACAAGTTGACATCCAGAATCTGTCACGGCGCTGCGTCGTCGTCTTTTGGACCGTTGGGCCTTGTAACGTGTTGGGACACCTTTAGGACGTGAAGAGGGATCCTTGGATGTCCCTTAGGCTATATAATCAGTAGCCACCACCTACATTAAGTGGTAATCAGAGCTCCAGGTATACCGTCAAGTTCGCATCTTACCCTTAGTTCGAGTGTTTTTGCTTTTATCCCATAATCCAATGCCATATTTGTTTCCTATCCTATAACCATCCGCGCCATAGCCTTTGCATGATTCAGTTTTAGAGTCCGCTTTGTTGAGTTTGTGTCCTAGGTCAAAGTCTTGTTGCTGGTTTAGATTGTGTTCTTTTCTAGTTTGTGTTGATACCTCCACCCGCCGCTATTCCGTATCACTATCGGTTTGCATCTTGTGTCCACTAAATCCCTGATTCGAGCAGCTTCCTTAAAACAGTCATAACTTTTGCATCCGAACTCAAAACGGGAAAAATTTTATATCTACGGAGAACACCAAAAAATTTTAGATCTATTTCATCCCAGTATTGCTGGGTTCGCAAAAATTAGATTTGCGAAATTCGATTAGAAAAATTAAGTTTCTGGGCCCACAAGTTTTGGTATGCTTTTTAGAGCACAATCCTAATTTTCTATAGGCCACATCTTTTATTCAATTGAGCTCAAATTTTTTGTGGTTTATTCTTGTGTGCTCCTTGCTAAGAAAAAAATATCAAAAGAGCAAAAGCAAGAAAAAAAGATTGGACAAAAAAATAAAAAAAAAATAGTAAAAGAGAATAGAAGATATCGAAAAGGAGCACATAAGGAACACTCAATAGCTCTATTGTTTGTGGTATCTTTTGCCTTGTTCATATCCGTTGCTACCTTTAATACTAGTTTCCTTTCATCCTTGTTTCCTCTCTTGTTTATCACAACTGGTGATAGAAACACGTATAGGCCAGCAACTAGGACAAGTGCTCTGGACATTTATTTAATATTGCTGTCTGTCACTGACTTGTGTGCCACATATATATATATTTGTTCTTTTTCATGCCTCCCAAGCTCCACATATACTTCAGATCGGTACAGAAAAAGACCCTTGCAATCTTAGTGTCACACCCTCACAGGTATCACGAACCAGCCACCGGTTGTACCGTCCACTGCTTTGCGTTGGTAAGAACCTTGTAAGAACTTGGTAAGACGTATGAGAGTGTGATTCCACTGACCAATAAATAGTTGATAGGGCATTTATTTTGATTGCTAACAATGCCAAACAACGAGTTTCTTTTTAAGTGTGAAATGCAGGACATCATGGACCGACTGACTACAAGGATGGATGAAATAATTGCAAAAGCGGTCACTAGAGCGTGCACACAACCTTCCTCCTTTGCTGCTACAACAACGTCATCACCGTCACCTCCCACATGTACTACAGAGTTTGCACAGCGCGTGCTCAGTTCTCAAATAGAGAAGGCAGAGCAAAACCAGTTCAACAACTTGTTCCAAACATACTTTGTTGTGAAGGAACGACATTGTCGTGTTATGATTGATGGTGAGACTTGCAACAACCTTGCAAGCTTAGAGATGGTTGAGAAGCTTGGTCTGACCACACAGCCACATCCATATTACATGCAATGGGTAAATTCTTGGGATAAGATAAAAGTAACTGAAATTGCTCGTATTGAGTTTTCAATTGGTCTTTATAAGGACAGCGCAAAATTTGACATAGTACCTATGCAAGCATGTCAATTATTGATAGGCAAGCCATGGATATCTGAAAATAATGTTTTGCACAACACAACTACTAACAAATATTTGCTTAGATATAATGGTAGAAAATTTACTTTTATACCTATGACTGTTACTAAAATTTTAAGAGAAGATCTCATGAGAGCAGAGAGAAGAAAAAATGAGCCTTTTGGAAAAGAATGGGCTATTTCAGATGTTACAATACCGTCATCTAAATCTGAATTTTTACAAAATGGAGATAGTGCTTTGCCTCTTGTTGGAACTAATATTTTGCAGCATGTATCCCAAAAAGAGGACAAGGTGACTGAGAAAGAACAGGTAAATGTATCAGGTAAGAGCTCTCTTGATGTGCTGATTTTTTCCACCAATGATGCTAATAATTCTATACAAAAATCTTCTATTGATTTACCTTTGACACATGGCGAATGTTCTACTGATCTTTGCGATAGAGAAGAGTTGTGTGATAGTGATATGATTATTAATGTGCCGCAACCAGTGAATGAGAATGATTCTTTTGTTTTGGAACCAAATACTTGTGCTAAAAATAAACAATTGCTTTCAATTGCCACTAAACAAGATGAACTAAAATTGTTGTCTTCTCTAAATACTTTGGGTTATATTGAGTTTGAGACACTATGTGCTCTGAGTAGTTTGGAGGAGAAATTTAATTGTGCAGGATTGCCATGGTTATCTAGATGTACATGTCACTTTATTGGCAAATATAATTGTAAAGGAGAGTATATGGTGCATCGTGTCTATATTTGTTCAACTCTGAAATCTCCTTTCATTGTGCAAAAATATGATCAACTAGAGGGCACCAATAGCGATAATGTTGTCATGTCGAAATCCCCAAGTTTTGTAATGAGGCAACAGGTTAAATTTCAAGAAGGGGAGCAATGTTGGCTACTACCGACAACTTGTCCACCAGCTAAGCTCAAACCGAGGACGGTTTGTTGTCAAGAAGGGGAGGATGATGAGGACATGGCACCTTCGAATACGAACAATGATTATAAGGTGCGCTTGTTCCTACATTTGCATAGTGGCTTTGGTTATAATTCACTTGGTTCCACATGTACATGTCACTATTTGATTGTAGGTTCAAATGTGTTTCATAATGGAAGTTCATCAAAGTTGAACTTTTGGTTCGTCGGCAGCCCGACAGTGCCTCATTGGGAAGGCCATAACTCATCCATCCGGAGTGCAATCGAGGTCAATGAGCACTTGATGGAAAGCTTGTTTGATAAGCTTTCAAATAGATCTGGTTCCATCTCAATATCACATCGGCAAGGCCTCCAAATCACCAATATATTCTGTCGCTATTTTTGGCAGGAGCTACACTGTCGTCATGGGTTTGTTAGACATCCTTGGGACCCAGGCCCAAGTTGGAGCACACCCCAAGAAGATGGAGAATGCCTAAGAGATGGCCTTGGACGTCATCCTCCTTGGCCACCACCTTAGGAGGCCAGCAAGGACGTCCAAGCCAAGCCAGAACCCCAGTCCAATCCGAGTTCGAGTCTGCCTCGGCAGTCAGGATCAGTCTCCAATAAAACAGACGCCCAGGATGCATCCGAACTCTGTTTTTAATGATCCACATATGGATGGAAAGCTAATTTGATAAGGAAGCCAATCCAAGTAGTTTCACGTCAAAATCTCTTCGGAATCAACGGGAATCATCAAAACAAGTTGACATCCAAAATCTATCATGGCGCTGCGTCGTCGTCTTTTGGGCCGTTGGGCCTTGTAACGTGTTGGGGCACCTTTAGGACGTGAAGAGGGATCCTTGGACGTCCTTTAGGCTATATAATCAGTAGCCACCACCTACTTTAGGTTTTGGGTTTTGCTTAGATTAATCTGTTAAGAACAGTTTCGCCGTTCATTGGTTTGTGAGACCCCAACTTCATGAGTTTAATCATTCATCTGCAATTTGGTTGCATTCTTTCTTGTTCTTGCTTTTGTTCTTCGTTGCGCAGGCAGGGATTAGCCTTCTTGGCGAGGTCAACCTGGTCCATGACTTGGTTGATAACCAAAGGAGTTGTGGTGCTAAGATTGCAGGGTTCGATCTTTCGATCTGAAGTCGGATCGGTGTGTCATTCTCCGCCACAACAATAGTTACCATCACCTGACAGAAGATTGGGATCCCTGTCTCCATTAAGTGGGCTGCCCTATCAACTCACTGAAGGAGGCTCCAAGACTCCTGGAGACTGAAGTGCCTAGCTCAAGTAGCGACGACGTCTGTGCCGGTGTGAAGCCCATCTGGAGCGGTGTGAACTATGGGGCTACCACTGGCGAAGTGAACCACTAGAACACCTGCTCTATCAGTGAAGCATACTATGCTAGTGGTTGTCCCTGACTCTGAAGCCCACTAGGCTATAACGCTGGAGTCATCGAAGTGGTGGCAGGCTGACCAAGCTGGGGCGAAGCCTGTGGCGGTGGGGCCCCAATCGCCTGCACTACATGCTGCATGAACCCGAGAAGCTGCTGGTACATGAGTATCTGCTACTGATGCATAGCCTGCTGCTACTGTAGAGCCTATGTCTGCTGCTGAATAACAAGCTGCTGGCACTGGAACTTGTCCTGCTGAGTCTAGAACTGTGCAAGTGTAGCAGCTTTCTCCTGAGCCTATCTAGCCTGGTCCTGCCTCATCCGCTCAAGTATAGCTAGAAGAACGGGGCCAGTCTCTGGGGCAGGTGGCGCTAAACTAGAGCTACCAGCCTCAGCATCATGTCGTCGTGGAGGCATCTGTGGAATGGGCTGGTAATCATCATCAGAACTATCACTGGGCTCGCTAGTGACCAACCCCTCCTGCTGTGCAAGCTCCTCCTCCTCTATAGCTGCAATACCCCTAATGATCTCATCCTGCTGGGCAGTAGACTCTGGCACATCAGGATGACGGTGTGGCTGACTCGGTGCCTGTGGTGTACTGTGGCGGATCATCTGAGACAGGTTATAAGCAGGGAACTCTGTCATGGCACCACTGTACTCAGCAATCATCTCAGGCGACTTAACTGACATAGCTCTGTGGATAAGAAAAGTGACCCAGTGAGCATAGGGTAGCTGCCTGTGACCTCTGAAGCCCTTAGCTATAGTGTCCTCCATCTCTGACAAAAGAAGATCCCAGATGTCGAAAACTGTCTGCTGCATCAGAGAGTTGAGAAGCCATAGCTGAATCTGAGTCAATCCCTCTCTATATCCCATGCTCGGGAGTAAAGTCCTCCTCATAACAGCCTCAAGCATGCAAGCAGTGGGCGTGAGATCACTAGGGTTCCTCCTCGAACCCTCGCCAAAAGGCTCTGCAAAGCAGTGATGTACCAAGTCTGTAGGGGGTACCATGACACCATGAGGACGTCTAGGGGTGCAGCCTGTCCATAGCACACCTCATGGAGCCTGACTGGCTGCTCCTGAAGCCTGAGAATCTCCCTAACCCTGGTGCTCGTCAATCGATAGTCTCTGCCACCAAATGCAAAGTGAATGAACCTATGGTGGGAATCAATCCAGAGAGATGCGTAGAACTGACAAACCCAAGATGGAACATATAATCTAGTCCATTCAATCAGATCTATCAGCCCTGGTAGATATGCAATGTAGGGGCAAATGTGCTCTCTAGCTGCTGCAACAATAGACTCAATGCTGCATACTCTCTGAGGTCTGAAGACTACTCCACTGTTCTGATAAGCATTATAGAAATCCTCCTGAAGGGGTGTATAGAATCCCTCTAATGCTCTCTCATCCCTCCTGGGTGGAAACCATACATCAAAGTCAACAAACCTCAACTGTTGCACCTGCTTGGCCGTGGCGGCCCTCAGGTCAAGATGGGTCACTGGAGGCGGACCCTATGGTCGAGGTGGTGGACGAGAACCCCTCCTCTGAGTGACTGGCCTCGGTGAAACTGGAACATGAGTATGACCAGAGCGACGTAACTGTGGCTATGGTGCCGCCTCTGTCTCCTCGGCCTGCTGGACCTGCTGACCCTCCTGAGACTATTGTGTCTATTGTGGCTCCCCCTGAGGCTGCTCTGCTCACGGTGCCTGCTGCTGTGACTCCTCCTGAGGCTGAATCTCATCAATAGAATGACGTCGTCCTACAACCATGACGGTCCTAGGTGGACCACCATGAAGGCGCTCAACACGCTCGATGCCCGCCATCGCTCCTAGTGAAGGTGGATCTGTAATAACAACTCCACTGCGTGCACCTCCTCTCTCGGCACGCTCTGCGGCCTCTACAACTGTTGCTGCTCTCGTTGTCTCTACATCTAGATATTTGCACTTCCGGGTTGCTAGCGTCTTCGTCGCTTTGCCTTTAGGATCTGCAGGCTGGCGAGGCAGGGGCCTCCGATCCTCATCACCGGGACCACCACCGACATTCTTTGTGCGAGCCATCTGATAGTCTAAAGAAAAACTGCCGCTGACAAAGATCAACTGTCAATCTATCGCTTTCGAGGCTTGGCCTTGATCCGTACTCGTGAGCTTGGCCTCGAGTTAACTGACAACTGCCACACGATCTCAACGGCACCGACTCATAGCACGATGGAATAGAAGGATATACAAATAAATATGATATATCTAATAGATGCAAAACCCTAGGAAGCAAGCAATTAGGTACGAAATTGAAATGACGGGCTTGCTACCTGATGAACCGGTGACCCGAGGAGAAAAGAGATGATGCGTGGGGAACCACCGAATCGCAAGGCTAGGGTTTGCAGTGGTGGATCGACAGCACTGGATGCAATTCAAGTCAGTGCTTGCAATGTGGGTGCTGAGCTAGGTCAAGTGCGACTGTTTTAGGGCAGGGCATTACCGGCGCTGGACGTGGATGGCACTGCTGCTGTCGATCTCGGCAGCTCGGGCAAAGCACAGCGTGGTGGCACGCGGAGCAACAGGGAGGCGCTTGGGCGGCGGCGCAAGGAGCGACGCAGCTATGTGGTGAGAAGGGCGCAGCATGTGGCTGTGCGGTGCAGGGCGAGGCTGTGCTAGTGTGGTGGCTAGGGCATGGCTAGCGTGGCGGCTCAGCGAGACTTTGGAGGCGGCGATGTCGGCGCTGGAGGCAAGCTCGGTGGATTGGGAACGATGGGTGAGCGGCTAATGAAGATTAGGTTAACTTGCGGCGGTGATCAGCATATAAGGTGCCCCCCATCGTAACAGAAAAGGAAACAGGAAAGAGACAGAATCGCGCATGTTTCCTATTGACCGGATGCTCCGGTGGTAGCGACCGGACGCTACCACCCAGCGTCCGGTCGATTCTAGAGAGGTCCAAGTCCTCTGGAATCATGATCGGACATGTCTGGTGGACACAGATCGGACGCAGCCAGAGTCCAGTCACCTAGCCTTGACATCTTCATGATCGACCGGACACTGAAGCACCTTCTGACCGGACGCTGGGAAAACACTGTTTTAGCGTCCGGTCACTCCTTCGGCAGCAGGTTCACCTCCCGTGAACTGATCGGACGCTGGACATCAGAGTCCGGTGCAGCGTCCGGTCACTCCTTTTCTAGCAAATCTTCAAAGTTGTCCGAGCTGCCTGTTCCCAATCAAGTCCCAACTTCAATAAGATCCAAATAAACACCAATTGGGACTGATGTGAGTGACCTCTCTCAAACCCTCAAGTTTTTCAAAATATTTTGCCTTAGGCTATAATTCTTTTTAAGAAAATAGTCAATAAGAAGGCAATTGAAGACAAACGACAAACAACAATCATGCATATGCAATGCAATACTTGAAAGTAAATCTAGTTGCTTGTCAAGTTTGATCCAAGGTTAAGCTTCTTCACACGCTTTTCGGCGGTTATCTTAACCATGTTAGACAAGCCCTATATGCATTACAAAACATTAAACGTGATGTATATTACAATGCAATGCAAGGGACAACACAAGCTCATCTTTTAGTAAAGTTACCAAAATCAAGAACATTGAGCTCATTCCGCAATCTACAAAATGTAGCCTCATCTAGCGTTTTAGTGAAGATATCCGCCAATTGATCCTCGGTCCTTACACCTTCTAATGATATATCATTTTTAGCAACATGATCTCTAAGAAAGTGATGGTGGATATCTATGTGCTTGGTGCGAGAGTGTTGGACCAGATTATTTGCAAGTTTTACCGCACTTTCATTATCGCACAAAAGAGGTACTTTCTCTAGAACTACACCATAGTCTAATAAAGTTTGTTTCATGTAAAGTATTTGTGCACAACAAGCACCCGCGGCAATGTATTCCGCTTCGGCAGTGGACAAAGCCACACTATTTTGTTTCTTGGAGGACCAAGACACAAGTGATCTACCAAGCAAATGGCACCCTCCGGATGTGCTTTTTCTATCAACTTTGCAACCGGCATAATCCGAATCGGAATAGCCAACTAATTCAAATATAGCTCCTTTGGGATACCAAAGGCCAATGCTTGGTGTGTGCTTAAGATACCTAAGGATTCTTTTTACGGCAATTAAATGTGTTTCCATAGGATTAGCTTGAAATTTAGCACACATACACACACTAAACATGATGTCGGGCCTAGATGCAGTTAAATATAACAAGCTACCAATCATAGAATGGTAGAGAGTTTGATCAACCTTGTTACCTCCCTCATCTAGGTCGAGATGTCTATTGGTTAGCATTGGTGTCTTGATTGGCTTACATTCATCCATCTTGAATCTCTTGAGAAGATCTTTTGTATATTTCTCTTGAGAGATGAATATCCCTTCTCTCATTTGCTTGACTTGAAAACCAAGAAAGAATGTAAGCTCACCAATCATGGACATCTCAAACTCCTTCGACATCAATTCACCAAATTCTTTGCAAGAGTCTTCATTTGATGATCCAAAGATGATATCATCAACATACACTTGACAAATGAAGATATGCCCATCAAGCTTCTTGGTGAATAGTGTGGTGTCGACCTTCCCAATGGTGAATCCCTTCTCAATGAGGAAGTCCCAAAGGCGCTCATACCAAGCTCTTGGGGCTTGCTTAAGCCCATATAATGCCTTGGACAACCTATAAACATGATTAGGATATCTAGGGTCCTCAAACCCGGGAGGTTGATCAACATAGACTAGTTCATTAATAAAGCCATTTAAAAATGCACTTTTCACATCCATTTGATATAATTTCATTTCATGATGTGATGCATATGCAAGGAGGATACGAATGGCTTCTAATCTTGCAACCGGTGCAAAAGTCTCTCCAAAATCCAAACCTTCAACTGGAGAGAACGCCTTTGCAACTAGTCTTGCCTTGTTCCTCACAACAACACCTTGATCATCTTGCTTGTTTCGGAACACCCACTTTGTTCCAATGACTCTTGCACCTTTTGGCCGCTCTTCAAGAGTCCAAACTTTATTGCGTGTGAAGTTGTTCAATTCTTCATGCATAACATTTATCCAATCCGGATCTTGAAGAGCTTCTTCAACCTTAGTAGGCTCAAAATAAGAGACAAAAGAGTGATGAGCAATAAATGAAGCAAGTTTTTGTGAGCGAGTCATTACACCATTTGATGGACTCCCTATGATGAGATCTTGTGGATGATCTTGTAGTAGAGGTGTATTTCTTCTATTGACCACTTGAGGAGGAGGTTGTGGAGCATCAACATCTTGTGCTTGTACCACCATTTGCTCATGGGAGACATGAGTGTCTTCATTTTCTACTCTCCCATCCTTTTCACCATCTTGTGGCACACTTGATGAAGAGGGTGGATCTATCACTTGTACATCATCTTCATCATCTTTAGGCTTGATGTCTCTAATCGGAATGTTCTTCATAGCCTCCCTCAATGGTTCATCACCTACATCATCAAGATTCTCATGTGCTCCTTGAGAGCCGTTAGATTCATCAAATTCTACATCATATGTTTCTTCAACCAAGCCAGTGGAATGATTAAATACTCTATATGCTTTGGACTTTGATGAGTAACCAACAAGAAAACCAATATCACAACGTCTTTGAAACTTCCCTAGGTGTTGCCGCTTCTTGTAGATGTAGCATTTGCAACCAAACACCCTAAAGAAGGAGACGTCCGGCTTCTTCCCATTGAGAAACTCATAAGGTGTCTTGCCAAGGAACTTTTGAAGGAATAGGCGGTTGGATGCATAGCATGCGGTATTGATTGCTTCTGCCCATAGAGCTTCAGGGGTGTTGTACTCATCAAGCATAGTTCTTGCAAGAGTGATCAATGTTTGGTTCTTCCTCTCAACTACACCATTTTATTGAGGAGTATAAGTTGTGGAGACTTCATGTTTGATTCCAACTTCATCACAATAAGCTTCTATGTTTGTGTTGTCAAATTCTTTCCCATTGTCACTTCTTATCTTCTTGAGCTTCACTTCAAATTCATTTTGTGCTCTCTTGGCAAACTTCTTGAAGCAAGATGCAACTTCGGATTTGTCATGAAGGAAGAATACCCATGTATACCTTGAATAATCATCAACAATCACAAGACAATAAAGATTTCCTCCCAAACTCTTGTATGTTGTTGATCCAAATAAATCCATGTGAAGGAGTTATAGCACACTTGCGGTTGACATGAAAGCTTTTGTTGGATGGGTATTTGCAACTTGCTTACCGGCTTGACATGCACTACAGAGCTTGTCCTTCTCAAACTTCACATGCTTCAACCCTCTCACCAAATCATTCTTCATTAGCTTCTTGAGTGAGCTCATCCCAACATAAGCAAGTCTTCTATGCCATAGCCACCCAAGTGTTGTTTTGGTGAATAGGCACATCTTCAAGTTTGCATCTTCGGAGGTGAAGTCCACTAGATATAGGTTGTTGTATCTAAATCCTTTGAATATCACTTGTTCATCATCCTTCTTAGATACAACAACTTCCTTCTCGATAAACAAGCATTGGAAGCCAAGATCACACAATTGTCCAACGGATTACAAGTTGAAGCTCAATGAAGCAACATATAACACATTGGAGATTGAATGATCATAAGATATTGCCACTTTGCCCAATCCTTTGACCTTGCCCTTTGAGTTATCTCCAAATGTGATTCTTTCTTGCCCATCTACTTCTTCATCTAGTGAGGTGAACATACGAGGATCACCAGTCATATGTTGTGTAACAACCCAAAAATCCATACACTAAAAATATCAACTACAAAATTTTTCTTAAAACTCCCATGTGATGATGAGTGTCATGTATAGAAACCTAACCTAAGAGATGCATTAGGTCTAACCCCAACCCAAGTCAACACATAAGCATGGCATACCATATGTTAAATCCTGTTTATTTAAATACTGACAAATAAAGTGTTGCATACATTGTTAACTCAAATTGTGATTTGGATTTCCATTTGCTTTATGTTATGTTTAACAACTCCTTTCAAGAAACACATCATAAAAGTAATTATTACTCAAACCAAGGAATAAGGGTTTAAAGAGAAAATTAATTCTATTTTTGTATAACAAAACTACACCTATTTTTGTTATACAAAATAGCTAAATAAATTCCTAATATTTATATAAGTATGTTGTGGGCCTCATATCTAAAACTCCAATAAATATGGTGCACCAATTTGGAATCAAAATTTCAAAATCAAAATTGAGTTCAAATAAAGAAGAAGGAAAATAAAACAGAAAAAGAAAAAGGGGAAGAAGAAGGCCTCGCAGGCTGGCTCGGCCTGCTCAGCCTGCAAGCCAGCCCTGCATCGCGCGTAGGCCAACTCACGTGACCGTACGACCAGCCCAGCAAATGGCCCAACACACCACTCACGCCCACGCGCCTCCCCGCCTTCGCTTGCTATCACTACCGCCGGACCCCACGCGTCAGCCGCACGCTGTCCACAGTGTCGTCTTCCTCCCCCGACCGCTCACGCCTCCGACCAAGCCTCAACAGCCCTGGCAGGAGCGGGCCAAGGGGTCACGCCCGAGGCATGGTCCTGTCTCCTTGGCGCCGCGCCCACGCAACCACTCACGGCCATTGGATGCAAGCTCGCGCCTCCGATTGCCCTTGATCCCCATCCGCCGATCACCGGGCTCCGCCGTTCCCTGATCGGCTATAAAGCCCCGGCCCTAGTGCCCTGAGCTCTCAACGCCCCGCTGCCACTTTGTGGCCATCCCGTGCACACCCGAGCCAGAGAAAGGTGAGGAAGAAGGAAGGGAGAGGGAGGAGGAAGAAAGAGGTGCCATCGGAACACCTCCGAAGCCGCCGAAGCAGGAGCCAAAGCCACGACGTTGCACGGCACTGCGCTGCTTCCGGAGCTACACAACCGCAACTCGCCACTGCATCACCATCCCATCTTCCATGACACCTACGGTGAGCGCCCAACTCTCCCCTGCTTGCCACCGGACCTTGCTACTCCGGCCATGGCGCTGCATACCGTGAGCGCGTAGGCCAAGGCCATCTCCGGCCTTAGGTACACAAGAACAACACACTCACGCGCACACCCGCGACCACCTCCGAGCCCTTGGACGCCGTAGCAGAGAGCACGCGCACACCGCGCTCACGACGCCACCGCCATGGTGCGGCCACCGCTGGCACACCCGGCCGCCTCACCGGACTAGAACGCAGCCGTAGAGGATCACAGTGACGTCTAGAGGATAGCCGCATAGACCGAGTCATCGATAGCCGACCGTAGCACCCTAGCCACGAGCACTGAACCACCGGTCGGAGTTCCGCCGTGCACCACCACCGTGGCCAGGACCGCTGGAAACGCCTGGAGCTTCCTTGACTCATCCGCCCCATTCACTGGAGCCACAGGAAGCTAACGCGCCTCGCCAAGCAAGCTTCCAGCCACCACATCACCCTGTCCGTGACTCACCGACGAGCACCGCCATGCCGATCCACCATTCGCCGTGGCCAGAAGCCTTGGGAAGCCGTAACCGTCAGCCGACCCCCACCGTTGCAGTCACCACGGCATGAGGGAACTTTTCCCCTCCTCAATTGGACACCAGCGCCACCACAGGCGCTCACCCAATGAGCTCGTCGCCGGCAAGGGCACGGCCGTGGGAGAAACAGGGGAAACTCCCCTCGCTGGCCTCCCGCGCATGAACCCGATGCTCGTAGACCATGCCCGAGGAAAGAGAGGTGGACTTGGTCCACCATGCACCCTGCCTTAGGTCCATAGACCAGCGCCTCTTGGTCCACCGTGAGCCGCACTCACGCCCACAGCCTAGAAATGAAGCCCAACAGAGGCCCAAGGCCGTGACATGGCAGCGCCACATCATGCCACGTGTCTGGGTCGGCCGGCCTAGACCGGCCCAGCCCGAACCCGCCAGAGCCCGTTTGAGACCCGGACCGTGTTGACCGTTGACCGGTCAACGTTGACTATTGACCTGGCCCCACATGTTAGTGGCATAGACACTCTGGACCCACATGTCAGATAATGACATCATGCTGACACCACATGGGACCCACATGTCAGAAGCCAACACAGACGGGGTGACGTCATGCTTACATCACGATGACATCAGCTGCTGACGTCAGCAGCCCTGACCCCACACGTTAGTGACCCTGACCGTTGACCGTTGACTCGCCCGTTGACTGATGTTGACTTTGACCGGACCCACATGTCAGTGACGCAAGAGCCCTTGGACCCACCTGTCGGGACTGATGACGTTGCTGACGTCATGCTGACGTCAGCTGGACCCCACCCGTCAGCTCAGAATCGAGATGATGATGTCATGTTGACATCATGCTGACGTCAGCATGCCACGTGGACCAGTCACAGCGCGACACGTGTTAGCCTAGGATTAATTCGGCCTTTTCCATTTTTAGAAATGAATTAAACTTCAGAAATTCATAACTAATTCATACGACCTCAGAAAAATACGAAAACCAGCATCAAAATTCATCTAAAATCGAGCTTTACGCAATGAACCTATGTTTGAGTGTATTTGGCTCTTTTGAATTTTTATTGCTTCTTTGTGCTATTCTATAGACGTCGCTAATGCGACTATAATGCGAACGTTGCAAACTCGGAGGAGAACCTGACGGACGAGGACCGTGAGTACCATGAGGAGAACAGAGACGACTACACTGAAGGTGCCACATCCCACACAATCTCGTAGCACCTATTACGCATGGCTAATATAGAACTGTTATTGCTTTACTTTACTGATATAATCATACTATGCTAGGACTTGCATGGTAGTATGCTTACTTGATGGCCTCTACCTTGACGTAACCTTACCCCTGCATACCCTGCTATTGGGCTAGACATACGCTTACTGCCATATTTCATTTGCTTGTACTTCTACTACGCTTATACTACATTAATGCGTGGCATTATCTGGGCTATGGGGAGAGTGCTACATGTGTGACTTGGGTGTGTGGAGGGTGAGGGTTGCGTCGACCAAGTTGGAGTATACGACGAGCCTGGGGCAAGTCTTGCCATGGAGTGCTACCTGGGCACCCCTAGAATGGATACTTGTGGTGGGTAAATGGTATATGAGGTGGTCCTGGGTGTGAACCCATGATGGGAGGAGCCCAGGATGGAGGTGCTGTGGTGGCACGATAAATGAAAACCCTGATGGAGACATTCTGGCTTGGTCATCCCTAAGGACTTACTAGTACTTAGATTCACCGGGAAGCCTTACGTACCACTCGCCCTATATGGTGCGGGACGGTCGGACTACTTGGTAGGATATTGCCACTACTGCTAGGTTGATAGCAGACAGTGTAAGGAGGTACGGGGCGCGAAGGATTTCCCCCACACCCTTCCGAGACTTCATGGAGACCTTGTGGACCTGGCTCATGACTCATAGTTTCAGCCACCCCAGACTAGACTTGGGGTGTACCAGGGCTGAATGGTAGAGTGGCATTATCCTAGGCTAGCAAGCGGCCGGAATCAGCCCAGTTGACGACGGTCAGCGAAGAAGGCAGATCTTGTGGTTATGTAAAACCTCTGCAGAGTGTATGGTTGATCGATCGATACATGTGCCGACTTGTCGGCTATGTACCTTTCCTGGGTTTCGCTTAAACTAGATAGTGAGATGAGTCCCTCTCTTCTTCCCCCGTGAGAGAGTGTCGGTCGTAGCCAAGGGCTACGGGCCTTGAGACAGTGCCGAGAGGGAGTTGGCCTATCGACTGAGCGATGGTATGGTGATGGTGTGTGGATGGTGGTAAATCGATCCCAGGATCAAAACCTGGCTCTGGGAAGGGAATGGGGTGGAATGTGTGTGGAAATGGTGTTAAAACTTGAACAACTATTATTATATACTTGATATGATACTGCCTAGGAAACCCCAGCCTTATAGATTCCTTTTTGATTATATCCAACCTGCATCCAATTTCCACAAAGCAATGCTCGTAGGGTGGGAGTGGCTAGTACAAATCGTACTAATAAATTTTGGCACACAGGTTCTGCTGAGGAGTATAGCTCCGAGGAGTTTGACGGTTGAGGGGTTCGTGCCTACGCTCGAGTTTGGCGATCTTATCTTCAAGTTGTTCTGAATGAATGCTACTTTTGATTCCACCAATGCGGCGATGTAATAATTTATGTACTTCCGCACTATTTGTACTCTGAATTTATCGTTGTATGGATGTGATATTCGACTGGAATTTGGGTAATATGATCTACAACGGTCTTATTACACTTCGACTCTATGGATTTCCCATCGCGGAAATCAGGTCGCTTCAGTTGGTATCGGAGCCATACTTGACCATAGGACGAAACCCTTAGAAATGGACGATAGAATAGGACGTGAACATCCCTTCTTTCGGTTATATACCGACCCTACATTTACTTTTATGCAAGGCTTATCTATTATTGACCTGCTAACACATGTTCCTTAAAACATGCAGATGGCAACGAACGTCGACTGGCCGCCTCTAGGACCCCTACCTCTAGACCGCGCCAAGCTTACCTTCGACCTACGTGACCTCGGGGGTTTTGCACAGACCCTCTGCTGAGTTCTCATCATGTTAGGAGTCCCCGACGAGCTCATCAAGGTCACCTGCACCGGGAAGCCAGCTTAGGAAGGAGGAATCGAAGGACCAATTGTCGCCTCAGTCGAGTTCCCAGCTAGCACTACCTTACCTTCTGTCCCAGCTTTCACCGAGTCGACTATAGAGGACACAGTCGAGGAGGGACTACAAGCTATCTCACACAAGGCACTTCGCAGAGTGATGAGGGACCACTACGAGCACCTGAAGACGACAGAGTTCCGTCTACTTCCCTAGGCCCTGGACCCCAGCCTTACCCCTAGTGAGCAGAGCTTCGTGGCCAGCAAAGTTATCTTCGCCAAGGAGGACAGATGTCTTTGTGTCTCAGCTATCCACCTACTAGAGCAGGACAGGTACGTGACCCAGCTGGAGCAGAGGAGACGTCAAGACTAGGCCCTTCTGTGGGAGTACCAGGAGCGAGACTCGCAGGGAGCATAGGAGCAAGATAGTCTACTTGAGATAGTCGCCAAGTTACAGGACGAGCTCAACCGTAGTGAAGAAGTCCACAGAACCAAGGTCGCTGACTTACAGGACAAAGCCGCTGACCTAGGTAACAGGAACTGCTACCTCAACAGCAAGGTCTTGGAGTTGCAGAGAGAGTTGGACGGCAAGAAAGCCGAGTTCAACCGCCGAGGAGACAGAGAAAGACCCAAGGGGATTGATATGCTGAAGATCCAATCTCGGAACAAGACCATGACTCAAGAGCTAGAGGAGTTCAGGAAGAAGGCCGTTCACAACCAGGGTCACCTGATCGAGGCACTCAGGCAGACCGAGTACCTACAAGACAAGTGTGAGAGGACATGGTAGGCTTGGCAGAAGTCTGACGAGAAGCGCCTCAGGGAGATGAAGGGTATGTGGGATCAGCTGCCCAAGGAGATTCGCAGCAAGACGAAGCCTAGGATAGAGGAGTTCGAGTTAGCCCCGACTCACCTTAACCTAGACGCTTGCCCTACTCTACCTGGAGCCAAGCCTACTAAGGAGCTCGCCGAGGCCTTGAAGTACGTGTCCTGACTTCACAAGTCTGACGAGAAGATCGAGATTGAGAACAGTCGTATCCCAGCTGTGGTGTACGAGTTAGAGTAGAATGACCCTATGAGGTCATGAGTCATGACAATAGCTTCCATAAGTTGTACCCTATGATGTACCCCTTATGAGATGTATCATGAGACATTATGCGTAGTACGATTCTCGCACGTCTTCAAGTGTAGCTACTGGAGATGGTGCTATGTAATAAAACCCATGTAATGAATGTTTTGGATCTTATTGCATCTTATGGATCTTATTGCTTCTTTGTAATGAGTGTTGGATAGTATAAATGATTTTCTTTAAAATCGTCAAAATCATGTAATCATACTAAATTATAAGCACTTATGATGCGAACACTAAAATCTCTATGATCCGTGTTGCAGATGCCGAACCACCGATCTAATCGTGTAATGAATCGTGGACGTGTGCCTACCCCTAAACCAGTTGAACCAAATGGGGGGGCGTGGTGGCAACAACCGTGGCCGTGGCCGTGGCCGTGGACGTGGAGGGATACCCTTCAACCTGGAGAATACCCCACCGCCTGAGGATAACCTTCCTCCACCACCACCACCAAACCTGGCAGAAGTGATGGCACAACAGACTCAACTTCTTGTAGCTCTGGTTAACAGAGCAAATCGTCGCCAGGGAGGTCAGCAGAATGACTTCCAAAGGAAGCTGGAAGGATTCCTGAAGCTAAGGCCACCTACCTATGATGGCACCGACCCTGACCCGCTTGTAGCCGATGACTGGCTCAAGGAGATGGAGAAGAAGCTAGACCTCACTACTTTCACCGACGATGAGTGTGTTGGAGCAGCCGCACACCAGCTCACAGGTGCAGCACGCGCCTGGTGGGACAGTTTCAGTGATTCCCATGAGGACCCTGCTAACATCTCGTGGGATGAGTTCGCCGAAGCATTCACTGAGTATCACATTCGCAAGGGTATCATGGAGGCCAAAGCTGAGGAGTTCCGCAACATCAAGATGGGAAAGGACAGGGTGACTGAGTACACTACTTGTTTCACCAATCTTCTGCGCTATGCACCTTCCTATGTTGTGAACTCTGAGAAGGAGAAGCTATACTATTACCGCAAGGGACTTAACCCGCACATCAAGCTGAAGTTTGGTAGTATTGAGAGTAACACATTGCGTGCTCTGGTGGATCGCTGCATCCAGATTGAGAAGGACCGTGCTGAAGCTGGAGAAGAGTACAGGGAGAGGAAGCGTAAGCCTGAGGAGTCTCTCCATGGTCGTGATCACAAGAGGTTCTGCAGAGATGCACCATCCAGGGAACGCTCTCGCCACAACAGGGATGACAACCTCGGATCGAGTAGGGGTAGTGGAGGCTACACCACCAAATACTCCTGCCCTGCTCAGGATCGTTACACCCAGAACCGTTATGCTTAGGACAGCAACACTCAGGACCATTTCAACCATCCCCGCTCAGCGAATGAACGCCCAGTACAGAACCGCTCCGCACCAAGCACTGGAAACTAGAAGGCACCCGCGCCAACCCCTACAGGTACGCCTTTCACCTACTTCGCTTGTGGCCACCCAGGTCACAAAGCCACTGAGTGCCCACAGAACTCAGCTACTCAGAAGTCTCAGTTCAAGGGATCTGCTACTCGTGGATGTCTCAACCATCTGGACGTCGAGGAAGCACAGGCTGCCCCTGACATTGTGTACGGTATGTTTTTAGTTAATGGCAATACTACATCAGTTCTATTTGACTCTGGAGCAACTTGTTCTTACATATCATCCAAGTTTGCACGAGAACATAACCTGCCGGTAACCACACGTGAAAAGCCTATCATTACCAGTTCCCCTTTAGGAGACCTAAAGTGCACCCACATCTATAAGGGAGTGAGTCTTACCATTGAGGGTCTTATCTTTAAAGCCGACCTAACCCTGCTACCTTCCACTAACCTAGATGTCATCTTAGGTATGGATTAGTTAACCATTCACCAAGGTATCATATCATGTTCACCTAGATATGTCCAAGTGAACCACCCATCAGGCCAAGTCATTAGATGTGAACCCCAGTCCGGAAAGTCTACCTCTATCCTGTGTGCCCTTAAAGCCAGTTCAGAATCATAGAAGGAGGAGAAGACAGTTCATGATGTGCCTGTGGTCAGAGACTATCCCGATGTATTCCCTGAAGAATTACCGGGTATGCCACCAGACCGTGATGTAGAGTTCATCATTGATCTCTTGTCGGGAACAGGACCCATTGCCAAGAGACCCTATCGCATGTCAGTTGATGAACTGGCCGAGCTCAAGAAACAGCTTGATGAGCTCATCTCGATGGGATATATCAGACCCAGTGCTTCACCCTGGGGATCCCCTGTTCTGTTTGTTAAGAAGAAGGATGGCTCAATGAGAATGTGCATTGACTACCAGAACTTGAATGCAGTCACCATCAAGAACAAGTACCCCCTGCCAAGGATTGATGATCTGCTTGATTAGCTTCGAGGTGCCAAGTATTTCTCCAAGATTGATCTCAGATCCAGCTATCATCAAATGAAGATTTGAGAGAGTGACATCCCGAAGATAGCTTTTGTGACTAGGTATGGGCAGTTTGAGTTCACCATGGTGTCCTTTGGACTCACGCATGCTCCTGCATACTTCATGAACATGATGAATAAGGTTTTCATGGATGAACTGGATAAGTTCGTGGTAGTATTCATTGATGACATCCTTGTCTATTCATCCACCGCGGAGCAACACGAACATCATCTGAGAACGGTGCTTAAGAAACTAGCCCAACATCAGCTCTATGCAAAGTTTAGTAAATGCAAATTTTGGCTACAGGAAGTTGCCTTCCTAGGACATGTACTATCAGATGAAGGTGTCACAGTTGACCCGGCCAAGATTGAAGCTGTGAAAGAGTGGGATCAACCACATAATGTGACAGAAGTCAGAAGTTTCTTGGGATTGGCTGGATATTATCCCCGATTCATTGAGAACTTCTCCAAGATAGCCCATCCAATGACCAACCTTCTGAAGAAGACTAAGGAGTTTGAATGGACGCCCACGTGTGAACAAAGCTTCTAGGAATTGAAACAGAAGCTTACCACAACTCCTGTGCTAGCAATGCCTGATATCAGCAAAGATTTCGTGGTCTATTGTGATGCATCCCGTCAAGGACTTGGTTGTGTACTGATGCAAGATGGGAGAGTGATAGCATATGCGTCTCGACAGTTGAAAGAACATGAGAACCGTTACCCAACCCATGATCTTGAGTTAGCAGCAGTTGTGTATGCCTTGAAGATCTGGAGACACTACTTGATAGGCAACAAGTGTGATATTTATACGGATCACAAGAGCTTGAAGTACTTTTTCACTCAGGAAGATCTAAATATGAGGCAACGCCGATGGCTAGAGTTGATCAAAGATTATGACCTAGAAATCCACTATCATCTGGGAAAAGCTAATGTAGTCGCAGATGCTATTAGTCGCAAGAGTTACTGTCACACTTTGATCACTGAATCCGTACCACCTGAGCTCAAGGAAGAGATTGATGATTTCCAACTAGAGATACTATCGCATGGCTTGTTGAATGAGCTCCGCATACAGTATGATCTCACAGATCGCATCCGTCAAGCTCAGAAAAGATGTGAAGAGATCGAATATCTCTGTGGTCTGATGAAACTAGGCTACAAGACCAACCACCAAGAAGATGAACAAGTAACCATCTGGTTCAAGAACAGAATCTGTGTTCCATCTGACCCAGTACTACGAGAGGAAATTCTATCAGAAGCTCACGATTCCAAGTACTGTATTCACCCTAGAGGTTCAAAGATGTATCAAGACTTAAAGAAACACTTCTAGTGGAAGGGCATGAAGACAGACATTGCAGGACATGTGGCATGGTGTGACACCTGTAATAGAGTCAAGGCTGAACATCAAAGGCCTGCAGGATTGCTGAAGCCTCTTGACGTTCCCGAGTGGAAATGGGAGAGCATATCCATGGATTTCATAGTTGGATTGCCCCGTTCATAGAAAGGCAATGATTCCATCTGGGTGATTGTTGATCGTTTGACCAAGATTGTTCACTTTGTACCAGTTAAGACCAAGACCAATGCCGAAAAATTAGCAGATCTATATGTTGAGCATATTCTTAGACAACATGGAGCCCCCT
This sequence comes from Miscanthus floridulus, assembly GCF_019320115.1. NCBI lineage: Eukaryota > Viridiplantae > Streptophyta > Magnoliopsida > Poales > Poaceae > Miscanthus > Miscanthus floridulus. The sequence continues at coordinate 31,436,775 of NC_089593.1, read as the reverse complement.
CTAGTATTGTATCTGATCGTGGTCCTCAGTTTGTGTCCTGATTCTGGGAAGCTCTACACAAGTTCATTGGAACCAAACTCGATTTCAATACCGCTTATCACCCACAGACAGATGGACAGACAGAGCGAGTAAATCAGATCTTAGAAGACATGCTTCGCGCTAGTGTACTGAACTATGGCTCTGATTGGGAGAAATGCCTACCCTATGTAGAGTTCTCTTACAACAACAGCTACCAAGCCAGTATCAAGATGTCGCCATTTGAAGCTCTGTATGGCAGACCTTGTAAGACACCTTTGATGTGGTCCCAACCAGGAGAGAGAACGTTCTTTGACTCCGCTAAGATTCAAGATGCAGAAGGAGTTGCGCAAGTGAAGGAGAATTTGAGAATTGCTCAAAGTTGATACAAGAGCTATGCTGACAAAAGGAGAAGAGAACTTGAGTTCAATGTGGGAGATTTTGTTTATCTCAAGGTATCCCCGCTATGTGGAACTGTCATATTCCATGTGAAAGGAAAGCTTGCCCCTAGATTTGTTGCCCCATAAAAGATTTGCAAGAGGATTGGAAAGCTTGCCTACAAACTTGAGCTACCCGAGGAATTGATGGGTGTACATCCCGTATTCCATGTCTCACAGTTACACAAGTGTTTGAGAGTGCCCGATGAAGTAGTTCCAACTGATACACTTGACATTCAAGATACACTTGAGTATAAAGAACATCCTATCAGAATTCTGGGCAGAGATACCAAAGAGACCCGAAGCAAGACTATTCCTATGTGCAAGATCCAATGGAGCAATCACACGGAGAGAGAGGCAACATGGGAGAAAGAGTCTGACCGGTTCAAGAACAGAATCTGTGTTCCATCTGACCCAGTACTACGAGAGGAAATTCTATCAGAAGCTCACGATTCCAAGTACTGTATTCACCCTAGAGGTTCAAAGATGTATCAAGACTTAAAGAAACACTTCTAGTGGAAGGGCATGAAGACAGACATTGCAGGACATGTGGCATGGTGTGACACCTGTAATAGAGTCAAGGCTGAACATCAAAGGCCTGCAGGATTGCTGAAGCCTCTTGACGTTCCCGAGTGGAAATGGGAGAGCATATCCATGGATTTCATAGTTGGATTGCCCCGTTCATAGAAAGGCAATGATTCCATCTGGGTGATTGTTGATCGTTTGACCAAGATTGTTCACTTTGTACCAGTTAAGACCAAGACCAATGCCGAAAAATTAGCAGATCTATATGTTGAGCATATTCTTAGACAACATGGAGCCCCCTCTAGTATTGTATCTGATCGTGGTCCTCAGTTTGTGTCCTGATTCTGGGAAGCTCTACACAAGTTCATTGGAACCAAACTCGATTTCAATACCGCTTATCACCCACAGACAGATGGACAGACAGAGCGAGTAAATCAGATCTTAGAAGACATGCTTCGCGCTAGTGTACTGAACTATGGCTCTGATTGGGAGAAATGCCTACCCTATGTAGAGTTCTCTTACAACAACAGCTACCAAGCCAGTATCAAGATGTCGCCATTTGAAGCTCTGTATGGCAGACCTTGTAAGACACCTTTGATGTGGTCCCAACCAGGAGAGAGAACGTTCTTTGACTCCGCTAAGATTCAAGATGCAGAAGGAGTTGCGCAAGTGAAGGAGAATTTGAGAATTGCTCAAAGTTGATACAAGAGCTATGCTGACAAAAGGAGAAGAGAACTTGAGTTCAATGTGGGAGATTTTGTTTATCTCAAGGTATCCCCGCTATGTGGAACTGTCATATTCCATGTGAAAGGAAAGCTTGCCCCTAGATTTGTTGCCCCATAAAAGATTTGCAAGAGGATTGGAAAGCTTGCCTACAAACTTGAGCTACCCGAGGAATTGATGGGTGTACATCCCGTATTCCATGTCTCACAGTTACACAAGTGTTTGAGAGTGCCCGATGAAGTAGTTCCAACTGATACACTTGACATTCAAGATACACTTGAGTATAAAGAACATCCTATCAGAATTCTGGGCAGAGATACCAAAGAGACCCGAAGCAAGACTATTCCTATGTGCAAGATCCAATGGAGCAATCACACGGAGAGAGAGGCAACATGGGAGAAAGAGTCTGACCTCCGGCTACGATATCCTTACCTCTTCGAAGAGTACGTTACGCTTTAATCTCGGGGACAAGATTCTGTTAAGGGGGTAGGACTGTAACAACCCAAAAATCCATACACTAAAAATACCAACTACAAATTTTTTCTTAAAACTCCCATGTGATGATGAGTGTCATGTATAGAAACCTAACCTAAGAGATGCATTAGGTCTAACCCCAACCCAAGTCAACACATAAGCATGGCATACCATATGTTAAATCCTGTTTATTTAAATACTGACAAATAAAGTGTTGCATACATTGTTAACTCCAATTGTGATTTGGATTTCCATTTGCTTTATGTTATGTTTAACAACTCCTTTAAAGAAACACACCATAAAAGTAATTATTACTCAAACCAAGGAATAAGGGTTTAAAGACAAAATTAATTCTATTTTTGTATAACAAAACTACACCTATTTTTGTTATACAAAATAGCTAAATAAATTCCTAATATTTATATAAGTATGTTGTGGGCCTCATATCTAAAACTCCAATGAATATGGTGCACCAATTTGGAATCCAAATTTCAAAATTAAAATTGAATTCAAATAAAGAAGAAGGAAAATAAAACAGAAAAAGAAAAAGAAAAAGAAAAAGGGGAAGAAGAAGGCCTCGCAGGCCGGCTCGGCCTGCTCAGCCCGCAAGCCAGCCTTGCATCACGCGCCGGCCAACTCACACGACCGTGCGACCGGCCCAGCAAATGGCCCAACACGCCGCTCACGCCCACGCGCCTCCCTACCTTCGCTTGCTATCACTACCACCGGACCCCACGCGTCAGCCGCACACCATCCACAGTGTCGTCTTCCTCCCCCGACCGCTCACGCCTCCAACCAAGCCCCGACAGCCCTGGCAGGAGTGGGCTAGGGGGTCACGCCCGGGGCATGGCCCTGTCTCCTTGGCACCGCGCCCACTCAACCACTCGCGGCCGTTGGATGCAAGCTCGCGCCTCCGATTGCCCTTGATCCCCATCCGCCGATCACCGGGCTCCGCCATTCCCCGATCGGCTATAAAGCTCCGACCCTGGTGCCCTAAGCTCTCAACACCCCGCCGCCACTTTGTGGCCATCCCATGCACAGCCGAGCCAGAGAAAGGCGAGGAAGAGGAAGGTAGAGGGAGGAGGAAGAAAGAGGTGCCATCGGAACACCTCCGAAGCCGCCGGAGCAGGAGCCGACGCCACGACGCTGCACGGCACTGCGCTGCTTCCAGAGCTACATGGCCGCAACTCGCCACTGTGTCACCATCCCATCTTCCACGACACCTACGGTGAGCGCCCGACTCTCCCCTGCTTGCCGCCAGACCTTGCTACTCCGGCCATGGCGCTCCATACCGTGAGCGCGTAGGCCAAGGCCATCTCCGGCCTCTAGGTACACAAGAACAGCACACTCACGCGCACACCCACGACCACCTCTGAGCCCTTGGACGCCGTAGCAGAGCGCATGCGCACACCGCGCTCATGACGCCGCCGCCATGGCGCGGCCACCGCTGGCGCACCTGGTCGCCTCGCCAGACTAGAATGCAGCCATAGAGGATCACAGTGACGTCTGGAGGACAGCTGCGTAGACTGAGTCATCGATAGCCGACCGCAGCACCCCGGCCATGAGCGCCGAACCACTGGCCAGAGTTCTAGCGTGCACCACCACCGTGGCCAGGACCGCTGGAAACGCCTGGAGCTTCCTTGACTCATCTGCCCCGTTCACTGGAGCCACAGGAAGCTAACGCGCCCCGCCAAGCAAGCTTCTAGCCACCACAACGCCCTGTCCGTGACTCGCCGACAAGCACCACCACGCCGATCCACCGTTCGCCGTGGCCAGAAGCCCTAGGAAGCCGTAACCGTCAGCCGACCCCACCGTCGCAGTCGCCATGGTGTGAGGGAACTTTTCCCCTCCTCAATTGGACACCAGCGCCACCGCGGGGGCTCACCCAATGAGCTCGCCACCGGCAAGAGCACGGCCGCGTCAGAAATAGGAGAAACTCCCCTCGCCGGCCTCCTGTGCATGAACCCGGTGCTCGTAGACCATGCCCGAGGAAAGAGAGGTGGACTTGGTCCACCGTGCACCCTGCCTTAGGTCCATAGACCAGCGCCTCTTGGTCCACCGTGAGCCGCGCTCATGCCCACAGCCTAGAAATGAAGCCCAATAGAGGCCCAAGGCCGTGACGTGGCAGCGCCACAGCATGCCACGTGTCTGGGTCGGCCGGCCCCGACCGGCCCAACCCGAACCCGCCAGAGCCCGTTTGAGACCCGGACCATGTTGACCATTGACCGGTCAACGTTGACTGTTGACTTGGCCCCACATGTCAGTGGCACAGACACTCTGGACCCACATGTCAGATAATGACGTCATGCTGACATCACACGGGACCCACATGTCAGAAGCCAACACAACCGGGGTGATGTCATGCTGACGTCACGATGACATCAGCTGCTGACGTCAGCAGCCCTGACCCCACACGTCAATGACCCTGACCGTTGACCGTTGACTCACCCATTGACTGACGTTGACTTTGACCGGACCCACATGTCAGTGACCCAAGAGCCCCTAGACCCACCTGTCGGGACTGATGACGTTGCTGACGTCATGCTGACGTCAGCTAGACCCCACCTGTCAGCTCGGAACCGAGATGCTGATGTCATGCTGACGTCAGCATGCCACGTGGACCAGTCACAGTGCGACACGTGTCAGCCCAGGATTAATTCGGCCTTTTCCATTTTCAGAAATGAATTAAACTTTGGAAATTCATAACTAATTCATACGACCTCAAAAAAATACGAAACCAGGACCAAAATTCATCTAAAATCGAGCTTTACGCAATGAACCCATGTTTGAGTGTATTTGGCTCTTTTGAATTTTCATTGCTTCTTTGTGCTATTCTATAGACGTCGCTAACGTGACTATAATACGAACGTTGCAGACTCAGAGCAGAACCTGACGGACGAGGACCGTGAGTACCGTGAGGAGAACGAAGACGACTACACTGAAGGTGCCACATCCCACCCAATCTCGTAGCACCTATTACGCATGGCTAATATAGAACTGTTATTGCTTTACTGTACTGATATAATCATACTATGATAGGACTTGCATGGTAGTATGCTTACTTGATGGCCTCTACCTTGACGTAACCTTACCCCTGCATACCCTGCTATTAGGCTAGACATACGCTTACTGCTATATTTCATTTGCCTGTACTTCTACTACACGTATACAACATTAATGTGTGGCGTTATCTGGGCTATGGGGAGAGTGTTGCGTGTGTGACTTGGGTGTGTGGAGGGTGAGGGTTGTGTTGACCAAGTTGGAGTATATGACGAGCCTGGGGCAAATCTTGCCATGGGGTGCTACCTGGGCACCCCTGGAATGGATACCTGTGGTGGGTAAATGGTATATGAGGTGGTCCTGGGTGTGAACCCGTGATGGGAGGAGCCCGAGATGGAGGTGCTGTGGTGGCACGATAAATGGAAACCCTAATGGAGACATTCTGGCTTGGTCATCCCTAAGGACTTACTAGTACTCAGATTCATCGGGAAGCCTTACGTACCACTCGCCCTATATGGTGCGGGACGGCCGGACTACTTGGTAGGATATTGCCACTACTGCTAGGTTGATAGCGGACAGTGTAAGGTGGTACAGGGCACAGAGGATTTCCCCCACACCCTTCTGAGACTTCATGGAGACCTTGTGGACCCAGCTCATGACTCATAGTTTCAGCCGCCCCAGACTAGACTTGGGGTGTACCAGGGCTGAATGGTAGAGTGGCATTATCCTAGGCTAGTAAGCGGCCAGAATCAGCCCAGTTGACAACGGTCAGCGAAGAATGTGCCGACTTGTCGGCTATGGACCTTTCCTAGGTTTCACTTAAACTAGATAGTGAGATGAGTCCCTATCTTCTTCCCTCATGAGAGAGTGTCAGTCGTTGCCAGGGGCTACGGGCCTTGAGACAGTGCTGAGAGGGAGTTGGCCTGTCGACTGAGCGATGGTATGGTGATGGTGTGTGGATAGTGGTAAATCGATCCCAGGATCGAAACCTAGCTCTGGGAAGGGAATGGGGTGGAATGTGTGTGGAAATGGTGTTAAAACTTGAACAACTATTATTATATACTTGATATGCTACTGCTTAAGAAACCCTAGCCTTATAGATTCCTTTTTGATTATATCCAACCTGCATCCAATTTCCACAAAGCAATGCTCATAGGGTGGGAGTGGCCAGTACAAATCGTACTGATAAATTTTGGCACACAGGTTCTGCTGAGGAGTATAGCTCCGAGGAGTTTGACGGTTGAGGGGTTCGTGCCTACGCTCGAGTTTGGCGATCTTATCTTCAAGCTATTCTGAATGAATGCTACTTTTGATTCCACCAATGCGGCGATGTAATAATTTATGTACTTCCACACTATTTGTACTCTGAATTTATCGTTGTATGGATGTGATATTCGACTGGAATTTGGGTAATATGATCTACAACGGTCTTATTACACTTCGACTCTGTGGATTTTCCTTCGTGGAAATCAGGTCGCTTTATGTTGTGTGCAACCACTATCAATAACCCAATGACTTCCACCGGTCTTGTAGTTCACCTACACACAAGAGATCAAGCTTTAGGAACCCAAACTTGTTGAGGGCCCTTCACCTTCTCAACAAGTGACTTTGCCACCCAGATTTTCTTAGGCCTATTCTTATTTGGAGGTCCTAAGAACATCACTTTTATCTTTCCACTAGAATCCTTTATAAGCATGTAGTGAGCATTGAAGGCAAAGGGTCTAGCATGCTTGGGCAAGGGTTGTGGTGGTGGAGTTTTGCACTCATGAGCAAAGTGGCCTTCTTGTCCACACTCAAAACATCTCTTTGGCTTTGGCTTTGGCTTTGATTGTTGTTGTTGAGCTTGAGCCTTCTTCTTCTCTTGATTTGCCATGTACCCAATGCCACTTCTATCCATCTTCATGACGGTGTTCATTAGGAGCTCACTTTGGAGATACTTGCCTCTAGTGAACTTGCTCAATCCAATCTTGAGATGCTCTTTTTCCAACTTGAGCTTCTTCTCTTCCTTGAGTGCATCACTACTTTTATCTTCCTTGAGTGCAACATTGTTTCTCTCTTCCTTGAGTTTCTTGTTTTCTTCTTTTAGCTTCTCATTCTCAAGAATCAAGTCACCATCATGATCAAGAGTTTCTAGCACAATGGTGTTGTGGATTTTGAACTCTTCAAACTCTTTCTTGAGCTTCTCATTGTCATGCTTGAGCTTGACATACTCATCATAGTTATTGCACTCAACCACTTGCTTGCCTTTGCCACTAGATCCTTGCTCAATGCTCTCATCAATTAAATCATCACATGATGTAGCTATATCAATCTTAACAACATCGTTAGTAGCATCATGTGGCTCATTGGGTAAAAATTCTTAAGCAATAACAAGATTGTCATGATTAATCTTGAGAGTAGTATATTCATCTTTGAGCTTGGTATGGCTAGTGATGAGCTCTTTGTGCACCCACTCAAGTTTATCATATTTATCTTTAAGCTCTTTCTTAGAAGATTTGAGCTCCTTGAGTTTGGATGACATAGCATCATTTGCTTCTCTAAGCTCAACACTAGCCTTTTTGGCTATGTCACATTTAGCTAAAAGAGAATCATTCTTAATCTCAAGCTTTTCATTTTTAGCTCTAGTCTTTATAATGATCTTAGTGTATTTCTTTAGCAATTTAGCAAGATCATCATAAGTAGGTGACTCATATTCATCATCATCGCTATCACTATCACTATCATCATTATGAGCATGATCATCACCACTACTATCATCATCATGTGATACCTTTCGTTCACCTTTGGCCATAAGGCATAGGTGTGTAGAGGATGATGGCGGTGGTGGCAGTGAAGATGATGAAGAATCAATAGCAATAGCAGCCACCTTCTCATCGTCACTATCATCATCAGATGATCCACTATATGAATCAATGTCCGTGAGCCAATCACCGACAATGTAAGCCTTTCCACTCTTCTTCTTCTTATGGAAGTCCTTCTTCTTGCCATCTCTCTTCTTGTATGGCTTGTTCTTTTTCTTCTCATCTTCATCTTCATTTCTTGAGTCATCTTTCTTGCCCTTGTTCTTGTTCTTGAACTTGTCTTTCTTGGGCTTTGTGTATTGGTGAGCTAGATGACCAAGTTCGCCACAATTGTAGCAATCCATCTCAGAGATTGGCTTTCTTCTTGAGCCTGTGAAGAACTTCTTCTTGCCATCGAACTTGATGCCACTCTTGTTGAGCTTCTTTAGCATCTTGGCGGTTTTCTTCACCATGAGAGCAAGGCTTTCATCATCAACTTCATCATCACTTGAGCTCTCATACTCAAGCCTTGCTTTGTCCTTCTCTTGGCTAGCTTTGAATGCTAAGTCTTTTTCTTTCTTCTTTGTAGAGGATGAGCCATCTTGAGGTGTGATGTGCATATACATCTCATGAGCATTGATCTTTCCCAAGATTTGTGTCGGTGTAGCAGTGGAAAGATCACCTTGATGTAGCACAGTCACAATATGCCCATATTTGTCAATGGGGAGGACACTCAAGATCTTTCTTACAACATCGGATGGTTGCATTTGAGTGAGTCCAAGCCCATTAACTTCCTCTACAAGAACATTCAAACATGAATACATCTCATTAGCACATTCTTTAGGAAGCATTTCAAAAGAGTTGAGCTTCTTCATGGCAAGATGATAGCGTTCCTCACGCTCACTCTTTGTTCCCTCTTGGAGCGCACAAACGTCCGACCATAGTGCATGGGCGTCTTTGTGGTTCCTCACCCGATTGAACACATCTTTGCAAAGGCCTCTAAAAATGGTGTTTCGAGCCTTTGCATTCCACTTCTCGTAATTCACCTCATCGCCTTGTAGGTGAGTAGCATCCCGAGGTTTTGGGAAGCCTTGTGAGGTGGCTCTAAGAATACCAACATCTAGAGCTTCCAAATACGTCTCCATGCGAATTTTCCAATAAGGAAAATCATCTCCCTCAAAGATAGGAGGAGGTCCATCCCCGTGAGACATCTTGCTCTAGGCGGTTAAGCCTAAAAACATGAGCATGAGGCTGTTGGAATGAGCAAAAGTACCCCCACACACGAGCGGAGGTGGTATTTATAACACTGGCTGAAAAACGAACCGTTCTGTGCCTCTGCGGGGTGACCGGACGCTCCGGTCATGTTGACCGGACGCACCGGTCAGTATACCCCGAGCTCCAGTGGTTATGAGTTGACAGGACGCTGGAAGCGTCTGATCAACACTGACCGGACGCGTCCGGTCACATTTTCCCCTCACTGGAACCTTACTGATGTCGACCGGAGGCTGGACCTCCAGAGTCCAGTCACTTGCTGAGTAGCGTCCGGTCAGTAACCGGAACCTGATCAGCGTCCGGTCAACATTGACCGGATGCGTCCGATCAGGATTCTCCCTCTTTGGGACCTTACTGGAGTCGACCGGACGTTGGCCCTCAGCGTCCGGTACCATGACCTCGCAACGTCCGGTCATTTCCAGACGATTTCACCTTGGTCAAATGAACTGACCGGACTCTGAGCCAGCGTCCGGTCACACCAGAGCCAACGTCCGGTCAGTATTTGACCCTCAATTCACTTCCAACTCTCGAACATATGTGAATGAAGTTTGCTCCATTGGATCAAAGGGCTGTTATGGAGCTACCTAGTGCTAGTTTTAACAAGTGTGCACCACACCTAACTCACTAGTCTCACCTAGGTCAAGCTACCCGTTCATACCCCCCTTAATAGTACGGCCAAAGGAAAAACAAAGTCCTAAACTACTCTAAGTGTCTCTCCAACTCCAATCGACACTTAGAACTAGTCCATCCTAAACTTGTCATCCATCCTTTGAAAACCGAAACGATTTCCATCGTAGGGGCATGACAATCATGATTGCCCAATCGATCTCCATTACCGTGACCTAACTCAATTGTTTCTGCAAAAGACACGTTAGTCACAGTAATCATGTATTGTCATTAATCACCGAAACCCAACTAGGGGCCTAGATGCTTTCACATATCATCCTTCACGATAGTATGAACCTAATCTCTCACAACTAAAAAGACTAAATAGTGGACATTTTTGGTGCGACAATTGCCTTCAGGTCGTCGGTCTGCCACGTGCGATCCCACGCGAGCGCTCGCCCCCTGCATCGCTCGCTTCCCCGGCGCCCGCCTGGTCGTGATCTATCCCTACAATCACGCTCCATCCTCTCCCGCGATCCCGCTCTAGTCAACTTTAGGTCGTTAGTCTACGGCGTTAAGGGCGATATCTTGGAGCTGACCGAGTCCCTCACCCGCCGGTTCAAGTGCATTGCCTCCTTCCTCGCGCCACCACCAGTTGATAGGAGGAGGAGGAGGAGGAGGTGTCTCAGTCCCCACGGATCGACGGGGTCCGGAGTGACCTGGCAAAGATTGGGGGCAGGGTGAAGACCGGCATCTCGATGCTGTTGAACGCTGGTGCGGTGGCGGAGATCTCCAGGATCGCATCCTCGTTCCTGCCATTCGGGCCTAGGGATCAGGGGGAAGAGGAAGAGGGTGAGGCGGTCGGTGTGACCGAGGAGGTAGTGGTGTTCGTCAGTAACATCTCAAAGCATCCGAAGATAGCTTTATTTTCCCCTTGTTTGTTGATGAGCGACACATGGATGGTAAGAGCCAGTGGCATCAGATCAGAGTGCTTGGACTGTTTATTTTGTTGCTTTGATTCATAGATGGTTGAACCGATTGTTTTGGTGCAATTGTGTGCTCATTTTGTTGCAGTAGTAGTGGATAAGGGAAGAATCTGAGGGTTAACCTTAGTTGCTTAAGCTTGTTTGTCTACAATATAGTGTTCTCTTACTACTGAAATTACAGTTTCTAAAGTGTAACTACATCTATTCATCTTAATTTAGCATCTGAACTCAAGTCATCATTGTTTATGTTGGAATTGAGTATATTTTGCTTATATTTACAAAGGTTTTGCTGGGCAAGTGTTGTTTGCAGCTGGTTGTGACACTGTCAATGTTTACTGTACTTTTGCTCAAACTTGCAACCGGGTCAGAGTTGTTTTTGGAGTTGACAATTATAGGTTCAACATCTGTAAGTTGAATGAGTTGACACAATTTTGCATGGCAGTCCTTCATGTATGATGCATGTCCAATGTTCCTTACCATACCAGATTGATTTCGTCAGTTTCTTACACCTACATTTGATATGCTTCTATATTTTTAGATTTTGAACTGTATGCACGGTATGGACATGTAGTTGCTATAGAGCGCCTGGTGCCAAGCTTGTCATACCTCAGGACTGAGCTTTGCTCTACCGATATGAGTGAAGCGTGCTTCTGGAAAAATATATTTTGTGCTTCTCCATTCGAAACTCTGCAAGCAAGATGCTGAAATTCTTTCAACACCACAAGTATACTCCCTCTTCTTTGTTCTATTATTTTTTCTTTCTAATTGTATTTTTTTAATCATGTATGTTTCTTGCTGTTCATGAGGACTACAATTATCCAAACAGAAGCATCTGCTTATAGGCTTGATTTGGAAGACAACATGTGTATATATCTTGTCAGAAATAAGAATTACCTGTTTATGTTTTTGAGCTGTGGTCTTTTGAATGTGAAATATGCTATCTGGAAACCATTTTCTTACCCCCTATAAGCTGTCATATTGTTTATAATTGGCTTATTATCTATCCTTTCTCTGAAGTATGAACCAGTCCATTCTCCATTGTGGACTTTGTGAGTAGCGTGACTGTGTGAGCTCAAGTTGACTAATACAAACCTGAGGCCGCCGGACACCACGAGGCCTCCCCGCCCTCCCACGAACGCCACACGCTGCCGATGACGCACGCGGAACGCGCCGACGAACCGCGGGACGCGCCACCGACTCCACGACCTGCCGCGCTGCGCCGCCGCCGAACCGCGGGACGGCCGCCGCCTCGACGCCGCTGGACGCGCCACTGCCTCCACGACCTGCCCCCGCTGCCGTCACCGCCGGAACGACCCTGCCCCGTCAACCCAGGCGCCCAGGTCTCTGCCGTCTCTGCTTCGCGCCACCGCCACCGGACGGCAGCCGCTCACCGGCTAGGAGCGCCCAATAGGTATGTCCTTCGTTGGATCCACGCCTGCAGTTCTGTGTGCTCTTATGTCTACTAACTTTGATCCCTTTCAAAGTCACTAGAACCTAGGTTCGCTGTTGTATACTACTATGATTTGGTTTGTACTTTTGAGTGCCAAATCACATGTACTAATCCTGAATACGTTTAGGAAAGTGATTCTACAGTTTTTCATGTGCTGCGTGGATTACATTTATTCCTTAACAAATCTCACAAGCCCTCCTTTCGTAATCTAGAACTGACAATTGTTGTTTTACTCAGTAAAACTTAGTATAAAAGAATAGCCTACTAGCACTCTCCTGTATTTCAGAGGTACAATAAACTGAGTGAGCTGTAAGTGCCCAATGTAGCTTTTCTATCCACATCCAGCTCACCATGTGCATCAAGCAATGTAGGTAATTTCTCCAGCGAATCCATCTTGAAAGAACTTCTGCAAATAATAGTGATTATTCTTATTTGTATGGTATCTTCTCTGTGGCAAATTGCAGGCAAAGCTGCTCGTCACACTCATGCTGTCGAGCTCGATCCGCCCTGATCCGCGGCCGTTTGCATGTAAATTCTGTGACTGGTGGAAACGATATTATTCCTCTCAATAAAAATTGAAAATAGGAGGTTTGTACATTCTATTTCTTACCTAAGAAATATGAATTTTCTCTATCTAATCTCTTACCCAGTATCGATGTTTCAAAATGTGCATTGCTTCATGTGTCTTGGCTGTTGTTATAAAAAAACAATTATCAAGGGTGAAATAATTTGTTTTTCCCCCTGCGTATGGTTTCCTATGGAATGAAACATCTTCTATTGCCTCTTCCATGATTTGACTATCAGCAGTATGTTAAGTTGATCCTTTTTGTTGCTCTATGTTAGTGATACACATTAACTGCTGTTAAGCTGTCATGGAATGGAATGCTTTTAGTTAATGATTAATGATGTGTAATGGTTGAGGCATATGTTGTCATTTATCATCCAATTTTTATTAGGCTTGGTGCAGTGGTCTGTGTATGGATAATGGCTTTGGATTTCTGTTGTGCAATGGAGGGAGTAGTAATGAAATAGCATGAAGGGTCTTATTTTACGGCATACTCCACACAGAAATCTCTTAACTTCAATAACTGTCTCTGTTTCTCAAAGAAATCAGAAAATCTAGATTCACTTCAACCTGCAGATGGTGTGTTGTGCTGAGTAGCAGCTGTTTTTTCAGTATTCTTTTTTTTAATATGCTATATTCTCTTCTTTAGAATGTTCAAGTACCAATTATGTCACACCGACTATCAATCTCCTGTCTCATGCAGAGTTACTTTGGTGCTTCTCTGACTGTATCAACCTGAAACTGGGAACTCAAGTTATTTTGGTGCTTTTTCTGATAATAAAATGTGCACCTTGATTATCTCAAGGTTTTTTATATTGGCCAATTTATTTGTGGTTGCATAAACACTTTTGACATGAGCTGATCCTATTATAATTAAAGTGGTACAAAAGATAGTCTGAAATCCTACTCAACCATGTCCCTGTGCCTGCCAGGAGGTGATCTTGTGTTTAAATGCCTGTGCAGCGCCATTTGAATAATGCATTATTTTAGGTAAATGCATGGGCCTCCTGTCGCCAAGATGTCTTCCCGTGAGGTCTTGTTAATTCATTTGGTTTATGAATCCTTTAATATTAGGGTTCTGGTCTGAATAGTGCCTTGTTTGATCAAGTTTGGTTGTAGATTTAATCTGATTTTTCATTCATGAATTTCTAATTCCCTACATAATCTGCTCTTCTTTCAGATTAGCATGCTCTTGTATGTTTTACTGTAGTTTAAGGAAGAAATCACAAAAACAATAGAAGTTTGATAGTGCATGTTTCTTTTTTTTGTAATAATACAACACTTCAATTTGTAATATTGACATTTCGAACATCACGCTCGCATTATCGTTTTTTTAACAATACAACACTTTCATGCTTAAATTATCAGGACATTATTTTTTTCCCGTTGCAATGCACAGAAAGAGTTGGTGAGTCTGCGACGCCGCGCTCTCCGTGACAATGTTAATTTCACGAACTTTGTTTTTTTTATTAAATGTCACTTTAATGTCGGTATTTAATGTGCGAACCGTGTGTTTTTAGTACAAAAGTTTGGTTCTCCCGTAGTAACGCACGGGCACACTACCTAGTTAATTATTAATTAAAAACCCACAGCTAGTGCACACTCATAACTTGTGGTAAGACGCATAGTTTACCTGATTGAACTCGTCTGACAAATTGTTCCAAGTCCAATACTCCATAAAGTTTATTAAGAATAAACCACATGAAAAACTACATACAACATTAAAAGAGGTTCAGGCTCACATTAGATCAAAAAGGCAAAAACACATAAAATTCAACTTATATGACATGCCATTATTTCTGACATACCCATCTGTATGTAATAATTTGCCGCGGAAAATCTCCCTAACCGGCCAGGTATCAACCTCAACATCTAGCCATTTGTGCTCTTTCGGGCATGTCTCCTCCAATATGAAATCTATCTGTATCCGCAATCCACCTCGCTATTTGTTCATAGAAGAACCAATCAATCAGCATTTCTAAAATATAAAATGTATACAAATAGCTGTGTTAGAAAATACCCACAATTTTATTGAGGTCAGCACGTCCGAACATCTCGCCCAAAGAGTCTAGCACCTAAACCTCATGTTTGTCGTGTTTATAACAGCAAGGTACCAATGTGTATTTGTAACATTTATTGAAAGGAACACCTATCAAATCAAACAATAAACATTTTGCCATACATAAAAATTTGATAATGAAAGACCAATAGATCGTTTAAAAAATTGCTACCATGTCATGCTTCAAGTAAACTAGCACCTTTTGAACTAAACCAGGACGCTGTGAAGTGCCACGGTTAGGGTAATTGGCTTCAATGGTTTCATCCTTTTCTCCATCTCGCTTCATGATTGCAACTAAGCACGTAGTTTCAAGATAGACTGTATCTCCTGGACTCTTTTTCAAACCCTCCTGGACCTTCAGCAGTTTAATATAAGCATCTATGACCTGCATACATTTCGCCATTAGAGAGAAAAAGGCATTGAAGTTGGCAATGTTTGATTGAGTATTATGACTTGCATCTGTTACCTCGTCAGACAAGTATTCATATGCCTGAAAAAGACATTCCATGTGATTTCTCGACACCAGAACATCATCTATGAGCATAAGCTCCTCATTCCCAGGTGAAGATGGAATTGTTTTGACAGATTCAATTATGGCTCTATCAGTATCGGTACAAACATAATCTAAAAAAGTGGATTAAATTAAAGTATACAACAATAGTTAGCAGTTTTTCTAGGTTAATCCATCAAAGAGAAAATATCAATACCTTCTGGTGCAACCGGTGAAGACATAGATTTTTTGGGTTTATTTTGTACGATTATGATTTCCGAAAGTCCTTTTTCTCCCGTCGGATCTACCCCAGAAGTGGATAGGGCCTTCTCATCATGGGTCGTGCTAAAGCCCTGGTCAACTGGTAGAGCACTGTGGGTAACTTCTGTACTCATGCTTTCCTGCAACCATCTAGAATCATCCATAGGCTCTCTGGAATTTTCTGTTTGTACAATATCTTCTAAGGGGCCTCTATTTTCCTTTGAAATCTTTGCATCTGAACTATCCATCGAGACCTAAAAGACGTACATATTATTATTTTTTTAAATAATTAAGGTATATGAAACATGGATGTCATTAATTCAGAACTGAAATGATATATAACTATATAAAGTTGTATTGTCTTTGTTCTAATTTGTTTTTAGAAAAGTATTATATACTCTCTGTTTAGTTTTCTAAGCACTAATAATGAAATCATTTAGATTTATTCTGTTCAATTGAATAACCAAACAAAAATAGCGATAATTATTTAGCTGATTTAATCAAACCCTAATTATGATGTATTTTTATATAGCTATATATCATTTCAGTGCTCACACCAGGCAGCTTTGCCTCGGTGTAAAGCAGACAGCCCCAAAATAAATAAGAACAGTTTGGTCCCAAATTAGAATGAACGGTTAACTGATTATCGAACTAAATAATTTAGTTGAGGATATCAAACATGGATATGTACCTCAATTAATTAAAAACATATTCAATTATTTTAAAATTGCAATCATGCCATGTATATAGTATCAGGTTTTTTCACAGAGAAAGGAATGGTAAGGAGGCAGACCTGGACTGCAGGTAGCCTTGGCCAATGGTGTCGTGACCAGCCCTGAACGACTTGTGCTAGCTGCTGCTGCACCGCTGCCGGCGGCAGGTTCGTGGACGACGAGGCTTGCGTTGGTCACGCCGTGAGGCCTGAAGGAGCAGGGATGAACCAGAACCACAGAGCCTACAAATCTGAGACCTTAATATATTAGAAATCACACGGCTGGTGTTGATCCTCACGGAGACAAGATGCAGAAAAGAACAATTAATTAAATTAAGCAGTACATGAATTTTCAGTATACAGTTAAAACAGGATTGAAGATCACGGTATACCTTAGGCCAATCGTGGGAGGACCAACGGCTAACTTTGGAACAGTGATGCAGTCCACTGGACAAGGGATCCGAGCCGGGTTAGGCGGTTGTGGTGATGCGTGGTACTAGTCTCCTCCTGCCGCCGAGAGAAATCACCGTGTATTGGATAGACGGAGGTCGCTGCCGGTGGCTGGCCATATCGCCGAGGTGGGATGATTAGGGCAGCAGGCACTCGCAGGCCCTTGGTGAATGGTTGTCCGCTGTAGGTAGCCCCTTGTCAAGGCTGGGAGTGGGAGGTGAAGGAATTATCGGTGTCGAGCTCGGGCGGCAAATGAGGAAGGACGACAGATGGGCGTGGAGAGGTCCTTAAAGAAAAGAAAAGAAAAGATGGAAATGGCGTCCACGATTTCGGAGCAGTTGATTTTGCATGTAGGCATGCGGCCGATTTGTAAGGGGCGTTGATCTTGCATGGTGCCGATTTTGCATGGAGGCGCCTGCAGCCGATCATGAGCAATAGAAAAGGAGAGGAAATCGGAAATATCTGGAGGAGGCGTGGATCCTAATCATGCATGGGAAATTAGCAGGAGATTGCCTCAACTTGAATATGTGGTTATTGTGTGTACTTTTATTGGGAGTCTAAGAAATATGGAAAGATCTCTACACAGATCTTTCACATGTCGCAACACATACAGACTCAGACAACCAGACTATAAGTGGGTGGTGTGAGCAAAAGTTTGGCACCATACTCGAAGCCAAACGTGTTGAAGTGAGTGAAGTCTAAGCGAGAAATGAAAGAAAATAAAGAAATATTTACTCTATAATATTATTTAATTTTAATATTATTATGTATAGACGTAGATGTAAATATAGATTTCGTATTTTTAAAGTTTCAGGGCATTGCAACGTATGCACAATAACAATAATTTTTAATTGAAAATAAGAAAATCGGCATCGACCTGACGAGAACGACTCCGGCAAACTGGGATCTGGGATGTGAGGGTCGGAGTTACTTCCTGCGGGGTGGCGACAAATGACTCCGGCGATCTGGGATCAAGGCGCTCCCTACGTACGACGTCCTTCAATCACTTAGCAGTACGTACTACGTGCTAGCTCAAAGCCGTCCGACCATGTGTCAAAGTCCCAAGTTGTATTTTGGTTTTCAAACTTCATGACCCTGGACCAATCTAACTACGTGTTCCTGACGGACCGTTCAAAAAGAAACACCTGTTTTTTTTAAACAAAAGCGCTAGCTGCGCCGAAGACTGCGAGCAATGGAAGGGCGATGGTGGGACGAATGGCCGCTAGGGCGCTCGTCGACGTTGGCTGACGGCCGCATTTGTCGAGCGATGCAATTGCGATAGTGGGGCGGCCGCCGGAGCGGACCGAGCCGACTCCCACCTGCCGCAGCCACAGTGAGGGCTCACACTGCGCAAGGTGGCATCGCGAGGGAGGCAACAGTGTGGGCACAGAGGGAGGAGAGGTCGCGGTATGCGGGGCGTGGAAACCGGACGCATGACGCTCGTTTGGGAGGACGCCTCGAAAGTGCATGTCTTTTTTTTAAAACTGAAAAGTGCATGTCAAATACGTCGGCAATCAAATTAGTCTGGATACTTTGTTTATTATAAACTAAATGAAGCAATCAAATATGTCGACAAACATTACTCAATCCACATATTTTGAATCTGTTTGACCAATAAAAATGCACAAAATGACTATTATATTAAACTAAATTCATGTCCATCATCTATTCAAAGTGCATGTCACAAACGTGTAAATAATTTCAATATTATTTAGTTCTCTAAATCTATAAGACGCGACACGATGTCCTTAGCAAATTCTTGAACTCGGCGAGATCTGGCTTCATCAACAAGCAGACGATTGCATAGGCCTATAAACAAATTAAAAATTTTTGGGTCAGTGTTGTAGTCAATAAATTAAATCAATGAATTACCCCAAAAGAACCCCACTTTGAAAATCATGCGCCTGATTACAAATAGGACTGAATACCAATTAGCTAAAATCGTCAGTAGTGGTCACTCCGCCTATCATGCACGAGCAAAAAAATGTAATAACTGATACTTTATTTAGTCGATACATATGAGGACATCAGTGATACAATACCTCTCTTTCTATTCATTTGTACATGGGGACCAGCTAAAATGCGCAACTCTGATGCCGCTCACCGCCATTCCGATAAGTGACGGCATATGTGTGTATACTTGATAGTTATTATGATGTAGTGGTACCTACGAGTTACAAAATTAATTAGCATTGAACAATAAAAAATTGATAGCATCGAGCAATGATAAAACTTTCAATCTAAGTACCTTTCATTCATCAGCACCACATATCTGTACGGATGCATCCGCACGTCATCCCTTCCTCAAATATTAGACACATGCACAACTATACCAATGATATCTACAAACACAAACAATAGTTATTGATGGAATAGGAGCATGAACAGTTAACTATGTATTTTTAAATATAGGCGTATGAGGTATACCTGCAAAAAAGTACTCAGCTTGAGCATATACATCCTCGAATTATATAAAGGTACGAGGACACTGACAAATCCATAGCCCTCTCAGTAGTGCATTAGCCATACTTTATGGAGATAGAACCACAAAGTAATCGGCACATAAATGAAAGATGTAGCCCAAAGGACCAACATGAGTAGGCGCGAAGCCAACTCTCATGAAGTCATAACATTCTCCTACATGAAGCAAACGGTCGAACTTCATGGTTTGGTTGCCGTACGCAACTACTTCCATTTTGGTTCCCTGTAATAATATTAGATCCAACAGATAGATAACAATGGTCTGTAGAAAAAAATAGACATGGTCCAAAAAGATGAGCTCAAAATGCACCTGCTCATCCCTCAAAATTACACGCAAATATGTATCACCATGGTGATGTCGTACGTTGCCTTTCCAAAAAACCATGGCACTCACATCCCATATGGAAGATATGTGTTCCATTCCCACTTCATGGAATTCAACCCATCTACAATCCCGTCCGTGTAAATCAAAATGATAAAACACACGAGTAAACCTATGTTGACAAAAAATGATTGCCTCGATCAATTACAAGATAAATGTAACGTAGTTACCTGTAGATGTGTATATCAATGATCGCAGGCGGTGGGTCAACGTACACCCTCTTTCTTTTGAGCGACTGACAGCCAGAACCCATCTCGGCAACTGAGAAATCAAAATCATGAAAAATATACAGGATGACATTAATCAGTCTGAACATAATATACTATTATTCTATGAAGATCGGCAAGCAATTAAAGATTTAAAGTTGTTCGCGTGATCTGTGCCTCTATCCTATTATCTTGATGGCGTCATGTGAGGCATCTGAAATAACTACAGCACCTACATTGTTAATTTGTTAGCATACATGACTGCAAATTTGATGCTCGTGCGTTGCCACGTGCCAACAAAATTTGAACTATGGTATACGGTGATAGATCGTGATGCAAATCAAACCACCAAAATGAGATCATGTTTTGGTTGCTATCATGATGCCTTAGAAATAATTTTTGTTTTATGATTTATTATTGGAGTTGTGTAGCCTCTAGAAATCCAATCCAAATAGGGCCTTGAAATTTTTAGGATTTACATGCTCCAAGAAGTACAGGGAATAAATTTTATAAAGAGATAAAAGGAGCTAAGCCTTGCATTAGCTTGAGAGCCCAACACGTATCACATAGCCTCTGCACGTATCTATCCAAGACTCTTAAAGAGGCATGATTTCAGATCACACAAGCACTGGAGGCAATAACAAATAAAGAAACGCATCAGGGCAGGATGGGATTCACTAACAGGGTGGACATTTGTGGAAGACAGAAGATGTTGGAAGATCCTCGTGGTAGTCCGCAGTCCTCCTCGAGGGCATAGAAAGATGGCGAAGGCGATGGCGCTGGCAACCGTGATGACGATGTGCTATGGCGAAGCACAGCCGGTGCACGAGGGAGGGCGCGAGGGTGGAGGCTAGTGCGAGCGAGGGCGAGCTCAGCTAGCGAAGGTAGGCGCTATGGCGAGGCCACAGGATTTATAGCAGAGGATTGATAGCAGTCTCTCTCTTTCCTTTTGTCGTAATTCTCTTTCCTTCTATGTTAATTCTCTTTCCTTGGAGCAAGGCGCAGGGGAGTCGGGAGAGGCTTGTTGCCATGTATGCTGGTGCATGCAAACATGCAATGTGTATATGGATAGCACAATAATTTTCTACTTCCTATTTTGCCGTGATTCCATGTAAATTTTTTTTGCAATGCAATGCAAGTGCTAGCTTTCTCCCACGATGCAAATATACTAGTGCTAGCACCCTTCTTCATCCACATTACAATTTACAAACAACAAAATGTAAAAAAAGATTATTTCTATAATTGTATCACAATACTAAACAAAGTAGCATAGTAGCATGGCCAAATAAATTTGCTTATAAATTGCATTAAACACATAGTGTTTCCCTCCAAATTCATCGATCAAGATTGTGATTCATTCTAAATTAGAGAAGAAAACGGAATCTTTACCTGGTGCATGGATCTCAAGGGGACTTGTGCCTTACTACCTCCAACGCTTGGTCACTGGTCACCAGCGAGAGTCGACGAAGAGGGGCCGAGTTCAGGCCTCAACGTAGCCGGCCACTGTGGTCCGTGATCGTGATGTGCATGCGCTGCTTGCCTGCTGGTTGCATATCCAAAATGTATATGTCATGGAATGCCACTTTAATCAACGCACGCTAGGATGGTGTCTAAGCACAACTGTAATAAACAAACACAGGCATGATTCACCAGAATCTCAGGCAATGGATACAAATGTATACCCGTTTCATGAACAATATTGTTATCTTCCTCAGTGTCAATGTTATCCATGTCACCAGTGCCACCAATGGTGCTTAAAGGTACCGGATTGTCTACAAATACAACCATACAATACAAATTGAATCATTCCATAACCAAACTATGTCACTTACCGTCGCCGCACCAAGCAACACTTTTATTTACAAAATAAGTCACCTGATAATTGTTGCAAGCCATTACAGTAGGTTGAGTTCCTATGGAGCCTGTCACTATTTTCGTCCCTTTCATTTGTTGTATTCCCATCTACAAGTTTAAACATAATAAATTGTTATTAATCCATACAAAACAAATTGATCCTTACAATAAGCAAACTATGTCACCACGATTATTGCAGTCGCCACACCAATAAATACTTTTATTAGCAGAATAAGTAACCTGATAGTTGCTCGGCGCCATTACTGTAGGTTGAGTGCATATGGAGCCAGTCACTATTTTCGTCCGTTTGATCTGTTGTATCCCTCTCACGACGTTTCTTGTTTCTTTCACTACTCTTTTCATCAGCCATCGTTGCATACCGTTCTCGCTCCATCTGCCTCTTTTGCCCATTAGGATCCCCATCTAGTGGCACCAACCCCGGTCGGGTATGATTCCCTTCAATAAATTATGGTGAGGAGTTGCAAACATATGAATATAGATATGTTGTATAAGTTTATATACCTCCATGTGTTGTATTTGTAAGGTCCCCCAAAGGTACCCGATCACCGGTTGGCCTTGGTGTGTCCATCAACACTACCTGTCAAATATCTCTCACAACATGTAGTACACTGGATAACTTTGGCAAAAGTCGAATTGAGAAAGCATGTTTGAAGGCTATCGGCTATGACAGGTAGAACTCAGAAAGAAAGACAACTGAAGAGCAAGTCACGAAGAAGCACAACTGCACGAGCAACAAAAAGGTGGGTGCTCATCAGAAAAGGATAGCAACTTCTAGCAGGTGTTTCACATCATGTGAGAAGCTATTTTCTTTTTTCTTTCTTGATAATTATTTTCTCTGTTTTTGAAACTCCTATCCATTCTGATATTTTTTTACAATTTTCTCTCTATTGTAGAAGATGATCTATAATAAAGCCTGTTTCATTTGCTCATGCAACAAACAATCTGATTCTTTTAGTATTCTCGGCAACCAACCAGATAAATTCAGCTAGTATGTGATGATGGATGTATCCACTATTTAGCTGTCTATTCTAAACTCTGAATGCATATGGGCCATACAGATTCTAAAAAGTAGTCGCAAACAAATCATGTCTATGATTACCTGGGACAGATGAACAACCAATCAGAAAGCTTCACAACTTCTATGATGCATAGACTTGTCAGAGGAAAACTCTGGTTCCTATAGATTGCAAAAATAGTGATATCAGAATGGATTGATCTTGTGTTTTGACAAGAAGACAATTGATTGTGAGTCAATAAGGCAATTCTGGTTTGCAAATGATGACTGCATGTGACTTTCTTGGGTTAATACAAAGTTTCTAGATAAAGAAAAAATTAAATGGCCAATTGGATGTCGTATTCTCACCTCAGCCCTGTCCTCCTCCCTAGCATAAACAACAAAACAAGCAATAAAATAAAGTGCAATTTTTTTATCAAACTGAAATCACTCTTGGGTAGATATTAATGACAGGAACAACAAATTCTCTTGAGGTTGTGCTAATTGTAATAGCAATGGAGTAAACCCTGTATACTAAGGCCCTGTTTGGTTGGGCTTTTGGCTTTGGCTTTTGGCCCCAAAAGCCAAAAGCCCAACCAAAGGGGCTGCTTTTGGAGGGTACTTTTTCAGAAGCAGCTGCTTTTCCGTAGTTTATTTTTGAAAGCTGGTTTGACCCTGCTTTTGGCTTTTGGCTTTCTGCTTTTCGAAATTGGTGGAATAAAAAGCTCTTCCATAGTTGTTTCAAGAGAGATAAAGATAAAAGGTATATTTTATACTTGTTTAACCAAACAGCTTTCAGCTTTTTTACAGCTCACAGCCCACAGCAGCTTTTCCACAGCTCACAGCCCACAACAGCTTTTTCCCACAGCCACAGCTCAACCAAACAGGGCCTAAACCTATCACTGAAACTAAATCACTGAAACTGAAATAGGGAACAAGTGCTACTGTCAAACTCTATCAGAGAAAGAGAAAGTTAATCAATGCAAGTTTCATGTCTAGCATAGGATCACTGAATTACTAAGCTAATGCTAGAAAACTATGCAGGCAAGTAATGATTACTTGGAGATTGGTCACTGATGGGATGGTTGAGATGCTGCTACTTTCTCCTGCCACTTCTTCTTGGCGAGATGACCTGCAAGCTGCAAATGGAATGACTTGCTACAGATCGTAGAAGAATAGCATTGTTCCAACAAGCTACATAGAAGAATTTCAAGTGACAGCACAGCACCAAAATGGTGAAGATGACCAGCAGAGACAGGCCACCTTTTACCCAAAATACTGACCATGTCATTGGTGATAGGATTTACCTGTCTGCAGTAAATTTCCACTTTTGATATATTTTTTGTGGTAGACAGAAACATGCATGACTGAGAGGAATATCTTCAAATAAAAAATGCAAATTTGATTTTGTCGGACAGTGAACAGTGGTAGACAAAGGCCTAAAACTAAAGTTACTCTGAAACACAAGACTAAACTGATCCTATATAGTTACAAGAATCACTAATTACAACTATCAGCATGATAGGTCCAGGTTCTGAACATGTTGCCGGATTTTATTCAGATAAACAAGCAGTACGCACCTAACCCTGTTTTTTTTAATTAATCATGGAATTAAACCAGCTTGATAAATCAGCTGCAAGATGAATTGAAATAGTTGAACCTTGAAACTGAAAAATCATATCACAGGGCAAAGATCATGTCAAAAGCTTCAGAAAAAATCTAACATATATAATTAAGTTGAGGCGGCGATTGCTGGGATATGTATTCTTGGACTTCTTGTGTGATATTACATGGCACGGAAAGTCTTTATTCTTAACTGATGACAGCTTGGTTACCGGGCTTGTCTTTATTCTTAACTGATGGTAGCATGGTTACTTCCTAGCTACATGCAGATTTATTAGGCATCCTTGTTATTAGACCAGCTGACATAGAGACTATCAGACCACACACATATGAGCATCATGCCAATTCAGGACCAACGCATGGCACTGTTATGAAAGGACAGATCAAATGACCTAAAACAGAAAAGAGATCTCTTTATAAAAAAATGACCTTTCAGACAACTGTGAACCCTAAATGTAGTGCAGTTTTATTTGGTCCCCGTATGAGTGAGGACCTCGTTGGGGACCACCCTTTCTCTTTAATACAATGAAACGCAACTCTCCTGTGTTTTCAAAAAAAAATGTAGTGCAGTTAAGCCGCCTATTGGAGCTGAGGTGAACCCACAATAAATTGCAAGAAAGGTCTGCGTTGAAGGGATCCCAACTCTTGAATGATTTGCAATAACTGCAGTGTTGTTTGTATTGAAATAACAGACCTCTATTAATGTTTGACAACATATGTTGGCAATTTCAAATATCTTGGCTAGAGGAAACTTACATTGATGATAGGATTGGTGCTGGAAGTGAAGCCATGAAGTAATTCGAGATGTAATTCTTAGCGCTTCCTACAAAAGCAATGAAGCACACAATAAGTAACGAAGATGGGAGAGGTATGGGGAGACTAACTGCATTTTATCAGGAGTTATCATGCAAGAAGGTCTTAAGAGTAATATAGGGAGTGGGAAGGGGGAGAAGGTTTTGTAGTTCAGGTTAGAATCACAATGCATTAAGGAATAAAATGCAAGATCCATATAAGTAGAGAGTTGAGAGGTACCGGTAGGAGTTCATACAAAATAGGTTCAGCTTCAGCATGGTGGCGAGGCTACAAAAAAAGGGGAAAAACATAGTAAAACTTCAGTTAATTTGTGAGCACCTGACAACACACGAACCTGTATGAATTTGGTGCAAGGCCAACACTCTAAAGAAGAAGTATTACATTTGTTGGACTACGGATCATGTTCAAAGACGTTATGCAAGAAAATCAAGTAAAAGAAATATATGCTAGTGCCACAATATCGACATGATCTTTGGATCCTCTACTTGTAATAGATAGCATGGTCATGCATGTCCTATACAAAACATACAGGCAATGGTCTACAAAATATTACGATGGTGTTATCTGAATCATGTGCTGTCACTCACAATGCAAGCAACTAATTGGAAGTAAAAGACGTACTTTAGAATAGCCGCAAAATTAATTTGAAGGTGTAACAACGTACCAGAATATGAAAACGCCCTTACACTTTGTAGGCTGGATACTGGTCTGCAGCTAAAGGATGCACTATACCATTCAAAATGTAGATTTGTACAAATTAGAGAGTACCACATATGGAAATAGTACTGACATTAATTCAGATACATCAACATAAATGACAAATACATATATGTTTTTCACAAATCACAAATATGGGAGTATATATAATAGCCCCTGACTCTAGTGGCAGTATGTGATCACCCATGACTCGTTACAGGGCCGATGGTACCGGTGGATTTGGTAGAGAGAGAGAAAATACTGTATGATGTGATATATACCACTTCGACATCCTGATCTGATGCTTGGTGAAAGAGGCAAGGTAAAGCTTCTGGTCCCCCACCTTCACCTGCAGCCACTACACCTTGTAAGGGACCATCATCTTCTTCTTGAGAAGGTTTGTTGTTGAGATTAGGCAACTCCTCTTCTCCCTCTGGTGGTGCGTTCAAGTCTGGTATGGCCAAGGATGAGGAATGGTTCAAGTGATGATGGCAAAGCTGTGGCAGTTAGCCTTTATGGACCCCTGGATTAGAAAAATGGCGCCTGGAGCTGTTGTTTGAATTTTTTTGTTTTGGCAAGTGTATGAGCTGGTGTTTTTGGCACGCTGTATCTTTTGCCGTCCATGAAAAATTCAGTTCTGAGTGGGTAGTGCATGTGGAAACTTGAAAAGTTGTGTACTGGATCATTTGTTTATGCAAAAATACTTGTGAGTGGGAAGGAGTACCAAGGAGCTCATTAATGAGCATGTCATCTCAATAAACAGTAGTTTCATGATTGCTTGTAGGGCTATTAAGGTCTTTTACCATCATCCTTAGTCTCTGCTACAACTCCTAAAACGACATGTATACTGGGACGGAGGGAGTATGTGAGAAGAAGGGTAAGAAAGAGAGTATGGAAAGAATGAAGGGTGGGCCCATATTAGTACTAAGAATTATACATTAAACAGTTATAGACAAGAAAAAGACTATTGTTGTATAGCTTGTCTCTTATAACTTGTCTTATAGCCAAGCACTTGTCTCAACTATTGAACCTGCTCTTAGGGGAGATAGCTCACATTTTCTTCTCCAGCAGTCCCCCAATAGCTCTCTTGTTTTTGTAGCCACCGATATCTTGCCCATCTCCCCCAATATGCTAGGCCCCACAATAACTACCACTTTTTCCACCTCTCTGCTCACTACCCACATCGGAGCTCGCCTTGCGCCATGACTGCAACTCGGGACTGATCTGCAAGGGCGGCGCTCCAGCTCAGGGTTGGTGCATGGCGGGGCCGGAATCGGGGCTAGAGCCAGAGACCTGCCGCGCTAACGGAGATCTCACGTATGGTGGAGTCGGAGACCTGACACTCGATCCCGGGGCGGAGAACGACGTCGACGATCCCGTGGCGGAGGACGCGCAACCTACAGCGATTGCGCTCAATCCCGAGCCGGTGGAGGGCGTGCCACCCGCGGCCACGGCGTCGGCCTGCGCTCGATCCCGGGGCGGAGGACGCACCACCCGCGGCGACAGCGACGGCCCACGCTTGATCCTGGGGCCGCGCCAACGGAGATGTCGCGTATGGTGGAGTCGGAGACCTGACACTCGATCCCGGGGCGGAGAACGACGTCGACGATCCCGTGGCGGAGGACGTGCAACCTACAGCGATTGCGCTCAATCCTGAGCCGTTGGAGGGCGTGCCACCCGCGGCGACGGCGCCGGCCTGCACTCGATCCCGGGGCGGAGGACGCACCACCCGCGGCGACAGTGACGGCCCACGCTTGATCTTGGGGCAGAGGACGACACTGGAGGACGCTGGCTAGAGCCATCATCCTGCAGCGACGGCTGACACCTTCGAGCTTCGGCGTCAATGCGATCTCCAAGCAGGAGAAGTTAAATCGAGGGGAGGGAGACAGGTGGGTCCCATATTTTGAGAGAGATTATTGGTAGTCTTTTGTAGCATCTTTCTCAATAGTTCAAAAGATAATATTTTGCCACCCTAATACCATCTTATTGGGGGAGGTGTATTGTGGAACTGCCCGAGATGCTCTTAGACCCCTACCTTTTGCACGCATGTCGACCTCAGTGACCTCAGCGCCTGGCTGATCGTTCTCCTGAAGCCGGCACGGAAAAGGTTATGAAGTTTAAAACTTAACTTGGACTCTACAGCCTCTAGAAGTCGAAGCAGTGCATGAAGTAGTCTTCTACTAGTATACAATTTCGTATGCCATCAATTCATTACTCCTAAAGAATTGTCTAAGGACAGTGAGAGCTAAAAACGGAACTACCAAATCACAGAGACTTGTTCTTTGATCCCTTTTTCATTTGCAAGTGTTTTTTTATGTTGCATAGTTCTGCTAACTGACTATCTAGATTAAGTCATTCTAATAGCGACCCATTACAAATTCCACAGTTTTGATTCTTTCTTCGGGTAGGAGGGTGGCTAAAGCAAGACACTATCTTTTCCTAATAACCTGCTCTTGTTGTGTTGCACCCTGTTTGGTTTTGATGAAGTCATATTATCAGTTATTTTAGTTAAGCTTCTTTGTATGCAGCTGGTAGTAGTAGGCCTTGTCACCAGATCACTGAACTCTTCAAATCTATTTAGGGATTGACCTAGCTCCTATTGGTGAACTACTAGTACATGGATGCATGAATAAGACTTGTATATGTTTTTGTTTTTCTTGTTGTCTTGTCACTTCCTTTGATCCAGTATATTTCATTACTTTAATTAATAATGTGGTTAATTTGCGGAATGAACCTTTCTGAAACATTCCCTCTCTAGATTCTTGTATTGTCGTATATCGTATAAAAAAAGCATTAAGGACAGCGGTTTTTTGTACTCGCTTATGTGGAGCCATTTGTAGGTGTAGATTGATGTGTTGTTTACACTGGACTTGTTCTGCTCAGGGCGGTAAGTCATTGATTTCTTTTTCATTTCTAGTTATCCCTCAAATTGTTTCTTAATGCCACACTTGGTTTACTCGCTCAAGAAGACTAGTGTTGCTCTCAGATACTTGTTTTAGCCGGAATGAACTTTTCCATATCTGAGTACTGAAGTATGCATGCTGCAACAATCATTCGTTGGCCTGGTCCAAATTTATTAGGCATGCATGACCCAGTGTCTGTCGTGTTTAGGGGAAACTTTGCTGCTGTTGTTGTGCGTTGCTCATGGACTGAGTACTGAGATGAACCAATTCAGCAGCAGTTGCATGAATATTTATCAAATCCTGCAACATTTTCTTAGCCAAGAAGTTTGCTCACAGGTATATTGTAAGAGCATCTCCGAAAGCTTCTTAAAAATTATTTGGTAAACAAATGATTAGCAAGCGCGGAATGCATACGCATGTTTGTGAGTTCAGAGGGAGATTTATGGGAGTTCATATAAAACTATTTGGAGTCTGTTTTTTTCTATTTTTCCAAAAATGAATTAAGGAGTTGTTTTAAGAAGCACTTTGGATCCGAGATGCTCCAAGCATTTAAACCTGCTGTGTGGCCAAAAAAAATGGCATGTACAATGGATCTGTTAACCATGTTGTTATTATGTAAAAAGTTTGGTTTTTTCCATAGCATAACATGCACCAATTAAGTGCTTATCAGGTGGAGAAGATGCTTAAGTATGCTCCGGTGCTAATATGTGTTGGCATGGTGTTTGAGTATATTTTAAGCAAATATTTGAATTATTAGATGGATACTAGTACTTAACGGTCTGATAACACTTTATTTCCTTATAAACACTCGTGCCTATGCATGTATTGCACTTAGCTGATTCCGAGTATTGGCTAGTTTTGTTGGTCTTAGATTGTGTATGAAAACTCAGTATGTTTGAACTTTGAAGGTTTGTTGAAAACACGTCATTTAAAACGAAACCAAGAGGGGCCGGCATGTAAATATGAAACTGTGAACCAGATGAAGGGTCGTTACATCGCAAGCCTTCTCGGGCAATGATTGAGATCAAATATGCATGTTGTGCTAGCCATTTAACGGTAGACAGACAAACAGCTGGGTTGCAGGTAGTTTATTAGGGCCTTCAAACAAAGTGGGTATTTTACCAGCTGTTACGGGTGCTTTGTTGCTTTCCTTTTCGCATTTGCACGCAAAGGTTGAAAACGGATGGAAAATTCCAGTTCCGACCAGTTCCGTTTTCTACTTTCTTCCGTCCGTTTTTGTATTTGTGGGATTCCGTTTCCGTATTTACGGAAATGGGAAATGGGTTTTTCCGTCCGTTTCCGCGAGATCCCGTTTTATTCAAAATTGATCCGTATTTATTTCGTTTTTCATCCCGTTTTCAATCATATGTGAGATATGTCTAGAAATTGATATGTTCATAAACCTACTAATCACAAATTATGATGTTAACACATGGTATACTAGTGAATATTGGACCGATAATTTCATACATGTATATTATTTTGTGACTTTGTTCATATATACTCAAGAATATTTGATCATGTTATTCTAACTTATTTTTCTGGCTCTCCGTCCGTATTTATCTGTTTCCGTATTTTCGTATATCCCCATCCGTTTTTAATTCCATTTTTTCTCAAACCCGATCCTGTTTTCGCTAAAAATATAGAAACGAAAATAGAAGAGGAGGGACCACTTATCCTTTTTAGCATGTTCGCTGGTTGTTTTCAGCCAGGGCTTATTAGCCAGCCAACAGTATTTTTCTCTCACAACAAACCAGCACCAGCCGGGCTTATCAGCCCAGAAACCAACCAGCGAACAGACTCTTTATATGAGTCTAAAATAGGTGGAGAGTAAGTTAACCCAACCAAAGATGTGCTAATTTGAACTCCCCTTATGCAGGCAACCAATCGCACCAATTTTCGCTCCCAATATAGTTAGAACACTTATATATGCAAACAACCAATTGCATGTATAACAGTCCGCAAGGTGCTTGTCGGATATCTATATCCGGGTATCCGAGCCAAAGAATTAATGAGCATCAAGTCAGCTCATCCGATGGTTAAAGACGCAACTGCGGCCTCGTTCGACCCCCAGGGGTCGAGCCACGCCTCGTCTGACTTCGAGGGCGAGGTTTCCACCTCATCCAACCCCAGGGGCCGAGCCACGCCTCGTCCGACTCCGAGGGCGAGGTTTCCGCCTCGTCCAACCCCAGGGGTCGGGCCATGCCTCGTCCGACTCTGAGGATGAGGTTTCCGCCTCGTCCGACCCCAGGGGCCGGGCCACGCCTCGTCCAACCCCAGGGGCTAGGCCACGCCTCGTCCGACCCCAGGGGCCGGGCCACGCCTCGTCTAACCCCAGGGTCTGGGCCACGCCTCGTCCGACTCCTCTGGCCCCAGGGCGCGGGCTCCGACTCGTCCGGTCCCATGGGGAGGGCTCCGCCTCGTCCGACCCCCGAGGGTCGGATTCCGTCTCACCCAGCCCCCAGGGCGGGATTTCTGCCTCGCCCCTCCCTAGGGGGTCAGATTTGCTACTGGACAAAAGCAGTGGCCCTAGGATGGGACCCGAACCGTTTCAACCACTACGGCATGGAGGCGCATGCCCAAGAGCACGTCTTGGGCGCATCCTAATACGACTGGCGGTCTCATCGGGCCATGCTGGGAGACTCACGTCGCCCATCACGTCAACAGGCCAGCACTGTCATGGCCAACTCCCTGCCTGACCACCGTCCAACGTCAGTCAGCCAGCATTAGTTGACTGGCACTGTACCGCCAGCACCCCGTATGACCTCTGTCAGGGGACCCTTTGACCATTCCGTCTGCTCGGATGGGATGGAAGACAAGAACGACACACGATGCCCGCACGTATGCTGCAGCAGCCAACAGGACCCCGGTGCGACGTCGCTGCCACCACGATCTACAAGGTCAGCGGGACCCACTAGGAGGACGGCACACCCCCGGGAGCCTTATTTCTCTTTTCGTTTTTCCCTCTTCCCCTTTCGCAGTAACCCCTGCTTTCCCTTGGCCAATAAAAGGGAAAGCAAGGCGTCCCACTAACGGACATCGGTTCACCACGCCGCATCAGACCAAGAGCACTAGAGTCAAACCTCAAGCACATAGCTGAGCAGTGACCAAGCTCTCGGTACCCATTCGTTCTTTCCACCAGAGACTTGGGACATGTCCCTCTCTCGCCAGTTTGTAACCCCCTACTACAAACTGGCGAGAGAGGGACATTCAGCCCGAACCAGTATAATCCTTGTGTCTTCTTAGCACACCATTCGGGCCAGACGTGCAATATACAAATTTACTCGTTGGTATTTACTTGAAACACCGACAGTTGGCGCGCCAGGTAGGGGCCTTTTTGTTCATTTTGACATTAACACCAGGCCTCGGATGGCTAGTCACGACATCACCTAGGTCCCGGGCGTGCACGTGCGCTTTGGGGACCTTGACTTCATCATCACGATGGAGGGAGAGCTGGCGCGGGCACCCATCATCATTTAGCCTCTCCACTCCACCGGCCTCGACATGATCGCCGAGGCGTTTGAGGAGCTACGGCTGCATGCACCGGAGGCCCACGCCCCTAGGAGCGGCCAGCTCCTCGACTTCGACTACGGGAGGTTGGAGCATCAGCTTGGTGTCTTCCTAGGACCCCAACTGTCCCGAGAGGACCTACGCCACCTCACCTTCTCGTTCGCCAACGTCATGGCGCAGCTTACTGGGGGAGAGCCGCTTTCCTCAGAATACCTCATCCGGAGCGCCCCGACAGTGCTCCCGTTCGGTCTTCGCAACGCTGCAGAGACCGTTGGCCACCTTGTGGTGCAACGAATGATTCTATCCCCCATGAATGATGAGTTCATAGGGATGATCGAACACGTCGCGGAGTCTTTCCATGACCTCCTCGTAGAGGAGCCAGAGTCGCCCTCTGGCTCTTACTCCAGCAGGGGGGGCCATCACCCCTCTCGTGAATGCTTCATGATAGGTACCCCTAAGGGACACGTCGAAAGCTTCCACAAGGAGGAGGCTACCCTGATGAATGACCTCGATGACGAGGTCGAGGGAGATATAGGAGCCCCACCTCGCTTGTGGGTGGAGCAGCTGAAGGCTCGGCACCTAGAACTTGAGGAAGCGTGACTCTAGACCAAGCAGGAACATGTGGAGCTCGATCGTGAGATCAAGTGCCATGGAGATGGGGGGCGCGCACGAGCCATGGCCCATGACGTGAATCGGAGGATCGTCGAGGATGATCAAGCGCTCCCGTGCTTTGCCCGGGCAAGCCAGAACATCGCTGCTGTGGTAGCCTTGCTCAGGGGTCTTCCGGTGCCTATGATGCCCGAGGATCAATGGGCCCAACGCGAGATTCGCACGCTGCTCGAGCATGCAGCTGCACAGCAAGCCGAGAGCTCGCTGTCTCGGCAACAGGAGCCTGACGCCAACCAGCACACGCCGTCAGTGTGACCCAACAAGGATGCATCAATCCACCAAGCGCCACACGACAGTAGGCCACGCATCACGGTTCCGATGCAGGAGCGTCTCAGCCGCAACCGTGACGTGCGCGACACCCTCGACGCCTGCTGGCGTACCCGCAGCGATGCAGAGGAGGGGGCCAGCCATGGTTACCACCCTCGACGGGGCAGACGCTATGACTGTGAAAAGGACCGGAGTCATAGCCCCAAACCAACAGGGCCCTAGGCCTTTGGTTGGCATATCCTCAAGGCGGCGCTCCCGTCTTGATACCTCCCACCAACTAACATCCCAAAATACTCTAGGGAAATGAACCCGGCTTGTGGCTCGAGGATTACCGGCTCGCCTGCCGGGCCGGCGGTGCGGTCAGTGATGACTTCGTCATCCATAATCTCCCCCTTTTCCTAGCCGACTCGGCACAAACATGGCTGGAGCACCTTCCGCCCAACTGCATTCAGAGTTTGACGGACCTAAAACAAATCTTCGTGGGAAACTTCTAGGGCACTTACGGAACTACCGACAGAAGTCAGGACAGACTCTCTACGAGTACATCTGATGCTTCTCCCGGCAGTGCAATGAGCTCCCCAATGTCACCGATGTCGACGTCATCGGAGCCTTCCTATTAGGGACCACCTTTGAGTCCTTAGTCCATAAGTTGGGATGTAAGGGCCCACGGACTACCAAGGAACTCCTCGACATCGCGACCAGCCACGCTTCTGGTGAGGAAGCGGTTGGAGCAATTTTTTATCGCTCTAGAGGCAAGGCGAAGCGGAACGAGGATGCCGATGAAGGCCCCTCTGACCGTTCAAATAAGAAGAAGAACTAGAAACAGTGTGGGGGCTCGCTCGTGCCCACCGCCAAGCGAAAGGCCGGTCGAGCACCGGCCGAAGGCACCCCCGATCACTTGGACAAGCTGCTCGAGGGGCCATGCCCAAACCATGCCTTCCCCATCAAACACATGTACAAGGACTGCTCCCTCATGAAGCGTTTCTTCACCGATGGCTCCAAGAAATGGGAGCAGAAGAAGCTCGAGGGGCTACCTCATGATCTTCGGTGGGCCAGAGAGAAGGACGGTGGCTTTCCGTCGCCGAATGGCTGCCTCATGATCTTTGGTGGGACAGAATCATATGGCTCCAAGCATCGACAGAAGCTCATGCACTGAGAGGTCTATGAAGCGGAGCCTGCCACGCCCGCTTTCCTCAAATGGTCAGGGTCTCCCATAATCTTCGACCTATCTGACTAACCGGATAGTGTCACACACCCAAGCAGGTACCTGCTCGTGGTCGACCCTAGCATCAGCACAAAGCAGCTCACCAAGGTACTGATGGACGAGGGCAGCGGCCTCAACATCATGTACTCTGAGACACTTGATGCCATTGGCATCGACCGATCGCGCATCCGGCCGACCAGGGTGCCTTTCCACGGCATCCTACCAGGAAAGTAGGCCATACCGATCAGGTAGATCGACCTGCCCATCACCTTTGGGAATCCATCCAACTATAGGATAGAGACCCTCACCTTCGAGGTAGTTGGGTTCCCCCTGGTCTACCACGCCATTTTGGGGCGACCATGTTACACGAAGTTCATGGCCATCCCCAACTACACCTACCTCAAGCTCAAGATGTCGGGCCCGCGCTGGGTCATCACCACTGGCACTTCTTTCTAGAGGGCCTACAAGTGCGAGGTCAAGAGCTACGAGCTCGCTTCGGCAACCCTCGCTTCTGAGGAGATCGCAGCCTTCGGGAAGGACATCACTGAATGAGCACCCGACGCAAAGCGGGCGGCTAGATCCTTTGAGCCTGTGGAGAACATCAAGGAGGTCCTCGTCGACCCCGACAACTCTACCGACAAGGCGATACGCATCGGCATCGCCCTCTCCCCCAAGTAGGAAGGCGCGCTCGTCGACTTCCTCCACTCCAATTGAGACATATTTGCGTAGAAACCCTCGGATATGCCAAGAATTCTGAGGGAAGTCACCGAGCATGCCTTGAAGATCAGGCTGGGTTCCAGGTCGGTCAAACAATGCCTACGTCGCTTCGACGAGGAGATGCGGAGGCTCATCGGTGAGGAAATCACTAAGCTCTTAGCGGCCGGTTTCATCAAGAAAGTATACCACCCAGAGTGGTTGTCCAATCTCGTTTTGGTAGAAAAGAAAAGTGAGAAATGGAGAATGTGTGTTAACTACACGAGCCTCAATAAGGCGTGCCTAAAGGATTCATTTCCTTTGCCACGCATAGATCAGGTGGTTGACTCAACCTCGAGGTGTGAAACCCTATGCTTCCTTGATGCGTACTCCGGGTACCATCAGATTGCGATGAAAGAGTCCGACCAACTCGTGACCTCTTTCATCACCCCATTTAGATCGTTTTGCTACGTTACGATGCCATTCGGACTCAAGAACACTGGGGCTACGTACCAGCGTTGCATGACCAAATGCTTTGGAGACCTCATCGGGTGGACCATTGAGGCTTACGTGGATGACATTGTAGTCAAGTCCAAGTAGACCGACTAGCTCGTGGCCGACCTGGAGCAGACCTTTAGGAGGCTCCGGGAGAACGGCATCAAGCTCAACCCCGAGAAATGCATCTTTGGGGTCCCAAGGGACATGCTGCTCGGATTCATCGCCTCCAAGCATGGCATCGAAGCCAACCCAATAAAAATCTTAGCCATCATGAAGATGGGACTAATTCTGAACCTGAAGGGAGTTTAGAAGGTTACCGGGTGCCTCGCAGCGCTTAGTCGCTTCATCTCGTGCCTTTGGCGAATGGGGGCTCCCCCTTTACCGGCTCCTAAAGAAAATTGACTGATTCGCGTGGACGCCTGAGGCTCAGGAGGTGCTTGACAAGCTCAAAGTGCTCCTAACGAAGGCCCTGATTCTGGTCCCATCGGCTAAGGGAGAGCCGCTCCTGCTCTACATGGCAGCTATGACTCAGGTGGTCAGCACCACCTTGGTTGTAGAACAGGGAGAAGAGGGACACGCCCTCAAGGTACAGCGCCCCATGTACTTCGTTAGCAAAGTCTTGTCTGACTCCAAGACACGCTATCCCTATATCCAGAAGCTCCTATACGCCATCCCAATCACCAAGAGGAAGCTACGCCACTACTTCGACTCACACCAGGTGCCGTCGTGTCATCTTTCCCCCTCGGCGAGGTTATCCAGAACCAAGAGGCCACCGGGAGAATCTCGAAATGGGTGCTCGAGATGATGGATTAGGGCATCACGTATGCCCCACGAACGGCCATCAAGTCTCAGGTACTGGCTGACTTTGTGGCCAAATGGACCGAGATCTAGATGCCACCGGCGGCCATCGATCAGGGGTAATGGATGATGTACTTCAATGGATCACTGATGAAGGTAGCTAGGGTCGGGCTAGTTTTTGTTTCCCCCCTCGGGGTGCACATGAGGTACGCAATTCACATCCACTTCTCGGTTTCAAATAATGTGGCTGAGTATGAGGCACTCGTCAATGGCTTGCGCATCGCCATTGAGTTGGGCATTCGACGGCTTGATGTCCAAGGCGACTCGCAACTGGTCATCTCCTAGGTCATGAAGGAGTCAACCTGCCACAACGCCAAGATGGCTACGTATTGTCATGAGGTCCGATAGTTGGAGGACAAGTTCAACGGCCTTGAGCTCAACCATATCCTGAGGTGGCTCAACAAAGTAGCCGACACGTTAGCAAATATGGCATTGAGCCAAGAGCCGGTCCCCACCGGCATCTTTGCTAGTGACCTACATAAGCCCTTGGTTCAATATGAGGAACCAGAACAGACCAGCAATGAGCCGCTAGTTTTGGGCTTGGGGACTGACCGACCCCGAGGTCATGGAACTCGTCAAAGATCCAGTGGCGGAGTTCGACCCTCCGACCGACTGGAGAACACCTTATCTCAATTGCCTCCTCCATGAGGTGCTCCCTGCCGACAAGACGGAGGCCTGATGGCTTGCGCGTCGTGCCAAGTCCTTTGCCATCATCAAAGGGGATAGCTCTACAAGCGCAGCCACACCGGAATCCTGCAGCATTGCATCCCCACCGAGTAGGGGAAGGACCTGCTGGAAGACATCCATGGAGGGGTCTACGGACATCACGCCGCACCTAGAACCTTGGTCAGAAATGCATTCCGACAAGGTTTCTACTGGCCAACCGTGGTGGTCGACGCCGAGCAGGTCGTACGCACCTGCAAAGGATGCCAGTACTATGCTCGGCAAACTCACCTGCTGGCCTAAGTGCTCCAAACGATCACTATCACGTGGTCGTTCACGGTCTGGGGGCTCGACCTAGTAGGGTCCCTCAAGAGGGCGCCCGAGGGCTTTATGCACTTACTTGTCGCCGTGAACAAGTTCACAAAGTGGATAGAGGCTCGGCCGATCATCGTGATCAAATCCGAGTAGGCCATGTTGTTCTTCACGGACATCATCAACCGATTTGGGGTCCCAAACTCCATCATAACCGACAACAACACACAGTTCATGGGGAAGAAATTCCTCCAGTACTACGATGACCACCACATCCGCATTGATTGGGCTGCTGTAGCGCACCCCCGCATGAACAGGTAGGTCGAACGCACGAACGGCATGGTCCTTCAAGGCCTCAAGCCTAGGATCTTCAACCGGCTCAACAAAGCCGGTGGACGGTGGGTCATGGAGCTCCCCTCGGTACTCTAGAGCCTAAGGACGTCCAACAGCCGGGCAACTAGTTACACACCATTTTTCATGGTCTACGGCTCCGAAGCCATCCTCCCGAACGACCTCGACTATGGAGCGTCAAGGGTCAAGGCCTACAACGAGCAGGAAAACGAAGCATCTTTGGAAGACGCCATGGACCTTTTTGACGAAGCATGCGACATTGCCCTGCTCCGTTCGGCCAAATGCCAACAGGCGCTACGACAGTACCATAGCCGACGCGTGAGGGGTCGCGCCTTCAGCGTAGGCGATTTAGTCCTTCGCCGCATCCAGAGCAACAAAAATCGCCACAAGCTTTCGGTGCCGTGGGAAGGAATGTACATCATCGCAGAAGTACTCCGACCTAGCACCTACAAGCTCAAGACTGATGATGGCAAAGCCATCGCCAACGCCTAGAACATCGAGTAGCTATGTCGCTTTTACCCTTAGTTTTCCCATTCCAAAGCTTCTAATATGCTTATCAAACTAAGTAATGTTTCTACAAAAACCGAAAAATGTTACCTCCTATCGGATTCACTTCTGATCTAATCGGTCTTTAGTAACACCCGACCCCAGCAACTACCTGGGGTCGTGTTTTACTCGGGGGCTAATAGGAGTACATATACTCAGAAATATTTTTCCACCCGACTCTTCTTTTTTATGACAAGACCTAGAAATAAGAGTTGCCAAAAACTAACGATGGGTAAAACTGGTAGGAATGCAAAAATCCTATTCCTCGATGGCTACGGCATCGCTTGCTCACCAGCGTGATCATTACTTAGTCGCTCGCAACTTAAGTTTCTAAGGCCTTACCATAAAACAAGGGTCGGATCGCAATGAACTTTATAGAGTACATATACTCAGGAATATTTTCCCATCCGACCCTTCCTTTTTATGATAGGACCAAGAAATAAGAGTTGTCGAAAACTAACAATGTGTAAAACTGGTAGGAATGCAAAAAGCCTACGCCTCGACGGCTACGGCATCGCTTGCTTATCAGCGTGATCATTACATAGTCGCTAGCAACTTAAGTTTCTAATGCCTTAACATAAAACAAGGGTCGGATCGCAACAATCTTTATATATATATAAAGAAAGACCAAACAACATTTTCGGCCATAATAAAAGTCTTTACAAAAAGACCAACATCGGACTCAGCTATCTAACTAAACACTCTTGGATAGGATTTCTTCTCCGACCTTTTCCACCAGGTCCTGCGCCGGGGGAGCCGCTTCCTTCTCAATTTCGTCCAGCTCGACGTCAGTGTAGCCAGGAGCGAAGCCCTCACTGATCACCGGTGGGTCGATGTTGATGTAGTGGGAGCGGGCCATGGCGAACGCGTGATGAACGCCAATGTACAGGGCCTCCCTTGCGAGTGCGCGCGCCCAATCCGAGATCTGGGTAACCCGAACTACGAGCGAGCTCGTCTCCACGGCTAGGGCAACCCCGAGGTCGTCGAAGACCAACCCGACGGCAGCACGCAAGGCATCATGGTTATCTCTCTTTGACTGGAGTTGACCCCGCACCTCAAAGAGTTGCCTATGTAGGACTGCCCAAGCCGAACATCAAAGAGCATCAAAAAACCAACTACAAACGTCAAGCAAAAAGATAACCAGAGCCTCACCTTTTACTTGCTCCTCAAGGACCATCTTCTCCCTCTAGAGCATGCCAACATCCCCTACCAAGGCGGTGGCTAGGCCCTCGGCTTCTTCCTTCAACCTCTGCTCATTTTCGAGCGCGCGCCGAGCGTTGGCGCTCTCTTGACGGGCAAGGTCGAGGGCCGGGTGGAGCCATCCAAGCTCCGCGGCATCATCCCCGACCTTGGCGACCACAGCCTTGAGCATGTCCTCGACCTCGTCAATGTGTTGACGGGCTTCCCGTTCATTGGTCTAGAGGTTCGCCACCTCCTCCCGCAGCTGCAACACTTCGGTAGCAAGTCTCCAGACCTCCCTCTCACGACGGAGGAATAGGGACTTCTCCCGGCTGCGCATCTCAAGGGACTACAAAAAATTAGGTTAGAATTATATAAATATGGCTCGAAAGTAGAAGACATGAAGACACGACAAACCTGGCCGGCCAGGGCGACGTCATCCTTCAACACCCCCAACACGTCGGTCAGAGAGCGGACTATGAATTCAAGTCTTGAGCGCACGCTTGTCCAGTCCTTCACCTCTACCAGGTCATCGAGGGTGAACATCGAGTGGCTCGGGTCCAGCCACCTGGCCCAATGGATCTAGTTTCTTCCCCATGCGAGCGGATCATTGCCCGGCCAGACAAGGGACCGGGAGGGCCCAACCCCAACTGAGGGGTTGGCCATCGCAACTGTTGGCATTGGCTCGATGGGAGCCGACGGTACCTCCTCCGTCACCAGCGCTACCTTAGGAGCGGACCCTCCGATGGTAGAGGCTGGTAGCTCAAGCTCCAAAGTCCAAGCCATTGCCATGTCCACAGGGGATGCCTCGGTCATGCCTCCTCTCATCTGCCCCACCTCAGGCGCGTCAACCGGTGCGGGCGCCAATTGCACGAGCACAGCCTCCAGCACAATCGGCGCCTCCACCTCCCCCGCTTCCTCAGGCAGTGCCGTGTCTGCCTCGGTGCCATCACAGAGCACCCCTGGCACCATGCTAGTCGGCTCCTGGGGGATTGGCCGATGCGCTAGAATCTTCTATGGCGCCAACTCTAGGCGGTTGTTGGGGATGGTCCTGCAGAAAGCACCAACATCACACGACGAAATCCAAGAACGCAACAAAAGGGCGAAGAAGTTGTTAACTCACCTCGACGCCATTATCCGAGACCGCTTTGCGGGCTGGTCGCTCGACTCTGACTCTACCATGTTAGCAATTGGCTGCTTCAATCCCCCAGTGGGGTCGGTCGGAGCGAGGTGGACTTGCTCCTCCGACCTCGAGGGCACGTCCTCCCCCGCCGATCTTGGAGGCGCAACCTCTTCGGTTTCTGCCGGGGCGTGCTGTGGAATCAGGGTCAGGTTGGCCTGCCCCCACGTTGGCCTACTCATCATTGCGCGCAAGCACGCCCCATGGGATGTTGGCATCGAACTCCTCCTCCTGCTCCTCCTCTTCCTCCTCTTCCTCCTCCTTATCGCCGTCTGTGGGGGTATGACCCCGGATACCCACGGCAGGCCACATGGGCTATGCCTCTAGGGGTGGTCCAGCCCACGAGAAGGAGCCTTGCAGGGCACGATTCTGCTCGGCGCCTCCTGCAAGGCATGGGGAGGATATCCGGAAGATGTTACGTGATCTGATAGGATATGTACGATCACGTGTTTCTTGTAATCTGTTATTACTTTCCGATTATCTCTCAGATCTAACCGACTTGTAACCTTGCCCCTCGGACTATATAAGGCGGGCAGGGACCCCCTACAAAATCACGGCAAATCTTACGATAGCTAATACAAACCAACAGACCACAGGAGTAAGGTATTACGTCATACTGACGGCCTAAACCTGTACAACTCGTGTGTCTCTATTGCCTTCTTGTTCTTGATTATACGCTCCTCTGCCGATCAATCTACCATCGCGGGATACCCCTCGGTGGATTGCCGACGATATTCTATCGACAGTTGGCATGCCAGGTAGGGGTGTGTGTGCTGTTTCCTTGTCGAACAAGATGGCTTTTTCCATAGGCTCTTCGTTCCTCCTGCAGCCCGGCTAGATCTTCACGGTCGGATCCATCACATGGGTCATCAACGTCGACGGAGTTGGAGAGCTTCTCGAGCCGATGCAGATACGTTCTGCGCCGACCACCCTCGCACCTATGACCATAGATCCAATCTTGGAACCACTTCCGAGGTCGACTTCATCAGCCACTCGCTGCTCGCTTCCTTGCTATTGGAGGAGGCACGTCAACAATGACGATCTGATCGAGTCTATCGATCGGGTCGGCCTGAAACTCGCCGATTGCCTCTCCATTGCTGAGTCGGCTCTAGACACCCTTGTTCAGCACCGACCACCTTCCGATCCTGATCTATCGGTGTTTAGTGCTTGGCAAACCTCAGGGCTCGCCGCCCTGCCCTTCGGGCTCGCCAACACCGCCGCTACGTATCAGGATGCCCTGAGGGGCAAATTCACCGACCGGCTCGCCGACCAGCTTCCACCAACCGTCAACATGCTGCACGCCAGCCGGGGTCCCAGAACATCCCTCCAAACTATCCTCGAGGAAAATCCGGACTCTGAGTCTCAAGGCTCCACGGAGCCCCTCGCCGAGACCTTCATCAAGCAACCTCCCCTCCTGCCTTTCTGGGGTGGCGCAATCTTCAACGTCAGTATCGACAGCCCCCCTCGGAACGGCGAAACAGATGAGGAACGCATCACCCGTGAAAACAGGAACGCTAACCGCACGCAACGCCGTGATAACGAATGCGCCATTGCGATGGCCGAGGCCGCTCGTGATAACCAGTTCAATTCACAAGGAAGGCCCCTCCATCGCAACCTCAACGAAGAATTCCTCCGCGTTGACGGCCACGACGTTTTCAAAACTCTAAGCGCCAATCTGGCCGTGGCTGCCAATGAACTTGCACACCTCCCGCAGACGCCTGAGCTCGCCAAGGTCGCCGCTATGCTTAAAGTGGCACACTGTCAAGTTAATGAGATCCGAGAAGTTCAGAGACCTTCATGCTCCACAAGCGTGATTCGCCGATCAGCCGATCCTAGATCTAATCGCCGCCCCAGTCAAAGCCGTTTCGCCGACCAGTCACTACCTCCCCAGGGGGGAGTTGGAGGCCACCACACCAAGCATCATCGCCAGCATGACCAAGAGGTCGAACAGGATGCCCGAGTGCACCTCAGTAACCTTTGGGATGCACGACGGCGTATCAATCAACGACATTTCGGGCGCCATGAAGATGAAGTACGACGTTGCCAGGAGTACGAGCAAGAGTACAGTAACCCGGACTCAGCTCTCCGATCGTCGCCGGCAATACTACCGATATCGGCCCCGACAGCCCGGAAGGGCCCCCAGCGTTCACCAGGGCGCTCCGAACGCTCCAGTGGCCCCGTGGTTTCAAAATCACCAGAGTCGAGCCCTATGAAGGGAGGATGAACCCAACTCAGTGGCTGCAGGCTTACGCCACCGCCGTCCACGCCGCCGGAGGAGACACCAACATCATGGCAAATTATCTCCCCGTCATGCTCACGCCAGCCGCCATGAGCTGGTTCACAAGCGTTGCCCCGGACTCCATCAGATCTTGGGAAGATCTAAAGAGAGTCTTCACCAACAAC
The DNA here is from genome assembly GCF_019320115.1 of Miscanthus floridulus. Lineage (NCBI taxonomy): Eukaryota > Viridiplantae > Streptophyta > Magnoliopsida > Poales > Poaceae > Miscanthus > Miscanthus floridulus. The sequence continues at coordinate 31,393,664 of NC_089593.1, read as the reverse complement.
TACATGGCCACATGCAGGCGACCGGGCACCAAGCACGATCTCAACCGCATCACCCAAAAGCCGTCCGAACTACTCCGCAGCTACATCAGACGCTTCTCTGAGATGAGGAATTCTATTCCCAACATCACGGAAGCCGAAGTCATCACCGCCTTCGTTCGGGGACTTCATCACCGAGAACTCCGTTCTAAGTTCAACAGGAAGCCACCTACTGGCATCGGCGAGATGATCACAACTGCCAACTAGTACGCCGATGCCAAGGAAGCGGAGGTGTGTTTTAATGAAGATACGGGCACTCATCGCCCGCCTCGCCACCACGACGACCGCAACAACGACCGATAGCACAACGATCGCCGCCACGACGACCGCAACGACAACCGATAGCACAACGATCGCCACTACGATGACCGCAATTTCCATCGAGACAGTGGATGAGATCGACCAGATGGATACAAACCTGGTCAGAATCGCCGCTGCCGACTAGATCACTTTGTTGCCAACGTCAATGAGCCACGCGTAAAGCGTAACTACGATGAGCAGTATAAGAAGATCCTTGATGGACCGTGCCCCCTACACAAGAATGCCAAACACAAGATGAAGGACTGCCTTGGTTTGGCTAAGGAGTTCCAGGAGAAAAAGTACAACGATGACAATGGCGGGAACGGAGGACGCCGACCTCCTGGGGATAATAATAATGCCTTCCAGGACCACGACAAGGTGGTCGCCACCATCTTCGGGGGTTTCGCCTCCAACAAGAGCAGAAGGGAACAGAAGCTCGACGTCCGACGAGTGCTCGTCGTCGTTTCAAACGAAACAACCGCCAACCCCAGCTATCGCCCGTGGTCCAAAGTCTCTATCACCTTCAGCAGGGCCGACCAGTGGGCGGACATACCCTACACAGGGCATTTTCCCCTCGTCCTTGACACGACTGTCCAGAAGGTGCTCTTTAGAAAAGTCCTCGTCGACGGTGGGAGCGCTTTGAATCTACTCTTTGCCGGGGCCCTAAGGGAGCTCGGCCTTAGGCCAATAGATCTCACGCCTTCAGACTCCTCCTTCTAGGGCATGGTACCTAGCAGTACAGTTCGGCACAGTACAGTTTGGCATGGCAACCAACTATCGAGTGGAGCATATCAACTTCTACGTCGCCGACTTCGACACCGCCTATCGTGCCATACTGGGGCGACCGGCTCTGGCCAAGTTCATGGCCGTTCCGCACTACGCGTATTTGGTGTTAAAGATGCCTTCGCCCGTAGGGGTCCTGTCTTTGCGGGCCAACCTCTCCGTCGCCTACGCCTGCGAGACAAAAAGTCTCGCCCTCGCCAAAGCCACCGACCTCTCCATCCAGATGGCTAGCGTGGTCGCCGAAGCCAAGATGCCGTCTGCTGCCGACATGGAGATCCCAGAACCTCCTCGTGCCTCCACCAAGTCCAAGGAAGTCAAGGAGATCAGCCTCGGCCTCGACGACCCTTCCAAGACGGTGAAAATTGGGGCTCACCTTGACCCCAAATAGGAAAGCGCGCTCGTCTCCTTCCTATGTGCCAACGCCGATGTGTTTGCTTGGAAACCTGCAGACATGCCGGGGGTACCATGGGAGAAGATCAAGCACTCCTTGAATGTCTCGCCGACTGCTAAACCGATCAAGCAAAAACTTCGCCGATTCGCACCGGACAAAAAGGAGGCTATTAGGGTAGAAATAAAATGGCTCTTAGCTGCTAGATTTATAAAAGAAGTGTATCATCCAGATTGGTTAGCTAATCATGTTCTTGTTAAGAAAAAGAATAAAGAATGGAGAATGTGTGTTGATTATACTGATCTTAACAAACACTGCCCTAAAGACCCCTTCGGCCTGCCTCAGATAGATGAGGTTGTAGACTCCACCGCTGGCTACGAATTGCTCTCCTTTCTTGACTGTTACTCCGGCTACCATCAGATCTCCCTCAAGAAGGAAGACCAGGTCAAAACGTCTTTCATTACGCCTTTCGGTGCATGCTGCTACACCACTATGTCCTTTGGACTAAAGAATGCTGGAGCAACCTACCAAAGGGCTATCCAGATGTGCCTCGACCAACAGATCAGCTGTAACGTCGAGGCCTACATCGACGATGTGGTTGCCAAGACTAAAACCACCGACAATCTTATCGCCGACCTTGAAGAAACTTTCACAAACTTGAGCAAATACCGATGGAAGCTGAACCCTTCAAAGTGCATCTTTGGAGTTCCATCTGGTATCCTGCTAGGCTACATCATCAGCGCTCGGGGCATTGAACCGAACCCTGATAAGGTCTCCGCCATCACCAACATGAAATGGCCGACGTGTGTCAAGGATATACAGAAGCTTACAGGCTGCATGGCTGCGTTAAGCCGATTTATCTCGCGCCTCGGTGAAAAAGGGCTACCTTTTTTCAAGCTCCTCAAGGCCTCTGAGCTTTTTTCTTGGTCAGAGGAGGCAGACACAGCTTTCGAGCAGCTCAAGTTGTTTTTAACAAAACCTCCAATCATGACAGCGCCACGACCAGATGAAACTCTGCTGGTTTACATCGCCGCCACTTCTCGAGTTGTCAGTACGGCTATTGTCGTCGAACACGAGGAAACTGGACACACCTACAAGGTACAACGTCTGGTCTATTTCATCAGCGAGGTACTTAATGAGCCCAAAACTCATTATCCTCAGGTGCAAAAGCTGTTATATGCAATTTTGATCACCTCACACAAACTCCGACATTACTTCGAATACTACAAGATCACCGTGGTCACCGAGTTCCCTCTGGGGGATATTCTCTGCAATAAAGAGGCCAATGGCCGTATCATCAAGTGGGCTGTTGAGCTCGGCACTTACTCCATTGACTTCAGAAGCAGACCGACCGTCAAGTCACAGGCGCTTGCGGATTTCATCACTGAGTGGACCGAAATCCAAGAACCCGTTGCCGCCTCTTGCCCCTAGCACTGGGTGATGTACTTCGATGGCGCCCTCAATATCAATGGTGCTGGTGCGGGCATTCTGTTCATCACACCGACAAATGATAAACTATGATATGTTCTTCGCATACATTTTCCGGCCTCCAACAATGCCGCGAAATACGAAGCATGTCTCCATGGCCTCCGTATAGCTATCGAGCTCGGCGTCAAACACCTCATGGTATATGGGGGATTCCGCGCTGGTTATCAATCAGCTCAATAAAGATTGGTCTTGTTCCAGTGAGAAAATGGACGCATACTGCGCCAAAATCAGGAAGCTTGAAGGGAAATTCTACGGCATCGAGTACCACCACGTGGTACAGGATCAAAACCAACCAGCCGACCAGCTATCAAAGATAGGATCTTCTCGCGTCGTGGTTCCGCCGGGGGTTTTCGTTCAAGACCTCATGACACCATCCATTAAAGAAGATAAGGAAGTTGTAGAAGTACCCCCTGCCGAGCAGTTGGTACTTGCGGTACCTTCGCCGGTCGCCGATTGGAGGGAACAGTTCATCAAATACCTCTCCAACGACGAAGTACCCGCCGACAAAATCGAAACTGAACAACTAATTTGCAGAAGTAAGCATTACGTGTTGGTAGACGATAGCCTGATGAGGAAAAGTGTCAAGGAAGGGATACTGCAGAAGTGCATCATCCAAGACGACGGCGTGAAGCTACTTTCCGAAATTCACTCTGGATCCTATGGCAATCATGCGGCTTTGAGAACACTGGTCGGCAAAGCTTTCCGAGCAGGTTTTTACTGGCCCACGGCCATCTCCGATGTGGAAGATCTCATTCGACGATGTGAGGGTTGTTAGTTTTTTGCCAAGCAAATACATGTACCGGCACAAGAACTACAGACCATTCCAGCTTCCTGGCCATTCTCATGCTGGGGACTGGATATGATCGGGCCTTTCAAACCAGCGCCTGGAGGTTTCCGATATGTGTACGTCACCATTGATAAGTTCTCCAAGTGGATTGAGTACAAACCACTCGTCGCAGCTACTGCTATGAAAGCAGTCGAGCTCTTTGAAGACATCGTACACAGATTCGGTCTCCCGAACAGCATCATCACCGACCTCGGGACAACTTTTACCAGCCATCATTTTTGGGACTTCTACGAAGACCGGTGCATCTCTGTTAAATACGTTTCCGTTGCTCATCCGAGAGCTAACGGCCAGGTCGAACAGGTTAATGGTATGATCCTCGACGCCCTCAAAAAAGGCTCTATTAGAAAGAAGAAAAGGCTCCGGGCAGATGGCTCAAAGAACTACCAGCTGTGGTCTGGGGACTGCGCACTCAAGCTAGTCGCAGTACCGGCGTATCTCCATATTTTATGGTCTATGGCTCAGAGGCCATACTCCCAGCGGATATTGCATTCCGAGCACCTAGAGTAGAAAATTATGATGAAGAGCAAGCCGTAGCTGTTCGAACAGAAGACATTGATCGGGCTGAGGAAGAACATCTGATTACTTGCGTTCGCACAGCCAAGTACCTCGAAGGTCTACAGAGGTATTACAATCATAACATCAAAGGTCGTTTGTTCGCGATCAGTGACCTCGTCTTACGTCGAAAACAAAAAAACCGAAGGGCTTCACAAGCTATCTTCACCCTGGGAGGGCCCTTACGTCGTAAAAGGTGTTACTCGACCAGGGTCTAATCGCTTATGCGACTTAGATGGACTCGATGTTCCCAACTCCTGGCACATAGAGCACCTTATACGTTTCTACCCCTAAAATAACACAGATATGTATTCTTTACTTTAATATTAATAAAGTTCTGGTCTCCATAATTTTCCTCTATTTTTTCCTCCATTATAAGCTTCACTTACCATTATTGGGCTATACGCCACTCCGTGACGACCTCCAATACGCTCGCCAAGTATGCCCAAATTGCCGAGCACGATTTCTCCAAATCACCGAACACGTTAACTCCAAAACGCCAAACATGATTTCTCCAAATCGCCGAACACGTTAACTCCAAATCGCCGAACACGTTAACTCCAAAATGCCAAACACGATTTCTCCAAATCGCTGAACACGTTAACTCCAAAACACCAAACACGATTTCTCCAAATCGCCGAACACGTTAACTCCAAAACGCCAAACACGATTTCTCCAAATCACCGAACACGTTAACTCCAAAACGCCAAACACGATTTCTCCAAATCACCGAACACGTTAACTCCAAAACGCCAAACACGATTTCTCCAAATCGCCGAACACGTTAACTCCAAATCGCCGAACACGATAACTCCAAAAATCGACGAACACGATTTCTCCAAAAATCGCCTATTATGTTTTCTCCGAATCACATAAGTTTTTCCTCCTAAAAATGACGACGATTTTTGCACTCCAAATTTTGTAACATAGCTCGCCGGGCAACACACGTTTTTCTTTTTTGTTTTCTATGGGGAAGACCCAGTCTCCGATTACTTCCTACACGCGCTAAGGGGCTCCGCGCTCTGCGTTTCGATTGGTCGGCTGCGGTTCCTTGGTCATGCTTGTTAATCCTACATGTGTCAGCGTCTCTGCGCTCGACGTTATGGACTATGGGCTAATCAAGGCCTAGATTTCAGGCATAGACTAACTGCTCGGACGCCACTTTAACTATTTTTCTCAGCAAGTTACTCAAATCGGCCGTTGGGCGGCATGAGTTTTGCTTTGACAATTATGGAGGAAACCAAGGCTCTACCATCCCACCACACGTGCTATGGGCTCCGTGCTCTGTGTATCGGGTGGTAGGCTACAGTCCTATGGTAACGCTTGTTTTCCCAACATGCACACGGGCTACGTGCTCTGCGAATTACGGGCTAGCTAAAGCATCAGGTTTAGTGAAAACTAACTGATCGAACACTGCTTATATTATGCATAACGGCGTCGGGTTATTAATACAAATGACTCTTCATTGCTAAATAAAGTAAGTAGTATAGGCGACAGTATCCGAGCAGTTCGTTAAGATTCGCCACCAACTTCTGTTTCGCCAAACAGGTCTATATCGCCGACAAGCATTTTTGCTACATCTTCAACATCATCCTCCAGTTGCTGGGTTTGCGCGTCGCTCAGCCCATCTGCGAACCCACCACCTATCGACTAGATGTCGATAGACGGATAGTGGGACCGAACCACTGCAAGGGCATGAGTAGCGGCGGTCAAAACGGCGTCACGGTTGAAATTTTTGAAATTCTCCCACGCTGCCTTGCATCTCTGAATGATGGTGTCTGGCCCTTGCTGCCTGCTGTTAGGACGGGGTGTCGGTTCAATGTCGAAGTAGTCGAGTACTGGTGCTATTGCGGCGGATATAGTGTTGAAGTTGTCTTTCTGGACTTTGGCTTCCTGTACCAGCACATCAAACTGTGCCTTGGTTTTATGGCGGTAATCTACAAAAATTAGAATGGTTCGTCAGACCAAAAAAGTACTACAACATTACTTCCGATCAGGGGGTATCTACCTTTCAGTTCTTCGGCCAGTTTGGCTGCTCGCTCCGACTCTTTCGCTTTCTCTTGTCGAATTTGCTCGACGGTCTGGCGAAGTTGGCTGGGTTCTGCGTCTTGCTCTACAAGCACAACAGTTATCATAACAGTGGATTGGTAAATTACTGCAAAGTACATTATGTAGTAAGGCATACCAGATTTCTGCTTGGATACATCCTCGAACTGCTGGCACTTCCGATCGAGTTGCTCGGATTTATTTTTGAGTTCTCCGGTTTTTTTGCCCAATTGCTCGGACATATTTTTTAGCTCCTCGGATACAATCGCCAGTTGCTCGGACTTCTTCTGCAGCTGCTCGGATGTAGCCGTTAATTGTTCGGACAGAACCCCCTTCTGATGTTCAAGGTCCAGTGAGTTAGACTCTGCAAGGTCCCGCTCGCGCTGGGCCCTCCTAATATTCTTCTCCGAAAGATTTAACGCCTCCTAGAGCTTCTTGTTTTCCTCGGCGAGGGGCTCCATCCTCTTCATCAGTTGATGTCGCTGCTCGGCTGTTCGAGCTATCCCCTACGGATGAACAATGCTAGAGATAAGCCATGGTTCCCAACAACATATATCAGTGTTTCAGGTGTGGTACTCACCTCGATCTGAGTCATAACACCAGCAACGGCGGATTTTAACCTCTTTATTTCCCTGGTGGTGTCTTCTTCCTCGACAACTACCACCTCTTCCCCGCGTTTTTGGAGAATCCGGACGGACTGGGGCTTGGGCACAGCACGCTCGATCACCACAACCTCATCCTCCTCCGCCGTTGATTGAGGCACCACTGGGGGACTCTGTGGTCGGACAGCTGCTCCGACCACTCCTGGCATTACTGTGGGTGGTGAAGGTTGCTCCTCGGCCATCGACGGAGTTGCATCCTCAGCCTCCGGTGCATCAACAACAGCTGCAGTTTCCACTTCCAAAGTACCAACCTTTTCAGTCGTAGCCTCGGTCGCGGTTGCCGACGCGCCTGTCGTGTGCGCCAATGATTCACCGTCGCCAGGACCGCTGGCAGCGGTAGCTAGCCCGTCCTCTGTTGGCCGAGCAATCGGGGACTCCTGGATCGGGGCAGTTGGCATTTTTTCTATTGAGGGTACGGGCCTCGACGTCGCCCTACGTAATATCGGTTTTTCAGTAATCAAGAAAATTCAAAGAACAATATTATTACTCCAAGGCAAATATACTTACGGTTTGGTCTTCCGATTAAATTTCTTGAACCGGCGATGCCTGCCTGATCCCCTAGGCGCTGCTGCTTGGTCCGCCTGATGGGAGGACTCCTGCTCCTCTACAACAGAGTGTCGCTCTGCTTGGTGCCCCGGGGCCGCCTCTGTGTGCTGCTCTACGGTTATCCCCTCTTGCTGCTCGAGGACTTTGGTCGTCTGTGCCGCTGGGACTTCCGTCGTTGCCCGCATATAGCTTCTCCTCGCTTGCTGCTCGGGAGTTTCAGCATCCGTCGATGGCGCTTTCGTGCTCGGTGGATGCGCTGCCTGGTCCTTGTCATCATCCGACCACTCCAGCACAGCGTTTCTTCGTGGTCGAGCGGTTCGGTCTTCTCTAAGCGAGATGCCGCCCGATTTTGGTGCAGTAGAGATTGCGGTTTTTCTCCTTTTTGGACCGGCTCATCTACTGCCGGTCTTTTCCCGCGGATCTTCTCCGATGCTGGGGATAGACTATCCGACGAGGTGCTCTGCTCCTCTTCAGACTGTAGCGGCCGCCGAATGTCCACTCCTTTCGGCCAATCGGCTCTCGGCACGTTTGAAAAGTATATTGGCCTATCCTGCGAATGGATCTTTACATAAGTAAGTCAGTCCTTTGCTCAGAAATTGATGCCTAAACAATGCAAGGTGAAAGGGTTGCCTGAGGAGGTGGATTGGTACAGTTGAAAGCCTTCATTCCTTTTGGCCAACTGAATGAGACATTGGAAGTAAATAGGTCCATGGCACGGTCTATTACTTCTTTCTTCGTCAGACAGTCTGTGTTTTCCTGGGTACCGTCGTTGTCACCTTTATAGTCAAATGCCGAGTAGGCCCTCTCTTTGCAGGGCTGGACGCGCCACACTATGAAGCTAGCTGCCACCAGTTCACCCCTAAGCTCCATGCCCTTAATCAAGTCCAGAAGTTCCATTACCTGCTCCATGTCAGCATTGTTGGGTCTCTCCGACCAGTTACTATGATTAACCGGGATGTGGTGGACGTCGCATCAAATCATTGGGTGACTTTGTTTGATATAGAACCATCTGGCGTTCCAACCTTTAAGGGAGGTATTTAGCGGTACGCTGATATATTCGCTGGCCATCCCATCCCTGAGTTGCAGGTACACACTGCCGACCACCTTGGAACCACTGCCCCCCTTCTTCTTTAGATAGAACAGGTGCCTAAAGAGGTTGAAGTGCGGAAGAACACCGAGAAACGCCTCGCAGAAATGGATAAAGATAGACACGTGTAGAATGGTGTTGGGGTGCAGATTGCAGAGGCTAATCGCCCAAAACTCCATAAGATCCCTCAAAAAGGGGTGGACAGGAAACCCTAATCCTCGCCAGAAATAATCTTCAAATACTACAGCCTCATCAGTATGTGGTGTTGGGAAGGGCTCACCACTAGCCGGCTACCATCCGGCAGTGAGGTGGTCTGGGAGAACGCCCGCCGCCGCCATCCTATTGAGATCCGCCACCGACGTCTTCGACGGCACCCACTCCTCGTCGCGGCTGGCTCTAGTGGCCACCTTCCTCGGCTTTGCGGCTCCTTTTTTTGGCGTCATTCTCTCCGGATTGGAACTGGGTTGGAGGCGAGTGCTCGCGATGGTGCAGAATCTGGAGCGTAGGGTTTGCGAAGGAAGGAAGAAAGGCAGATTGAGTGAGGTAGGAGGCGATGTATGTGGCGGCGCGGTTATAAAGCACTACCTCCAGTTTTCATTGCGTCTGAGGGTTTTTGGGAAACCGTTCCCGCTATTAGCACTACTTCGACTCCACCAACGTGGTTTAATGGGCCGTAAATTGGGCTATCACGTAACAGTAGCCCACGTCGCTCATTTATCGCCACCAAATATTCACCGATTTCTCTGCAATTTAATGAGGCTCAGTACCCGATGCTGCACAGCCATTACTCCGATTTTTTCTCCACGGTTTGATTTATCCGATGTCTATGCACGACACACGGGGACTGTCTACTTGCTCGGGTGGATTACTTTTTTCTGAGCCTGGCACCACGTGACTACGTCACCTACTGTCAGGCTCGGGGACTAAGTGGGCACACTTCACCTTGCGGTGAATGTGTTTGTTTTTCATCTCGAGGCTACGCTTGGGGACTGGTTACCTGCTCGGCTGGTTCAATATTTTATGAGCCTGGCACCACGTGACTACGTCACCTACTGTCAGGCTCGGGGACTAAGTGGGCACACTTCACTTTGCGGTGAATGTGTTTGTTTCTTCCGAAAGACTCCGAGCCTCTAAAAGTTAAACCAAGGTATCTTTAACCTCATGGTCGGACTCTAAGTGGGCACACTTCATTTTACCGCGCAGGAATTTTCAATTCTGAAATTGAGCTCCTTACACCCGTATGTCAAGCCATGCTCGAAACACACTGGTCGGCGATGGCGCACGCTGCTCGGCAGCTGCTCACAACTGATCGGCGATTCATTATGGTGGTCTAACCATGATTTGGACAGCTCGGTTTTTGTTCGCACATGCTCAGAAAAGTTCAAGACAGTGTTGCTCAACGGGTACAAGGCGCTCGGGGACTAGCTGTGGGGGGTATGACCTCGGATACCCACAGCAGGCCACATGGGCTATGCCTCCAGGGGCGGTCCAGCCCACGAGAAGGAGCCTTGCGGGGCACGATTCTGCTCGACGCCTCCCGCAAGGCATGGGGAGGATATTCGGAAGATGTTACGTGATCCGACAGGATATGTACGATCCTGTGTTTCTTGTAATCTGTTATTACTTTTCGGTTATCTCTCAGATCTAACTGACTTGTAATCTTGCCCCCCGGACTATATAAGGCGGGCAGGGACCCCCTACAAAATCATGGCAAATCTTACGATAGCTAATACAAACCAACAGACCACAGGAGTAAGGTATTACGTCATATTGATGGCCTGAACCTGTATAACTCGTGTGTCTCTGTTGCCTTCTTGTTCTTGATTACACGCTCCTCTGCCGATCAATCTACCATCGTGGGATACCCCTCGGTGGACTGCCGACGATATTCTGTCGACACCGTCGCTCTCCTCCGAGCCTTGCCAGCACTTTCCATGCTGTAGCCTCGCTCGCTCCCTCTTCACCTTCCTCCGCTCCTTCTTCGCCTTCGCCGTGGCACGGTTCGCCACCCTCCTGGCTGCAAACCCCATCGCTTAGAATCTGAGAACAGAAGAGGGTCGGCCAAGGAAAGAAACTCAAAGAAGACTTACTAGTTCGATGAAACCCAGGTCCGGCCACATCATGGGATGCCCCGGGACCAGCTACACCGGGGCAAGATCCACCAACGGGTCCGTCGGGCACTCCATCACCTCCTTGATGTGTTGTGCCGTTTCATTGATGCTGAGGGCCTCACCGACGACCATCACCATCCCTCCGAGCGTGGAATCCAGCGTCATCTTATATATCAGAAGGGCATGCGCCATCAGCGGTGCCAGCCTCCTGACGTGGTACGCTCTGACGACGCCGGTCCCATGAAGACCGTGGCCCTTTAGAGTCGCGATGGCTTTGAGAAGGTTGTTGAGCCTCTTCTGCCCCTTCCCGATAGGCCCGTACCTCCACGCGTCCGGTGCCTCCTTGATCACGTGGCCGGTGAAAATCGGTAGAGGGGCGGCGGTGTCGTTCCTCAGGTAGAACCAGAGCTTATGCCACCCCTTATTGGACTTTGATAATGGGATGGACATGTACTCCGATGACCGGCTGACTCAAAGATGGATTCTTGTACGTCCCATCAGCACTGCTAGGTCCGGCTTCTTCCTCTCCTTCTTCTGCAGCTTGACGGTGAAGAAATACTTCCACAGCTCGAAGTGGGGCTCGACCTCGAGATACCCCACGCACAGCGCGACGAAGGCCGAGATGTGCTAAATCCCGTGCTGCAGCTCAAGCCCATAGTAGTACAGCAGCCCTCGGTACAATCCACTCCATTGCCGTGGTCCTTGCGTGGAGAAGGCCTTTCTTAACTAGACCCTCCATGCGCGCGTGGAGAACGTCGGAGCGAGGCCACGACTCCATCAAGGAACGGGGATGGCAATGCAGAAGATCCGGCGGTGGCGTAGGGCTAGAGAGCGAGAGCTTTGCCGACGGCGGAGCGGAAATAGGGGGACGAAGGCTGGAACTCGAGAGCAAAAGGCAGAAAGACTGGAGGGGCAAGGATGCGGCTGCTCGTACGAAGGCTAGGGGGATACAGTTCTATTTATAAGGTAAGGGCGGAACGGGAGAGGCGCGAACCGTCCACATAAATTAACGCGCCCCACGCCTCGCCAGATCTATTTTTTTGGGGGTCGTGCCCTCATTGTTCCACGCTGCACCAGCCGCATTGCTGCCTCAAGAGACGAGCGCATGCCTGTCCAAATCTTCCCCACGAAGGATCTGCCGGGTGACGGCTCGCCTTCAAAGGCTACGGGCCGCCGTAGGTAAGTGGGATACGGAGATGAAAACGCTCCCACGGCCCATTAATGCCTAGGAGTTCAAAGCCTAGCCCACCAATGGGTTCGCGGCCGCTCTAGGGCACCCTAGAGTGAGGGGAGGTTAAGGACGGGCCCGCTAGTAGCCAATACCCAAGGTGCACGAAGCACCATGGGCGTCCCGACCCTCGTTTCGAGTCTTGGATGATGCAAGGTCCATGTTTTTCCCCGAAGAAAGGCATCGAGTCCTCGGACCAGTCGAATGGATCCGAGAACTATATGGACCGGCCACCAAAAATCTGGAGTCAGTCACCAGCTTATCTTGAACCGGGCCCTCGTTAAGGGGATGCCGGGGCTCCACTCGAACAAGCCCGTTAACAACTCACCGAGCACCGTGCTCCATCCAACAAGGAAAGCACGGCACGGCTCAGCCCCTCTGTTCTAGCGAATGGACACGTGAGGGATGACGATCACAAGACGAATCGACCCCCGACCGGACCCCTACTGGGGGCTCAGGGGCTCGACAGCGCAAGGAGACTGAACACGTGGTTGCAGACAAACGACGAGTCACCTCCGGTTGCAGAAACCGTGGATGGACTGCAAAGCGACAGTAATGAATAGTACTCCCATGCGCCCTCAAACGACGGATCGCAAAAAGCCTTTGCAGGAGTGTTTCACTCCTCCAAAGGCTCAGGGGCTACTATCGGATATCTATATCCGGATATCCGAGCCAAAGGATTAATGAGCGTCACGTCGGCTCATCCGATGGTTAAAGACACAACTACGGCCGTGCCACGCCTCGTCCGACTCCTCTGGCCCTAGGGCACGGGCTCCGACTCGTCTGGTCCCTTGGGGAGGGCTCTGCCTCATCTGACTCCCAAGGGTCAAATTCCATCTCACCCAGCCCCCGGGGTGTGATTTTCGCCTCGCCCATCCCCTAGGGGTCGGATTTGCTACCGGACAAAAGTAGTGGCCCCAGGATGGGACCCAAACCATTTCAACCACTACGGCATGGAGGTGTATGCCCGAGAGCACGTCTCGGGCGCATCCTAATACGACTGGTGGACGCATCGGGCCATGCTGGGAGACTCACGTCGCCCATCGCGTCCGCAGGCCAGCACTGTGCTGGCCAACTCCCTGCCTACCACCATCTAACGTTAGTCAGCCAGCGTTAGTTGACTGGCACTGTACCGCTAGGCCCCCGTATGGCCTCTGTCATGGGACCCTTTGACCATTCCGTCTGCTCGGATGGGATGAAAGACAAGAACGGCGTATGACGACCACACGTATGCTGCAGCGGGCAACAGGACCCTGGTGCGACGCCGCTGCCACCACGATCTACAGGGTTAGCGGGACCCACTAGGAGGATGGCACACCCTCGGGAGCCTTATTTCTCTTTTCGTTTTTCCCTCTTCCCCTTCCGCTGTAACCCCTGCTTTCCCTTGGCCTATAAAAGGGAAAGCAGGGCGTCCCACTAAGGTTCATCGGTTCACCGCACTGCATCGGACCAAGAGCACTAGCGTCAAACCTCAAGCACATAGCTGTGCAGCGACCAAGCTCTCTGTACCCATTCGTTCTTTCCACCAGAGACTTGGGACCTGTCCCTCTCTCGCTAGTTTATAACCCCCTACTATAAACTCAGTGCTGGTAACATGAGCAGCCTGAAAATAGACATAGGGACATTCGGTCCAAACCAGTATAATTCTTGTGTCTTCTTAATATACCATCCGGGCCGGACGCGCAATATACAAATTTACTCGTTGGTGTTTACTCGAAACATCGATAGTACTACTCAAGCGAACCAAACAACAACAAATTGCAAAGCCTTGTCTAGGTTAAGATTTAGTCGCATAACTCTTAATGCAATGTTATTCTAATACAAGTTACCGGTCAGACCCTAAGAAATTTGGAATTCTCCATGACATGTTTTTGCCTTGCCCCATGCAGGGGGCAAGCTAAACAAAAAAGACCATATTTATGTGATGTCGTGTTCACAAACTTTGAACTTGTTGGGTTGACATCCAGTAGGACCTCTTAAAAGTGTTAAATGATAATCAACACCGATCATCTTGTTGGAAAGATTTTTTAGGACTTGGTTGGTACAACTTTTTTATAATCGGCTTCACACACTACTATAGAAATGAACTTGCGCAGCGTTGCATAATTGGCCTCCGTGGCGGGCACTATTTTTGCCCGCCACGGTAATTCGGTGGCTGGCCGGCCACTGAGACGCTCGCTGCGGTAAATGATTTACTGCAGCGGGCAACCTTATTTGCCCGCTGCGGTAAATCCCCATTTACCGCAGCGGACATCTTAACGTGTCCGCCACGGTAAATCGATTTACCGTGGCGGGCACACGAAAAGGCTCACCACGAAAAAAGGCAAGGCCCAAATGGCCCAGCGCCGGCCCAATAGTTGTCTTCATATATATAAGCCAGCACTTAGGGTTCCCTTTCACTCCTCTCACCCCCTTGCCCTCCCTCTCACTCTTCTCAGACACGGCCACACTCCCTTCCCACGCGCTGCATCCTCTATCTCCCCATCCTCTATCTCTCCCGGCGGCGGTGGCGCTCTTATCGGCCGTGGTGGCGCGGCTCGCGCGGGCGGAGGGCGGTGCGATGGCGCTGCTCGCGCGGGCAAAGGGCGGTGCCGTGGCGCGGCTCGTGAGGAGGGAGGGCGGCGCGGTGGCGCTGCTCACGTGGGTGGAGGACGACGCGTTGAGGCAGCTCACGTGGGCGGAGGTTGTCGCGGTGGCCCGTCCTCCACTAGGCTACAGCACGCGCGGCGTCGTCTCGATCCGCCTCCAGCGATGGCCACGGCGGCGGATTTGCCCCGGCGAGGGTGTATCCGGCCCCGCGCGAGGGTGGATCCGGACCCGGCGGCTCCACGGCGTCGATCCGGCCACCAGCGGCTCCACGGTGTCGATTCGGCCACCGGTGGCTCCACGGCGTGAATCCACATCTGGCACCCCTCTCCCGGCGGCTGGTGGGCCTGTCGACGGTGGATCCGGCGAGGTGGAGCTCAAGGCGAGCTCGCATCGGATCCCGGTGGCGCTAGGGTTTCGGACTATTGGGTTGGAAACGGGCTCGCCGGTGGGCTGAGAATGGGCTCGCTGGCGGGCTCCTGGGTTTTTTTTTGTTTTTTAAAAACATTAACCGCGGCGGGCAAAGCCGCCCGCCGCGGTTAAGCCACGATTTACCGTGGCCTCTAGGCCGCGGCGGACGGCTTTGCTCACTGCGGGAAACCAAAAACGCCCGCCTCCAGTAAAGTTTGTGTAGTAGTGACAAGAAGCCAGAGGTGCCGAAAAAGGCAATTTTAGGTGGTGTCTTTGCTGTAAAAAATGGCTTTGCCCTTTCATGAAAGTGTTCATCGAGTTAGCTTTAGGGTCTGTTTGGTTGGACTTTTGGCTTTGGCTTTTGGCCCCAAAAGACAAAAGCCCAACCAAAGGGGCTGTTTTTGGAGGCTGCTTTTTCAGAAGCAGCTGCTTTTCCGTAGTATATTTTTGAAAGCTAGTTTGACCCTGCTTTTGGCTTTTGGCTTTCTGCTTTTCGAATTGGTGGAATAAAAAGCTCTTCCATAGTTGTTTCAAGAGAGATAAAGATAAAAGGTATATTTTATACTTGTTTAACCAAATAGCTTTTAGCTTTTCTACGGCTCACAGCCCACAGCAGCTTTCCTACAGCTCACAGCTCACAGCTCACAGCAGCTTTTTCCCACAGCCACAGCTCAACCAAACACACTCTTAGTAGGGCTTCACTAGAAAGTTTGAGAAACCAAAACAGATACCTCTAAAACATTGGTGCGAAATAAGAACCTAATTATACTCCAAGTGTTTGCCACATCACAGCCAACTCCTAATTAACTTGTTGGCATCCAAGTTGTGAGACAATGTTTTGGCTGAGCCGTCTAAATGTACATCTCCTTCAAATAAATCCTTTAAATTAAGCCATATTTTGTAGAGCTCTGGCTAGCTTTGACTCTAGGTACGGATCTAGCCCTGACTCTAGGGTAGTGTTTAGTGGACGAAATTTTTGACGAAATGTACTGTAGCACTTTCGTTGTTATTTAGTAATTAGTGTCCGATCATAGTCTAATTAGGCTTAAAAGATTCGTCTTGTGAATTTTGTCTAAACTGTGTAATTAATTTTATTTTTTATTTATATTTAATGCTTCATGCATGCGTCCAAAGATTCGATGTGACGAAGAATCTTAAAAAATTTTGCAAAATGAAGTACAGCTAGGCTCTAGTTACGACTCTTTCGTATACCTTGAAAAAGAGTCTTTTTATTCCTCTGTTACATAGAACTACTCACTCTGTTCCAAAATAGTAGACCTTTTAGTTTCTGACATGAAAATTAAGAAGTGAAAATGTGCTGTACACATAAAGCAAGGAGAGAAATAGTGAGAAATATTGATAGAGATGTATTGAGAAAAGGAAATGGTGCATTGGTAGAAAGAGAAAGATACTCCCTCCATCCCAAAATAACTGCACTTTTAGGATTACGGTGAAGATAACAATGCTACTGAAAAATTGCAAATATACCCCTATAAAGATGCAATTGTTGTACCTTGGAAAGAGAGAAAGTAGAAAAGGGCAAATGAAGTTAGATTGTCTTATATGTAGATGTGCATTCATTTTGGGAAAAAATTTGAACTCTAGAAGTGCACTTGTTATGGGACCCAAGGAGTACATTGGAAAGTGGGAGTGTTAACTGCTCCCTTTGTCTCTAAATGTTTGTCGCCACGATTTGTATGCCGATAATTTTGACTCGATTTATAGAAAATGCGTGAACATTTCTATCTCCAAATAAATTTATTAAAAACTATATTTAAATATATATCCAACGATACTAATTATGTATCATAAATATTAATATTTTTTTAATATATATTTAATTAAAGTTGTTTCTCGGGACACGGAAACGATGAATATTTAGGGCCGGATAGAGTATTTTGGGACAATTTGAATCCTTTAAGGTCAAAGTTTTTTGGGTGGGAGTGAGTATTTGGAACCAATAAAATGACTACTCCTATCCTTTAAGGCCATGCTAACTAATCCAAGCTTAAGTTCTGGCGAAGTCCTACAGTTGAGCTTAGGGGGTGTTTGGTTTCATGGACTATTTTTTAGTCCCTGTCACATCGGATGTTTGGACACTAATTTGGAGTATTAAATATATTTTAATTACAAAACTAATTACATAGATGGAGACTAATTTGCGAGACGAATCTATTAAGCCTAATTAGTGCATGATTTGACAATGTGGTGCTACAGTAAATATACTCTAATGATGGATTAATTAGGCTTAATAGATTCATCTCGTAAATTAGTCTCCATCTGTGTAATTAGTTTTGTAATTAGAATATATTTAGTACTCCAAATTAGTGTCCAAACATCCGATACGACAGGAACTAAAAATTAGTCCCCGTAACCAAACACCCTTTAGAGTTGCTCGCATCATGGTATCGGTACGGTGATACCATGCATGCCGTGCACAGCAGCTTTGACGTCAAAAAAATCTGCTGCAAAAAGTAAATCCATTCCATGAGTGTTTTGGAGCACGAGGAGGTCAGGCGTGGGTTCCTGCAGCTAGCGGTCATCCATCGCATGGATGCATGATGCGACCTGTTTGGTGACGTAAGACTGACTCCAATAAAAGATTAGGTAGGTGTCAAATCTAAAATAGGGCCTTGTTTAGATCATCTCCGAATTCCAAGTTTTTTCACTCTTTCTCCATCACATTAATTTTTAGCCGCTTATATAGAGCATTAAATGTAGGTAAAAAATAACTAATTGCCCAGTTTAGTTGGAAATCACGAGATGAATCTTTTGAGCTTAGTTGGTACACAATTGGACAATATTTATCAAATAAGACGAAAGTGCTACTATTCATCGGGTTGAAATTTTTTGCAATCTAAACATGTCTAGGTAGCAAGAGATTTAAAATCATTCTTCAACAAATAGCTTTTCGTTTCGACTGGATTAGTTTATAAGCCATGGTTAAAAGTATGACCGGCTGATTTGATGTGAGAAAAATATTATTCAAGCCGTGGATTATAAGCTAGATACGAGCGAATAAACCGAAACAAACAAACTAAAAATACCTATATGAAATACTTATTTTAGGTTGTCTAAGAGGTCCAACTCAAATATAAACATCATATCTCCTGAAAATCCATTTATAGAATGGATTATTTTTTTGAGTCTGATTGTTTGTAGATATCAACCTGTTCGGTTGGCTAATTCGTATCGTTGCTGGTTCATAAAAAAGTACTGTTGACTGATTTATGTGAGAGAAAAATATTACTCTAATAAAAAAATTTACGATCATTTACAACGAGCCACGGCCAAACCAACCAACGGGCTGGTTGTCGTTAAAGATAGCCATGGAGCTCGTCGAGCGAGCGAGCGAAAGAGGCTCTGTATCATCCCCCGTCACGTACCCGTCGGTGTATCCATTCCCAGGGATCCAGCAGGAGACGTCCCAATCTCGTCACCGTCGCCATCCATCACATAAAATATTGGAGTACTACCTGCTCGTACTCGCTCGCCCCTCCTCCAAGCTGCTGCTGCCACGGGCACACTGCACTGCACGAAGAGAGAGACGAGGGGAGAGGAGAGGAGGCATGGCCGTATGGGTAGGCATGGCAACGGTGGAAGGAAGTGACGTTTGGAATGACGGATGGATGGACGCATGCATGCAAAAAGCTGAGATGCCGTGCCCGTGCCGTGCCAGGGAAACGCCCGTGTGGACTTTTAGCGCTCTCGAGCACCACCAGCCAAAACCAATACCACTAGTACACCGCACAAGCACGCGGTCAGAAGCTCCAGGGCTCAGCAGGCGCATCGCATCCCGTCGATTCCACAAGCACGAGCTATGAGTACTGCGCTAGGCACACATGACACATCTAATCCACGAACAAAGCTGCTACGTGTTTAGTTACGTGGAAAGTAAGAAATTTTGCTTCTGTAGCACATTCATTTTTATTTAATAATTAATGTTTAATCATGGACTAATTAAGCTTAAAACGTTCCTCTCATAATTTCTAACCAAACTGTCCAATTAATTTTTTTTCATCTATATTTAATGCTCCATGCACATATCGCAAAATTCGATCCGTAACACCTTTTGGGAAAACTTTTCGCCAACTAAAAGGGAAGCTAGAAGACTTCACTGGACTTCACTTCACTGCTTACATACCGATGATCGACTGATTTACCAACCCACGGTCGGCCGGTCAGTCACATCCTGCTACTGCAGCGAGAGATGCTAAACCACACGGTTACCCTGGTGAAAATTTTGTATTTGGGTCTTTTTTGAAAATAATTTTTAGAAAAATACCTACGCTAAAATATTTTATGAAAATAGATCATTTTTATGCGTCTTAGCACATGACGCCGAGATATGAGGCTCGGCGTCGTGTCACTCAACGCTGAGGTATTGCCACGTCACGGACGACCAGGGTCGTCGTCGACACGGTGGCGCATGGGTCCGAGATGTCGGCGTCGTGTCAGCCGACGCCAAGTGCCCAACCTCGGCGCGGCTGGACTACGCGCCGAGCTACTGGACCCACCCGGAGCGCGGCCCAGGCGGCCCAACAAAACACTGTGGCCCAGAAGCTCGGCGTTGGGTCACTTAACGCCGAGCCTCCAGACCTCGACGTGTCCCGACTCAACGCCGAGGTCTGGTCCCTTTAGCCCGAGACCCCCTTCTTCTTCTTCCCTCCCCTCCATTCCCCCACGCCTCCCAAATTCTGAAGACCGCCGGCTCCCAAATCCCCCACGCCCCCCGTGAAACTCTAACCCCAAATGCGACTCTAGGTGCCCGGATCTTGTCTCCCGAAACTTCCTCGAGGTAATGGTCCCTCCCCTCCTCCATTCTATCCGCGTAGATGTGCTTACATTGTCCCTAATCATGTGGAATCATGGTTGTATGGTGTTTTGGTATATTTGTGTTTGCATTTGCAAAATGTATGGCTTAGGATGATTGAGTGCATTGTTATTTAACTGTTTTATGTGATGAACATGTTAGGTTAGTTTGGTTTCTAGTTATTTTGGTCATTAGGGTTCTTTGTTTATTGTAGGTATCATTAGGGTTAGTTATTTGTTGGTCATTAGGGTTGCTATATATTTTATTTATTTGTTGGTCATTACATTTCAATTTGTTATGACCAAGACGTTTTGCCAAGGTACTCCTCTTTCCCCTCTTTCAATTCATCCATTTAGATTCGTTTGTTTTTGAACTTGGTATTATAGGTTTGGTTCATGTTTATGTCATTCGTGCAATGTATGGTGGTTCAAATGATTGAATGACCCAAATGTATGGTTGTTGCTGCTGTTGTTGTATATGTTATGGTTTATAATCATTAAATTAAATTTTGTGTTTGTTGGGATTTAAATTTGTTTAGGGTTTGTAATGAAAAGCTTATTTAGGAGGTATGGTGATTTAGTGTTAGTACCTTTACATTCGTTGCAAGGTACTTTGGATTGATTTTTTTTCTACGTAATGTTAGGATGCCAAGGCGTGGTAAAGCTCGTATTCCAAGGTAATCCCAATGTTTATTCATTATCTGTGCAACAAATAGAAAACCCTAGGTTTAGGTTTGGTTCTCCGTTAATATGACTAAATTCTTTTAATTGTAGCTATTGTCGCCAGAGGGCAAATTCCTACGACCTAAAGCCTCTCCCTGAAGGTGTTCCTCGACCAATGTACTTTTGTGGTGATCCTTGCAAGGTAGACATCTCTGAAGATGAGGAAACATATAGATAGAGGTACTGGATGTGTCCCAATTATGCATGGGAACCTACAAAGCAACAACGCCGTGCATCGTTTGTGAGGAATTTTTATTGTGTTAATTAATTTTCTTGTGATATTAAGTATTGCTTATTTATTTGTTTTATAACAATTTGTTTTTCTTGTAGACCGTTCCACCACTGTGTGACTTTGAGCAGTGGATTGACACTGAGATCAAGGAGTCGGACAAGCAGCGTCTAGAAGGCCTGAAGGAGTGGGATACGAAGGTTAAGGAGAGGTTTGAGCAGAGACGCAGACTGGAGGCTATAGAAAAGGAGCATAAGGAAGAGGAGAAAAGGAGGCGTGTTGCTGCGTATAGGGCGGAGAGGGAGAAGAAGCTTGAGCGTGTGCGCCGAGCGAATACAGCGATGGAGGAGAATCCCGATGCCGAGAGGAAGGGAAAGTGGCCTCGTTGCACTCAGTAGGTATTTGGTTCAGTCACGAGCGATGTCGTGTAGCCTTGGACTTTTTTTACTATGTTGTAATGCACTCTACTTTTATTTCAGATGAACTTATTCCATGGACTTTTTTTATTATGTTGTAATGCACTATGATTTTATTTCAGATGGTCTTATGCCCTGTACTTCGTTAACTATCCTAAGACTGTAGTGGTACTGTTTGTATCACTGAAAAGACTACTTGTGTTGTTGTAGTCACTAAAAGGGCTACAAGTACTGTTGCAGTCACTGAAAGAGCTACAAGTCTGTTTAAAAACTCACTGAAAAGCCTAGATTCGTTTACTGTTGTATCCGTATACGCAATGAATTAATATCAGAGTGATGTACTGCATTTAGATGAAGTGACAAAACACAGGTGTAGCCTTTTCAGATGAAATGACCAGTCATGGTTCTCTTCTGCCTCAGCAGTGGCACAAATATGTGGTTGCTTCACTGAGGTAATCTTCCATTTGCCTGCCTTCGTCTTCCTAGCACATACTCTCCAACCACACTGTTGTTCTTCACAAGCAACAGTATATCTCTTCTCCTTGAATGAATTGATGACCCTAAAAGGTCGGTTGTGTACAATGGAGTACTCTTGCAACCATGATTTTAACTCATCCATGGTACCAAACAATATGCCCTTTCGTATGATGAGGCAACTGCTAACATTAGGCACAGTTGTATCACTTGGCCCACCATCAGCTACTGTCCTATGACCATGGCTAAGGTCCTCGAAATCACCAACTATTAAATCTCTCCAAGACAAGACCCTAGATAATATCTCTATTTCCCTAAAATTCAGACGACCAACAGGGTGATCGTTATCAGAGTCTTCGGCTATCTCCTCTACGAAGGATTCATCATCTCCAGCTATCTCCATGTCAAAACAGTTCGTATCCCTAGCATCACCAAAGTCTTATTCACCACTAAGATCATCTTCGTCGCTAAGCTCATCCTCAATAGAAAAGTCTCCGCTAGCGTCGTCCAAACCTTCTTCTGCATCAACAATTACATAATCATCTTCCTCTTCATCACTATCATGATTGCCCTCACCATCGGCAACTGGATTCTCTTCCTCATCTCCACCGTAGCCTAGTTGTGTGACAAGTATTTCTTCTTCAGGTAAATGACCATAACCTATGTGAGCGGGGGAAGATGGCCATGCTTCGAAGTTATCATTTTCTAAGCCGGACTCCTTACTTACTACTAAATCCAAAGATCGTACTTCTGAGGCCAATACAACTGCCTTGTAATCATTCCATTCAGTCTCGCTTGTAATTTTGAGCAACCGCTTGATCCAATGATCCTTCGATGACCCAACATCTATGACACCTTCAAACTGAACATGCACGTCTCCTTCATTCCAGCCTAACTTAACCTTGACTCGCTCCACTAACTGGGTCAAAGATGGTGTTTCAGAAAAAATCAACAACTCCTCACACATGTCCAGAAATTCCAAACTATCATCTCTTATCCTAACAATACGGCCTCCATGATGCAACCTCACTAATTTATCCATCTACAGCCATCACACAACAAGTAGTGTCACATATCAATATATCATGCGAGTTTCAATCCAATAAGTAGAAACTAAAATATATCATTTCATCTTTTTCAACCCCAACAACATAATCATTTCTAGTCATAACGAATTGAAATGTAATGACCAACAAATAAATAAAATACATAGTAACCCTAATGACCAACAAATAACTAACCCTAATGACACCTACAATAAACAAAGAACCCTAATGACCAAAATAACTAGAAACCAAACTAACCTAACATGTTCATCACATAAAACAGTTAAACAACAATGCACTCAATCATCCTAAGCCATACATTTTGTAAATACAAACACAAATATACCAAAACACCATACAACCATGATTCCACATGATTAGGGACAATGTAAGCACATCTACGCGGATAGAATGGAGGAGGGAAGGGACTATTACCTCGAGAAAGCTTCGGGAGACAAGATCGTGGCACCGGGGGTCGATTTTGGAGCCTAGGGTTTGGTGGCGGCGCGGGGGAGAAGAGAAAGAGAGGGAGGCCGACGGCTTCAGAATGGAGGAAGAAGAAGGGGCCTCGGCGTAGCCTAAAGGGACCAGACCTCGGCGTTGAGTCGGGCTACGCCGAGGACTGGAGGCTCGGCGTTAAGTGACCCAACGCCGAGCTTCTGGGCCACCGTGCTTTGTTGGGCCGCCTGGGCCGCGCTCTGGGTGGGTCCAGTAGCTCGGCGCGCAGTCCAGCCGCGCCGAGGTTGAGCACTTGGCGTCGGCTGACACGACGCCGACATCTCGGACCCACGCGCCACCGTGTCGACGACGACCTCGGTCGTCCGTGACATGACAATACCTCGGCGTTGAGTGACACGACGTCGAGCCTCATATCTCGGCGTGTGTGCTAAGACGCCTAAAAATGATCTATTTTCATAAAATGTTTTAGCGTAGGTATTTTTCTAAAAATTATTTTCAAAAGAGACCAAAATACAAAAATTTCACGTTACCCTACATTACATAGAACGACGACCCTAACACTCAGTAGTAGCAGCTAATTAACCAAGCTTAACGACACCGCATGCAGAAATCATTACGTACTAATCGACTGATTGGTTACTTACGAGGGTAAATTAGCACAACGACCATGTGGACGTGGGGGCATTATCCCTATCCCTATCCATGTAGCGGTGTGTGCAAGCAGCTAGAAGACCCAGCCGAAGGCGCCATCGAGCTGGCCGGGGCCGACAGCCATCTGCGGCGGCGCGGAGCGGCCCTCGACCTTGACCTCCATGCCGGCGAGGGGCCAGTGGTGGAGAGCCCCGCCGCCCAGCGATCCCATTCCGCCTGCTGAGAGGAACAGTGGCAGCTGGAGGTGGTTGTCCTGCATCTGCTGCAGGGACGAACGCAGGTTCGGGAAGAAGGCCGGAGTCGGTGGCGGCTCGAAGGCCAGCGGCAGCGGGGCCGCATTGTACGGCTGCCCGATGCCGAGAGCGGCGGCATCCAGGGCGGCGCCGGTGGTGGTGCTAGTGGAGAAGCAGGGCACGAGCTCACGGCCGGTGACCAGGTTGTTGCCATTGTTGGCGTTGGCGGCGGCGCCGTGGCCGCCGCAGTACGAGCTGGCGTCGCCGTCGGCGGCATTGGCCGCGGCGGCCGACGCGAACAGCGACAGCGAGGAGGCGTCCGTCACCGTGAGCAGCGGGCGAGGCGCGGACGACGCGGACGCGCCGCCGCCGCCTCCTCCACCGCCGATGGAGGCCGAGGTGGAGTCCGAGAAGCAGGACTCGCCGGCGCTGCTCAGGCGGTGGTGGTGCTTGCGGGCGGGTGGGACCTCGCCGGGCTTCTGGAACACCCTCGCGATCACCCACTCATCCTGAAAAAGGTACTACGTGTGTTATATAAAGAAGAAACAATGCTACAGTTCAGGTGTCTTTCTTTTACTGCTCATAATTAATTTAAAAAAAGGTACTCCGTAGAAAATGCCATTGTAACATGAATATACTTTGCTGATAATTAATAAAAAAAAGCACAATGCAACAGATTTTATTTTATTTTATACATGCCAAAAGGAAAAACAAACATTTTGCTGAATCTGGTGGCACATGCTTGACACGAGATAGGAAACACGGATACAATATAGTAGTAGTAGATTTTAGCATCCACGAGCCATGACATCGATCAGAAAGTGGAAGCGGAGCAGCAGTAATGCCTGTAAAAAATCAAACAAGCTGAGCATTCACGCATTGCTGATACGCTCGCATCGTCGGCACTGGCCGACAAAAGATTGGAAAAAGTCTACTCCACCCCCTCAACTATGGGGTTGGTCTACATAACCCCTCAACTATGAAACGGTCTGATTTACCCCCTGAACTTTCCAAAACCATCTATCCCACCCTCAGGCGGTTTTTGACGAAGGTTTTGCTACAGTAACATGGGTTTTGCTACAGTAACTGCGGGTTTGCTACAGCGGCAGGGGTTTTGTCTTTTCCTTATTTCCACTGAATCTTTGAAAAATCATAGTAAATCACAGAAAAATCATAAAATGGAAAATCTAATTTTGTTGGACTCCACATGAGTAGATCTACACAGTGAACATATAATACGGTATACTTTAGTACAAATTTTTTGTAGCTTTAGATTAATTGGAAAATCCAATTTTGTCTGTAATTAATTAGAATTTATCTATAACTAAGTTATACATAGTCCAATGAGTATGAAATTTTTACTATAGTTCAAGCATATAATAATTAGCGTACCATAAAAATTTCACCATAATTGGACCATAGAAACTGCAGCTATGAATTATTCCAATTAATTACGGACAAAATTAGATTTTCCAATTAATCTAAGGCTACAGTAAAAATTTTGTACTAAAGCATACCGTATTATATATTCACTATGTAGATCTACTCATGTGGAGTCCAACAAAATTAGATTTTTTATTTTATGATTTTTCTATGATTTACTGTGATTTTTTAAAGATTCACCGAAAATAAAAAAGGAAATTCAAACCCACCATTACTACAGCAACCCACCGTTACTGTAGCAAAACCGCTGTTAAAAACCGTCCGGGGGGTTAAATAGATGGTTTTGGAAAGTTCAGGGGGTAAAACAGACGGTTTTGGAAAGTTCAGGGGGTAAATCAGACCGTTTCATAGTTGAGGGGGTTATGTAGACCAACCCCCATAGTTGAGGGGGTGGAGTAGACTTTTTCCTTTCAAGTTTTAAGTCATGCACAGTATATGAGTCACGCATCCATACCATATCTTCTTCAACAGCCTACGTAAAATCCTCCCATGCTCCATCTCCTCTCTCTCCGCTCGACCCCTCTCTTCTCTCCCCCAGGCGACAACCCCACGGCGCCGCTCCTCCCCACCCCTCTGCTTCCGCGCCACCCCAAGCCGACCGCCGCTCCCCCCGGCCGGCGCCATCGCACCCCATCCTACTCCCTCTACGCGCGCCCCAACCTCCTCAACATGGAGCACGAGCGCGCCACCCGGATCTGGGCCGCGCGGCTGCCTGCTCAGAGCGTCGGTGGCTCCTCGGCGCGGTCGCACCGGCCGTGCTCCTCTCCGCGCCGGCGGCTCCCCACCGTGGTCCTGCCTAGACGTGCAAGCCGCGTCCGCCACGGACCCCCCTTGCCCCGCCGGCCGCGCCCCGCCGTGGACCTGTCTAGAAGCGCCGACGGCTCCCCGCCGCTGGCTCGCCTCGCCAGGGATCCACCGGGCGTCATAGATTTGCGTCTTCTCCCTGAAAGACTCGTATTTGCCTTTCGTTTCGGGTGCTATGCAAAATGGGTGATCTATTTGGGTGCTCCGTTGGACCGTGTTTCTGGCTACGCAAAACACTGTATATGACTCATTTTGCGTCTGGGTAACGTTATTGGAGACAGTCTAAGCTAAACCATGTAAGCAACAGATCTATTCTCTAATAATAAAGAGAAAAAATTGCTGGCTATTTTTTTAGTCTATCATCCTCTAACTAACTTTGTAAAGATAGAAATTGTCTCTTTTCATGTCTGTCTATGGTTTTCGTGTTTTATATATGTACGTACGATATCCTGCAATAACTAGAATATAATTAGGAATCCTAATTCAAATATAAGATGCCTAGATGGGAATTCTTTTGTGTTTGTTTTGGAAACAAAACAAAAGACGCAAAAAGGGAAACGGAAACACAACGTGAAAAAAACATAGGAAAAAGGAAATAGGAAACGGAAACACAACGTGAAAAAAATGAAAAAGAAAAAACCGGGATGGACACTATACAAAATAGGAATAGAAAATGGAAACTAGACATGAAAAAATAGAGGAAAAAGGGAAACCAGGATGGACACGATGGGTAGGAAACGAAATTGGAAAAACAAACGGGACGACTGTTCACGAGTAGAGAATAGACTTTTGGTTTTTTTTGGCTTTAGTCCTGCCTTTAATTGGGTCCGGAACTAATGGGATATTTAATCTCGGTTGGAACCACCAACCGGGACTAGAATTCTCTGTCCAACGAATAGTGCAGTAGGCTTTTTCAACAGAGACATTTAGTCTCAGTCTGTGGTTCAAACCGGGACTAAAGGTTGCCTTTTAATTCCGGTTGGAACCACCAACCGAGACCAAAAGTCCCGCAGGTCTTTTTATTCCGGGTAGTGACTCCAACTGAGACTAGAGGTTGACCCTTTAGTCCCGATCGGCTCCACCAACCGGGACTAAATGTCCCCACTGTATATCTCGGCTGGTTCCTCGGTCCCCCGAGCCTGAGCCATATCCCGTTTGAATATTACGTGTGTGTGTTCTTGCTTGGGGGAGCAAGAGCTGTTCTTGCCAGCCGCCATCAAGCTTCTTCTTCTCCATTGTTCTCTTCGCTTCTTGAGAAGTTCTTCAATCTCATCCATTCTTACTTTCTAAAGGTTAGCAACTTCATCTTCTAACCTTTGTTAGCAACTTCATTTTTATAATGGTGGATTTTTATTTTTATTTATGCATATATATATATCTAGATCTTAGTTAGCAACTTCATCTTCTAATAATAGTGGTGGATTTTTATTTTTATTTATGCATTTATATATATCTAGATCTTTGTTAGCAACTTTATCTTCTAATAATAATGGTGGATTTTTATTTTTATTTATGGATATATATAGAGAGAGATCTTTATTAGCAACATTAGCTCTTGATGAGAGTTAATAATCGTTTAAAAAATGTGCCAACAAGTAGGGTGCAAAATGGTTGCAAAATGTTTAAGTTTACTTGGCATGCATATATAAATCTTGAGTTTATTTTTTATATGTTTCTCTAATATATTGTATGGTATATTTATACGGGGGTTCTATATTTATTGGATGCTTTTTAGTTTTTTTAGTTATGATGAATGGCGGCGGACTTCCCCTGCCACTGAAACCAGGTTTCCATCCCGGCGATCTTCCATTCGCGCCACCGCCAAATAGGGTCATTCAGTGTCACCCACACCCATCAATAGTATGGAATATTTTAAGTTTTGCGTGCTAATATAAATTTTGCATATATACATTCATTCATAATATGAATGTTGCATATGTCACAGACTATATCCTCGGTCTAGTGGCTGGAATCAGTACTATGGCTGCTCGGGATGTGGGACATCTTCGAGACGACAATAAGTGAGGTTGTGAATGATGAATGTGGTGAATTATGGACGTGTAATGTCGCCTTTGACATCCCCATTAGGTACAATCAAGTTCTGCTCCAAGACATCGTGCAGACTGGACGACAAATGCCGACCAAGATAGGCGCCCAGATCGATGTCGTGCTGCTTTGTTTACAGGCAATTGAGTGAATTGGCTACCGTATGCCTGATTTCTCATCCTTGAAGATAGGAGCTTTACGTGAGGGTAATCTGGACATACCGCTAGTGAGCGAAAGGCATGCGAGATTCAACCAAATGGATGTGGTAAGTTGTGTATGATATCAGAGTAATGTTTATTTATTCTTATTATTATATGAGCGCTTCTTGATATTCTTTGTTTGTCCGCTTGCAGAATTGACTCTATGATTTCACCTATGCTGCAAGTGGCATGCAACCCATTATCACGCAAGCTATTGAGCGACTGGGGTGCACCTGAGACTACGTGGAAGACCAGAGCCAGATGACGATAGCTAGTATCCAGTACTACATGAGATTTAGGTAGAACCGGGCCATCAATAGTCCGACATTAGGCTACATCTATGGGATACCATGTAATGTAGATAAGGCCCGATCTTTCGATAGGTATGATAGCGTCGATTGGTGGAGACTCGACATTCACGATCTAGGCTTTGAACCAAGACTGATTCGAACCCCCGCAACCGTTACACCACTGCTACATTGGTTATCAACCACGCGAACACGATTGACCTCGCCGAGAAGGCTTTCCTGCAAGCGAATCGAGAACACAAGCAAGAACGGGATGAACGCAATCTGAAATTGCAAATAAATATGAGGCTTATGATAATGAGAAGGAGTTCAAGTCTTTATTCGAAAGGACTAATCGCCATAGGCGAACAAGATCAAGAACTAGGGCCCTGGTTCACAGCAAGCGGCCTTGGCGGCACAATTGCAACAAAACGATGTCTGTTTCACAAGGAAATCAAGAACTAAACAAAACCCAAACCCTAAGAAGAGCGATGGCTGCTAATCATAGTCTTGGGTGTCACCCCCTGGACGCGCCCCCTAATGGGCCCAAACACGATACACGGTCCAACGGACCAAAAGACAGTGTCGCGGCACCTGACAGATTTTGGACACTGACTTGTTTTGACGATTTTCATTGATTCCAAAGGGCTTTTGACATGAGACCACTTGCATTGGTTTCCTTATCTAATTAGCTTTCCATCCATATAGGGATCATTGAAAACGGAGCCCATACGCGCCCGTATGACCAGTTTTATGACAGACTGGTCCTGGAACCCGAGATGGGCTCGAACTTGATTTGGGTCTCCACCTTGGTGACTCGAACCGGATGAGCTTCGGGCCTCCTTCTCGGTTAGGACACCCTCGCTGATCTCCTTGGTCTTCATATGGTTCTCCAAGCATGGTCATATGTATGGAGGTCATGTCCTCATCACCATGTCTTCAGCATTGTGATGCAAGAGAGAGTGTTTTAGTGCGGGCCTTGTAATACATAGACAATGACTGTGGTTACACAATCTGAGACATACACTACTGGCAATGGAGACAGGCTAGAGCTGCGCCCAGTTTGTAAGGTTCATGTGTTAATTAGGTTATTTGTATGGATATTTTAATTATGGTTATTAGGTTTATTCGAATGGTTATGTTTAATTAGGTACTCTAAGATCTTTATTATTATCTTCGATGTCACATACGTCTCATATTCGAATTTTTCAAACAACCTTGGATGGAGAAATGACCAAAACGAAAGTTGTAGATCTCGAAAAGTATTTTTGTCGGAATAGATGTTTGAATAAATTGCAAAAAACACATTGGTTTTCATTATGGAATACAAACACATCATAATTTTTGTCGGAATAAAAATACAGGGGAATAAAGGTACCTTTAATCCCGGTTTTTATTCCAAACCAGGACTAAAAGGACCTTTTAGTCCCGATTTGTAGGACAAACCAGGATTAGAGGGTACCTTTAATTCTAGTTTTATTACAAATCGGGACTAAAAGTCCCCCACCTACCACGCTGACCACTGCTTCCACCTACCACTGTGCGCGATCACCACTCCTTCCACCTACCACCGCTGCTCACGCTTATAAAACCAGCCACCGCGCACGCCATTGATCTCTGAAGGCATGCAATTCGTCTCTGTTATTGTTTTGCCCCATTCGATCCCTGTCCATCTGTTGTTGTTTGCCCAATTTCCAATCGACATATATGGCCTCTCTGTGGGAGAAAGCCCTCCACATACAAATTTTATTATGCGTAGTCAGCAATGATGCACACAAGAGGTACTAGAAGAACGTTTTTAAAGATGGAGCCACGCCGAAGCCTGGGGAAGCTAGGTTTGATGCCCGTGCAACGTAATTGTTGCAATGGCTATTTGCAAGGTTGATGGATCCGTCCTATGCGGTGTACTCAGGACTGTCTACGGACTGTCTGTCCATTCAAAGCATGAATGGACTATCTTCAGAGTGGCATGTGTTCATCGGAGCTCACGCAACTTCGTCTAGTAGTTCATCATCCACCTTCGGCATCCTCTTGCGCCTATTTGACCATGCTTTGGTGCTAGAAGA
Source organism: Miscanthus floridulus (assembly GCF_019320115.1). NCBI lineage: Eukaryota > Viridiplantae > Streptophyta > Magnoliopsida > Poales > Poaceae > Miscanthus > Miscanthus floridulus. The sequence goes on along the minus strand of NC_089593.1, from coordinate 31,362,704 downwards.
ATGTTTTTGAGGTGGTTATTTTATAATGTGTTGCTGCACTTCGATTGTAACATTGACCTATTGGGAGAAAGGTCTTCGTTATCGTATATGTAATTTTATCGTTAGGTCTTTGTCATCGTATATGTAATTTTTATGTACCCCAAATATTTATTCGAAGGTTCTCTAAGATCTTTATTATTGTCTTTGATGTTGCATGCATCTCATATTTGGATATTTGAAACGACTTTGGATGGAGAAATGATTAAAATGGAAGTTGTAGATCTTAAAAAGTTATGCAACTTTGTAGTTGACAACTTTTTTATTTGAAATCATTTTGTCAAAGAAAACTATGTTTGAATTTCTCACATTTGAAATTTGAATTTTTAAAATGTCCTCAAATGGAGAAATGGCTGAAACGAAAGTTGTAGATCTTGAAAAGTTAAACAACTTTGTAGTTGACGACTTTTCATTTAAAATCATATACTATTTCAAAATTCTGTTTGAAATTCAGTTTTTAAAGAAGTCTAATTTCTCCTTTTAATCTCTGGTTAAAACTTGTAACTAGTCTTTCTCCGTCATACTAACTTCAAATTTGATGAATTTTTTTTCTGAAATTTTCTAAAATCATGCTCTATCAATTTATTGTGTTCCTACAACTTTCTCCGTCATACTAACTTTCATGTCTGATTTCTCCTTTTATCAATTCAAAATTTGATTCTCATAAAATGGCAACTTCAAACAACATTTTGAAGCAATAAATGAATTTAGCTGGGAAATTCATAAATATAAAAGTTGTAGAACCGATTAAGATTTATAACTTTCATCTTAGTCATTTCTCCATCCGACAAAGTGATTGTAAAGATATGTAATTTTCGAACTATGTTTACAATCACTTTGTCGGATGGTTTAAACTATATGAGAGATATGTAAAATTTGAACTATGTTTACTAACACTTTGTCAGATGGAGAAATGACCAAAATAAAAGTTATAGATCTAGAAAAGTTATACAACATTGTAGTTGACATTTTTTTCATTTGAAATTATTTTGTCAAGAAAACTATGTCTGAATTTCTCAAATTTGAAATTAGAATTTTTAAAATGTCCTCAAATAGAGAAATGACCAAAACAGAAGTTGTAAATCTCGAAAAGTTATGCAACTTTATAGTTAACAACTTTTTCATTTGAAATCATTTTGTCAAGCAAAACAATGTTTAATTTTTTTAAAATGTAATTATAATTTATAGCAGATGTTATTAAACATATAAAACATGAAATAAAAGCTTTATAAATTGTATATGAAAGGAATTTTGTATTGCAATTTTTTCAGCTATATTTTTTTACTACAAAATTTCCAATTTTTGGCTTATTTATGTTAAAGAAAATATTAAAAACAGTTGCATGGGTAGGAAATGAAACTGTCGGGTAGGTAGCAGTTTCGCCGCATGCTAAAATTCAGATTTAGTTCCGGGTTGGGTCAACAACCGGGATTAAAAGTGATGAGGACATGACACCCATGCATACGACCATGTTTGGCGCATGGTATGGAGGGGTAGGAGGCCAGCAAGGGTGCCTAAGTCAAGAAGGAGGCCCGAGGCTAATTCAGTTCGAGTCCGCGAGGTGGAGGCCCAAAGCAACTCAAGTTCGAGCCCGTCTCGGAGTCCAGGAGCAACACGTACTAAAAATGACGCACAGGTTGCATACGGTGTCCGTTTTGGACGTTCTTTATATGGATGGAAAGATAATTTCATGGAGCTTCCGATGGCACTGGTCCCACCTTAAAATTCAATCACAGTCAATGGAAATCGACAAAACAACTAGATGTTCAATAGAAACCAGAGGCCCGGTCCAACATGATTTCGAGTCTACCTCGGTCGCCAGAACCAGTCTGTCATAAACTGGTCACCCAGGACGCATTCGTACTCCATTTTCGATGATCCACATATAGTTGGAAAGATAATTTGATAAGGAAGATAATCCAAGTAGTCTCACATCAAAAGCCCTTCAGAATCAACAGGAATCATCGAAACAAGTCAGCGTCTAGAATCTGTCAGGGTGCTGCGACACCGTCTTTTGGTCCGTTGGACCGTGTATCGTGTTTGGGCCCATTAGGGGGCGCGTCCAGGGTAGGTGACGACCCTAAGACCTTTGTAATCATACGCCGCCGCCATCATTAGGTTTTAGATTTTGCTTAGATTAATCTGTCAAGAACAGTTTCACCGTTCATCGGTTTGTGAGACCCCAACTTCGTGAGATTAATCATTCATCTGTAATTTGGTTGCTTTCTTTCTTATTCTTGCTTGTGTTCTTTGTTGCGCAGGCAGGGATTAGCCTTCTTGGCGAGATCAACCAGATCCGTGTCTTGGTTGATAACCAGAGGAGTTGTGGTGCTAAGATTGCAGGGTTCGATCTTTCGATCTGAAGTCGGATCGGTGTGTCATTCTCCGTCACAACGATAGCTATCACTACCTGACGGAAGATCAGGATTCCCATTCCCATTAAGTGGTATTAGAGCTAAGGTATACCATCAGGTTCACATTTATCCCCTAGTTTTGAGTGTTTCATATTCGTCCCATAGTCCAGTGCCATACTTGTTTTTTCCTATCCTAGAATCTTCCATGCCATAGCCTTTGCATATTTCAGTTTCAGAGTCCATCGTGTTGAGTTTGTGTCCTGGTCGAGGTCTTGTTGCTGGTTAGGTCGTGTTAGAGTCCAGTTCGTGTGTTTTCTCCCATCGTTTCCATTAAATCTTTGCTGTTGTGACTAATTTTACGCGTATTGTTCTCATTTTGTCCTCTAATTCGGAGGCAGTTCATAAAAGTGGTCTAGTTTTCGCATACAAACTCGGATTTCGACATTCCATATATCAAAATCGATCAGAAAAAAATTTCCACAGGCTTTGCTGGGGTTAGAAAATTTTAATTTGGTCAAAAACTGGTTACAAGATCCTCTTTTCGTGGTCACAAGCTTTTTATCGTTTTTGAGCACGTCTTCTAAAATTTCCACAGGCCACGTCTTTCACTTGTTTAGGCTCATATTTTCTGTGGTTACTTCTTTTGTGCTCCTAAGTGAAGGAAAAATATCTAAAAAATAAAAAGAAAGAGTCAAAATTTCCCCAAAAAACAACGACAGTCCAAAAAATAGAAAAAGGAGAAGGGCAAAAGAGGAATAATATCTAGAGGAGCACATAGAGAAGGCCAAAGTGAGCTGTGTTAGCGTGTGCTGTCTTATTCCTTGTTTGTGTTGCTGTTGCTACCCAACATATTTATTTTTCACACACCTGTCACCTTGCTATCCATCATACTTATTTGTCATACACCTGGTACTTGAAACATTTTAGACCAGCAACGAGAATAAGTACTTTGGACTATAATTCCGCATTACTTTCTGTTACTAACTTGTGTGCCAAATATACATATTATTCTTTGTGTGTCTTCCAAGCTCCACAAACTCTTCAGATCAGTACAGAAAAAGGGCCTTGTAATCTCGGTACCACTGCCTCACAGGTATCACGAACTAGTCGCCGGTTGTACCACCCACTGCTTGTGTTGGTAAGAACTTTGTAAGACGCTTCCACTTGCTGTGAAAAATGACACCACTGCAACCACATAGTCATTTGATAGGGATAATACTTTTGTGTTATCTTTTGCTATCTTCTAACAATGACAGGTTGTTCGTATCCACCGACTTATGATGGTATAGGTGTTGATGAGTACATGGAGTGAGAAATTGCCATAGATAACATATTTGCTACTCGCTTTATGTGTCCAAGGAGGAAGGTAAAAAATGCAGCTAGTGTTTTGCGACATTCTGCTTTATCTTGGTGGGAGTCTTTAGATCCTTCTAATAAACCTCAAACTTGAAATGATATGAAACTTCTTATGCGAGAAACCTTTGTTAATCCACCTCCTGTTTTGATTTCATATGATGAGGTGCACCATTTAGAGGAAGAGTCTGTTGTTATTCCTCTTGCTATGACTAACCTTCTGTAGGATAATGTACATAAGCGAGAGGATGACATGGAGGAAAATGAGGATCTCACAACCTCATATGCAAATTTAGAACCATCACTTCACAATGCACCTATTACTCCCGTTGAGAACATAGGTAACGCCCATGGTGCTACACTCACAGAAGGTGAAAATTGTCTTAATGTACTAAATTTTTTCACAAACCATGCTATCATAGAGCAATTGTTAGTGGAATCCTCTCTTGATTTCTTTTTGTCCTATGATAATTTACTTGATGTTCCTTGTGATAAAGATGAATTGGTTGATGATACTTTAGTTTTACATGTTTTAGAACCATTCACTTGTGCTAAAAATAAACATGTTATTCATATTGCTACTAAAACTGATGAGTTCAAACTGTTGTCTTCTTTATATACTTTGGGTTATATTGAATTTGATGTTTTGTGTAACCTAGATTGTTTGGAGGAGAGCCTTTTTAAATATGCTGATTTGCCTTGGTTTTCTAAACACACATATCATGTTATTGGCAAATATAACAACAAGGGACAATATATGATACATCGAGTATACATTCGTAGTAATATGAATTTTCCTTTTGTTGTACAAGATTATAATCGTTTAGAGGGCAGCCATAATAACACAAACATTTTCTCATATTCCTCAAAGAAACAAGTTCACTTTCAAGAAGGGGAGCATTATAGGTTGCCACCTATGTCTGTTCAACCATCTATTCCTGCATTATCTTTGGTTAGTTCTAATCTTTTGTAGGATAGTGTTGACATATATCGTGTGCATTCGGATCATGGAGTCTACATGCTTGCTGAAATTTTTATGTGAGATGACATGCTAGAAACTTAGAAACATGGTCATGTTCCTTCTCACAATTATTTCAGTTTCCTTTGTCCTCGCAACCCCGATGTTGTGCAGGATCAGTTTCAAGCACAATCGACGCTGAGGACGACTTTTCGTCAAGAAGGGGAGGATGCTAAGGACATGACACCCATGCATACGACCATGTTTGGCGCATGGTATGGAGGGGTAGAAGGCCAGCAAGTGTGTCCAAATCAAGAAGGAGGCCCGAGGCTAATTCGGTTCGAGTCCCCGAGGTGGTGGCCCAAAGCAACTCAAGTTCGAGCCTGTCTCGGAGTCCAGGAGCAGCACGTACTAAAAATGACGCCCATGTCGCATACAGTGTCCATTTTGGGCATTCTTTATATGGATGGAAAGATAATTTCATGGAGCTTCCAATGGCACCAGTCCCACCTTAAAATTCAATCGGAGTCAATGGAAATATGCAAAACAAGTGGACGTCCAACAGAAACCAGAGGCCCGGTCCAACATGATTTCGAGTCTGCCTCGGCCGCCAGGACCAGTCTGCATTAAACTGGTCACCCAGGACGCATCCATACTCCGTTTTCGACGATCCACATATGGTTGGAAAGCTAATTTGATAAGGAAGAGAATCCAAGTAGTCTCATAGCAAAAGACCTTCAGAATCAACGGATATCGTTGAAACAAGTCAGCATCCAGAATCTGCCAGGGTGCTGCGATACCGTCTTTTGGTCCGTTGGACCGTGTATCATTTTTGGGCCCATTAGGGGGCACGTCCAGGGTAGGCGACGACCTTAAGTCCTTTATAATCATACGCCCCTGCCATCATTAGGTTTTGGGTTTTGCTTAGATTAATCTGTCAAGAACAATTTCGCTGTTCATCAGTTTGTGAGACCCCAACTTCGTGAGATTAATCATTCCTCTGCAATTTGGTTGCTTTCTTTCTTGTTCTTGCTTGTGTTCTTCATTGCGTAGGTAGAGATTAGCCTTCTTGGTGAGGTCAACCGGATTCGTGTCTCGGTTGATAACCAGAGGAGTTGTGGTGCTAAGATTGCAGGGTTCGATCTTTCAATCTAAAGCCGGATCGGTGTGTCATTCTCCACCACAACGATAGTTATCACTACCTGATGGAAGATCAGGATCCCTGTTCCCATTAAAAAGGCCTAAAGGTCAACCTTTAGTCTCGGGTAGGGCCACCAACCGGGACTAAAGGTTGCCAACCCTACATATACTCTTCCCTTCTCTTCTTCTTTCTCCTTTCAATCGTCGTCACCCAAAGCTCGAACCGGCCGGATCCGCCACTTCGTCGGCCTCCACCCCCGCCATGTGCACGTCCGACCTCGCCCTCTTCTCTGGCTCGCATGGTGGGCCCTCGTCCTCGTCTCCCCGGCATGCACAAAGGCACCCTCATTTTCATCCTCCTGCGGTCGGCCGGCCTCACCCTCGTGCGCTACTCTGGCGCGCATGGCTCGCCCTCGATTCGCCTCTAGTACGCGCGGCTCGCTCTTGTCATCGGCTCCGGCTCACGCAGTGGTGCCCTCATCCTCCTCTCCAACGCGCTCTCCTCCTCCTCTTTGGGCGGCCTCATCCTCGTCCTCCTCTCTGGCCGGCCTCGTCCTCGTCTTTGGCCTCGCCCTCGTTGCTGCCGCTAGGTGTGCAGTACCCGTCTCATCCCTTCCTGTTGTGTGAAACCGAGCACTCACCCCTATAACTTAAGTTAATTGGCTAACTATTTGTATTCGATCTGACCTGTATTTGCTTTAGTGATATATTTTGATATAATTTGATATATATATATATTTATATGCAGAAAGATGTGATATATATGTGGAAAGATGTGATATATTTTGATACAATTTGATATATAAATGAATTTTGATATATACAGTGGACAGATGTGAATTTTGATATATAGACTTTAGTGATATGTATTTTGGTATATGAAAAATATTGACTTCATCGATATATATGAATTTTGATATAGTGACTTTAGTGCGATATATTGTATATATTTGATATGCATTGTCTATATATATAGGGTCCAGTCATATGAATTTTGATATATAGGGTTTACAGATGTGGATTTTGATATATAGACTTTATTGCCTGATATTTTGGTATATGAAAAATATTGACTCCTGTGATATATATGAATTTTGATATTTTATATATACATATGTATTGGTGTATGAATTCATAAATTGACTCCATTGATATGAATTTTGATATATTAACTTTAGTGAGAAGAGATGGCTAGATATCTCCCTAAACCGGTTGTCCCGAGTTGGGGCTATTGTATTTCTTGGGGATTCGAACCAAGGTTACCGGCTATACCGTTCAATCATCCTAGCATAGTAAGCAATGATATATATTTTCAATAGATTAATATGTTTTAAATACGTTTGTACATAATATATTTTTCTGATATGTATATATACACTACCGGAAACAGGGCCGTTGCCAAGAGCCAGCGTCTTTGCCGAGAGCCAAATGTCGGGCTCTCGGCAAAGAAAGCTTTGCCGAGAGTCGGCCCTCGGCAATGGTAGGCCGTCGGCAAAACCATATTTGCCGAGGGCCAGGCCATCGGCAAAGAATTCCTCTTGGCAACCGGGCCCTTTGCCGAGGGTCCGGCTGTCGGCAAAGAAAAGCCGTCGGCAACCTATGACGGCAGGTAAATGGCCTTCACCTGCCGTCTGTTTTGCCGAGGGTCAGAATTTGGCCCTTGGTAAAGAATTACTTTGCCGAGTGTCGTTTCTGTGCCCTCGGCAAAATATTTTTTTTTGCTTTTTTTGCTTCCAAATTTTTTCCCTGGGTTTACTGTTGTACCTTAAAGTACATATTAAAATTTGGAGCTTTTTTTATTTTATTAGCTATATTTAATAAGTTTATTTCATTTACTTGAATTCTTCCCAGTAATTCAAATTTGAACTGCAGGTGCATCGAATATTGGAATTGAGTGATTCAAAAAATCATATTCATGGTATTGCATGTGGTGTGAGACCTTATCCAATGACAGATGCCAAATTTGACGCATCGTTTTCACGGAACACGGCGAGGAACTTGCGTGTAAAGTATTTTTAAATTATATAAAATGGAAACGAAGTCCGAAATTCACGAAACTTGTCGAGGTGTTATTTCATCGCATGTATAGGCTGTGATAAAAAATTGAGTGGGTTTCGAGCAAGTTGCGACGTCCGATGCCTAAAACCCAGACATCTCCGCATGTGATCATATGTCTGGGTTTTAGGCATCGGACGTTGCAACTTGCTCGAAACCCACTCAATTTTTTATCACAGCCTATACATGCGATGAAATGGCACCTCGACAAGTTTCGTGAATTTCGGACTTCGTTTCCATTTTATTTAATTTAAAAATACTTTACATGCAAGTTCCTCACCGTGTTCCGTGAAAACGATGCTCCAAATTTGGCATGTGTCACTGGATATGGTCTCACACCACATGCAATACCATGAATATAATTTTTTGAATCACTCAATTCCAATATTCGATGCACCTGCAGTTCAAATTTGAATTAACGGGAATAATTCAAGTAAATGAAATAAACTTATTAAATATAGCTAATAAAATCAAAAAAGCTCCAAATTTTAAATATGTCTTTTAAATATTATTGTTAGCCACCAGAAAAATTTTGGGAAAAAAACAATTTTTTTTTTATATTTGCCGAGAGCCTCAAAGGGCTCTCGGCGAAGAGTTTTTTCAAAAAAAATAAAAAACAACTTTGCCGAGAGCCCGGATCTAGGCCCTCGGCAAAGAGTTTTTTAAAAAAAATAAAAAACAACTTTGCCGAGAGCCCGGATCTGGGCCCTCAGCAAAGGCCCAGTCCACATAGACCGGTCACGGCCCAGTCAGCCTTTCCTCTCGGCCGCGCGCCCCGCATCCCTTCCTCTCGCCGCCGCCGGTCCCCCGCGCCGCCGCAGCCTCTCCCCTGCCCCCGCCCCATCACCGCGCCACCATAGCTCGCCCCCGCCCTGTCCCCGCGCCGCCATAGCCCACCCCTGCCCTGTCCCCGCGCTGCCGGAGCAGCAGCTCGGCCCGCCGAGTGTCGTCGTCGTCGGGGCCACGTCGTCCCCCGCCTCGGCCGTCCCCGGCCGGCCCCGCGCGCCCCCGGCCACGCCCGCCGGTGGCCCACCCCCACGGCCAGCGCGTCCCCGGCCGGCCCCGTGTGCCCCCGGCCACGCCCGCCGGTGGCCCACCCCCACGGCCAGCGCATCCTCGGCCGGCCCCGCGCGCCCCCGACTGGCCCCGTGCGCCCCTACCGGCCGTGCAGAGAGCATTTGGAGGAGGAAGGGAGAAGAGGAAGGGAGAAGAGAGGAGGGGAGAAGGAGGGGAGAAGGAGAGGCCAACGACCGTCACGCCCCCGCGTCGTCGCATCACGCCGAGCGGTCGTCGCCATTTTCCCCGCGTCTAGCCGAAGACGAGGGTGATCCCGACTCCGCGTCGCCCGACTACACTGCCACCCAAGGTAAAGCCCCCCTCCTGCCTGTTGCTGGCCTTCGTGCCATTTCTAGATTAGTGGGCCTTCGTGCCTTTTGTGGATGTGTTGGCCATCATGCCATATGTCGCTGTGTCGGCCATCGTGCCAAAATTGTGGATGTCAGCAATCGTGCCATCTTTTTCCTTGTAGGTTTTAGAAGCCTCCCCGTACAGGGGAGGTTCTACCGAAATTTTGAACTTATAAATTGTGTTTCTTGTTTTGCAGAGAAGAGCCCGACGGAGGGGACCCGGAGTACCCCGAGCGTCTTCCTTCGGGTCTGCCTGCACCGCGTCACCTCTCCACTCCACCGCCACCCTAGGTATAAGCCCTTTGTCCGTAACCCTAGCTAGATTGCGTAAACCAGTTAGGCGTCTCCCGTCCGAAAGAGATACGGTCGTAGGTATGCGGATCTCTGCATATCTGCGACCGTATCTGTTTTGGATTGTCCACGTTATTTGGATAGCCCGTGGATGCATAGATGATTTAGTTTATATGGTCCGGTCCAATCCGAGATGGAGTTTTGGCAGCACCTCCCTGTTGTTCTCTAGATACACACTCTCCCTTCCAGGACGTGTATCAGGAGAACAGCGGGGATGTGCTACCGAAATTCTATCTCGGATTGGAGCGGAGCATGGAAACTAACCTCATCTACGCATCCGCGGATGGGATTAGGATCTATCCTTACCTATTAGATAGTAGGCAAGCGGTGCATATGCTATTGATGGTTATATTACTCTGTTATATATATGGTAGATGATGGATAATCGTGATTGGATGTACACGGGCCACCGTAGTCAGAATCAGGTCACTCATGAATGGATACAGAAGACTGAGGATTTCTTGGACAAAGCATTTGGTGTGGGTGCTCAAGCAGCGACAGAGGTGTGGTGTCCTTGTAGCGAATGTGCAAACAGGAATAGGAAAACCAGGAAGGTCATTGAGGAACATCTTTGCAAGTTTGGGTTTACGCTAGACTATACCCGGTGGGTGTGCCATGGTGAAGGCCATCGTATTAGAGATGAGGCTTTGAGGCCACGCTTGGAGGAGTTTGATAGTGATGGCGGGGTACCAGACATGATGGATGACTTCCACCAAGCACACTTTGGTGTACGATGTACGGACAAAACCGAGGAGCAGGAGCCAGAGGAAACCGCAAGGGCATTCTATCGCATGATGGAGTCGGCTAAGAGGCCCCTTCATGACAAGGCAAATGTTTCTCAACTCGATGCCATTGGACGCTTAATGGGGTTAAAGTCCATGCATAACATGAGTCGAGACTGCTTCGATAGTATGCTGGTAGTTTTTGGGACCCTGCTTCCGGTAGATCACGCGCTGCCGAAGAACATGTACGAGTCAGTGAAGCTCCTCAAAGCTCTTAAGATGCCGTATGAGCAGATACACACTTGTGAGAACAGGTGCATCCTCTTTAGGAAAGAACACGCGGAAGCAAAGTACTGTCCAAAGTGTAAGACCTCTAGGTATGTGGAGGTAGAATCTAGTGATGGGCAGAAGAAGCAGCTTGGAATCCCCATGAAAGTCCTATGGTACCTTCCGTTCATACCGAGACTCCAACGGCTATTCATGAGCGAGGAGTCCGCAAAACAGATGACATGGCACAAAAATGGCATCCGATACAATCCTGACAAGATGGTACATTCATCAGATGGTGAAGCATGGCAAACATTTGATGGCATTTATGCTGACAAAGCTCTAGAGGCTCGTAATGTGCGTGTTGCGTTTGCAATAGATGGGTTCAATCCTTTTGGAATGATGGCGGCCCCATACACTTGTTGGCCAATCTTCGTTATCCCCCTCAATCTCCCCCCCCGGTGTCCTTCTTCAACGTCAGAACATATTCTTGTCGCTGATAATTCTTGGTCACCCGGGGAAACATATGGGTGTGTTCATGGAGCCTTTGATTGATGAGTTGATCAGTGCATGGGATCATGGGGTACTGACATACGACCGTGCTACAAAGAGGAACTTCACAATGCACGTTTGGTACCACTACTCGATGCATGACTTTCTGGCGTATGGTCTATTTAGCGCCTGGTGTGTCCACAGGAAGTTCCCATGCCCGGTATGCAAGGCAGCTCTGCAGTTCATTAGGTTGAAGAGTGGTGGCAAGTTTTCCCCATTCGACAAACATCGACAATTCCTCCCTCTTGACCATGCATTCAGACGAGACATTAAGAACTTTACGAAAGGTGTTGTAGTGACAGACCCTGAACCGCAGAAGATGATTGGCACCAAGGTTCTTGCTCAGATAGATGGTCTTGTCGCTAAGGAAGACGGAGTTGGTTTCGTGGGGTATGGTGTTCAACATATGTGGACTCATAAGTCGGGCTTGGAGAGGCTTCCCTATTTTAAGCACCTGGCCCTGCCACATAACATTGATGTAATGCACACTGAGAAGAATATCGCCGAAGCTCTCTGGGCAACACTCATGGACACTGACAAGTCAAAGGACAACCCTAAGGCTAGAGCGGACCTAGCAAGGCTATGCGATAGACCACACCTAGAGATGCGACCACCAAGAGCCGGCAAGACATGGAGAAGGCCTAGGGGCGATTACGTCTTGGAAAAGAAGCACAGGACGGTTGTAGTCCAATGGATCAAGGACTTAATGTTTCCTGATGGGTTTGCAGCGAATCTTAAGAGGGGGGCCAACCCATCTACTGGCCGAGTCTTAGGGATGAAGAGTCGCGACTTCCACATATGGATTGAGCGCCTTCTTCCATCGATGGTTCGAGGCTTCGTCCCTGAGCATGTCTGGGTCGTGCTGGCAGAGTTGAGCTATTTCTTCCACTAGCTTTGTGCCAAGGAGTTATCTCAAAACGTGGTGGCTGACTTGGAAAAAAGAGCCCCTGAGTTGATCTGTAAGTTGGAGAAGATATTTCCACCCGGCTTCTTCCTGTCGATGCAGCATTTGATTGTGCACCTCCCGTACGAGGCACGAATGGGGGGGGGGGCGTGCAGAACCGCTGGTGCTATCCAATCGAGAGATGTCTAAAGACTATTCACAAGAAATGTGGAAATAAAGCCAGAATTGAGGCTTCCATGGCAGAGGCGTTCATTAACGAGGAGGTGTCAAACTTCACAACAACATACTATAAGGGCAACCTTCCTAGTGTGCATAATTGACCAGCTCGTTACAATGAGGACGAAAATAAATCTACCCTCAGCCTTTTGAAAGGGTCACTCAGAAGAGCGAGTGCATTGAGCCCAAAGACCTTGAGCAATGAAGAGTGGCGCAATATCATGCTATATTTGTTGGCCAACCTAGATGAAGTGGCGTCGTATATCGAGTAAGTTCTCAACGAACTTGTTACTTACACCGTCACTATTCTGCATCCAACCCCGTCATGTTTCTTGTCTACACAGGGAATTTGTTAATCTATTCTGGCGTCAATCTAGGCGACCTCTCCCTCATGAAGTTGATACCATTCTTAAGGAGTGGGATTTCATTTCTTGGTTCCAAAAGAAGGTACCATCCAACTTCCCCCTTGTTTCTTGATTTCAAGTTGGTCGTTTGTGTGAATAACATAACGCTCTAGCCTGACTTTGCAGTGCTACAGGGATGCATCTATAAGTGCCGAATTGCGGTAGGTTGCCGATGGCTTCAACTTTAGGGTCATGTCATGTAATGTTTATGACGTCAATGGGTATCGCTTTCACACAACAAGCTACGAGCAGAGTCGACCGCATCGAAGGACCACAAATACCGGAGTTATGACGCCCGGAACTGATGGCACGGACTATTATGGGATACTTGAAGAAATATACGAACTCCAGTTTCATGGAGCCGAGCCTTTTAGTCCTGTCATATTCAAATGCCGGTGGTTTGATCCTGAGGTATTGAGACAGTACCCTCATCTTGGGCTAGTCGAGACTCGACAGGATTCCGTCTATGAAGGTGATGATGTATGGACTGTGGCCACACAAGCCAAGCAAGTCTATTATAGTCCATATGCTTGCCAAACCGAGGAAAATCTTAAGGGTTGGTATGTTGTTCACACAATATCGCCGCACGGTAGACTACCTCTCCCAAACGATGAAGATTACAACTTAAACCCAAAAACACATGACAGAGAGTTCTATCAACACAAAGAGGGGCTACAAGGGAGCTTTGAGATAGACTTAACCGGGCTAGTCGAAATGGAGACAGACATCGAAAGGGTTGTGGACGAGGACTCTAGAGATGAGGTGGAAAATCCAAAGGACATAGTGTTCCTTGACGGATTACACTTAGGTGTTGATAGTGATGATGAGGAGGCGGATGAAGATTTGGACATGGTTGATAGCGATGACGATATGTACAATCCAGCTAATCTCGATCGTGGAGATCGTTTCTAATACATGCAATATTATCTGTTTTGTAATTATCTTCATTTTGCATGTAATTATCTTCATTTTGCATCTCTTTCTAATTATGTATCATTTATATATGCTAATTGTTTTGTTCTTTTTTAATGCAGGAGATGCCACCTAGGAGGTCCGTCCAGTCTCTTTACGCCAGCCAGGAGGAGCCGGAGGCGTCGGTTCAGCCTCCGGAGCCGGTGCCGAGGCGTGGTCGTGGTGGTGGCTGTGTGGTTGGTGGAGGTGGTGGCGTGGTGGTGTGGTTGTTGTTGGTGGTAGTAGTGGTGTGGTTGTGGTGGTGGCGTGGTGGTGGTGGTGGTGTCGCGTGGTTGGTGGTGGTGGTGGTGGTGTGGTCGTGGTGGTAAAAAGTACATGTAGTGCTTGGTTATCTATTTATGTTGTCTAACACGTTCTGCATCTTCTTTGTTTGTGTAGCATCAGTCGGCGGCGTCGAATGACCCTAACCTTCTCCTCGTCAACTCCCCAGGATCGCACGCGGCGCCTTCTCAGCCCAGACCGTCGCCGTGACCAGTTTGGCGCCTCCTATGCCTCTTGTTTATGTTGCTTGTCGAACTTTACACTTGTGGTTGTCTATGTGTCGAGATTTGTTTGTGACTTCGAACTTCGAGACTTCTATGTGATGTGGATGTGAATTATGTGATGTGGATGTGAATTATGTGATGTGGATGTGGTTATTGATATGTGGATGTGCTTATTGTGATGTGGATGTCATATATATTTTTATTTGTTGACTGGAAATGCAAAAAACAAAAAAAAAATTAAAACTGGCTGTGGCTTTGCCGAGGGCTATGGTCATGCCCTCGGCAAAGCTGGGAATTCTGGAACACACAGAATCCCAGCTTTGCCGAGCGCATGACCATAGCGCTCGGCAAAGAGGAAGCCTTTGCTGAGAGCTGAGTCATAGCTCTCGGCACAAAAAAATGTCAAAAAAAAATTATCAATATTCTTTGCCGAGAACTCTTCTAACAGACGCTCGGCAAAGTTTTTTGGAAAAAAAATTCAGAAATTCTTTGCCAAGAGCTTGCTAAGGCTCACGACAAAGATCAACTTTACCGTGACCTCTTCCCGTCACGGCGAAAATTTTTGCCGACGGCCGGCTAACCCTCGGCAAATCTTTTGCCGAGAGCCCGAGATGCGGCTCTCGGCAAAGTAGCCTTTGCCGTGAGGTACTGTGCCGACCGGCCTTTGCCGAGAGCAACTCTCGGCAAAGCCTTTGCCGAGGGCAAAGGCTTCTTTGCCGAGCGTAACCGGCCCTCGGCAAAGAACCTCGTTCCAGTTGTGATATGCGTTTCTTAAATGTAACGTAGGTAATTGATCCAATCGTTTGGCTTGAAGAGACACTCTCGAATTTCGGGGTTGAGGGAGTGGATGTTGAGAGCTTAGAGTTGGATAATGGTCAATTGATCCAATGTTGAGTTGGCTTTTCCATCGCCGCTAGGAGGGTTATAGGTGTTATACAAATCTCAGAGGTGGGAATAAAGGCACCTGAGAAAGAAAATTGCAACTAAATATGTTGTCATTGCATGTTTGAATAAGCTTGCGAATATTGGGTACACCCTGCCTATACTATCGTCCTTGACGATACAAGCAATAGATGCGGGCATGCATCATGATGTTGCGGGCTTCTGTGCAAAGATTGCTCAAACCAACCGAAATGATGTGGTAAAGTCGAAGTCGAACTCATAGCTTATATTCAGATTTGTTGTTATTGGAAAGTTTTGTTCTCATATCCATTTATTTTTTCTGCCAACACTTACAAGTTGAGGACTATAACTTAACCTATGTAGGTTGCAGCTTTGAAGCCCTTCTAAACCAGACAATGTATGCAATGGGTTATGATTGGAAATATGCCGATGAATGGCCAACACTCACTACGAAAGGATTTCAGGAAAAGCTGATTATGACTAAGACGGGATCATCTGACCCACCGACTTCTAGACCACCGCTAAGCGTCGTTAGTAGACCCTGTGCTCGTACTTTTGAAGCAAGGGAGAGTGCACTACTTAATGCGTTGCTCTATGTCAATGATATTTGTGGATACAAAATCGGTGACCCACACTTCACCGAGTACATAATACGACGTAGTCAAACTTGACGGTGATCTACTTGCTCTTGCATGAACTTTTGTGTGTAATTGAACATCTAGCTTGTATGAACTTGATGAATAGGGTTGATCATTGTAATATAGAAGCTCTTACTTCATTAGTTTCATTCTTATTTGTGGATGACATAACAATAGTATAGCATATAACATATAATACATGTACAAAAACTATTTGAAACAAAAACAAATTGAATAGAAATAAAACCATAAAAGAAAAGGAAACAAAAAGAAATAAGTGATATTTAGTCCTAGTAGGTATAATCAACCGGGACCGGAGGTGGACGCCCTCAGGCTCGGCCTGAAGCCCCCTTTAGTCCCGGTTGATATAAGTAACTGGGACTAAATAGCCTCTATTCAATCCTGGTTGGCTGCCTAGGACTAAAGGGCGGGATTGGCAATCCTGGTTGGGTAACCGGGACTAGAGGGAGTTTCCCAACCGGGACTATTACTTAGTCCTACACTGGTTCTATGTTCAGATGGGGAAAAATAAAATTCGAACTCGATGCAAAAAATAAAAACAAAAAATATAGATTTGCTTTTGGCAACATGTGTGCATGAGCATTACGTACGGGCAAGCAAAAGAGGCAAATACGTACGTAGTTTAAGTATACGCGACTTTGGTTCAAACTCGAAGATCGACAGGTGCGGCGTGAAAGCAAAGAAACTCTATTTGGTCTTCTGTTTCGAGATGGATATTTTTACGCACGTATTTCTGGGGGTCGGTCGCCCTCATCTTTACCTTATTTCCGCTCTGTGATCAATCCCAGGCGCATGCAAAACCGAGACGTGTCACTGCTATATGTCCACATGCAAACATCCAAGCTGCTACTTGCATGCCCACACATGCAAATGCAATCATGCAAAGCAACATACAGTTTTCAAATCCGTGGCCGATTCCACGCGTCCGCTCCCTGACCTGAGCCTCATCACGACCGGCGCCGGCTGGACTTTAATCTGCGAGCACGCACACCACAAGGAGAGAATGCACGCCACCTGGAGTTTGATCTGCGAGTGCGCACACGGCGACGCTGCTGAAATCGCCTATCGCCATCTCTCGGAATCTACGGAGCATTATCGTCTGCTTCTCTGCATCGCCCTGCTTGGATGTCTGCTGCAACTTTGCCCCGCTCGGGCGTCTGCTGCAACTTGCCAGTGATTGTATCTTCCGTGAGCAGCTTCCATCCATGGTGAGGAGGTTGAAGAATGTGAAACACGAACCTGAGGAGCCATCTGCAACTCGCACGCCGCAGCTCTCTGCTCTTGATTCGCCACCGCCTCTAAGCCTGCACCACCTGCAGCCTTCCCATCGGCACCAACCGCGCAAAGCAGCCCGTTGCGAGGTGAGGAGAACCCTTGAGCTATGCCAGGCCTTCACTGTCCCTCTCTTTCGAGTTTGCGTGCGCTGTTCAAGAACGGTCGCTGTCGTCTTCTTGTTAGCTGTGGACTGCCTTGCGTGGGCCGACGAGAGAACCACAGATGAGGAGAACGCTTTCTTGCTGTGTTGCATCCATGGCTTGTGTTCTAGAAGCTTTCAGAGACAGGGGAAAGAGGAGCTCGTTTCGGCTGCTGGATCTGAGATGGAGGACTAGGATTTGTTGTTGACAACGTCGCCAATCAACAAGGAAACCGCTGGTCAGCCGGCGTTGGTGTGCGAGAACCCCCCTGCTCTTTTCAATGTTTATTACTCGTGAAAATGTCAGTCTCAACGATTTACAAAGAACGTCCCAAAACAACGTTTTTCTTAACAAAAATGCCCTAAAACTTACCTATAGTAGATCTTTCATGTTTTAACACTACCCCAGTTCTTTACGTCACTGTCGGTTCAAATACCGCATTCACTGCCGGATTTTGAACTGACACTGGCGTATCGGCAGTGATGCCTCTTCGTTATCAGTGCCAGCACTTCACCCGGCAGTGATAAGCTTTAAAAAAACAAAAAAAGTACAGCAAGCAAGCTCGCTGCCTACCGCCGCCACTGCCATGCTTGCTAGCTACCGCCACCACCGCCATGCTCGCTGGCTCCACCCACCGCCGCTCCATCAAGCAGTTCATACAAGAAACAACTCATACATCACAGACAAAGGAGGAGAGATTCACCACAACACAAATCAACTCATCCACAAATTGAATCGATTCATACATCACACACAAGGGTTCAACACATCATAAATCAACTCATCCATAAATTGATTCATACAACATAGAGTGAGGGGAGGGGGAGAGAGTGGAGATTCTGCAGGGAAGGTTGAGCTTGGTCTCACGCCGGAGGCCGCCCCTCGCCACTCAAACGCAAGATCTGAGGCCGCGCCCCCAAGACAGATTTGAGGAGAAAGAGTGTGAGAGAGGAGAAAGAACACCGGGAAGGAAAATTGCCAGAGAAGAGAGAGTACCGTGAGCCACCGGCGCTTCTCGCCCTCCCGCCGCCGAGGTGGATCCACGCGAGCCACCCGCAGTCGCCCGCCCGCCCGCGCTTGCGCCGGTCGCCCGAGCCGCGCTCGCGCCATGTCGCCATAGAACAGAGCCATAAATAAAATCGCAGCGTACAGCAAGATGCATAGCAGCACAGAGATGGCAAAGGAACCATGACAGTGAGCCCGAAAGGAGCAAGAAGAATAGGATAAAAAATCTGGAAGGTACGTGGCAGTTACCTCGATCCCATCTTTGCTTCTCAGACTCGCTACATCTTCGTGATATCGTCGTTCTTCTTGCAGTGGAGGCCGATTCCTCTCGCGCCGGTCGCCGGGAGGAAGAAGCTCGTCGCCGGGTGGATCCGCTCGCCAGCACCAGGAGGAAGAAGCCACGCCGGGATCCCGACCGCTCGCCGGCGCCCACGGCGGCCTCGCGCCCGCGGCGACCTCATGCCTTCGCCGCGCCGGCATCCCGACCGCTCGTCGGCGGCCGCAGCGAGGTGGATTTGGAGAGGAGATTTGGGGAAATCTGGAGGAGGAGGTAGGAGCGGAGAAATATCTTCAGGAGAGAGAGGAGAGAGAGAGGGGAGAGATGAAGACATGTGTGCATGGACGAGTTAACCAGGATGAATAAAAATTTCGGGTCCGGAGCCTATGGATCACTGTCGGTCTATGAAATGCAACCGACAGTGATAGACATCACTGTCGGCTTTTATTACCAACCGGTAGTGATAATATCTATCACTGTCGGTTTGTTAGGAAATCCGGCAGTGATAGCCTTTTTTCTTACGAACCGCAGTGATGCATCTATCAGTGTCGGTTTTAAAATTCCGGTAGTGATATGGTCGGCAGTGATAGCTTATTCTGTAGTAGTGTAAATCCGTTTTTTTTATGAAGCATGAGCTCATGAGCTCATATAGTGACATTTTTTTTCGTTGCAACACATGGGCGAGTCCTTAACATTGCAACTAACACCTCATCAGCTTTATTCAGATATTTGACTTATATTTTTATGGGTCCACAAACGAAGTCGTTAACTCAATATTTAATTGTATCAATGCATATATACTATAAAAACAATTTATGATATATTTATGATTAAATATTTATGTGTGCTTTGCAACCAAGAAAAAAACTATCGAGATAGTATTTTAAAACTGATACAGACTTTATAGGGCACTGTTATATTATTGCCGATATTTACTTTATATTATAGATGTCATATTCATCGTATCATTTTCCATGAACATTCAGTAGTTTTTTTTTCTCTCGGTGCAACGGGCATATTTGCTAGTCAATTTAGGGCGTTTGGTTCCATAGACTAAAATATATTTTTTGATTCGTGTGGGACTGCTGGTATTTCTTAACGCATATATAAATAATCCACAAGTGCATGGAATTACCGTTGTAGCACTTCACCCTGAAAGTATTCAGGATATCGTATTTTTCACAGGGAACGGAGGTAAGTAGAGGGTAGAGATGGATTTATATTATTATCGGGTCTAAGTTTAGATAAACTCTACTTCTACTTGCTCACTTCGGGCACCGCTTAATACCTGGTCTACCAGGCATTGACGGCCTATAGCTCTACGTCATACCCGAACGTGAGGGATTACAAGGGACGGACAGGGCTGTCACCACTTGCCGCCTACCCCTCAACCATGGAGTACGAGGCAAACGAAGATAGCCTCTAGCCTAGACATCACGTCTACACTATCGACTACAACTCCAGTGCGTTAACAAGGGTTATCCATCTTTATCAGGGCCCTTCTACTAGAACATTCGCCGCAAGGGCGAACGACGATCCCACAAACAAGTAAGGATAAAGATTAACTAATCAATAGACTTTATACAAAAAGAATCACGAACACTCACTTAGCGGAAAGCTCCGTTGAGGCACAGATGTTCGTCGAGGTACAAACTCAAGGAGACACCGACAAGTCCGGCTCTCCCCTGTATTCTCCCTCACATCTCTCCCGAATATCTCTACTAGCTATCTAGGGCCTAAGCCCTTGGAATGAAAGTCAAGTGTGGTGCTCTTGATCCTTGGTGTCGTGTTGTGAGAGGAGGGTGCCCCTCTACTTATACAATGAGTAAGGCAGTGTTGGAGGCTATAATTGGCACAAGGACCGAGCTGCACTGCCTTTGCATGGAGCCATGCCACCGCCATTCGAAGGGGCGACAGAGAGGCACCAAGTGGGGGGGGGGGGGGGGGGGGTGACCCTAGGGGTCAGTCGACCCCTGAATAGGCCCTCTCGCCACTACCTTCGCATGGTGAGCTCTAGAGTGGGCCTAGACTGCTCCTCGATCGGTACTTCGCCCAGATGCTTTGATTTGATGGGCTTTTTTCTATTTATTTTTTTTGCACTAATCAATGCCGAGAAGCGCCTTTTGGTGCATTCTCCCATGTATTTGTGTATATGTCCTGCAAAATAATAATCTTCCAAATACATGCAGAACTTGGTCAGTGGTAAATGCATATGTGTTTAAGTTTGTTAATTTCTCCCCTTTTATGTCTTAATTGGCAGTTGGATTTGGTCGTTAAGAACCGCCAACAAGCTCCCCCACACTGAGCCCTTTGCTCATCCTCGAGCAAAGCTTAGAGATAAAGGTAATCATGAGCACAACATCCTAAGATATATGGCTTACATGAAAGTTATTCCAACACATTCTTTATACAAGTGGGATATATGGCGTTAGCTAACATGTTTCCTTGGGTTGTTGAAAAGTGGAATAGTTCTCAAACCAAAGTTATCTTCCTAATTTCACATCTTGGCAACTTGGAGTTTGAAAGTTTTTCTTAAGAAAAGCATAATTCACCTTATGTTCCTCAAGTGGCTCCTAACCACCCCGCTGCTACTCGATGGCCACCTCCACACCACACTAAGCCAAAGAGGAGAGCGGAGAAGGACAAGGGAGGAAGATCACCCACCAGAGCCGCCCGAGCTCGTCGGAGAAGATGATGGCACCCCAATCGTCTTCCTCGCTGTTGCTGCTCATCATGGCACCGCTCTAACTTGCCACTACACCAACCTGACACTGCCCCACTAGCCTATCCTCCCCACCACTATGGTGAGCCCTGCTGCCCTCCACTGTCCACCATCATAGGCACCTGCCATGGCCACCATCGCATTCCTCGCACTTGGAAGGCCTAAGGCCTCACCTTTGGCCATCACAAGACCAACACACGCATGCACTCATGCACGAGCCAAGGTACGGCCTTGCCAAGCCCTTGTGGCTCGGGAACGCTAGTGCTCTGCACTGCACCCGCACATGCCCTCCATGGTTGTACGCTACCAGTGAGAGTGCATGCCCATGGTGCGCACGTTCTCGACGATGCAGGTCTCCTCGCAAGCCGAGGATTGACCGTGAGTGTTCGCCATAGCCACACGAGCTTCGCTGTCTTGATGGTTGAGGCCCTACCCTACCCTAAACCCCACGCCATCGAAGCCGCACCTTCACTGGAGCTCTATCATGCCCTATCCATGGAGTAGACTCTGCCATGGAAATTGGTCATCAGTGCCACCCCTTTTGCCTCTCCAGCGACCTCAATTGAGTGAAAAGGGAGCCCTTCGGATCCAACTGCGCATGCTGCAGCACCACCACACGTGCCACTGTCCGCCACCCGCCGTTCACCACGGCTAACCTCTCCGACGCCCCAAGGCACCACCTTGGTGCCCTTAGCTGTTTGCCTGAGCACGGGGAAGCCCTAGGAGGCCATAGCCACCCCGTGTTGGTATTTCTTAACGCAAACAGAAATAATCAGCAAGCGCATGGATATACCATTGTAACACTTCACCCGAAAGTATTTAGGGTATGGTATTTTCCCAAAGGAACGGATGTGTAGAAGTCTCTTAGCTAGATTGCCCAAGATAACAAGAAGGAAGTACTGAAGAAAGGGGGCATGGCTGTAGTAAAAAATGAAAAAGATGAATTAATCCCACAATGAACAGTCACAGGATGGCGGATGTGTATTGATTACCGAAAACTTAACAAGGCAACAAAGAAAGACCACTTCTCGTTACCCTTCATCGATGAGATGTTGGAACGGCTTGCAAAGCATTCTTTCTTCTATTTCCTTGATGGATATTCAGGTTATCCTAATGATCAAAGCAAAACTACTTTTACTTGTCCCTATGGAACTTATGCTTATTGTAGGATGTCCTTCGGATTGTGCAACACTCCAACTTCGTTCCAAAGGTGCATGATGTCTATTTTTTCTGATATGATAGAAGAAATCATGGAAGTTTTTATGGATGGTTTTTCTATTTAAAGAAAAACTTTCAATGATTGCTTAGAAAATTTAGACAAAGTTTTGCAAAGATGTGAGGAAAACCACTTAGTCCTTAATTGGGAAGAATGTCATTTCATGGTTAGAGAGGGCATAGTACTTGGACACTTATGTCCGAACATGGGATTGAGGTAGACCGAGCTAAGATAGAAGTAATAGAACAACTACCTCCTCCTACAAATGTCAAAGGGGTATGAAGTTTCCTTGGTCATGCGAAATTCTATCATCGTTTTATAAAAGATCTCTCATATTGCTAGACCCCTTACAAATTTGTTATCCAAGGATGCTCCCTTTGAGTTTGATGATGAGTGTTTAAATGCTTTTCAAATCCTTAAGAAAGCACTCACCTCTGCACCAATCATTCAACCCCCCTGATTGGTTGCGGCCTTTTAAAATCATGTGTGATGCTAGTGATTTTGCTATGGGGGTAGTTTTGGGTCAAACAAAGGATAGAAAGCATCATGCAATTTCTTATGCTAGTAAAACCCTATCAGGACCTCAACTTAATTATGCAACAACTAAAAAAGAGCTCTTGGCTATTGTTTCTGCTATTGACAAGTTTAGATCTTACTTAGTAGGAGCAAAGGATATTGTTTACACTGATCATGCTACTCTAAAATATCTCCTTACTAAGAAAGATGCTAAGCCTCGGCTTATAAGATGGATCCTTTTGCTCCAAGAATTTGATCTAGAAATTAAAGATAAGAAAGGAAAAGAAAATTCTGTAGCCGATCACTTGTCAAGAATGCAGTTCGAGAATCCACAGGAGTTGCCCATCAATGATTTTTTATGGGACAACATGCTCCTAAAGGTCATAGGATCTGACCCCTGGTATGCGAATATTGTTAATTTTATGGTTGCAGGTTATGTACCACTCGGGGAGAATAGGCGAAAACTCATCTATCAAAGTGCCCCCACCTATGGGATGAGCCATACCTCTACCGAGTCTGCTCCGATGGACTACTCAGGAGGTGTGTTCTGACTGAGGAAGCAACCAAGATCATTGAAAGATGCCACTCATCACAATATGGAGGACATTATGGGGCATTCCACACTAATGCTAAGATCTAGCAAAGTGGATTCTTTTGGCCAACCATGTACGATGACACCAAAAACTTCATATGGACGTGCACCCCATGTCAGAAATACGGGAGTATCAATGCAAGAGATGCCATGCCACTCACCACCAATCTCTAGTTAGAACTCTTTGATGTCTAAGGAATCGACTACATGGGACCATTTCCAAAATCTTGGTAGTGCGAATACATTCTGGTGGCAGTCAACTATGTCTCAAAGTGGGTTGAAGCTTTACCATGTCGAGCTGCAGATTCCAATAATGCCAAGAGGATGTTTTTAGAGAGCATCTTTCCATGCTTTGGAGTTCCACGTATGGTAATTAGCGATGGAGGTCCTCACTTCATTGATAGAAAGTTCCAATGCTTCTTATCTGATCATGGGGTCCATCATAACATCGTGACCCCATATCTTTCTCAAACTAGGGGACAAGCAAAAATGTCAAACAAGAAATCAAGAATATTCTATAGAAGACCGTTAATGAAATGGGGACAACATGGAAGGACAAGTTACACGAAGCACTATGGGCATATATAATAGCCTATAAAACACATCTTGGAATGTCACCATATCAACTCGTCTATGGGAAGACATGTCACTTACCTGTCGAGTTGGAATTCAAAGCACATTGGGCCATAAAAAGGTGGAACATGGACTTTGAAGCAGCTGGGAAGAAAAGAAAAATGCAACTCTCTGAGTTAGAGGAATGGCGAGAAAAGACATATCATAATGCAAAACTCTACAAGGAGAGGATAAAAAGGTGGCATGACAAAAGATTAAAAAAGAAGGAATTCAAACCAGGTGACAAGGTGTTGTTTTTCAACTCTAGAGTGAAGTTGTTCGGAGATGAGAAACTACAAAGCAAGTGGAAAGGACCTTACAAGGTAATTAGCACATCGTCTCATGGAGCAGTGACACTTCAAAATGACAAAGGTACGCTTTACAAGGTAAATGGTCAGTGTTTAAAAGTTTTCCATGACACACAATTGTCAGAAGAAGAATTGGATATAATTAACTTTATATAATTTAAATAACAATTTCAATTCAGCTCTTCTTCTTTGCCCCGTGAAAAAACTTAAAAAAAATCATCATGTTTTCTTGCTAAGCTATCTATACAATCGAATAAAGTATTGCTAAGGTCTCTCTAGTCTTTTGTTGGTGCTTGTTTCCACATGTTGTTTATGCAAGGTAACAAAATTCAAGTGTGTGGGAGGCAAACCTCCCAAGCAAAGTATGACATCGACAAATGATGAAAGAACCACAACAAAGGTAGGCCAACCTGTCTTGGGTCTGCTAACCTTACACTTCGTCCTTGGCCAAGTTTACCAACAACTAGCTTGGGGGAGAGGCACCCCCGTGTATCTAGGTAAGTATTTTGTCCTTTTATTCTAGTTTCTTTTAAATAGTTAAAAAATAAAAACAAAATAAAAAGAGTGTGTCTAGTTTACTTTAATTTCTTTTAAGAGCTAAATAAATAATAAAGACTCTGAGGACAATCTCTTAAAATAGAAATGATGAATAGTTGCTCTGGTGTAATTCCTTTTAAGTACCTAGTTTTTAGCCTTGACTTCTCCCGAGTTTTGGATAAGATTGTTTTGATATAAGGATTTACTCTGAACCTAAAACTCGTGGGTAGCATATGCTTGATCTAAGTCTAGGTAATTGACGGATATGATATGAGAAAGTCTAAGCTACTATTTATCTTATTCCAAGTGACATTAAAGTTCTAGAGATTTCTTAAAAAAAAACAAAAATGCTACATGGTGAGTTCCTGTATGACAAAACTTGAATTCCCACTAGAGCCATACATGTTATTTAGGCTAGGAAAACTCCACATATATGCTGCTTGTAATTGCATTGAGTTTTGTCAAGCTTTGTTGACCCTTATGAAAGGTTTATCATGCTCTTAAAATCAAGATCACATACACACCACCAAAATATGCACTACTCCTACACTGGGGGTAGGCGCAAAAACATGCTTGATCCACCCAAAAATGTTTTACTCCTACATGGGGTTGAACACAAATAAATGCTTGTTAGGTTTTCCATCCACCAAATCAATGCTCCAAGTTCTTGTAAGCTATCTCTCAAAGTTTTGTTGCAGAAAAGAGACATGGGGCTATGCAAAAGTTATTCATAAAAAAGAGAAAAGAGAAAAAAAGAGTTGAAAAAATGAACACAAAAGTTTTTGAGATATTTAAAACAATGGGTACTTAGATGCCCGCTTGAAAAAAGAAAGAGATGAATAAGATAGCCCCCTGCTCTCTAGCGAATGTTTTCAAGTTTCAAAAGAGAGATATGTTTTTAAGAAACATAGTAAAATTAGGTTAGCCCCCATATATTCACCTCATATATCCACACACATGCACATCTTGATTTGATTGTATGACTCAACTCTCTTTGGATCCATTGTTTGACTTTACAATATATGTATTGCAAGTATGCTCTTTTATGCTATCTCCACTCCTATGAGCTCTACATAAGTCTTAGTGGTAGGAAGAGAAAAGGCAGAACATCTTTATTGCCTTGGTGAGGATCCACAAATACCGCATATATTGAGAGATTTGAGAGTGTCATACAATGGAATCTCTGAGTTTTATTTTAAAACTTTTAAAAACTCTGAAACAATTGTGAAACAAAGAATGACATAGTGCTTGACTTGATTGTTCTGTCTTTCATTTACTCAAGACCCAAGTGAAGGCTAAGAAGCCTCATAGTTGAAGGTAAGATGGGTAAGTTTGAAAGTCAGAACAGTTTATTCTAATCCAGAGGAGAATTTTTGATTGAATGCATGTGTGCTTTTGAGGCATGAAAACATTGTAGCAACTCCTGATCTATTGCTGAGTTTAGCTTTGCTTAGGGACTAGCAAAGGTTAAGTGTGGGGCAGCTTGTTGGTGGTCCTTAACATCAATCATAAACCATCAACATAACCTACATAAACACTTAATTCCATAGGTCTAGGGGTTTAAACTATTAAATTCCATGAGTTTTGCTGAATCTGTGTTCTCAGCAGCGTTTATTCAGAAAACCACCAAGGTGGACCTAATCGTTAAATTTAATCATATTTATACGTGATGAAAACAACTTCAGAAGAGTCCAGAAGGCACTAGAAGGAATCTCACCGAAGCAGACCTCGAGGGGCTACCATGTGGGGCTGGCTGGCCTATGGGACCCATGGGCTAGCCTCCCCTCCATCGTCGGTTCTTCCACCGCCTCCTAGATTGTATCTACGCCGTCCTTTTAAGTCGGTTTGATTCAAGGGTTCAGAATGGACGCTGCCCCCCTATAAATACAACCCTATACCCCCCTCCCTGAGGCTATCCTAAAACCCTAATTCATATCCTCATATTAGGATCTGGGCATCAAGAGAGATTAGTCCTCTAGTTAGGATCTATTCTTTGTACACAATAGAGATAGAGTAAGGGAAGAGTTTGGGGGAAGTACTGGCCTATCAGTGCTACCTCTACAGCTTATACTTTGGTGGATCTGGGCTTCTCCAAGTCTACATCTGAGATACTTCTGGTAATTGATTTCTATTTAAAGTAAGTTTTATGCTCTTTTGTTCATGGGTTCATAGTTCTTTTGAGTACTCTAGTTCTTGCTAGCTAGATTAGAGTAGTAATCGTTAGCATAAGCGTGGTGCTTAGGCTATCGGCTACCTGTGTTTGCTCCCTACTCCCTAGTTGCGTGGTAGTAGTGGGTGGTGATAGCTCCATCTATCCTCTGTAGTCCACTCCGAATTGAGTAGGTTCTTAAATTAGTAGGACCATAGTCGCATTAGTAGGGTTATCTATTAGCGATGCTTTACTATCTAAGCGGCATCCTGAAGTGAACACTAGAATCATAAGCCTTGCTTTGCATAGGGTCATAACCATAGGAATCCTCTCTACTCATATCTTAAACCTTGACTGCTATCCCTGGACAAACTAGTGTTTAGACGACATACACACATTTCCCTATGGATACGATACTCGATAATACTCTGGGTGAAAACTACTTTGATACTCATGCGCTTGCGGATTTTGTCTCTGTGTGCCTCCGTCGGTGTCAGCACTAATGTAATAAAGCACATGTTGTATCAGCCAATTCTTCATGGAAGGATGGGCAAATGGGCATACACACTAATTGAATATGACATGATTTTTGAGCCATTGAAAACATTGAAAGGTCAAGTTCTTACTAATTTTATTGTTGAGCATGGTATTGATTTAGATGATGATTATCTTACTCTTGCTCCATGGAAACTTTACTTTGATGCATCGATTTGTAAAGATGGCCAAGGTGTTGGCATTATTATTGTTTCTCCCAATGGTGCTGAAATTGGGATGTCAAGCCGGTTAGATTTTTATTGTACAAGCAATCAAACTGAATATGAAGCTCTCTTATTCAGGTTGATCATGTTGCATTCCATGGAGGTAAAACATGTAGAAGCTTATTGTGATTCTTTGCTAGTGGTACAGCAAGTTGCTGGTGAATTTCAATGTTTAGAAGGATCACTAAGAGTTTGCCTTGATGCTTGCCTTAATATTATTGATTATTTTGCCAAATTCTGAATTTGTCATATTTCAAGGCATAAAAATGAAAAGGCCAACATGTTAGCTCAATAATCATCTAGCTATGACGTTGGTAGGTGTAATTTTCATGTTCAAGATTAGCCGATGCATGAAAATTTAAGTTTTTCCTGTGTAGGTACAAACTAGTTTGCTAAGTCGACTACCCCAGTCGGCTTAGCTGACTCCTTGTCAGTAGGAGCCCAATCGGCCAAGCCAACTGCCCTAGTTGGCTAGGCTGACTCCTCCAAGTCGGCTAAGCCAACTGACCCAGTCGGTCAGCCGACTCCCCTATGGCCAGCTCGGCTATTTTTCCTAAAAAGCTCCTGGCCTAGCATAACATCCAGTGATGTTGGGGCCGATTTAGAAGATTGGAGGACTCCCTTGCTAAGATATTTATGTGATCCAAGTGCTAAAATTGATAAAAGTGTTCGGCGGAGCGCTTTCAAGTATGTGTTGCATAATGATGAGCTCTATCGAAGAACCGCCGAAGATTTGTTGCTCAAGTGCTTGGGATCAGATCAAGCAAAATTAGCTATGGGAGAAGTCCATGAAGGCATTTGTGGTACGCATCAATCGGCCCCGAAGATGAAGTAGTTATTGCGTAGAGCCAGTTTCTATTGGCCTACTATGATGGCCGATTGTTTTAATTACTACAAGGGATACGAAGAGTGCTAGAAGTTTGGAAATATTCAACTTGTGCCTGCTGCTATGCTTCATCCTATCATCAAACCATGGCCTTTTCATGGTTGGGGGCTAGACTTCATTGGCCAAATACATTCCCATCTTCAAAGGGATATCATTTTGTGTTGGTTGCTATGGATTACTTTACGAAGTGGACCGAGGCAGTTCCTTTGAAGAATATGACACACAAGGAGGTAATTGAGTTCATCATTGAGCATATTATTCATAGATTCGGCATCCCTCAAACATTAACTACAGATCAATAGACATCATTTGTGTCTAAAGAAGTGAGGGAATTTGCCAAATTATATAAGATCAATTTGTTCAATTCATCTCCATACTATGCTAAAGCTAATGGCTAGGCTAAGTCTAGTAATAAGACTTTGATCAAGCTTATCAAGAAGAAGATTGAGGAAAATTCAAGGAGGTGGCTTGAAGTTTTGTCTGAAGCTCTATGGGCACATCGCATTTCAAGGCATGGTGCTACAAAAGTTACTCCTTTTGAGTTGGTATATGGTCAAGAGGCCATGTTGCCTATCAAAGTAAATTTGGATGCATATAGGCTTGCTAAACAAAATGATTTATTTGCTGTTATCTATCATGATTTGATGATGGATAATATAGATGAGGTGACTCATGTAAGATTAAAAGCTCTCAAGGAAATAGAGAAAGACAAGGCTCGAGTTGCCAAGGCATACAACAAGAAAGTCAAGAGCAAATTCTTCCAAGTGAAAGAATTAGAGTGGAAAACCATACTTCCAATTGGATCGAAGAGCAATCAGTTTGGCAAGTGGTCACCAAATTGGGAGGCACCTTGCAAAGTGATCAAATTCATATTTGGTAATTCCTATCTGCTAGAGATATTGCAAGGTGAACTTCTCACAAGTGCAATCAATGGGAGGTATTTGAAAAAGTACTTTCCAAGTGTTTGGCAAGAAGCCTAAGCGCTCTCTAAACAATGGCCGATACATGTATCACACTTAGAACAAAAATAGCCGATGTATACATCGCCCTTAGCCACTAAGCAGCTGATGAGATGGGTATCATCGCTGTTTGGTTTTTGAATAGTGTTTTTAGGTTCATGTATCATTCACCTAAAAATAGGGGGCATATGTTGACACTCAAATTGGGCCCAAGCCAATTTAGATAGGCCCATGATAGTTTTGGCCCAATTTAAGGAAAACTCCATAAAGCGACACAATACTAGTACCACATTGGTTTTCCTATGGGATAAGACCACCCCTACCCCTTATAGAATAAGGGGTACATGGCCGATTGAGTTCCCATCTATCCAATCATTAAAAAACCAATCTATCAACTCCTTTTACCCCTTTACTCCTCTCTCAACCCATCCTTGCTGTTCATTGAGTTTTGTGGCAAGATTCAGTGGCATCCTAGGTGGCGTTGCAGGTCCTAGGAGATCCTCTATGTGTTCCTCCCTGACGGGTCTTCTCGGGAGAAGTTTGGGAGCGTTTTCAGCCAAGAACGGGCTCTACATCGGCCTTATCGGTCTCTAGATCAGTTTGATCGATTACGCTGCATTCTTGCTACATTGCAGGTTGATTTGCAACTTCTTTGGGCATCAAAGGCCCTACTGGTGTGTTGGCTTGGGGTCATCTTTAGCGTCAACACAAAGTCACCACACTGTTGGTATTTCTTAATGTTTATAGAAAGAATCCGCAAGCATACGGAATTACCGTCGTAGCTTTCACCCGGACGTACTTAGGGTATCATATTTCCACAGGGAACGGAGGTATTTCTTCTAGCTAATTCGTCCAAGGACAACACAAGGATAGCTGATAAGGGTAGAGAAGGATTCTTATGGCTTAGGGTCTAAGGTTAGATAAACTCTACTTCTACTTGCTCACTTCAGGCACCGGAGCGCACCTGATCTGCCAAGCGAAACCGGCGTATGGCTCTACGTCGTATCCGAATGTGGGGGGTTATGAAGGACGGACAGGGCAGTCACCACCTACCGCCTACCCCTCAACTAGGGGATTCGAGGCAAATGAAGGTAGTCTTTAGCCTAGACACCACGTCTACGCTATTGACTACTACTCTAGCGTCAGCTAGGAACTCCATCTTTATCTAGATTGCTCTACTAGAGCATCCTCCATGGGGATGGACGACGAACCCACAAACAAGTAGGAGTATAGCTTAACTACTCAAATACTTGATGCCAAAAGAATCACGAATACTCACTTAGCGGGAAATCCCGTTGAGGCACATGTATTCATCGAGGTACTAGGTAGGGAGACACTAACAAGCTTGGCTCTTCCCCATACTGTTTCCTCACATCTCTCCCTATTTCTCTTCTGGATCTTGCTAGCGCCTAAGCCCATGGAGTGATGCTCTTGCTCTTGCTCTTTGATGCTGTTGTGCTCTCTTATGTGTTGTTCAAATGAGGGGGAGGTGGCCTCCTTTTATAGGTGGAGATGAGGGGGTTCCATGTAAATATGCTTGATCCCATATGGAAGGAGCAAACTAACCTCAAAACCTCATGGAGGTACATTGAACCTAGCAATCACCTTGACACCGATGTTGGGTAAGGCAGTATGTGTCAACCGACCAAAGCTAGGGCCAAACGGGTCAGGTTGGTGTGCGGGCACACCCAGGGTGTGTCCGTACCCTAGCTAGCGCGCCTGACCACCGCCTTGCTCTGGTGGGCTCCTGGTTGGGCTTGGACCTCTACCACATCGGTGCTCAGCCCAATTTCTTTTGTTTAGTGGGCCTTCTCTTGATTCCTTTGCGCAAGGTCTGCTTTACGCTTCTCTGGATTGTGCCTTTTGGTATGGTTTCCTTTATTTTCCATGGATATGTCCTGAAAATAAATCAACTCTCCAAAACTTATGGAATATGTTAGTGTAAGACGCTATTTACTAAGTTTGGTGTCTTGTTTGAATGGATTTTATATAATTGTTCATGGTAAAAATGTGAGTTAAGGACCGCCAACACACACCAATCATGACACGTGGAGGAGGCAATGATGACCAAAATTCAAATGTAAAAGTATAATAACTTTTGGCTTAAATAAAGGAGAAGTAAGTGACTATACCCCCATGGGTCCCAAAATTAATATAATTTTAACAAGTGCTAATTCAAATCATCTTCAGTTAAAAAATTACTTTTTTGTTTCAAATCGGAAGTCATTTTAACTTTTATATACTAAATAGGTTCTACTGTGTAGCCAAATATATGTTATATCAAGATATATAATAAATACTATATATATAATAGTCAGACGACCTATAATTTAAAATAATAGGACTACTAATATTTACATAAGTATTGATATTGTTTTCTAGAAATTTAGTTAAATTCAAAATATCTTAATCTAGATGAAATCTAGAGCTGTATTATTGTATACTAGCAAATATGTCTGTGTGTTGTCATGGGGATGGGAATCCTGATCCTCCATCAGGTGATGATAAATATCGTTTTGGTGGAGTATGACACAACGATCCAGTTTCAGATCAAAAGACCCGAACCCTGCAACCTTAGCACCACGACTCCTCTAGTTATCAACCGTGTCACCAAACAAGTTGACCTCGCCAAGAAGGCTAATCCCAACCTGTGAAATGAAGAACACAGGCAAAAACTCGATATGCACCATATGTGAGCCCAGGAAGTCCAATCTCACAAATAGCTACAAATAAGGGTAATATCAAAAGACAATGCTCAATAAATAACGTACTTAATATAAAGGATATAACCTCAAACAGCAAACGGTCGAAAGGCAACTCCGATCTTCGAGTGAAGACTCCAATCCACAGGGACAATTGACTGGTTGATCACAAGCCTAACTCCTCTAGACTAGCAATCTGGTACCTATCCGGGATTTTTCCAAAGATTTAAAAAGTAAAGCAAGCGTAAGTATATGTCGTACTCAACAAATATAACATGGGGTTCATGAGGCTCAAAAGGTTTGACATAGGTCTAACATCATTCAACTTTTAGTTGTCACAATTTTAGCATAAGAGTAGCAATAAGTTGTTTCAATCCCAAAGTAAAACACATGATCAATGTAAACATGAATAATGAATAGCATGAACAGATAATTCATAGTGATCATCTATTCCATAAATGTTCCAAGGCCACTCGTGACCGTGAGCACGGCTAATATACCAGTTTTACACTCTACAGAGGTTGTACACATTCACTGTGAGTCATGATACCCATGTGCCCAGGTTGATTATTCCCAAAACACTTCCAAGGTGAGCAGGCAGGGTTCACTATAAAGCCTTTCAAAGGTTCATCTAACAAGTTAGGGCCATTAGATTCACTCGGCAAATAGATGTAGAGCCCCCCTTCCCGATGACACATTGACGCGTAGCCTATACATATGGGGACAGAGGCCGCACTATACCCGATTTGTCAAGCCATTCTTACGCCAATAAAGGTAACCACTAACAAGCTAGAAAAAAGGTCCTCATACTGAGCTAAAGCTAGAGCCAGGTAGCCCTCACAGCTGTATTGTAAGTCCTAGATGATCACTTACAGATAAGTCCTTAGGGAGAGGAATCTGAAGCATTTAGGAAGTAGCTAAACACTCCAGTCCCCTTTTTCCAAGTTGCTAAAAACTCATATTTTAATGTTTATTGCATATGCCATTAGTCAAGTTACAAGATCATGATTTAATTTGAGCACTAGCAACGCTACCCAATGCATATCCCATATGAGACAAGGTATAAGTTCAATTCTAGAGAATCCCTATCAAGGTGACACATGCAACATAAATTAAATGTATTAAAGTTGATAGGAAACAAGGATAATCCCATGCTATACTTGCCTAAAACTTAGATCCTTCATCTGTTGGTTCATAACCTCCAAAAAACTACTTGTTGATCACCACGTAAAACTCATCGACTGGACATAACCATAAAGCACAACACAAGCATCCGAATAAACATGCATAGCATTCAAATATTGCTATATTAGAACAATACACCAATCAGTGAAAAATGGTTTGAAAACAAATCTACGCGTTGCTACGAACACACAAACGCAAAAAACACTCTAATCGGAGTTATGGTGAAAAAGATACATCTACCGATAGATTTGCTTCGAAAAGAAACTATAAGCTTTATTTATTTTAGCTATATAAAACATGTATAAGATACTTCAGAAAAATACCTTAATTGAGTTAAATCAAAGTATACTTGATTTAGAAAAACAAGGTAAAACTAATCATATAATTGACCAAGGTGAAAAGCCTAAGTTACTTTTAATTAGAAAAATCCAATTGCATAATCATTATTCAAGTTAGGCATTAAACTATAAAATTCTAGAGCTCTTGATATGAAAAACATTGATACTAATGCATAGATTATGTCGTTATGAATCTAACACAACTTGAACAGGTCAAATCAGAGTTAAAACAGGGAAGATATGGCCTAACGAAGATAGTGGCAATTTTGTAAATAGATGGAACTTGATTTTTGAATTTAAAATAAATAAAATCCAATTTTAAATCTGCCCAAGGACTATGGGTATTATTTCATAAAAAGGCAGGGGGTCTTTAGCAAAACTGCAGGGACGACGGGTTCAAACTTAAAAACTTGCAGGGGCTCTTTTGCAAAATGTGCCAGGCGAAGGGGTACGGTGAGATCTGGACCGTTGGATCTAAAGTGGACAGTGCAGATTAAAACGAGGAGGGAGAGGGAAATGTCTGACAGCCATAATAGTGTCAGGTGTGGCGGCGCCATGGTTGGGGAGCTCGCCTCCTCGTCGAAACGATAATTTCAGCCTTGGATTTCAACGGGAAAAACATGGGGACGCGTAGCGCGGCCTTGCGAACTTGGCCACGGGGTTCGCAGGGGTTCTCGGTGGCCAAACACGGCGGCACACTGCGGAGCGGAGCAGCGGTGGCAGCGTTGCGACGATGAGAGCACACGCACGGAAGAGAGCGAGGGAGAGGACGGGATAGGGTCCGGCAGCTTCCTTACCTCAACGCGAAACTCTGGTGATGGTTCTCGTCGACGCGGGAATGCCAACGAGGGAGATCGACGATGGCGCTGCGAGCTCACGATGATGGCTATGGTGACGACGCGACTAGGGCTCAGGTGGTGGCAAAGGCTGCTCCTAGAGCTCGAGATGGAGGCGGCGGCCTTCGGTATATATGGTCAAAAGTGACTTAGGACGCAAGGCAATGGGAGGAGGCGTGGGCAGCGCGGTCTCCTCGGTGACTGTGTCCGTCGTGGAGACGAGCTGAAGGAGGGAGATGGCGCTGACATGCGGGCCCGAGGTGGTAGTGGCATGGAGCGTGGGGCCGGTCAGTCAGAGGGAGAGAGGAGAAAGGGGGCGCGACCGACGCTGTGCTGGGCCGGTGCGAAGCTGGGCCGTGCATGGATGAGTGGCTGTGGAGAGGGAACGGGCCACGCGGGAAAGAGGAGGGAGCAGGTCGGCTGGCCGCTGGGCTGCACGGCTTGCTGGGCCGGCTG
The DNA here is from genome assembly GCF_019320115.1 of Miscanthus floridulus. Classification (NCBI taxonomy): domain Eukaryota; kingdom Viridiplantae; phylum Streptophyta; class Magnoliopsida; order Poales; family Poaceae; genus Miscanthus; species Miscanthus floridulus. The sequence goes on along the minus strand of NC_089593.1, from coordinate 31,327,498 downwards.
GGCTAGAAGAGAGGTAGAAGAGTTTTTCCTTTTCATAATCCTTTTCTATTTTGTTTTCAAAACCAAATTCAATTATGAACCAAATACAAGTTCAAATAGAGTTTTAAATATACTTTTCTACTCAAATAAAAATGGTAATTTTGGTAAGTTTTCAAAAATAATTTTTACAACTTTTTAAACTCTTTTATTTTCCAATTCTCTTTTTCTTTCTTTTCTTTTACTTCAAAGCCATTTTTAATTTCATTCTCAAAAGCATTTTGAATTCATTTTGAATTTTGGATTCAACCACTCATTGTAATAATTCAAATGCACCGGCATGTATGCACATCCATGTTGCCACTCCTTATGATTAATTTTAATAAAATAAAAAATATTCCTTTTCCTATATTTCATGTGCACAAAAATTTGAAATTAAATCGATTTAACTACATTTCCAAAGTAGGAAATTTTAGGGTGTTACACCGATCTTCTGTCAGGTGATGATAATTATTGTTTTGGTGGAGTACGACACAATGATCCGATTTCATATCAAAAGACCCGAACCCTGCAACCTTAGCACCACGACTCCTCTAGTTATCAACCGTGTCACCAAACCGGTTGCCTCGCCAAGAAGGCTAATCCCTTCCTGCGAAACGAAGAGCATATGAAAAAATTTGAAAGTACACAGCTCAAAATATGGGACAAACTGCAGATGTATGATTAAGATCATGAATGTGAGGTTTCACAAACTGAAAAATGGCAACTATGAATGACAGATTGTTCTAAGCAAAACTAAAAACATAATGACGGCGGCGGTGACTAATTATAAAGGTCTAAGGGTCGTCGCTCCCCCTAGACCTGCCCCCAAATGGCCTAAAAGATGATACATGGCCCAACGGACCAAAGACGGTGACGCGACACCCTGACTTGTTTCAACGATTTTCATTGATTCCTGTGGAATTTGAACCTCAAACCAATGCCATTGGTTAGCTCATGGAATTAGTTGTCTGTCCATATGTGGATTGTCGAAAAGGGAGTCTAGATGAGTCCTAGACGTCCGTTTCATCACATACTGGTCTTAAAAGCCGAGGCAGACTCGAAGTTGAGTTGGGTTAGGCCTCTAGCTTGTGTTGGATGTCCTTGCTAGGCTTCTCCGCCTTCACACCTTTCTCCATGTTCATAAGCAAAATAACATCATTAGGTAGTAATCTATTTTCAAAACTATAAAAACGATCGTTTGAGAACGAGCTCATCTCTAAATTTAATTGGTGCATTTAAGCTCGGGTCATTAGACCTTGCATAACGGTTGAAGGATCAGCGGGTGCATCCGAAGGAGTGATGTCCTCATCACGTTGTAACAGTATAAAAAATTATGAAATGTTCATGAAAAACGACGATGTGAATGATACATATTTATATTAGGGTTTTTGGTTTGAGGAATCAATTCATCTTAAATAAGGTGGTCCGTCACTGAGTCCATTCATCAAATTTAGTCGATGACTCAGTTTCTCATACTAGTACTAATTATTAGTTTATGAGAAATGTACATCAACCTATTTCATTTGACAAACCAAAAACAAAAGAGTGAAAAATGAGCAGACAATGGATTAAATCATTCCTCAAACTAAGCACCCTATATAGGTTTTATCCTTTCTATAAAATTTAAAAGCTAAAATTATTTTATAATGGACATGACATCCATAATACAAGTTAATACTGGTAGTATTATAAACAATATCCTATTAAACCTGTTCGAGTTAAAATTCAATCTTGATAGATTTTTCTCTCGTTGCAAACCACATAAATATTTAGATGTGGATATATCATAACTTTGATTGTCAAACTATCCATGTGCTGCTATTGTTAAATATTGAGGTCCATTGCTTTTTTAAGGACCCATAAAAATATGTAATTCTAATATCTGATTTAGTTGCCGACTTGCTCGCTTCGCTGAAATTTGGCTGATGCTGCTGCTTATGCTGATTTGTTGTGAGAGAAAAATAATGGCTGTGTTCGGCTGGTATAAAAAAAACACTGTAGCTGCTGAATTTTACTGTTCACAGCTGAATTTGTGAGAGAAAAATACTGTTCCGGATGAAAAAAGAAGCGGATCAAGCCGGGTTTGGGGTCAGCCGAACAAGCCCAATGTTCTTTTGATGAAAGTACTGTTGAAGGGGTGCTGAAGAACAGAGACTTTATTAAACAACAAACTATTAAAAATCTCAGTTTATAGTTTAATTAGTTAGACGAACAGCTGATTCAGGTTTTACTTAAAAATAAATTGTCTTTAATCAAACTGCATCAACAAATTGATGGTGAAAATATTTGTTTCTTAGAGAGGGATTAATTAATGATTCAAAGATCGATAATATTGTATTTATTGTTTTTTACTGTTTATGGGGAAAATAAAAACCATCGGAGTGGAGAAACATGTGTAGGGAAAAATTCGAACGAAGCAACAAAGCAGTTACGGGTAACTGAACATGGAAAGGGACTTGGAGAAAACAAGACCAAAAGTGAAACAAAAAGACGCGGAAACAAACTCACTCAGAAAACAAAAACAAAAACGACCGAACAACTCAAGCGTCACCATAAAACCAATGGACAGAACGAAAAAAACAAAACAAAAGACACTGAACGGACTCATGAAAAAACAAAAATATTTGAATTTAAAATAATTTAGTTTGGTCGTTTTCCCTTTGTTTTTACAGATTTTATATTTTTTCATTTATTTATTCCATTCTCATATAAAGGACATCCAAACCAGGGGCAAAAGAAGGAATTTAGTTTAAACTAGCAATGATTAAGTTCACTTTTGGCCTCTTAAGTATTGGGTTCGTCTAATTTTGACTCATAACTATAAAATTAGCGGGATTGGCCACTGGCCGGCCACCCACACGCGCACCCACATGGCGGTCAATGCTAGCTGGGCAAGGTCAAAACTGCTCCACGTAGGACAAAACAGCTCTGCCTGTGCCTAGGTGCTAAAAATGAACGGTTTTGACAGTTGGGATATCACCAATAGACTGTTTTGTAGTTGAGGGTTAAAATTAGACAAACCCTATAGTTGAGGGTCAAAAGTGGACTTAATCCAACTAGCAAATATGTCCGTGCGTTGCAACGGAGAAAAATAAGTTATCAAATTGTAATGGAAAAAGAGAACATAAATTATGTGTGTATATCCTTTTATATGTTTAGAAGCTACAAAAATATCATAACTTCAATTTTATACTATGTATGCTTTGTTACTGTGACAAAACTGCCCAATTCATACAAATGCAAGTATGGCTGCCCCGTTAAACATGTTGATGCGCACATACTTTCACTTATATAAACCTGGTAGTCCGCCGAGTGTCACGAAAGACCACGGTAAATCAACATCACAACCATGATCGCACGATTAAGCAAATAGACATCATATACATGGAGTTGTAGTGGAAATAATGTTTATAATGAGTTCACAATAATAATACAAGTTTGTGTTTCAAAACCGATTAGTCAAAACAACATAGCTTTCAAATGATTACAATAATATAAGTTCTAAATATATTGCTAGCACACGTGACATCCCCTGACAAAAGCATATAGATAAGCACACTTTATAGAGTCGCCGAGCCCACCAGTGGTTAGCAACTATCTTCAGCAGGCCGAGAACTTCACCTGCAACATGCTGGGATAAACCCTGAGTACTCGAATGTACTCAGCTAGACTTACCCATCATAAACTAAAAATAAAGTGACACAAAGGATCATGCAAGGCTATATAAGTGGAGCTAACTTGACAACATTTTGCATAAAAGCCACTGGTTGAGCTATACATTTTATAATTCGGTAACTAAGTTAATTATAGCTATTTATCTCTAGATTAGCAAATAACCTGTGTCAAACATGTGGTATATCATTTAGTAGCATAACAATAGTAACCATAGCTGGTGTAAGATTTTTATATTCATCAGAACCATCATATTCCATAATCTAATTACTACGATGAAGGGGCTCCGTCAAGTTTCTCACTATCCGGGAGAGACGACGATTCGAATCGATTTCAACCAGCTGGGAATTTCTTCCTAACACAAACCCAAACATACATGCGCTAAGGTAGTCTTAGGTCACCTTTGGTATAACTCAGGTACACATTTCGCGGGTTCGATCAGCGCCACACAACCAGGGACAACTAGCTACCAGGACGATCAGGACTACCCTGCTCTTGGGCTCATGTCTGGCTCCCCGCACATCCTTACTACCATCTAGAGTGCGCACTTTGATAGAACGAGGCCTGGCCTAAGTTGAGCTATTTAGCTTTGCGGTCAGAACGAGTTATCTTGCCAACTAAGTGAGAGGCATATGTTCAAAATGACAAGAGGGCCTCCAACGATGCGGTCCTTAATTGGCACAGATGGAATCACGTGAGTCAACCTACACATAGACTCTGCCCGGCCTCCATTTATTCATCACCCCATGGTTCTGTTTCACGATAGCAAATATAGCCAACCGTGCTCCGTTATCCACCAATATCTCGCAGGTGATAGAAAATCACCCGACTTCTACCGGTCTAAGCATTGCTAAGCATATATTCGATCCTGGACCTACACATGGTTTAAGTTATATTTATAGACAAGGAAGTTATATACATCAAATGTTTCCATTCAACTCCTATAACCTAATGAATCAAACATAAAGGACACAAGTGATATTTGTAAAAACATAGGAGACTTAGAATGCTTCGGGGCTTGCCTAGGATCCAACACAAAGTCAGTTCAGTTAGCTTGCACTATCTTGAGGAACATCTTCCACTCTAGGCATGGACTCTAGAGGTCCTTCCATCTTCGGGATAGGTCCACCAACATTGTCTTCTGGTTCGACTCTATTATCATGTGCTTCATGTCCACGCGTTGTGCATCTAGCGTACCTAGATGAGATGCAACAATGCAAGTGCATGAATATGAATAATGGTAACATAAGATGCATCATATAAAAGCATTCAAGACAAGTATAAGTTTACACCTCAAGATATATGCACTTAGAGTTATTTAACTAAACATCAACCAAGCACAACAGGTGGATATAGCCAGCATATCAAGCACGACATACCCGTTAACTTAAGTTCAGCTATTGCAAACATTTATCAATAAAGAACTAACTAACAAGTTTAGCCAAACAAGAGTAGGCTAAAGCAATCATCTAACCCATGTACAGAAATCTGGACAACAGCACATCAGTCACTCGTTGTAGCCATAACTAGAGTTATCCCAAGCATTTAATAAAAGTGATCGTGGGCTTTCTAGAAAGCTTAGAAAATTGTATACAACTTTGTTATTTACACCTTGAGCTGATACAAAGGTTAACAAGGGTGAAAACACTAACAAGCCGATCTGCTCAAACTAGGACAAAAAACTGACATGAACTTTCGAAATGCATATCCAAAGTTCTATCCATCCAACAAATGTGGTTCTTAACTTTTTAGAAAGCTTATTACGTTAGCTACAACTTTTTTATTATCATCTATGGGTAATTTCATAGCCAAAAGGGTTACACAACACAAAGAAGGCATATCTGTCCAGATTTGGATAGAATCTGCCATTCTACTTTGAACAGCAATAACTAGAGTTCTAGATCATAAAAGGCAGTGATATTAGACATTTTAGAAGGCTTATGAGAATGACTACAACTCTTATAACATCACCAGGAGGTGATTCAAAACTTAGCTAAGCCAAACAACACAATCATTCAGATCTCCACAGAGAGCATGCAAAACCTAACAGGAAAATTGTAAAATCTATAGCTCCTAAACCATTAGGCCTAAAATCTTGAAATTTTAGGACAGGCAAGATAAGGAAATTATCTGCAACTTTTGTATTCAACATATCTATAGAAAACATCATTTTCATCACGAAAATATCACACCACGAAAACTATATATGTAGCCATAACAGCAGAGATACAACTATATGCATTTACCATTTATGTTGCTAACAACTAACATTTTGTTGCTATATATGCAGCTCCATGCAACTCCTAACTATAACCAAGCAATGACATTACCAAGCACCAATTATTAGAAGTATTACATGGCATAAATACAAGCATCTACTAACAAACTTTCATTAGCTTTTCTATATATAAAAACCTATATATTAATTATAAGTGATGTTGCAAACATCTCATTTGAATCTCAAAATTTTTATGAGAGATAGATGATGACAAAACATGAATATTGTACAAATCTTACATGCTTAGATTTTATAGATTAATTATTACAAAAAAGACAAATTGCTAATGCAAGAAAACATGTGAGAGCAAGATAAATCTAAAACACACTATTTTCTGCAAATACATAGCCATATCATGTATCAACATGACACAACAACCTCCTACCAAGATAATGGAACAACATTTTCCATTTTTACACCTTCATAAAAAATTATTACTCATTTAAAACCATTTATCAAGTACTAAACAAGTTAAATCAATAACTCAGCCACACATGCACCAATAAACCTAAATTTTTTACCACAGTACACATATGATATTAGTAGCCTACCATAAAAGTTTCACAGCAATTGGTGCACCCCAACTTTAGAAATGAATTTATTTCTAGAAAACCCTAATTAACATAGATAAATAAAAACAACAAAAACCTTCTACTAACACATGTCATAAGATGACTCCACCACATAGATATACTCTCAAGGATTCCAAAACATCTTTATTTGCTATGGCGGCCACGGTGGCTAGGAAAGGGGGTGGCAGAGGCACAACGTGAGCTAAGGAAGGAGTTGGCATGGTCAGCGGGGAGCGGTGGAGCGCGGAGGCGAGGTGGACGTGGGAGGTGTGGAGCTCCGCCTCGGCGTTAATGGTGGCTGCGCATTCCGGTGCTAAGCAGAGCGAGGATGGGGATGGGGAGGGGCGGCAGCGCAAACTGGGAAAGGCGAAGATATTGTCGACCTAAGCAAGGGAAGGCCGGAGGCATTGGAACAACAACGATGGTAGCTCTGCTTGGCCATCCATGGCCGATGCGTGCTCTGGAGCGGCCAGAGTGAGCACAGTAGGGCTAGAGCGAGCAACGACAGAGAACTTTTGAATGATCAAATGAGGTCAAAATCTGCTGAGACTTATTTTGTTGTTTCCTTCACAAAAGTGTATTTCAAGTCATATTAAGGAATCCAGTTGAGTTACTATATGAATTTTGAAGATAAAAATGTCACAACATGTCAACTCGCTGTGGCTGATCAGGGACTTAAATTTATGAGAGCCCAAAAGAGCACTGCTTTCAAACTTGAGACCACTATATGAGACACTTAGAAGTTGAATGAGGTCTTGGTCCAAAAATAATGTTTGTTGTACTCCACTCAAACTTCAACTTTGATTAAAGGTCAAACTTCATATTTGGTACAAAAATTATTGTTTCATCTTGGTCAAAGTAGCACCTCGTTAAACCATGGAATTATGGTTTTCGACCAATTGAGGCATTTTCTTGACATTTTCTCAACACGAACCCTTCATGACTTTTGTTGTAGAGTTCAATTAGGGTCATTTCGACAATGTAGCAAGGTTTGGTCAACATTCTATGTTTCCATTTGCTAAATGAAGCAGTTTATGCAAAAATGTAACTTATCATTTCATGTGACTTCTTGGCTCCCAACTTCATGAAACTTTTCCAATTGTCAGTGTGGGTGGAAATTGATATGCGGCAAATGAAAGAAGCACCTTCAACATTACTTAGCTATACATTTGAAAAGGGTCAACATGTAAGCAAAGGTGTGTTGTCCAAGTTTAAGTTGGGGCTCATTTTCATAGATTTGACCTTGACACCTTCATCACCACTTATCCTGTCATGTTTGAGCATAAAACAACTTCCTAGCAAGTGGCTAACACCAGGGGTGTTACAGTTATAGTTAAATATCAAGTTTCATGACTTTCGTTGAGGATCTTTCATGACCGTGTTGTAGAGCTACAAGAGGACTACAACTTTGCATAAAGGCTCATGGTGAGATCATGCTCAGGTTAAGAGATAAAATGTTCCAAATAGGGTTCGACGATTTTGGATTTCAGCTAAGTATAACCGAATTCAGTGAACTTGCCATTCGGGAGAGAACTTTTGAATGATCAAATGAGCTCCAAATCTGCTCAGACTTATTTTGTTGTTTCCTTCACAAAGTGTACTTCAACTCATATTAAGGAATCCAGTTGAGTTACCATATGAATTTTGAAGATAAAAATGTCACAACATGTCAACTCACTGATGCCGATCAGGGACTTAGATTTCTGAGAGCCCAAAAGAGCACTGCATTTAAACTTGAGACCACTATATGAGACACTTAGAAGTTGAATCGGCTCTTGGTCTAAAAATAAAGTATGTTGTACTCCACTCAAACTTCAACTTTGATTAAAGGTCAAACTTCATATTTCGTACAGAAATTATTATTTCATCTTAGTCAAAGCAGCACCTCGTTAAACTCTGGAATTAGGGTTTTCGACCAATTGAGGCATTTTCTTGACATTTGCTGAACACAAACCCATCATGACTTTTGTGTAGAGTTCAATTAGAGTCATTTGGACAATGTAGCAATATTTGGTCGACACCCATGTTTCTTGTTGCTAAATGAAGCAATTGAAGCAAAAATGTAACTTATCGTTTCATGTGACTTCTTGGCTCCCAACTTCATGAAACTTTTCCAATTGTGAGTGTGGGTGGAAATTGATATGTGGCACATGAAAGAGGCACCTTCAACATTACTCAGGTATACATTTGAAAAGGGTCAACATGTAAGCAAAGGTGTGTTGTCCAAGTTTAAGTTGGGGCTCATTTTCATAGATTTGACCTTGACACCTTCATCACCACTTATCCTGTCATGTTTGAGCACAAACCTACTGCCTAGCAAGTGGCTAACACTCGAGGTGTTATAGCCCTCCCCCCTTATGAGAATCTTGCTCCGAGATTCGGTGCGATAGACTTTTAAGGGAAGAGAAGCATGTCGTCCATTTTCCAATATCAGCGATAGCATTAGGCTACTTTGCTATGAGCGTCAGAGAGGCCAATTTGCTCAAGACACTCTCTGATACTTGTTCTTCATAGTAAATTTTTGTTTGTAGAATTTCCTTCATTGATTCCCATCAAGCATTATTACTTTGGGTGGAATCCAAGATAGCACAGTACTTCTTTCTCGGTATATGGGGAGTGCTATGGAGCATAAAGCAACTACTCATAAATATCTATTTCCCTAGTAAATATAGCATGGACCATGTGAACTTTGCACTAGACTATAAGCTTCTGAAAGCTACTCATTACAATGGTTCCATGTTCATTCACAAAGCTCGAAAAGTAGTCCTCTACCAAAGTAGCTTGAATACAACTTTCCATAAGGGATAAGATCGTAGATGGGGTAAACATCCTCTGAGGCTATGAGAAACCGACTAACCAACAGACAATTTCTATGCTGGTTGTAACTATTCAATCACTCAGATGCCAACCGATGGAAAACTACATAATATTTCATGTGTGCAGTTCTCTTTCTCTATTGATATTACTGTATTATCAGAGTCTGTTGAGTGAGCGGTGAATGTGATAGATGACTCTGTTGACTTAGCATTTTTGATGATCATTATTTGAGGGAATCCTCATATCCAAGAGGCAACAGTCATCTGGGTTGAATTTGATGTAACCTCTTGGGTAAAAACACATGGAAGGTACCAAAGGACAAGTTTGCATTGGAAATCATTGCTACAGAAGGATGATAGCGAGGCCTGGAGGACAACAAGGTTGCAAGTATTCACAAAACTAGAGAAATAGTACACTACCAAACAGGTTGAGTACAATTTCCTTCATGGTGTAGTCGCATAGTAAGTTGGGTTGACTTGCACTATAGCAAAACTAGCTTTGTTGGATTACATTTGACATTGAAGCTTCCTTTCTAATGTCAATCAACAACTCATAATCATAATCTAAAATCTGTTGTTTGACACTTTTCAAATTATTTTTGACTCGCAAAGGCACAAATTGACTTGTAGAACACCTTGACTGCTCAAGCATTGTTGATATGAGAGGGCAAAAGCGAAGCACAAAGGGGTGCAAGGAGCCTTTTCTAGGGCATATAAAGGATTATCTGACAGCAAAACATTGACCATGTTGTTAATCTTGGCATTAGTTACAAACACAATTGTCGGTGTTTCGAACAAACACCGGCTAGTAAATTTATGATTGTTGCGCGTTAGGCCCGGATGGTGCATTAAAGGACACAAGGTTTATACTAGTTCGGGCTAAATGTCCCTATGTCTAGTCTATTGCTGCTCGTGTTAGTACTACCAAAAATGGTTCGTAGCAGGGGGTACAAACGGTCGAGAGAGGGACGAGTCCCAAGTCTCTGATGGAATGATCAAAAAGGTCACTGAGAGCTTGGTCACTGCTCAGCCGTGTGTGAAGTGTCATGTGTATGTTGAACTTATCTGTCCAAAGTTGGTCCCTCTAGTGGGGGGGCCTACCCTCCCTTTTATAGACCAAGGGGGGAGCAGGGGTTACAGATTGGAGAAAATGGAAAATACCAAAGGTATCGAAGGTCCTTCGAGGGAGCCGGGTCTTCCTTTTTTTCCTGTGCCTGCCCTGCTTAACATGGCAGACTATGTCTGAGGTGGCGTGTTCGCTGATCTTCGTAGGCCATGCCCTGGCCTTATTTAGCAAGTGGGTGCATCCCATCCTACGCCGGCGGACGGTGCGGCGCGCCGGAGAGCCACGCCGTGACCCCTCGGGGAGTAACAGGGGAAGTGACCAAACGTTCGTCACTGTAGATGATGTGATTTCTGTCTTTGGACCATAATGGCTATCGTATGTCTATGTTAGTATCCGCTCCCAAGGACTGAAGGCTGCACCTACTACACTATGGGACGAAAGTCGGCGCCTACAACACTATTTGGGCACTATTACATTGGAAAGGACCTAAAGCGCCTGTCCCATCGTATCCTGATGGTACCTTCCCACAGGCGCACAGGGCATGGCCCTCGATATCATGGTTGACTCAAATGTCCTGTTGTATCCTATGCTCGTCCTCACGAAGGAGTAGGGTGCGATCGTTGGGCGAGGCAAAGCCAGGCCTTAGTAATGCTCTTTGTCTGACTGGAAGCATCAACATTCGATGGTCATTAGTCCCACCTCATTGGGTACCCTGGTATTAGGTCCCCGACAATAGCCCCTGAGCCCCCGGGTGATTCAGATAGAATCGCCCGGGGGTAATTTCGGACCCTTCGTGGGTAAGGCTGTGAGATTTGGTTTTTGTCAACTAGAAAGTTTCAAGAGAACCCTGGCATCCTGTTCGCAGGGATTTCATCTAGGATCTGCCTGGCTGGGACTCGACCGTGGAACTGGCCTACTGATGCTCGTGTACCTGCGTCTTAGTCTCTCACGGTCCTGTCCCTCGTTGGGATGGCCATCGAGACTATTGGGCTGACCCTTGGGCTTTCTGGGCCCATACAGGCCGGAGGGGAAATCTTCTGACCTGTGTCCCCTCTGTGGGAAAAGAGTCCGATCCGCTCAAGAAGACGAACCGTCTGGAATGATTTTTGTGGGAAGGGATAGGGATCGCTGGCGCATATCCCACTGCGTGACATGACGGTGTGTCGTGGTAGGCTCAGAGATTGAGGGGGACGGTTGCCCTTCTCGCATCCATTGCCCTTATAAAACCATGGGGTTTGCCCCTAGGGTTTCGTACTTCACCTTTTTGCCTTCGCATCATCAACCTCTGCCACCAATCGCTAGAGCCTTCCGTACTCACATCATGGCTGTCGTCAAACTCGCATCCGCATCGCAGCCGCCATTGAACTCACATCCACCCCCCTCCCAATTGTTTCAATGGAGCCATGGGGCAGATCCAGCATCACCCCTCAGCGCCTAGAGGGCCTCGTTTGTCGTGGCCTCCTTCGCCCGCTGACTACCATTGAGGAGTGGTGGTTGCCCGGTGATGAGGACGAGCCGTTGCCGCCCAAAGGGTATGTCATGTCCTTCGCTCACTTCCATGAGTAGGGATTTGCTATACCTGCTAACCGGTTCATTCGGGGGCTATTGAATTACTACCTGGTGGAGCTGCAGCACCTTACCCCTAATGGGATCCAACATATTGCGGCGTTCATCATCTTATGTGAGGGGTTCTTGGGGATTGATCCCCACTTCGACTTGTGGCGGCATATCTTCACCATCAACCTTCTGAAGAGGCGGGTTGGGAAGCAGGAGCTGCCCACGCCGGTGGGATGCGCTGGCATTCATCTCCGCAACAACCGGGCAAATGCGTACCCATTAATGCGTCTATCCACCTCCAACAAGGGGTGGCATTCACAATGGTTCTATGTTAAGGATGATGCCGCCGCCCCCTTGCTAGTCTTCTCTGGGTGCGTCATCAAGGAGGCCCCGGGGTCATGGAGGTGGGGCGTCCCAACCAAGGAGAAGAAGAACATCGATGACCTTCTCACTGCCCTCCAAACTTTGAAGGACAGGGGCATGAAGGGTTTAGGGATCATCGACGCCTACCATGCGAGAAGGGTGGCGCCGCTGATGGCGCGCGTGCTTCCCGTACACCAGATGGTGCTCGGAGCGCTATCCGAAGGGACGGTGCTTGTCGATGAGGCGCTACCTTCATTCGAGGTGGCACAGCGCATCAAGGAGGCGATGGAGCCTTTGAAGGACACCGCTGGCGTCATCCTCGATTTTGTGTTCCCGGTGCTGAGGCATCCCCCAATGCGGCCGGAACCGGGGTTTATTGACTTCGTAAGTTTTCCTTCTCTGTACTCCTTTTTACTTGAATTTCCGACCCCTTGAAGCTGACCCTAGGGATGGCAGGACCAGCCAGGGGGACTATTCTTCAAGGATAGCCTAGCTCCATTGCATAAGGATCGGACCTAGGCAAAAGTCGAGGGAGCTCAGGAAGAAGAAGCTATTATAGAAGCGGCAAGCGCGTGATCGAGGAGAGGAGACAGGTAGTGACGATGACGACAACGAGGTAGCCGCCAGCGTGGATTGGGATGTCCTGGCGGACGAGGATATGTTGACAGATGCCCACCGACCCATGCAGGGACCCTTCCCGTTCCACGCGGAGGGAAGCGAGTCCGTGAGATCAGTGGAGGTGTGTCGAACCATCGGCCCATCCACGGGGCCTATGGGAGCCAAAGAATCTACCGCCCCACCTAGGGTGCCACTAGAGGATCGGTGGATGGGAGGCGGATCAGCCACCACCCCTAAGGCATCGACGGAGAGGGGCGACTCTGTCGCCGCACCCTCAGAGATAAGGGAGGCGAGCCCCCCTGCCCGGGAGCAGGGAGCCGGCTCAAAGCGGTCCCGCCTAGATGAGTCGGGGTAGGGGTCTGGGGGTTCATCCCCAAAACGTTCCTGCCGCCCCAAGGCATCGGAGTAGGCCACTGATTCCCCTACTTTCCCCCCTTTTTATTCTTCTCTTTTGACCTTATGCTTTTTCCCTCTTGCAGATTCATGCAGCGGGGCTGCTCTCTAGGGCTAGCGCCCAAGAAGAGCCATGCCCTTCAGGCAGGATGGACGGCATTGCCTAACATTGCCCCTATTTCGAGCAGGAGCGGCGCTGATGCTGCGGCCTCGTTGGCCGATCCGGCAGTGCCCGCGGAGGCGCCCACGCCCTTAGTGGTCCCCGAGCAGGCGACGTCTTCCGTGGCGGGCGTGACACCACCAGCCAAGGGTCCGGTGTCACCGGTGGTGGTGGCCATGACCGCTCCAAGCCAGGAGCAGCCGAACGCCGCCATGGTGGTGTCCGAGGGGGTGGCGCAATCCATGCCTCCGGCGGACCAAGTGACGGCATACGACACAGGCCGGATGGAGGAGGATGCGGCCGGATCACCCCCAACCCTGATGAGCTAGGCGTAGTTAGACGTAGCAACTATGGTGTCTGAGGAAGTGGCACAGTCCATGGCACCAGAGGCCCAGGCGAAGGTGACCGTGACCGCAACTAGCCTGGTGGGGCTGGATGTTGCCATGGTGGCATCCGTGGGGGTGGCGCAATCCACGCCACCTGCGGCCTAGGCTGTAGCACCTAAGGCAGGCTAGATGGAGGAGGACATGGCTAGAGGGTCTCTATGCATTGTGGTGGTGGTGGAGAGGATCAGCAGGAGGTCGCCCTCGGCCCTGTTGTCGAGGGGAAGCCGCTCCCTCGTGTGGGCGAGCCGCCGCTCTAGTGGATGGCCACTGAGGACCTAACGTTGACTCTTTTCTTGCTTGATGATGCTGCTGAGAGCATGGAGCGGGAGAATCTTGACATTGGGTTCTCGACTATGATGGATGCCTTGAGCCAAGCCAGTGGCGTCCTGTGCGAAATCCTCGTTCCCACTAACCGGGTATCTGCTTAATCTTCTCCCTCATTTTCTCTTTTCTTCACGTATTCTTGTGTTTTCATATTTTTTATACTGGTCCTCTTTTTAGTGTATCGTTGCTCATAGCTGGAACAAATCCTGGTTCCTCCGTGAGCAAAAAGTGGAAAGGGATCACCTTACCAAGGAGGCCCGGCTACGAGGAGATGTGGGCACATAGCTTGCTGCCGCCCAGCAGCGGGAGGCCGAGGCATGTCGGGACGCGGAGGAGATCCATGGGATGTTTGAAGACCTATCAGTGAGGGTGAAGCTGGATGAGGAGGCAGCCGCTAGGATCCGAAAGGAGCAGGACGAGCTGCTCTAGAAGGATGCCGAGGCCAGTCAGCAGGCCATTGAGGTCCTAGCTAAGCTGGAGATAGAGCGGGATCTCCGGCAGAAAGCTGAGGAATGGTCTGCGGCCCTATAGTAGAGGGTGAACCAGGATGCCGAGGTGATCTCCTGGCTATGCGGGGAGTGGGACGAGCCACGCCAGACTAAAGAAAGACTTCGCTCGAAGCATGACCGGGCCATCCGAGAGTGTGGCTAGGCACATCGGGAGGCCATGGCCCTCCAAGCGGACCTTGGAGACATGGTGGCCCGAAGGCTGGAGGCCAAGGAAGTTTCTGCTGGGCTGGGTATGAAACTCACCGAGGTGCGGGGGATCATTCGGGCCAAAAGCGGTCAACACGATCTTCTGCATGCTGCCGTCGTGGTGGTCTGCAATGACCTGCAGGTGGCACAAGGAGAGGGGATCAGCTCCCTCCCGATTCGTGCCACTGGTATCACGGCGCGGGTGGGCCAGCTTGGGGAGGACGCCTTTCAAGCTGGGATCACCCAAGCCTTCACTATTGCCCATTCTCATTATGATCAGGAGATCAACTTGGAGGTAATGAGCCTAGGCTTTGCGCCTATCTATGAAGACCCCGAGCTAGACGAGATTGAGAGGGTGGTGACTCCCCTTGCGTGGAACCTAGCAAATAGACTGAAAGAAATGGTTCTCCCTCCACGGAAGTAGTTAGTTGAATAAGTTTGATAAACATTTATCCGTAATATGTGAACTAGTGTTGGTGCTTTTGTGTCTAAAAACAGATTCATGACTTTGTTTCACAATTTTGTTTTGTTTGTTTGATCTTACCTTCTTCCGTTTTTGCAGAGATTTACATGATTCGACCCTTCCATTTGTTAAGACTGTAGGACCCGAGGTGTTTAGGGGAAATTTTGATTGTGCTGGTGAGCAAAATTACCGTAGCCGTCTGGGCATGGGCTTTTTGTAGTCTTACCTATCTGTTCCCCCAAACCTTGCCACTAGTCTGTACGTGAGGAGAAGGTCTGATGTAATGACTATTTTGAAAAAAGAAAGGAGGTATTCGTACCTTTATCAGCCCCCGAGTGAGATCCGACCCCTTGCGGTTGCTGGGGTCGGATGTTACTAGAGACCAGAGCGAGGGTAGCGAACTTACGTTTGTATTCGTGTGTGCCCCTTACTTAGGACTTTGGCGATCGCTGTGTGACCATGCGTTTGGTCTTGTCGCTGGTCTGGCCTTCCCCAAGCCCCCACATGTGGTGGGGATTCGGTCAAGGGCCGGCTCGTTTTGCGACTATCGCCCCATCAACGGTTTTTCACAACTAGAGGGGTTAAGATGATGTCACTTGCCTCGATGGCTTGAGTGACGTGCTTTATGAGCTCTCTAACAGGGATGTTCGGATGGAATCTGATCCTGTTTGCTTTGCGACAGGGTCAGCAAAAGCCCTCAGGTGGCATTCCGTTGCTCCTTGGCCTGCCTTCCAACGGATTCCCCCTCAATGGGGATTATATGGGCTCAGCTAGAGGCTAGATTGAACTAGAAGGTTAAGATGACCCTACCTGCCTCAATGCGGGCTGGGCAAAGGCCGCTGAGGCTCATCTGCATTTTCTCCCCTAGCTCTTGCTGGACGTGAGGTGGCCCTAGACCCTTCGTGGGTCAGCCTTCGAACCTCGGTCTCTCGATATTGGATTGAGCGGCTCGAGCCCCCAAGCCCCTTCGCGTGTTACCCCATCCTCGGTTTCTGCAACCGGAGGGGCTAAGTTGACGATACTTGCCTCGATGGCTCGAGTGTCGCGCTCAATGAGCTCGCTAATGGGTATGTTTGTGTGAAATCCAGATCCATCATTCGCTGACGGGGTCGGTAGAGCCCTCATGTGGCATTTCGCTACTTCTTAACCTGCCTCCCGGCAGATACCCGAGCTGTTCGATAGGCTCAGGTGGCCCATTGGCCTCTCCTCGATGGAGATTCTACGGGTTTAGCTCAGGGTTAGAATCGAACGAGAAAGGTCGAGATGTCCCTATTTGCTTCTGAGAGGGGTTAGGCAAGGCCGCTGGGGCTCATCTCTGTTTTTTCTCCCCTAGCTCTGTTTGATGTGAGGCAGCCTCGAGCCCTTCATGGGCCAGCCTTCGAACCTCGGTCGGTCGTCACTCATATTGAATGAGGCGGCTATTGCTTCATGACACGACATGAAGCGTTGGGATGCAGGGATTTGCATATGCAACGTTTGGATGTATGGATTTAGCATATAATTTAATTAAAATGAAAGCGGGGGGTCGATAATGTTACCCTAGTGGTGTGAGCAACGGGAAGCTTTAACCAAATTTGTTAGTGTGGGGTTCGGGTCCGACGTCTACGACGAGGTCGGTGTAACTTGCATAAACATTGCCATTTTTCGTTTCTGTCTCTCGGTGGCAATCCGAGTCGTTCGATTGATTTTTAGGCGACCTGACAGTTTCTCCTCGATGGAGATTCTGCAGGAGGCCCCCCCAAACCCCTCTTGGGAAGGTGGGAGCCGAAGCTTGTGGTGTGAGGAACTGTAAATTCGATTATGCTGGTGAACAAAAACACCGTAGCCGTCGGGGCATAGGGCCTGGCGGTTCATCTAGTTGTATTCAAAGTTTTATACCCACACGCCGTGCTTACGGTTTTAAACGTAAGGAGGGGTCGGGCGAGGAGGATGTCTAAATAGGTAGACACTCTCGGCAGCCCCTGAGCGATGTTCGTGCCCCTGCCGTTGCTAGGGTCAGAAACTCGGTAATGAAATTAATGCGCAAAGCAAGGAAACAGAGGTGCTTATCTTTCTATGGCCGTTCGTTCATCCTTTCGCCTAGGCTGTTCGGTTGACCCTAGAGGCCCGATGGGACCTCCCCCATCGGGTCATTCCATGGTCCTACCTGGGGAAGCAGAGAGTCGTCTGCATGCGAGTATGCCCTTGTTCTCGCGCCCGACGTGCATTAGTGGCGGGTCGCTCCCAGGCAACGTCTTGTTGGTCAGAGCGTGTCCTGTCGGTCTAGGCATGTCCCCTCGGATTCCCATCAGCATTGATCTCCCACCTGTAATGAATAGGGGAAGGCAGAGAGTTTTTCGTCCCAACCTTTCGCCTTTCCCTAGTTGCTACGCCTCTCCCTTAAATAGGGAGGGGGAGGGGAGTTCTCGCCCCACTCCTTTGCCTGCTTCAGAGCCGCTACCTCTTCTCCTTCCTTTCCACCGAATGAGTTCGTGCGTCATGGCGGGTCCTAAGTGAGAGAGGGTAATGCCAGGGAGAGAAAAGCTCATAGATCCGTCGGTGAATCCAGAGCGTGATGTTGAGCTGGGGGTGATCCAACATAGATGAGATGGTGCAGGCCACCTTTGCTGAGAAGGGGACACTGCTACTGAAGGAGGAGCACTAGAGGGTGCCAAGCATCATCGGCCATGCCATCGTTTGTTGTGGCCTTTCGTTGGTGGGAGACGCCCCCCGCCCAGACACCGTTGTCAGGGTTGCGGCTGATGACGATGGCGTAGTCCCTAGATGCCCTAGCAGGGGCGCCGATGTTAGGGTCATGGCTGATGATGATGGCATAGTCCCTGGGTTCCCTGAGGAGGGCACCACAGTCGCCGACATGGTGCTCGACGTTTGTAGAGGCCGGTGCCTTCGAGGATCCTACGGAACGGTAGGGCGTCGCTGACGAAGAGCGTGGCGCGGTGACTGTAGCAGTACTCATAGTAGGGCTGGTCAGAAACTATAATCAAATAAGTTTGTGGGGGAGTCCCTGAGTGAACAATCTTTTGTATTTGTGAATACATTAGTCCTTTTTGTGATGGGATCACTTTGTAGGCAACTAATTTTGTGTGGAAAAATGCATAGGTTTTCGACTTTCACTATGGCAAATAGCTTTTCAGCTTCCTCTTTTCTTTCGTATAAGAAGTTTTAGTGCCTTCCGGCTCATCCCATAGTCCAGGTTGCAAAAACTAGGAGTGCGGGTGAATCAATTCTGATCATGCTGGTGAGCAAGGAGGTCGTAGACACTAGGGCGTGGGTTTCCGGCAGTCCTACCAGTTGTACTCAAAATTGATTCCTAAAATCCTAGCCCTTAGGACTTGTTATGAGAAGAATGGAAAACTTTTTAGAGAATGTTTGCAAAGGTAACACAGGTAGTGTTTGTAAGATAAATGTACTTGTATCACTTATATCAGCCCCTGAGTGAGGTCCGACCCCTCACAATTTGCAGGGGTCGGATGTCACTAAAGGTTGAGGTTCTCTGAAGATAAAAACTTGATAAGGGAAAGTATGCGTTTATTAAGGGTAAAAACGACGTAGCTGTTCAATGTTCTAGGCGTTGGTGAAGACTATGCTATCGATGGTTTTCAACTTGTAGGTGCCTGTCCAGAGTTCTTTCGTGATGACGTACGGCCCCTCCTAGGGTGGGGAGAACTTGTGGTGATCTTTGTTGCTCTGTATGAGGCGAAGGACAAGGTCCCCAATGTTGAAGGCTCGGTTCCACACCCATCGACCATGGTACCATCGCAATGCCTGTTGGTACTTGGCTGAATGGAGGAGGGCGATGTCACAAGCTTCGTCTAGTTGGTCCATGGCGTCTTTGTGGGATGCCTCAGCTCCCCTCTCGTCGTATGCTCTGATCCTTGGCTGGGAGTTGTCCTCAGGCTCCAGAGTACCATAGGGAGCTCAATGACCCAGCGTGCACCAAACTTGTTTAACCGGTTGAAGATCCTAGGTTTGAGGCCCTGTTGGAGCATGCCATTTGCGTGCTCGACTTGCCCGTTCGTTTGGGGGTGCGCGATGGTAGCCTAATTGACTTGGATGTGTTGTTCATCGTAGAATCGAATGAATTTCTTTTAGGTGAACTGTGTGCCGTTATCTATGATGATGGAGTTTGGTACTCCGAAGCGATGGATGACGTCTAGGAAGAATAGCACCACTTGCTCGGACTTGATCGTGGAGATCAGCTGAGCTTCGATCCATTTTGTGAACTTGTCTATAGTGACAAGCAAGTGGGTGTAGCCCCCGGGTGCCTTTTTGAGAGGCCCAACCAGATCAAGCCCCCAGACCATGAAGGGCCACATGATGGGGATCATCTGGAGTGCCTGGGCCAAGAGGTGAGTTTGCCGAGCATAGTGCTGGCACCCTTCACAGGTGCGTACGATTTGCTCGGGGTTAGCTACTGTAGTGGGCCAGTAGAAGCCCTGTCGGAATACATTCCCAACTAAGGTTCTAGGTGTGGCATGGTGACCGCAGACCCCATCGTGGATATCACTCAGCAGAAGCTTCCCCTGTTCGACAGGAATACAGTGCTATAGGATCCCGGTGTGGCTCATTTTGTAGAGTTCACCCTCTACAAGAACAAAGGATTTGGCGCGTCGTGCGAGCCATTGGGCCTCTATCTTATCTGTTGGCAGCGCATTGTGGAGGAAGTAGTCGAGGTAGAGTGTTCTCCAGTCGCCTAGAGGGTCGAGCTCCATCGCTGGATCTTCTTCAAGCTCCATGACACCGGGGCCGAGCGGAGTGGTCGGTTGGTCAGCCCCTAGGGCTGGATCAGATGGGCCATCATCGGTCCATTTTGACCCTTCATAGCGTATTGAGGGTTTATGTTGGTCGCTGGCGAAGGCGCCCGTTGGTACTAGCTCTCAATCGGATGCTGCCTTCATGAGTGCATCGGCCGCCTCGTTGAGGCACCTTGGGATGTGATTGAGTTTGAGGCCATCGAACTTTTCCTCCAATCATCGAACTTCTTAGTAGTATGTAGCCATCTTGGCGTCATGGTAGCTTGACTCCTTCATGACTTGGTTAACGACCAGCTGAGAGTCGCCCTAAATGTCGAGGCATCGGATGCCCAACTCGATGGCGATGCGTAGGCCATTGACGAGTGCTTTGTATTCGGCCACATTATTTGATGAGGGGAAATGGAGCCAACCATGTACCTCATGTGGACCCCAAGGGGTGATATGAAGACCAGCCCCATGTTGGCGCCCTTCTTCATCAGCGATCCATCGAAGTACATCATCCAGTACTCTTGATCGGTGACCGCCGGTGGTGTCTGGACCTCGGTCCACTCTACGATGAAGTCAGCCAACACCTAGGACTTGATTGTCGTTTGGGGAGCATACGCGATGCCTTGATCCATTAGCTCGAGTACCCACTTTGCGGTTCTTCCTATGGCGTCCTGGCTATGGATGACCTCACCGAGGGGGAACGACATCACTACTGTCATAGGGTGTGACTCAAAGTAATGGCGTAGCTTCCTCTTGGTGATGAGGACGGTGTATAGGAGCTTCTAGATTTGGGAGTAGCGGGTTTTGGAGTCGGATAGTACCTCGCTGATGAAGTACATAGGGCGCTGCACCTTGAGGGCGTGCCCCTCTTCTTCCTGCTCTACTACTAGGGTGGCGCTGACCACTTGTGTGGTGGCCGCTATGTATAGCAGGCGGGATTCTCTATTGCTTGGAGGAACTAGGACTGGGGGTTTTGTCAGAAGTAATTTGACCATGTCAAGCGCCTCCTGGGCCTCGGCTGTCCACTCAAAGCGGTCAGCTTTCTTCAGGAGTCGATAAAGGGGGAGTCCTCATTCGCCGAGTTGCAAGATGAATCGGCTGAGGGCAGCGAGGCACCCTATGACCCGCTAAACCCCCTTTATGTTCTAGATCGGCCCCATCCTTGTGATGGTTGTGATTTTCTCTAGGTTGGCTTCGATGCCATGCTCAGAGACGATGAAGCCGAGCAGCATGCCCCTCGGGACCCCGAAAATACACTTCTCGGGATTGAGTTTGATGCAATTTGCCCGAAGTTTCACAAAGGTTTGCTCAAGATCGGTGACAAGGTGGCCAGCCCGTTTGGACTTAACTACGATGTCATCGATGTAGGCCTCAACGGTCCACCCAATGAGGTCCCCAAAGCAGTTGAGCATACAGCACTGGTAAGTGGCCCCAGCGTTTTTAGACCGAACGGCATTGAGATGTAGCAGAATGATCTGAAGGGGGGTGATAAAATATGTCATGAGCTGGTCAGACTCTCTCATTGCGATTTGGTGGTAGCCGGTGTATGCATCAAGGAAGCAGAGGGTTTCATACCCTGAGGTAGAGTTGACTATTTGGTCTATGCATGGCAAAGGAAATAGGTCCTTTGGGCATGCCTTGTTGAGGCCCGTATAGTCAATACACACCCTCCATTTCCTGTTCTTCTTTTGTATAAGGACAGGATTGGCTAACCACTCTAGGTGGTGTACTTCCCTGATGAATCTGGCGGCTGACAGTTTTGCTATCTCCTCACCGATGGCCCTATGCTTTTCCTCATCAAAGCGGCGTAGGCATTGCTTCACCGGCTTGGAGCTTGGATGGATTTTTAGGGTATGCTCTCTCGGAATGCCTGGCATATCTAAGGGTTTCCACGCAAAGATGTCTTTGTTGTCGTAGAGGAAGTCGATGAGCATGCTTTCCTATTTGGAGGAGAGCATGGTACCAATGCGTACCGTTTTACCCTTGGAGCTACTGGGATCTATGAGGACTTCCTTGGAGCCCTCGGCTGATTCGAATGACCTGGTCGACCTCTTTGCGTCGGGCGCTCCTTCGGCGACCTCCTCGTTGAGGGCGGTGAGCTCCCCGGAGGCATTGATTGCCGTGGCGTGGCCACAGCAATCAACCTCACACTCGTAGGCATGCTAGAAGGAGGTGCTGACAGTGATGACCCCACGGGGGCCTGGCATCTTCAGCTTGAGGTACGTGTAGTTGGGGATGGCCATGAACTTCATGTAGCATGGACGTCCTACGATGGCATGGAAGGTTCTGGGGAACCCCACTACCTCGAAGGTGAGGGTCTTAGTCCTATAATGGAACTGATCCCCAAATGTAATGGGCAGATCGATCTGTCCAAGTGGCACGGCCTGCTTCCCGGGCACGATGCCGTGGAAAGGCGCTCAGATTGGGCGGAGGTGCATCTGGTCGACACTCATTACATCGAGTGTCTTTGTGTACATGATGTTGAGGCCACTCCCTCCATCCATCAGAACTTTGGTGAGGCGCTTTGGGCCGACGATCGGGTCGACCACAAGCGGATACCTTCCCGGGTGTGGGACAACATCCAGATGGTCGGTTTGATCAAAGGTTATGGTGGACTCCGACCACCAGAGAAAAGGAGGTGTGGCCGGCTGGGCCATGTAGACCTAGCGGCGTGCGACCTTCTAACGATGTTTGGAGTCATAGGCCATTGATCCCCCGAAGATCATGAGACAGCCATCTAGCATTGGAAAGCCATCGTCCTTCTCCTCGATGTCGTCCATAGCAGGGGGCAGGTTCCTTCCCCTGTTCCCCTCTATTGGAGCCTCCGGACAAGAACTTCCGCATGAGGCTGCAGTCCTTGAGCAGATGCTTTATAGGGAAGGCGTGGTTCTAGCATGGCCCCTCAAGCATTTTCTCGAAGTGGTTTGGTGCGCCCTCTATGGGCTTTCGACCACCCATGCGGTCGGCAGCAGCCATGAGTGGGTCCTCGCGTTGTTGCTTCTTGTTTTTCCTTTTGGCGGAATGATTGGAGGTGCCTTCACCGGCACCCTCGTCCCACCTTGCCTTGCCCTTGAGGCGGTCGAAGATCACTCCGACCACCTCTTCTCCTGAGGTGTGGCTGGTGGCGATGTCCAGGAGCTCCTTGATGGTTTGTGGGCCCTTGTGTCCTAGCTTGTGAACCAAGGACTCGTAGGTCGTCCCAGATAGGAAGGCTCCTATTACATTGGTGTTGGCGATGTTGGGGAGCTTGTTGTACTGCCAGGAGAAGCATCGGATGTACCCACAAAGGGTCTCACTGGCCTTCTGGTGTCAGTTCTTGAGGTCCCATGGGTTCCCAGGGCGTTTGTACGTGCCCTAGAAGTTTCCCATGAAGATCTCCTTTAGATCCGCCGAACTCTAGATTGCGTTGGACGGCAGGTGTTCCAACCATGCCCGAGCCAAATCGGCCAAGAACAGTGGAAGGTTGCAGATAATGAAGTCGTCATTATCTGCACCACTGGCTTGATAGGCAAGCCAATAGTCTTCGAGCCAAAGCTCAGGGTTTGTCTCCCCGGAGTACTTAGGGATATTAGTAGGTGGTTGATACATTGGTGGGAACACAACGTTGAGGATGTGTCGGCTAAAGGCCTAAGGCCCTGGGAGGCCAGGGCTTGGCCTCTAGTCCTCACCGCTGTCGTAGCGTCCTCCGCATCGAGGATGATAGTAGTGGTAGGCTCCTTCCCTTGGGTCGCTGTAGGCACGTCTGCGGGCATCGAGGATGCTGCGTGCATCGCGGTTGTGGCCGAGACATTGATGTACTAGGATTGCAGCGCGCTACCCGTCGCCTTGCGGCACTTGGTGGACCGATGCATCCCTGGCGGGGCATACCAAGGGTGTAGGCTGGCTGGTGTCAGGCTCGTGTTGCTGAGACAACGAGCTCTCCGCCTGCTGTGCTGCTACACGCTCAAGTAGCGTGTGGATTTCGCGGTGGGCTCAGCGATCCTTGGGCGTTGCGACCTCTGGAAGGCCATGGAGCAAGGCCGTTATGGCAGCGATGTTCTAGCTTGCTCGAGCAAAGTGGGGAAGGGTTTCATCGTTGGCAATGATCCTTCGGTTTACGTCGCGTGCGTGCCCACCATCTTCGCGACGCCTGATCTCCTCATCAACCTTCACGTATTCCCAAACAAGCTGTTGTCCGGCTTCATCTATTTCCTGCTTTTGGGCTCTCAGCTGCTCCACCCCAACATGAGGTGGGGCGGCTATCCCCCTCTCGGTTGCGCTGCCGCGGTTGCCTCCTGGGGTAGTCTCCTCTATGGAGATGCTTTCAACGTGTCCCTTAGAAGTTTCTGTCATGAAACATTCCCGGGAGGGATGATGGCTCCCCCTGCTAGCATTAGAGCCAGAGTCTGACCTTGGCCCCTCCGTGAGTAGGCCATGGAGGGATTCCGTAATGCTTTCAATCATCCCTATGAACTCATTGTTCGAGGGGGACAGGATCGTGCGTTGTGCCACAAGGTGGCTAATGGTCGCCATGGTGTTGCGGAGACCGAACAGAAACGTGGTCGGGGCGCTCCGTGTGGAGTGTTCCAGAGAGAGGGTGAGGTGGTATGGGTCCTCCCTAGATGGCTGTGGTCCAAGGGAGAAGCTAGGCTGGCACTGAAGCCTCCCATCGTTGAAGTTGACGGAGGGGAGAGACTGGACGGTGGCATGGGCCAACACCAACTCTCAGTGTGACAATGAAGTCTAAGTCACCAAAACGCACGTGTGCACCCAGAACCCAGCTGATTGCGTGGTTTGCCATCCATGGCCTGATTTGGAACGCGCAAAGACCCCTACCTGGTGCGCCAACTGTCAGTGTTTTGAACAAACACCAGCTAGTAAATTTATGATTGTTGCGTGTTAGGCCCGGATGGTGCACTAAAGGACACGAGGTTTATACTAGTTCAGGCCGAATGTCCCTATGTCCAGTCTACTGCTGCTCATGTTATTAGTACCAAAAATGGTTCCTAGTAGGGGGTACAAACGGTCGAGAGAGGGGCAAGTCCCAAGTCTCTGATGGAATGATCGAAAAGGTCACCAAGAGCTTGGTCACTGCTCAGCCGCGTGTGAAGTGTCGTGTGTGTGTTGAACTTATCCATCTAGAGTCGGTCCCTTTGGTGGGGGGCCCTGCCCTCCCTTTTATAGACCAAGGGGGAGTAGGGGTTATAGATTGGAGAAAGAGGAAAGTACCAAAGGTATCGAAGGTCCTTTGAGGGAGCCGGGTCTTCCTTTTTCCCTGTGCCTACCCTGCTTAACATGGTAGACCATGTCAGAGGTGGCGTATTCGCTGATCTTCATAGGCCATGCCCTGGCCTTATTTAGCAAGTGGGTGCATCCCATCCTATGCCGGCGGATGGTGCGGTGCGCTAGAGAGCCACATCGTGACCCCTCGGGGAGTAACAGGGGAAGTGACCATACGTCTGTCACTGTAGATGATGTGATTTCTGTCTTGGACTGTAATGGCTATCATATGTCTGTGTTAGTATCCACGCTCGATGACTGAAGGTGGTGCCTACTACACCGTGGGACGAAAATCGGTGCCTACAACACTATTCAGGCACAGTTACGTCGGAAAGGACCTAAAGCGCCCGTCCCATCATATCCTGATGGTACCTTCCCACAGGAGCATAGGGCATGGCCCTCGATATCATGGTTGACTTGAATGTCATGTTGTATCCTGTGCTCATCCACACGAAGGAGTAGGGTGCATTCATCGGGCGAGGCAGAGCCAGCCCTTAGCCGTCGGGTGAGGCGGAGTCTAGCCCTCGGGGGTCGGGCGAGGAGCCCACCCTTGGACATCGGGAGAGGAGGAGCCAGCCCTCGGGGGTTGGGCGAGCCGGAGCCCATCCTTGGAGGTCGAGTGAGGCGGAGCCCACCCCTCGGGGGTCGGGTGAGGTGGAGCCTGCTCTCGGACATCGGGCGAGACAGAGCTAGCCCTTAGCCATCGGGCGAGGTGGAACCAGTCTTCCGTCGTTCGGGCAAGAAGTGTAGTAGTGATCTTTGTCTGACTGGAAGCGTCAACATTCGATGGTCATTAGTCCCACCTCATTGGGTACCCTGGTATTAGGTCCACGACAACAACCTTCTAATATGAGGGATGATAGGAGTCAACAAAGAAATCATAGATTCTGTACACCTTGGTTTTCAGTTCATATCTTAGAAACTACTGCTCCATTGTGCACAAATTTTGGTAGGCATTTAGATCCAAGAGTCCTCTAACTACTAACCAAAATTTGGCTCAAATGGACACCTGTTTGACTATCAAAACAAATCATCTACCAAAACTGCTCGGTTCTGAAATTTTAGTGACCTGAACTGACAAAACATCTCTCAAATCCGATGCTTTACTCAACCAATCCTCAAATCAACATCGAAGTATCCTAAGCGAGGAATGAGGTTGCCAAGTTTTGTGGCAATCCAACCATGTTTGATCCTCTAATCACCGGCTTAAAGATAATCGGTTGAGTGCTAGGAAATCTGGACATATTTCCCATTCTTTTTCTTTGCTTCACACGTTGTGGAGTGTGTTCTACACTCTATAACTCTTTTTTATGATAGCGGTAGCTTTCTTGCTGAGGTTGGAGGCTAGGGTTTTCTTCACATGCTTCCTAGGGAACAACTTCAACCATTGATTTAGACACCAGCTCGACAATGCACAAGCATTGGGCTGGTAGGCTGTTGTTGAGGGGCACAAAGTATACTCCATGCTGAGGAACAGTCCTACTAAGATAAGGGATCATTTCTAACTATCCTTTTGTGCTTCATCCAATAAAGTCCTGAACAAATCCTTTGATAGCACCATATACATAACGATGCTAACAGAAATTAGGGACGTGCTTTCCCTAGCTCTTGCACTACCCATGTGATTGTCCAAGATGGAATTGACTTGACGACATAGGGTCTGGAGAAGAAATCAGTACTTGCATTGTTGATCGTCTTTGCTGTTTCTTTGCTTAACATTGTTCTATGAGACATAGCCCTCAGAGCTACCAAAGAGTCGTTATCTAGCTAGAGATTAACCTTCCTACTAGTAACTAATTAGTTGTCTCTCAACACTTAAAAAGCTACAAAATTTCCTTTTTGATGGCAATAATTGTAAACAAACAGTCACCATGGAAGTCAGCCGAGAAGGGGTGACACCGAAGAAGGTCGGGTTTTGTCTGCATGATCCTTATGCACCTAAAGATTGAGAACTTGGACAGGAGCTCATGAGTACCAGGTGACCTATTATAGGACATAATATCCCTGTCCATTTATCATCTGACTGATAACCTATCCAACTTTAAATGCTGTGTACCATTATGATCCAACGGGGATGACATGTGTCGGTGCAGAATGTGACCAACTAGTAAATATTTGTAGTTTTGTTGTACGTTGTGATCGAAGGTGGCCTAGCACTCAATGACACAGGGTTTATACTAGTTCAGGCAACGTGCCCTATGTCCAGTTTGGGTCGGTCAGCAACTTTATTCCTGAGCTCAGGTGCTCGAAGTTTGTAGTGGGGTTACAAACGAGAAGGAGAAAGATGGGGTGTACAAGAGGTCCGGTCGGCTCCGGTCGGAAGGGCCAAGAATGACAGGAACTTTGCTATGAGCTAAGTGTTCAAGCAGGTGCTTCTGGTCCGAACCTGGTGGTTCTGTGATTGTGAGCTATCGATCTAAGGAACTCTGATCAACTAGAATCAGTCTCCCTTTGTTGGAGGAAGCGCACCCCCTTTTATAGATGAAGGGGACGGCTTTACAAGTGAGAGGGAAAGGGTGCGTTTGTTTCCAAGCCTTGCCGCCCACGTCGACGGGTACAAGATAATGGTAGGCACCCACAATACTATTGACATCACTGTAGAATGTCAGATGCATGTGGAAGGTTGTGCTGCCTCGTTTAGGAATGGTAGACGTCGGTACCTGCAAATACTGTTTGATGAATAGAGGCATGTGAGGAGTGTCACCATGTTCACCCCATATGGTAAATCCTGGCGCCCATAACACTATTGATGCCCAGAGGCACATGGAGAGCCTTACCGTATAGGAGTTTTAATGGCACCTACAATACTATAGAGGAAAATGTCGGCGCCTACAATATTGTAGAGGAAAATGTCGGCGCCTACAATACTGTTTGTGTTAGGGCGGTTGTAGAGTGCTGTTCCTACAGGTGTACAGGTATGGTCCCTGGTATTGTGGTTTGACTTATGTGCCCTGGCTTGCTTTCTCCGTTTGCCCCTGCCTCCTTCCGAGCGTGCGTTCCTGGTCAGATGGCCCTAGTCGGCTCTGATCGTGCCAGTCGGAGAAGAGCGATGAGCAGGGTTTCTGCGCACCCCGATCGGAGACACGGGGTCAGAGTCGGAAGTAGCATTTTGGGTAGGTCTTCCGATCGAAGAGGCCGTTTAGAGGCGGCTAGAGTCCGTAGCTAGCGCTCTGATCGGAGAGGTGGGCCAAAGTAGTTGACGAGCGGACGCCGTTCCTCTTCGGATAGACCTTCCGATCAGTAACTGGACCGTCCTTCCGGCCTGTTGTTTTAGACACTCGGGCCAGCCCACAAGTTGTGTGCTGCCTTCTTGGGCCGAGCCTGGGCATGGAAGCCGGTCCCCGAGGGACCCCGGTTTTATGAACCCGACAGGAGCCCCCGAGCCCCTAGGCAATTTGGGTAGAATTATCTAGGGGATTTTTGCCTTGCCGGCGGGTGTAGCCCCTGAGCCCCCGGGTGGCTCGAGTGGAACCGTCTAGGGGTTTTCTTTTAGCGGGCGTGTGTGTGTGTTCTTAGTTTTGAGATAGATTTTGTCAACCTAGGCGTCGTTGTGCAGCCTAGGTGATTTTGGTTGCTCGAGAGATTGGGTGAGAGGGAGCTCGTGAATCCTGGCGTCGGTGCATGCCACGGGATCGGGTGAGGTAGTTAGTTTAGTCAAGATAGATCTCACTGATCCTGGCATCGGTGCTCGCCGTGGGATCGAGTGAGTTGGAGTTGGGGCAAGATTGGGGTCACGGACCTAGTGCTTGGAGCGCAGTCAGAAGCATAGCCAGATGGGGCGAGATTGGGGTCGCAGACCTAGGTGTTTGGAGCGTAGTCGGAAGCATAGCCAGATGGGGCGAGATCGGGGTCGAAGACCCAGGTGTTTGGAGCATAGTCGGAAGCGTAGCTGGATGGGGAGAGATCAAGGTTGCAGACCTGGGCATTTTGTGTCTTGAGCCCTCAAGCCTCGTTGGGCCTTAGTAGGGGTCGGTGTGAGTTATGTGAGTTACGCCATCCTCGGTTCCTCACAACCGAAGGGCTGAATTTTGTCACCTGTCCCAATTGCTCGGGCTCGAGTGATGCGCTCGGTGAGTTCGCTAATGGGTGTGATCGAGGAGAATCCGGGTCAGTCGTTCATGATGGGGTCGGCATAGCCCTCTTGTGACATTCCACTACTCCTTTACCTGCAACCCGGCAGATGCCTGGGTCATTCTAGAGACCGACCCAGGTGGCCTAACGGCCTCCCCTCGATGGAGAATCTGTGGGCTTGGCGAGAGGTTCAGGATCGAACGAGAAGGTTGAGATGACCCAGTCTGCCAGACTGGGCAAGGGCCGCACAGGGCTCATCTATGTTTTTCTCCCCTAGCTCTTGTTGGTTGTTCATGTCGAATGAGGCAACCGCCGCTTTGTGACACAACATGGAGCGTTGTGATGCATTTCGCTGCACGTGCGATGCTTAGTTCCCGAGCCCTCAGGCGGTTCAGGGCCCGAATCGTCTGGGAGGCATGGGCGTATGGAATGAATGCACGCATGGATGTATGAAATGCTTTTAAGTAAATAGAGGGGGTTGGTAGTGTTCACCTTGATGTCTTGAGCGACGGGGTTCGAAGAGCTTTAGTCAGGAATGTCCGATCGGGACCCGTCCTCGTCGTTCATGATGGAGTCGGCATGGCCTACACAAGGCGTCCCTTCGCTTCCTACCTATCTCTTAGTGTCTATCCTGAGTGATTCGATCGACTCAGGGGACCCAATGATCTCCCCTGACGGAGATTTCGTTTGAGTTCCTCTAGGCCTGGCCTGGGGAAGTGGGGTGTCGTCCGTGTGTGGTGGCACTTTGGTTTTCATGCTCGGCGTGCGGTAGTGGTTGGTCATGTGGTAGTGGTGGGCCATGCCCCAGGTCATGTCCCTCCTGATAAGGAGTTGTTCTGTCGGGCAGGGTACATCTTATCGGTCAGGGCGTGTCTCATCCGCATTAAATGGGAAAGAGAGAGAGTTTCTCGCTCTGCCGTTTTGCCTTCTCCGATCGGCGCGCCCTTGCCTAGCTGTTGTCCCCTTTTCCTTAAGTAGGAGAAGGGAGAGGGTTTTCGCCCGTTCTGTTGCCTGTTCCTCATCTACCACCACCTTTCTTCTTTCTTCTTGCCATGAGCATTCCCGAGAGCCACAGCGGTTTCTAGGAAAGAAAGGTGATTTTCTTCCTCAACTTCCATGAGCGAGGGCTAGGATACCCTGTGCACTGGTTTCTGCACGGGCTCCTCAATGAGTGGGGTCTAGAGCTACAGCATCTTAATCCGATGGGGGTGCTGCACATCGCTGGTTTTGTCACCATCTGTGAGGCTTTCCTCGGGATGGAGCCGCACATGGATTTCTTCTGGTGGCTCTTCTCCGTGAGAGCCTTGACGGTGGGGGACCCGGCCAAGATCGCGCCGGTGGGGGGTTTTGCTTTGTAGAGAAAACCGGGCATGGGAGACTCGTATTCCATGTACCTCCCCTATGACTCCAACTGAGGGTGGCATGGGGAGTGGTTCTACATTAGGAATCCAGCGGCGGCACCGTTCCTGGTGTTCACCGGTGGGAGGCCACAGAAGCAGGATAGCTGGTCGTGGGGTTGCGCCAAAAGGAGAAACATAAGGTAGGGGTCATCGAGGAGGGACTCTAGAAGCTCATAAAGCATGGCCTTAACAGGGTGCGGGTGTTCCACACCCTATTCCATCATTGGGTCATGCCGTTGGTGGAGAGGACACGGCCGATGTGGATGTATAGTGGCCCATCGGACCCAGACCGCATGTCGCCAGAGGATCTGCCGAACGACAAGGTCTAGAGTCGCATTGGTCGGGTGCTGCAGTTGAAGCCCAAAGAGAGGGTCGAAGGGAGGCCCATGCCTTTCAACTCCTCGATCGTGTCCACCCTGGTATGCTCCCTTCTCTTTTGCCTGCATGTCTTCCTCTGCTTTTCCTATTTTTGATTGGGGATCATGCATTACGTAGGGGCTTGGAAACTACAAATCCTGGCCGCACCTTCCCAAGGGGCCAGAGGGTGTGGCTAAGCAGGCCGCTCAGAAGGCGGCGGTGGATGCCAGGAGGAAGAAGAAGGCCGAGGCGGCCCAACAAAAGCACCAAAAGGAGAAGGAGGTTGCCCGGCGCGTGACAGCCGGGGAAGATAGGGCCGATGTCGAGCTGGGGCTCCAGTCGGAGGATTCCATAGAGGTGCATGACATGTCTTTGTTCGAGGGGGAGGAGAGTTGGGAGGTCGTTGTGACCTCAGAGGGGCGTCGCGACCCTACAGCGATGCTTGCTAGTGGTGGGCAGGAGGCCGCGCGGCGTGCGGTGGCTCCCGCACCGAAGAAGCGTGCGGCGAGCGCGAACGCCGTTGGCGAACGGGCAGCAAAGTGGACACGGTCACCACGCCCTTCAGTGGCATCGTTGGTCCCATCACTGCCTACGGGGGATGTGGCCGTTGCCGGGACCAGTGGCAACATGTGGCTCATAGCTAGGGGAGGCCCCGCCCATCACGGATGCGGTTGAGCAAGCCAAGTGGTCTGAGGGGCAGACTAGTGCCTGAGCATTGCGCAACTCATAGCCGGAGGATGCCCCGCCCCTTGCTCCGGTTGGGGAGTCTCGAGCCGACAGTTGCGGTGACCCGTCGGTCAAGCAGGAGCCAGCTGGGTCAACTTCGTCCCCATCCGAAGTGAGGGGGAACGGGTCGCAGCTCAAGAGCAGCCTGTGCCCTACAGGCCCATTGACGTCGGGTCATGCCTTCAGAGTCATGCCGCTGTCCCGGTATGTTTTTCTTTGTTTCTTTTTGATCTTTTGCTGTTGAGTCCTTTCGGAGTGCGACTTACTTGCATCTTTTTGTCAGTGGCCGGGCGATGACGGTGTGGCAGAACCGCCTAATCTAATGCCTCCCAGGAGTGCTTGTCTTCCATTAGACACTAAGCACTCGAAGTAGGACACTAAATTACTCGGTTCCGTCGGGCACACCCCAGGGGAGAACCCAAAAAACCACATTTTTGCCATTAGGATCACAAATGAGAGAATAAAGCTTACATCCTTCTTAACAATTTCTTACATCACTATACATGTACATCAGAGTATAACATTTATTGTTATAACAACGGAATGTAATCATATTATCAGAGTTATGAATAATTTAATTGAACAACGGAATACAAACATGTGATCAGAATTATAGCGGAAATCAACATCTATTCATGACATGATGAAGTATTGATATAGAAATTACGACAACAGATTATGAAGCTTTCATTTATAAAAGTATTTGGTGAGAGTTATAAATAAAGACTACGATCGCATGCGCAAAGGAAATCCTCTCTGAGCCCACCAAGAGGAATCCACACACAAAGGTCAGCTTTAGCCTCCACCTATCACCTGCAACAGGGGGAATAGAACCCTAAGTACTCAATTGTACTCAGTAAGACTTACCCGACAGGAGGAAAGAAAAGACTCCAAGGATATGCAAGTCTATCTAGCTTGTGGGTTTATTGCATTTGCAAGATGCATTACTAGGCATGCGTCCTTATATTCGATTTTTATTTATAGCCGCATTGGTTCATTAACTAACCATTCTATGTAAGCACCTGTGCTACTTTCAAGCAGGTGGTAAGCAATCAGATTTCCTCTTTTCCATCTTCCATCTTGCATCTTTCAGTTCTTACTACGATGCTAAACCGTAGACAAGCCGTATCGGATTGCCAGGCGATTTGCGAATCAATGCCCCCAGCTGGGTACCTCGAAAACACACGCCCTGCTTGTACCCTAGGCACAAGCAGGACCAACCCATCACTCTTCTGTCCTGGGTGTCTAGGTCCCCGTCCAAACTTGGACTCCAAGCCCCCGCCCCTGAGTCCCGGACTCAGTGCAGTGCAAGGACCTCCTCCACCAAAAAGAAACCCTAACAATCGGTCCAGAAAGAGCCGGATCCGCGATAAGAGAGCAACAAGTCTTCCAAGCACCCATACATAAGTATGTGCTCGGGATAATAAGTCTGTGACCTGCCTAGAGCCTTATGCAACGATCGGTCCTTAACCGACCAGACAGGGAAAACAGTGTAACCAAGCTATGCCCCATGTCCACAGCGACACAACCTCTTACACCCACCAATACCAAAACCATATCCCTACTCGGTCACCATTTTTCCTTTCCACCATTTATATTTTCCAAGTGATAATAATACAGTAATATATTTCCTATCTCTCGCGAGTGACAAACGATCACTCGACTTCTATGGGAGTCCTGTAGCATAGCATTCTACACAATCCTATCATACTAGTAAGACTCATAGGATAAAGATATATATGCAAGTGGGTTTCATTCAACTCCTTAAAACTTAATGCACAAATATAATTTAGACTACAGAAAAGTAGAGGTTATGCACCGGGGCTTGCCTGGGTAAGATGTATATTAAACAGTTAGTATCTACATCTTCAGATCATTCAAAATCATCTGGATAGAAAGCCCATTGCATTATCTCCTAGAGAGAATACCATTACACCATCTGCAGATCCCCACTCATCCATCACTTGATCCGTTGATCCATCATCGTACCTATATGATATGCATGCGATGGAATGCAAAGATGTAATTAATCAACTGCAATCGCGACTCGTAAAAATACGATTTACGCCTCTCAAGTGAACGGGGTTGTTCCAACGATGACCGTACTTAGGCTACATATACACGTTGTCGGATAAGACATTATTTCCCAACAATTATTTTAGTTATATAAACCAAGGTGTTTCTTTATTTTATTCTATCGATTTAATCCTTATTCGCAATAGGACATCATTATCTAATTAGCAACTAGTTATTCTGGAGCTATAAAAATTACAGTGAGTAGCTAATATTGCTAGGAACCTACTATAACAGTTTCAAATCCAACACTATTACCAATTTAGCATGGAAATTCCTACAAGTTTATATTTTACAATATTAAGTACCTTAAATTAATTATATAGCTTCCAAGAATAATATCACACTATGTGAACCAACTATACTAACAGGTAGATCATGATTTTAGGAGACTAACAAAACTGGTTTCACAATTTTTGGACTCCTAAATGATTTTATATTTAAATAACAAAACCATCTCAAAATCTATTTTAGAAACTTTCACTAATTCGTTGAAAAAACTAGAAGAACAACGCAGCCCAAAAGGCCCACGGCGAACGCGCCTCTAGCACGGCCCAAGACCGACGAGCGCGACCTAGGCGCATGTGCCAGCGGCCGGCCCAGTGCGGGACAGGTACGGCCCAATGGGGGTGGGTGCGAGCGGCCCAGCACACGCGCGGCCAGCCCACGCATGGGAGTAGGCTAGCCTAGCTCGCAGCACAAGCGGCCCATCAAGCCAGCCCATGCGCGGCCTACCCCATAGGCTAGGCGATTATACGTAAACAACCCAACATTTTCTCGAAATTAACCTGTAGGACACAAACATTATTTAAGTGAGTCGTGTATTTCGCAGTAAAGACCCTGTATAAAGATTCTGCTTGGAGTTATACCCTTCGCTTCATCTTCTTCTCCTTTTGCTACCGAGCAGAGGTAGAGGAGCTTCGGCCGGCGACCAATCCCGGTCGGGAAGGCACGGCGGCGGCGGGAGTTCCATCGGGGAGTAGCACTAGACCTTGCACGACCATCGCCTAGCTACGACGAGCCTCGAGCCGGCCCACTATAGCCTACCCACGCATGAGCCATGGCGGCGGCACGGCTAGCTCTAGGACGACGAGGCGAGGTGATGCGGCATGGAGACTACGGCGTACAGCGGTGCTGCAGCGACCACGGCGAGGTTAGGTGCGGAGCATGCAGGACTCGGTGTTCGGCCGGGCAACATCGGCTCCCAGCATGGACGACACGGTGCGGGACGCGGTGAGCTACGGTCCATAGTGGCCGTGGTGGTGCAGCGACGGCCGGGACCAGCATGAGGCAGTAGGGAGCAAGGAGGCACGGCAGTGGCTCACACTCGCCTGTGCATGCGGTGGCCAGCGATGAGAGCACAGCCACGGCGAGGAAAACCGTGTGTGGGAGACTCGTGGAGGCTCAGCTTGGTTCACCGAGGGGCACGTGCGGGGGTGATGGCTCATGAGAGCAAGCAGAGAGGCCGAGAGCGCGAGCGAGCGGGGAGGGAAGAAGTGTGAGCGCCGGTGCATGTAGTCGTGATGGTGCTGTGACTTTGGTCTGGGATGGAGGCAATGAAGACAACGCAGTGGAGCAGGGAATTGGGCAAGCAGCGTGGAAAGGAGGGACAGCACTGCAGCAGTTCTGCCAACTTTCATTAAGGCACTCACATGGAAAAGGACGCAAGGGAGGAAGACAGCGTGAGACAAAGCCTCAGAGGCAAAGGGACAGACAAGATAGAGATAAGACAAGAAAAGCAGAGTGAGAGCAGCAGCAGCGTGCTCAAGAAGTACTTTTGAAGTTGAACCTTGCAAGCTTGTGAAAGGGAGAAATAACCGCAACAAACCAAAAAGTTCGTGGAAGCACTAGCATAGCAACGGACAACAAAATAGGCAACAGCTAGTCGTGGCCAAGCCCCTCCAGAAGCAGCACATCTCTGTGCCTTCCATAAAAAATTGGAAAAGACCAGCACAGACAGCAGCAGTAGTAGCTGGGCCTTAGCGTTGCATCGCACAGGAAAAATAGTACACGGCAACAGCAAGGACGCTGGCGTAGGCGGGTGCTCGACAGATGTATATATATATACACACACACGCGCGCTGAGACAATGCTAGAACGTGTAGTCAAGTGTCAGCTCATGTACGTTTATCTACAGCAAGAAACCAAGGCAGAGAGAGAGGAAAAAACAAAGGCCGAGGACAGAGCGAGTACGCCAGAGCACGTGGTATGGCAGGGCGTGCCGGTTGCCACGGACAAGACCCGGTCGTAGAGACAAAGAAGATAGGCAAGGACATGCAATGAAGACAAGAAAAGGTGAACAAAGATATTCATGATGCCGCAGAGTGAAACGATGGAACTAGTAGTGAGGGAGGGAAAGCAAACAAATCAGTATACGGCAGTCGCAGCCCGACCAACTTTCATTATGGCGATCATCAGAGAAAGGACGCGATGGAGAGGGAGGAGTGGCATGATGACGGAACACGATGATGCGGCGCAACGCTAATAAACCGGAGTTGATTGATTTTGAACGTGGGGAAACGCACTACTGACGACCAGCGACGGAGCAAGGTAGGGAGACGTCTCGTCATCGTTGTGGAGCCGATCGCTCGCAAGTCAATAACTAAACCCAAGGCTTTTCAACTGAGCGTGCTTCTCAAAATAAACACATGGGCATATATTATATATATCGTTCAATTTATTAATGGATTTTATTTTATTTATAAAAGTCGCTTTTCATGCTTAATCAAATAGAACAAATCATTCATCATTTACTTGCTACAATCGTTATTGGCCATTCCTAAATATCTTTATATACCGAGCAATTTAACTTGGCATTGATTCGAGTCCACAACACTAAGTCACACACGATTCCCCTCATCATGTTGAGTACATTTTAAATAAAAAATCCGAGAAACTCGTTTTGGAAATTTTTCTTAGGCCTAAATCGTGGTGCTAAATAAGATCGTAACACTAGGGGTGTTACAGATGGGGCTTAGCATTGCCCCAACTCCCATGTAGGAGACTTGGAGGCCTGCCCTACAGTGTACCATGGCGAGTGATGAGGGGAACAGGGTAACGGCAGCAAAGCCTTCCCTTACGGGGCTGGTGCCACCCGAGTCGATTGTTGGTACGGCGGCAGCGGTGGCGGCGATCCCGGTGCTTACGGCGGAGGTTGAGTCAGACGTGACCCTCGCGGCCCCTCCTCCACTGACCATGGTGGAAGAGGAGAGGGAGACCGAGCTCCCTACCTCACCAGGTGGAGGGCTACATGGCTCACCCACACGGTCAGAGCCGAAGGCGCCGGGGGAGAGCGCGGCCGAGATGGAGTCGGGACGTCTGGCGGCAGAGGCGGCGGTCCATGTAAATGAGGTGGTGGACATCCCATCCAACGATGAGGCAGATGATATGGCGGGGCTGTCGATGTCATCGTGGGAGCTAGCGGTGGTCCAATCGGAGGCTGGGCCCTTCGACGGGCTACCGGAGGGTGACCTGGAGTGGCCCTATCCTGAGGACCCGGTGAAGGTGCGGTTTGTCCTCTGAGATTTCTAGGAGTGTCAGCTCTAGGACATCCTTGGGGAGCAAGGGCACGCCGCGGTGTCCGAACTCGCCACCCTATCCACAAAGCTCGGAGACGTGCAGGAGCGGGTTAAGTCTGCTAAGCAGTTGGTCAATGTAACGTCCCGCCTCTACAAGGCCAGGCCCGCTTACATCTGGCAGCTTTTCTAGGATATAGACTGCCCTCACAGACCCACACAAGTCTTTTCTGCGCACTTTGTCCTCACTCATGCGCATCCGAGAAGGGCTTCCCGATCGGTCACCCATCCTGAAATTGCTCTAGACCAAGCATGCTAGACCTCAGAGTTCTTTAGAGACGGGCTTCCGGAAAAGAAGTTGCAACTTATTGGTATGAGTATCCTATTAATCCTGTTAAGCCCTGGGCCGGGATGTTACATCCTCACCCCCTTAAGAGACCGACATCCTCGTTGGTCAATCCCAAGCCAGGAACATCCCCTCTTGGCCACATCCATGTGTCCAGTGCCAGCGCATGTGCCATGCTATGTGACCACTCTAGGACCACCCCAGCCATGCGCACCATGCCTGCGCAACTATGACACACGCGCTTGTGAAACCACGAGAGTCGGCTCCGATACCATTCTAGTCAAACCTTCACTTGAGGGCATTTTGGTCATTTTGATCTACATGAACAATGTCCCAACAAGTAACCTAAGTGTAGTTAAGGTGTAATAGACCATGATCAACCACTTTACAAAATTGTTATACCACTTCTAAAGATCACATGTGATAAAGCAATTAAAACAAGCAATTCATTCATATGTTCCAATTCCATGTTTCACATGTTTCATGACCTTGTGGTTATTTTATACTTGTCATATTACTACCATGTTGCCATGTTTCAAGGTATGAGAAACTCAGGTTGCATTCACATGTTATACCATTACTATTCACAACACTCAAGTATGAAACATACACAATTGGAAAATGCTGCATATGCATGTTTCAGTAACAAAGACATGATGAGATAGATGATGCACATGTTTATGAAATGAAATGCAATTAGTAGAAGCCAAACACCTAGGGTGTTACAGCCCTCCCACCTTAGAAAAATCTCATCCCGAGATTTGGAAAGCGTACCAATCAGTATAGAAAGCCGGATAGTTTTCCTTTAAATAATCTTCCCGCTCCCAGGTTGCATCCCGTTCACTATGATTACTCCAAACTACCTTGTATAACTTAACTACTCGTGTACGAGTCACTCTTTCTTGAGTATCCAGAACTTGCACGGGCTTCTCCTCATAAGAAAGGTCAGATTTCAAGTTGACTTTTCTTGTCGCTATTCTTTCCTCAGGAATACGGAGACACTTCTTCAGCTCCTCCACATGGAATACCAAAAATATAGCTCCCATTTCACGGGGTAGATCGAGCTTATACGCTACTCTTCCACTTTTCTTGATAATGCGGTAAGGTCCAACATATCAAGGCTCAAGCTTCCTTTTGATTCCAAAATGCTTGACTCCTTTCATAGGGGATACTTTCAGATAAACATGATCACCTACTTCAAACTCAATAGGTTTTCTTCTCTTGTCAGCATAGCTCTTTTGTCTAGCCTGAGCGGCAGTCATATTCTTCTGTATAGTTCGGACTTGCTCTTCGGCTTCTTTTACAAAGTCAATACCATAGAATCTTCTTTCCCCGGGTTCCACCCAGTTCAAAGGAGTTCTACACTTGCGGCCATAAAGAGCTTCAAAAGGAGCCATTTTGATACTCTCTTGATAACTGTTGTTATAAGAGAATTCAGCGAGAGATAACCAGTCCTCCCAAGAGCCTTTGCAAGAGATAAGACAAGCTCTAAGCATGTCTTCAAGAATTTGATTAACACGCTCAGTCTGTCCTGATGTTTGTGGATGATAGGTAGAACTGCGGATTAAATGAGTGCTAAGATTCTGATGTAAGCACTCCCAAAAGCGAGCCGTGAATTGCGGTCCTCTATCTGAAACAATGGATTTGGGTACACCATGGAGACGTACCACTTGTTGAAAGTAAATCTCAGCATAATTGTGAGGGTGATAGGTAGACTTGACCGGAATAAAGTGAGCGGATTTAGTTAGACGATCTACGATAACCCAGATGGAATCACAACCCTTTTTGGTAGTGGGTAATCCAACAATGAAATCCATGCTAATTTCTTCCCACTTCCAGCCAGGAATAGAGAGTGGCTGCAATAATCCAGGCCTTATGTGAATAGCCTTGACTCTACAACAGTTATCACACTTTGCCACGTAAGCTACGATTTCTTTCTTCATCTTGGTCCACCAATAATACAACTTGAGATCTTGATACATTTTACTGCTACCAGGATGGATGGACAATTTAGAAGAATGGGCTTCAGCCATAATTTGATTTCTATGTTCTTTGTCTTTGGGTACCACAAGCCTATCATTAAACTAGAGAATTCCCCTGTCATCGACCCTAAAGTGCTTGGTTTCTTTCTCTTTCATCTTTCGCTTGATGTGAAACACACCCACATCAATCTTCTAGAGTTCGATAATTTGACTTCTAAGAGAGCAATCCACAGTGATATTGTGGAGTACTACAGGATGAAGGAGGTGTGCTAGATGAAAGTCTTCACTAACTAAGGAATTGCAATGGGCCTTTCTGTTTAAGGCATCAACAACCACATTTGCCTTACCAGGATGGTAGTGCACTTGAAGGTTGTAGTCTTTGATTAATTCTAACCATCGTCGTTGACGCATGTTCAACTCGGGTTGAGTAAAGATGTACTTGAGGCTTTTATAGTTAGTATAGATGCTGCACACATTACCCAGCAAATAATGTCTCCAAATCTTCAGGGCATGAACAACCGCAGCTAGCTCTAAGTCATGGGTAGGATAGTTGACTTCATGCTTTCGAAGCTGGCGTGAAGCATAAGCAATGACCCGGCCCTCCTGCATAAGAACACACCCCAAACCGGTGCCACATGCGTCACAGTAGACATCAAAAGGCTTCTCGATGTCAGGTTGTGCCAATACAGGAGCAGAGGTTAGTAAGGTCCGCAAAGTGTGGAAAGCCTCTTCACACTTCGGAGTCCACACAAACTTCTCATCTTTTTGAAGCAGTCGAGTCATGGGCTTGGCGGTTTTTGAGAAATCCGGGATAAAGCGACGATAATAGCCAGCCAAACCTAGGAAACTTTGGACTTCCATGACCGTAGTAGGTGCCTTCCACTCTAGGACTTCTTGCACCTTAGTAGGGTCAACCGAAATTCCATCACCAGATAACACATGACCTAGAAAAGGTATCTTGTTCAACCAGAATTCGCACTTGCTGAACTTAGCATAAAGCTAGTTGTCACACAACTGAGTTAAAACAATTCTCAGATGTTCAGCATGCTCTTCTTCATTCTGAGAATATACAAGGATATTATCAATAAATACGATGACAAACTTGTCCAATTCCGGCATGAATATAGAATTCATCAGGTACATAAAGTGTGCCGGAGCATTGGTCAACCCAAAGGACATGATGAGGTATTTGAACAAGCCATAACGAATAGAGAAAGCTGTCTTTGGTATATCTTTAGGATGAATTTTGATCTGATGGTAGCCAGACCTCAAATCGATCTTGGAGAATACCTTAGCTTTGGAGAGCTGATCAAACAGAATATCGATGCGAGGAAGAGGGTATTTGTTCTTGATAGTCACAACATTAAGGGGGCGATAATCCACGCACATGCACAAAGATTCGTCCTTCTTCTTCACAAAGATGGCCGGACAACACCAAGGAGAAGAACTAGGCCGAATCAAACCTTTCTTCAATAGCTCATTTAATGGACTCTTTAGCTCAGCCAACTCATTGGGCGGCATTCTATAGGGCCTTCGAGAAATAGGAGCCATACCCGGAATGAGTTCTATCTTGAATTCTACATCACGGTCCAGAGGTAATCCAGGCAAGTCATCAGGGAAGACATCTAGAAACTCACAGACAACCGGTAGATCCTCAATGGCTTTGGCTAGGGCAGCATTGGCTGTATTGTGGATAGAGATATCACGAGGTAACTGCACTAGAAAACCCTTCTTATCCACAGGATCCCTCAACATTACCA
The DNA here is from genome assembly GCF_019320115.1 of Miscanthus floridulus. Taxonomy (NCBI): domain Eukaryota; kingdom Viridiplantae; phylum Streptophyta; class Magnoliopsida; order Poales; family Poaceae; genus Miscanthus; species Miscanthus floridulus. Next base: position 31,285,886 of record NC_089593.1, on the reverse strand, counting down.
CATGGGTTGATGTATTGATCAACACTCCATTCCCGCTCATCCACTTCATTCCTAGGATTACATCAATTCCTACCCCCGGTAGAACTACAAGATTCATAAGGAACTCTCGATCCCCAATCTCAAGCTTTACATCTTTAACTACTTGGTTAGTCAGGATATTATTTCCAGCAGCACTAATACAATAACCACCCTTGACAATTGTAATCACATTCATCTTATGCATAGACGCAAAAGTAGAACTCATAAAGGAATGTGAAGCACCCGAATCAAAGAGCACAACTGCAGGGTGATCATTAACAAGGAACTTACCAGCGGTGACCACTTCACCAGCAGGAATTACCAGTGGAAACTAGTTTTAGCTTGATTCTTTTTCTGAGGTGGGTGGTATCGGACATTAGCATTGGGTGGACGGTACTGGGTCTTAGATACCATTGGAGCCTTAGAATGAGAAGCACCAGCCTCAAAGTTTCTTTTACGGTTCTTGGAAGTAGCATATATCTTGTCATTGTTCTCCTGGGTTAGGGTGTCACTGATAAACTCATTGAAGGTGACACACTTGCAGTTGCCCATAGACTTCATTAGTTTAGGGGAAAGTCCCCTCTTGAAGCTAGCTATTCTCTTGGCGTCAGTATCGACGAACTCGGGAGCATACCTCGCTAGGTTGTTGAATGCCTGGAGGTATTCATTAAGACCCTTGTTGCCTTGGGTTAGATTCATAAACTCGGTATGCTTAATGGCCATGAGACTAGGAGGGATAAAGTGTCCCCTGAAAGCGGCCTAGAACTGGTCCCAAACTATCTCAACATTTGCAGGGAAAGTGGTCCTGTGATGGGTCCACCAGATGCCTGTAGGGCCTTGGAGCTGGTGTCCTGCATACAAAGCCTTCATTCCTTTAGTCAAACGGAGCAATCCAAACCTTTGCTCTATCGTGCTCAACCATTCATCAGCTTGTAATGGTTCTTTTGCCTCATGAAAGATAGGAGGCTTTGTGTCCATGAAGTCCTTAAAGCTGTTGTACTGGTTCGGCTCGGGTCCCTAGAGGACATGCCGATCCTCACGGTTAGCCATCTGGCGCATAGCCTCAGCTAGCATGCGCTGACTTTCCATGACTATCTGCATTAGCTCAGCTGGTGTGGGCGGTGGAGGAGGTGGTTGTTCCTCATCTCCCATGCTACGATCGCGACGAAGGTTATAAGCCATCTACAAAAGGTATAGCCAATGAGCACTGACGATGTGGAAACTTTTGTAGATGAATTGTATAATTATGCCAAACTGATTCCATTGGAGAGAATGCATTTATATAATCAACAAAGGCACAATCATTCATCACAATCACACAACTCATCAAGCGCATTAATTGACACATAAATGCGATGAACTTAACCAACAATGAGATCTATAGACCGCAAAGACGAAATTCAGCAAAAGCTCACATACGTGGAGCATAGCACGTTCGATAGGTTACATCGAATCCATAGAGGTTCCAAACTTACATCAAGGGTAACATAGGGTTCGATATTACATCCCAATGACTAACTTGATACAAAGCTACTTGTTCATGCATGAGGATCAACAAAAGACTAGCTCTAGCATATTAGCTAAGTAGTAAGCTAAACTACGCATCATCCTCAGAGTCAGTGTCGAAGATCTCTCCTCCATCTTCATCACTAGCAGGCTCTAACTCCTCATCTGGTGGGACGTCCTCAGGTCCATTGACCTCCATGTCATCATCACCTTCAGCCATGATGACACTAGAACCCATCTCATCCTCATCATTAGGTGGCAGGAGAGGGTGAAGTTGATTGTGTAACAGGTGAACCTCCTCATGGAGATGGTCATTGTACTCTTCGGCAACTGCCACTTGCTGCTCTAGCTCCAATTGTCGCGCTCTCAACACATTCTCTTCGTGCTAGGCTTCATTCCATTGGTTCATCACGTGGATCAACATGTGTTCACAGTTGTGGTGAGCAACTGTCAACCTTTGAACCTCAAGGGTCTCTTGGTCCCTTTCCTGCGTTATTTGTTCCAAACGGTGCTGAGCCGCATTCCTCTCAGTAGTCACCCGGGCCAGCTCTGTCCTTAGCCTTTTCGCCTCAGTAGGCTCAGGACGGGGCTCACGAGGAGCTAAACGGTGACGAGGCGCCCTGCCTCTAGCAGACTTGCGAGCAGTGAGTTTCATGTACGCCATCTATAGCAAAAAGTTGCAACGTAAGGGGAGAATCATTTAAGGGATACGAAATTTAATTAGTCGGGACAATCAAATTTTAAGGGAGGGAATAATGCAAGAAATCCCATGTATGCTTGAACATGATGCATGCACGATCCGTACGTCCTCACAAACCTAGAAAAATTTAAAGGCTAGCAAAATATACGGTGGCATACATATGTTTTCTTGTATACGGTAGCTAGTCGATCTACAACGATATGTTGTTAGTGTACCTGCAGAAAATTTCATTTCAGCCTAGTAATTTCCCAAAATGGCATGTAAACTAAATACTTTCATACATACATCCCCAGATGCATATACTCTAGTATCACAGCTACCCGTCAGAGATACCCACATTTAAGTACTCTCATAGATACATGATTGAACATGTAAGTATGCGAGCAACCACAACTACTCTCCCCTAGACCGACGGTTGGACGGTCATGCTCTCACAACTCTCCACTTACCAGAGCGTAGAGGTATTTGGATCCATACATTACCACCCAAGCAGATGGCATCCATACAATAGCACGCCGTATGGACGACAAAACAGAAACAAGCAGGAACCCCCAAGTTAGTACTTTAATAAGCCATCTAAGAGTCCTTATTTGGGCATACGGGGTATGACCACTGGCAATACTTAGTATTTAATTTAGGATTTTTACAAATACTTTTGTTTTAAATACACAAATGACATGTTTAGTGTCAAATCTTGCTCAGATGCCATTTTGTAACGTCCCGCCTCTACAAGGCCAGGCCCGCTTACATCTGGCAGCTTTTCTAGGATATAGACTGCCCTCATAGACCCACACAAGTCTTTTCTGCGCACTTTGTCCTCACTCATGCGCACCCGGGAAGGGCTTCCCGGTCGGTCACCCATCCTAAAATTGCTCTAGACCAAGCACGCTTAACCTCAGAGTTCTTTAGAGATAGGCTTCCGGAAAAGAAGTTGTAACTTATTGGTATGAGTATCCTATTAATCCTGTTAAGCCCTGGGTCAGGATGTTATAGTCGAGGTCGACCTACAGCTTGCCACGGAGGTGAGTTTCGCATACTTGTCCTTGTCCTCTGAACCTTTTGTTGGTTGCCTTAGCGTGTTTGTTTTTCATAGAGACTGAAGGGGACGTCGTTCGGTAAGTCCCGCTTTCTCCGAATGGAGCATGCCCAGATGGTAGAGCTCGAGCGTCAGCTAGTGTCTGCCCGTCGTGAGTCCTAGGACCGGGCGGCTGAGGTGACCATGGCGCGGGCGGAGGGGCGGCGTGCAGCCAAGCGGGCGGCTGCTGCCGAGCAAGGGCTCAAGGCGGCGAAGGCCCACCAAGCGAAGACCGAGGCGGGGTAGTGGACATCCCTGGCAAACATGGAGGCGGTGATGCAAGAGTCCTTAGCAACCTTTGAGCCAGAGCGAGCCGCTTTGGTGTCAGTGCAGAACGCCCTGGAGTCGGCGCGGTAGGCCCTGGAGGTGGAGCAGAAGGCGTGGTCGGAGGTGGACTAGGAGGTGCTCATGCTCCAATGCCGGGTGATGGGGACGAAGGACGCGAGTGCCCGGCTGTGCGAGCAGGTGGCCAGGCAGGCAGAGGATCTCTCCAGCCTTGAGAACTTCCACGTCGGTACGTACCTTTTGTGTTTTTCGTTGTTAGTTTTTTCCTTCAGCCTGTTTCTAAGCTAGTTGCTCCTCTCTCAGAGCTAGGTGGAAAGGTGAAGACGCTGGAGCAGGACCTGGAGACGATCAAGGCGACCTTCAGTCAAAATAAGGAGGAATTGGCCAAGTCCCATGAAGAGTGACGTGCTCTCGAGGGGGATCTTGACCAGATCTGCAACGTTGCCCAGCTTGTCATTTTGAACATCTTTGGATCGGCGCCCGGCACTAGCGCGCTCATAATCTAGCTGGCGGAGGTCCCAGATGTGGTTCGGGACCTTATTAGGAGTGGGCTGTTCTACGGGGCATCGGGGGTGCTGACTTCAATGGCGACGCACCACCCGAACTTGGACTTCGCTGCCATCTGCAGCGGGTATGCTGAAGGCTTGAGCATGGAGGACATCTAGTCGATCAGGGAGGGCCTACTGTCGCACGCAAGGTCGGTGGTAGATCAAAGGTCTCTGCCTAGTGGGTGATGGACGTCCACCGTGAAGATATGGCTAGAAGCATGCGCGGGGAAGACACTGCCCAGCCTATGGATGACGCAGAGCCTGAGTCGGAGGTGAACGTCGCCCCAGTTTTGACTGAGCCAAATGTTGTGCCACCAGGGAGTGAGCATCCTGCGCCCTCGTCTGTTGCGCCGACAGCAGATGTTGCCAGGCCAGTCCAATAGCTTGTGAAATATAAGTAGTTTATTGAGTGTTAGAAAGTTTTAAAATCATGGGGGAGCCCTTGTGTAAACATTCCTATGTGTTTTAATGACCAAGGTCTGTTTTATTTTCTATGATGGAGCCACTCCGTTCAGGGGAGCTTGTTCCCCTTTGTTCCTTAGTTTTCCCTTAGCATAATTTTGTTTTTATTCTTTCTTTCTCATATCTGCCCGACCTTGGGAGCCTAGGGCGTGGCCCGTAGGGCTCAGCTATTCGTAACCATAGGGAAAGGCGAGGTGCGATTGGTCAGAATGTTTTTAAAGCAAAGCTACGTAAGGCAATTTAAAGGAACAAACTATCCTTTGTAACACCTCTGGTGTTTTAAACACTAAAATATGCCATGTCATCATATGCATTGCACATCATCCTTATGTTAATGAAAACTTTGATATGCATTCACTAAAACAAGTTTACTTTATGATTATATGTGTTGACTTGTATGGGATGAATCAAGTTCAAAACCTTTGTATTGAATTGGAATTCCAAAACCCTAATTTCCAGCATTTAATTCTACCTTGGAAAACCTAATTCAAAATCTAAGCACAATTTGGGGTTCAGCCTAAAAGGAAAATTGTAGAGCTTGTCAATGTGTACAAAGTTGGTTTTTAGAGTTTTCAAAGTTTTTATATAAAATTTGATGTAATTTGAAAGGGGATAAATTCTTAAAGTGTCCCCTTTTGATTTTAAACTTGCATTTTTAAATGTAAGCCGAGTTAGAGTATGGTTATTAAAGAAAAGTTGTAGAACTTTGAAGTTGCAGCAACTTTTATTTTTGGAGATTTTTGAGTTACCATACAAATTTGTGAGTAATTTGAAAAATGAAATGAGTGGCAATTCGGTAAATACCTTGAACAATGCAAGCAGGCAGACACTCATCGTCGATGAGCTTCCACCGGCTTCTATGCGCGCCCTTGGGTGACACCTCCAGCTTCGATGTGTCCGCGCTGCCATTGCATGTCAAGCGCATGTCTCACCGCCGCACGTCGCTCGCCTGATAAGCTCCCTCCCGTCGCCCTCTCCTTCCTCTGTTTTCCCGTCACCGCCGCCCAGTTTTTGCTAGCCGGCAAAAATTCGCCGTCGATAAAGCTCCACCATCCAATAGCTCTCTCCACCAGCTTTGCCTTGCCCCTGCGCCTCAATTGAGCCCAACCTAGCTACTACTATCGGTCGGGATCGCCTGTAAGCCCTATTTTTGTCGTGGCTGAGCCGCCATGGCCACCGAGCTTCCCCTCGACGTTCCTAGTCATCTCGGGCTGCTTTCTTTCCTCTTTTGTTGCTGTGTAGTACTCCTTTTGACACCACGAGTCTTGAACGATTACAGGTTGATTGTTTAACCCATAGAGTTCACCGGGACACCGCCGCGACGTCGGTGCGAGCTGCCGTGACCGTCGCCGTCGTCTGTAGAAGCCTCCAACGCATCTTGGCTTCATCTAGTTATCCGCTCAAGTCATCGTGAGCCTCTTCATGCCAAATCCAGCTCCATCTTGATCAGTTTTGCGCTATAGTTGCCATTCCACCATTGCACCATCGCGGTCAGCCGTGTGCGCCGCTGGTTGCCGTGGGCAGGCCGATTGGGGTCATCCCAGGCCATGGCAAGTCCACCTATTAGTGCGGCTGAGTCTGGCGATGATCTTGTGCCACCTCACCGCCATCTCTACTGCCTTAATCGGCCAGCAACGTCGCCGCCGTGTTTCCTTGCGCCGCTCGGCTCGGGGAAGAAGACAATAGACCTGTCGTGTCAATTAGAGAAAGGGTAGGGTGTTGAATGAAAAGTCAGTGACTTATTTGAATAGTGTCACAGAGTGTTCAAGTACCATGGGTTAATTTCAAGAAAACCCAAGGGCCTTTTTGTGAAACTGCCATGTCAGCCAAGGCAGATCGCCGTGGGCCAGCCTGTTGCTTCTCTGGGCCGACTTGGGCCGAAAGCGAACTCGAGGCCTGTTTTCCTTTTTAGATGTGCTTTATTAATTTAATTAATGTACTAATTTTGTTTACTTCATAATTAAATAATACGATGAGATAAAATTATGAAAATATTTGTGTGACCTCTCTAAGATGTGAACTATTTAGGAAAAATATTAAATGTTACTTTTCAGTACATTTTGAATGTGATAAAAATTGCTCAAATTAATTAATAAATGGGATTCCATGATTTTTCTAGGCTTAGATAATTATCCAAAGATTATGAAAATTCTTAGTCCACTTAGTTATCATGTGATGAGCATTCCCAAAAATTTGGAGCTCATTTGGAAAAAGTTGATTTATATCATAATGTTGAATTAATTAATTAATTAATTAAAACAAATGGTAAACCTTAATGACTTAGGTTTTGTTTGAATTTGGGATTGAGTGATGCCCTTGGGTCATTAGCATAAATTGATTCTTGGCACTTTAAGTAAGTGTTTGAGTTTATGATCAAGTTGTGATTAAGAAATGTTAATCCAAGTAAACCCTAGAGAAGGTTTAGTTAGTTGTTAGTTTGTAACTATACCGTGAAGGAAAGTTGTATTCAAGTTAATAACTTTTGCATCCATCGTCAAGCATCATGTTTTATATCTTGCATCATATTAAACATGGCATTATTACCATGTGTAGTGAACGAAAGTGAGAACATGGTAGTCAATCAAGTTGTTGAGGAAGTCATCCCACCGGTTGAGGTCGGGTTTGATATCTGTGGAACATCTTTGGAACCTGACTTTTCCGACAATCAAGGCAAACCCCGGATGCATTTAAACCTACCTTGTGTTTTATAAATTTATATCACTTTTATTATTAAATTTTGCATTAAGTGATTAGGTGTTGAGTGGAAACCTAATTGGTGCATTACCAACCTTGTTTTTCCATATCAACCTTGTTACCAGTTTTAATTCAATAATGCCTAATTATGCTTAGCCATGCTTAGACCAATAAAAGTCGGGTGATTACCTATCACCTGCGAGATATAAATGGATTTTTGGTTATGTTTAGTTATTTATGTTATCATGAGATATAATCATGTGGAGTAATAAATCTAGACTGGGCGGACTCGGTGTATGAGAACCACAAGACATGGATGTCTTGTGAGCGGGTTCTTTCCGCCTGTGTCGGTTAAGAACCGTCCGTTGTTGAATTGCATGAGGTGACACTTTGTAGTACTGGCCACATACTTCGGTAAGCCTAGACTCGGCTATTCTATTATGAGAATGGCTACTTGCGCACTGGGAGTGGAGAGATGGTGAGAGTAGCGTGTACCCACGTGGTAATGGGCTAGATTGGTGGAGTACTATGCTCTCGGGTGGCGCGGACCTATTCTTGTTTTAGATAATCTGAGGGTAGGTTAGTATATGTAGGTCAGGGACCTGCATATGTCATGTGGTTGGGAATCCCCAGCTGGGTTATAATCGGTTCGAATCGTCGTTGCTCCTCGGTTATGGAGACTCAACTCACGATTGATCATCGTAGTTAACAAATGGAACTTGAGTAGGATTTGAGAAAGAGTTTGATATGAAGTTCATGATCTCAATATGGATCATGTTAGCTTTATATATGATCCATATGAAGATTTAAATGTTGAAAGAAAGAATCTTGTTAGAGAGCTTTTACGCAAAAGAACTTTGATTCTTGCTAAAGCCTTACCTTGAATCCTTGAGCCTACATTCCTGAGTATTCTCCATTTTTACGTCGGTTAAGTCTTGTTGAGTACTTTTATACTTAGGGTTCTTTAACCCTTGTTGTAGGTGAGCCTCATGAGCAGGTCTTCCTTGTATCATGCTGCATGACGGTTGCTCAAATCAAAGATGACAAGTAAATGTGTGGCCCTTGGGCAGGGTACTTTAATTGTGTGTTTTGTTTTACGTTACTTAGGCTACTCCACTACTATGGTTTGCAATAATAATCGTACTTGGTTTGTGAAACACTATTTTGTAACTAAGTTATTGTAAGACTTCTGCTATTTTACTCTAATGTAAATTAATGAATAAATTGTTGTAATACTGCAATGACTCTGTAATGGATCCTGCTCGGAAGAAATCATGGATGATTTGGGTTTCCCGAGGACACTCGATAGGCTTCTTAAGTTACCGGGAACATATGCATAGTCGTCAGAAGTCATCGGACCATGTCAGGTGCATGTGGGCCCTATAATTTAGGAGGTTCTACCACAGACTGGTATCAGAGCAACCATTACAAAGATTTTTGTAATATTGTTTTACAAAAACTTCAAAATGATTTGGGGCAAATAAATTTAACTTGTTAATTTGGTCCAAATTGCTTCTGATTTATCTTAATTCCTTCTTGCAATTCCTTATTTGATTAATAAGGCTTTATATGGTGGAGTAGTAATATTATTATGCCCTATATAATAAGAACTATTGTTTATGTACCTTAGGAGCTTTGATGTTTAAGTTCCGTAAGGATGATTCATGCATCATGATTAATCCACTTGTTAATTACTTTCCCTCTTAGTTTGGGTTGAGTAGTATAAATCTCATTCTTACTACTCTTTAGACTTTTCTCAGATTATCTTATTGTTATTAAATCTTGCTTTCTATAGTATGGCTCGTACCAAGGTAACACCCGTAAGTCCGTTGGACCTAAAGGAGTTCCTCGTCACCAGCTTGCCCCTAGGAGTGATGGTGCTAGCAGTAGCAGCTTTAGGCCTGATCCCCTGGCTAAGATATAGAGGCTTTCAGCAGAATTAGCACAGGCTACTAGAGATATGGCCTTGGATGCCATCTAGGTGGGCAAGTTATAGGATCAATTGAGGCGTCTCACCACCGCTCATAAGAATTGTGAGCGTATGTTAGTTCATATGGTGGAAGGAAGAAATGAAGCTTGTCATAGAGAAGATATAGCTAGAGCCCGAGTTCATGAGTTAGAGTTTTATGTAGAAGACTTAGAAGAATATTATACCAATCTACATGAAGAAGTCCATAGGCTGAACAATCTCCTGAATCCAAATCATGAGCCTCAAGCAGATGCAATGGACCTTGGTGTCATCATAGCAAATGATGATGAACCTAAAGATGAAGAAGAAGAGGATCCAGAAGAAGTAGTGGTGGTCAATGAAAGTGATGATGAAGGCAGAAATGTTTCTGGAATGGATACCGATCCCAAGGTTTGATGTGATCAAGGAGAAGAGTAGAGTTGTAATATAGTGAGTTCTAGTCAAGTTGGGTAGTCTTGCTTAAGTGTAGACTTGTGTATAAATAAGTAAACCCAATGTAATGTGTGTAGTAAGCTCTTTTAATAGTTCAATAAATGCTTGTGAGTAAAGTTTGGTTTGTCGTGAACAGATGCCTCGTACTCGGGCTTCGGATATTCCTGGTTCTTCGCAAGATGAGGGTGGTGTTCCTGATCCACCACCAGTTCTACCAACTTTAGCTGATGCTATCACAGCACTGGTCCATGTGACCATAGATAATGATCGATTGCTTTGGGAGTTAGCTCAAAGCAATCAAAATATGATGCAAGGGAATCATGGTCGTTATCATCTAAGGCAAGAAGCTACGTATGGATACATGACCACCAGTATTTTCTAAGGCTAATGAACCACTCGAAGCTGATGATTGGCTCTGTACCATAGAGCAGAAGTTCGACCTCATTCCATGCACTGAGTTCTAGAAGCCTGTTTTTGCTGCCCAATAGCTTAGAGGTGCAGCAGGTGCTTGGTGGGCGAATCTTGTAGCCATGCAACCAGCCGGTACTCGGTTAACTTGGACCGAGTTTTGCACTGCTTTCTGTGCCCATTATATTCCAGATGGAGTTATGGCCATGAAGCTTGATGAGTTTCTTACTTTGAAGCAAGGTGATCAAACAGTCATGCAGTATGTGGGCAAGTTCAATCACCTTTCACAGTATGCACCTAAGCATGTTAACATAGATGCCAAGAAGAAGAAGTGGTTCATGCATGGACTTAATACCAAACTTTAGACCATGATGACTACCTGCACAAATGTCACGTATCATGAGGCAGTTAGCATTGCTATTGCTTTAGAGGAGAAATATCGGTAGCATAAGGAAATTAAGAAGAAAAAGAGCATGCCATCTGGGTCTTTTGGTGGCAATCAAAAGAGACAGAAGATAATTTATCATCCGATGAATCACAACCGTCCTCCTTATTGTCCGCCGCAGTTCCAAGCCGGGCAGCGACCAAATGTCCGTCCTGCCATAACTTACCCAAACTCACAACAGACAAATATTCCTGGTGTTCATGCTCCAACACCCCAAGGCCACAATTACCCATGTTTCAATTGTGGGAAGTTAGGTCATTTCTCTAGGGAATGTCCGTATCCTAAGTAGTACAATCCAAATTTTTAGAAGGCTCCTGGAAATCAACAATAGGGCCAAGCTCAGGACAAGAACAATAACCAAAATGCTCAGAAGGGCAGAAATCAAAAGAAGATGGGGCGGGTTTTCTATACTCAAGTTGAGGAGATTCCAAAAGGGGAACCCATGATGCTGGGTATGTTTCATGTCACCGATCATCCTATAGTTATGCTTTTCGATTCTGGTGCATCTCATACATTCATCAATAGAACCTTTGTCATAAAGCATGAAATTCCAATTGGGGAAACAAAGGAAAATTTCTATATACAGTCGCCTAGGGGACGTCTGTGTACTAAGGAAATGGTGTACCAGGTACCCATAAACCTGGGTGGGCACATTTTTCCCACTACCATGATTATTTTAAAAGATTAGGATATAGATGTGATCCTGGGTATGAACTGGATGCATCAGCATAAGGCTGTTGTAGATACTTTGAATAGGACAATAAGGTTGAGTTTGCTAGACAGTAATTCTCAGCTTCTTATCCAACTTCCAATCTTAAAGAGATCAGTGGAAAAAGTTTGTGCAACTTCCATCAAAGAGATTAGAGATATCCTTGTAGTTTGTGAATTTCCAGATGTTTTTCCTGAAGATTTACCTGGTCTACCACCTGATAGAGATGTTCAGTTTGGAATAGATCTAAAGCCTGGAACAGCTCCGATCTCTAGGAGAGCTTATAGGATGCCTCCCAAGGAATTAGCTGAGTTGAAGACTCAATTGCAAGAGTTGATTGATAAAGGTTTTATCCAACCCAGTTCATCACCTTGGGGATGTCCTGCAATTTTTGTGAAAAAGAAAGATGAGACCCTGAGATTGTGTGTTGACTATCATCCATTGAATGAAGTGACAATTAAAAATAAATATCCCTTACCTCGGATAGATTTACTTTTTGATCAACTAGCCGGAGCCAAGGTTTTCTCCAAGATTGATTTGAGGTCAGGTTATCATCAAATCAAAATTAAGCCTGAAGATATTCCCAAAACGACATTTACCACCAGATATGGATTATATGAATACCTGGTAATGTCTTTTGGTTTGATGAATGCCCCAGCTCACTTCATGTATCTGATGAATTTAGTGTTCATGCCTAAGCTAGACAAGTTTGTAGTGGCCTTCATTGATGACATCTTAATATATTCCAAGAACAAGAAAGAACATGCTAAACATCTCATAGTTGTTCTGACACGTCTAAGAGAACATCAGTTATATGCCAAGTTTAGTAAGTGTGACTTCTGGCTAAAGAAAGTACAATTTTTAGGGCATGTATATCAGCTGAAAGAGTTGCGGTAGATCTAAGAAAAGTTAAGGATGTACTAGATTGGAAACCACCAACCACTGTTCAACAGGTTTGAAGTTTTCTGGGAATGGCGGGTTATTACCGTTGTTTTATTCCATATTTCTCTAGAATATCCAAGTCCATCACTAGATTGTTAAAAAACCAAGCTAAGTTTGTCTGGTCACCTAACTGTGAAGAAGCTTTCTAGACTTTAAAGAGATAATTAACCACTGCACCAGTGTTAGCATAGCTAGATATTGAGAAGTCGTTCGACATTTATTGTGATGCTTCTGGTATTGGTATTGGATGTGTATTGATGTAAGAAGGTCGAGTCATCGCCTATGCTTCTAGACAACTTAAGCGACACGAAGAACATTATCCAACTCATGATCTGGAGTTAGCAGCAGTTGTCCATGCTTTGAAGATTTGGTGGCATTATCTGCTTAGTAATACTTGTCATATTTATACAGATCGCAAGAGTTTAAAGTATATCTTTACTCAATCAGAATTGAACATGCGGCAAAGAAGATGGTTGGAATTGATTAAAGATTATGACTTGGAGGTGCATTACCACCCTGGTAAGGCAAATGTGGTTGCAGATGCACTCAGACGTAAGAGTCATTGCAATTGCATGACCGTGAAGACAATGGATCTAACTTTATGTCCTGAGATGGAAAAGTTGAATATAGAGATAATTCAACAAGGTAGTTTGACCAATATAACTGTTCAATCAACTATTCGAGACCAAATTATTGCCGCTCAGAAAGAAAACAAGGGTATAGCCCATATCAAAGAAACAGTCAGGAATGGAAAAGCGGCATGCTTCAGAATAGATGATGCAGGTGTGCTATGGTTCAAGAATCGCCTTGTGGTACCAAATGTTCCTGAGTTGCGACAGTCAATTCTTGAAGAGGCACATACCACCAGGTTCTCTATTCATCCAGGAAGTAATAAAATGTACCATGACTTGAAACAGAAATTCTGGTGGACCAAAATAAAGATAGAGATTGCTCGATATATAGCCAAGTGCGATACTTGTCAAAAAGTAAAAGCTATACATTTGAAGTCCGCTGGAGAGTTACAGCCATTGCCTATTCCAGCTTGGAAGTGGGAGGATATTAGTATGGACTTTATCGTTGGTCTACCCAAGACATCAAAAGGTTTTGACTCAATATGGGTTATTGTAGATCGACTAACTAAGTCAGCACATTTTCTTCCAGTCAAGAGTATATATCCTGCTATCCAATATGCCAAGTTGTATTTAGCACGAATCATGAGCTTACATGGTGTACCAAACACCATTGTGTCGGATAGAGGTACACAGTTTGTCTCCAAGTTTTGGAAACATTTGCATGCTTCATTGGGTACCAAACTTCTGCATAGTACCGCTTATCATCCACAGACTGATGGTTAGACTAAAAGGGTAAATCAAGTATTTGAAGATATGTTAGGGTGTTGTGTCCTTAATTATTCCAATAAGTGGGATGAATGTTTGCCTTTGGCTGAGTTCGTTCTCATACAACAATAGTTATCAAGAGAGCATTAAGATGGCTCCATTTGAAGCACTCTATGGTCGTAGGTGTAGAACCTCGCTAAATTGGTCTGAACCCGGGGAAAGATGGTTCTTCGGAGTTGACCCTGTGAAAGAAACAGAAGAGAAGGTTAGGCAGATACAAAATAATTTGAAGATAGCTCAGTCTCGACAAAAGAGTTATGTGGATAAACGACATTGACCATTGGTGTTTAACAAAGGAGATTATGTATATATGAAGGTATCACCAATGAAGGGAGTCAACCATTTCGGTGTTAAAGGCAAGTTCACACCTTGGTATATTGGACCATTTCAAATTTTAGAGAGGTGTGGAAAGGTGGCATATCACTTGAAGTTACTGGAACATCTCTCAGTTGTACACAATGTGTTCCATGTTTCCCAATTAAAGAAATGTCTTCAAGTGCCTGATCAAAATGTTGATATTGAAGGAGTTGAACTTGAACCTGATTTGACCTATTCCAAATATCCTATCCGAGTTCTGGATCAGAAAGACCATGTCACTCGAAGGAGGACAATCAAGTTCTACAAGATACAATGGAATCAACATTCCAAAGAAGAAGCTACTTGGGAATCCAAAGATTACTTGCTAGAATAGTTTCCGAAGTTCCTTGCTTCTATATAAAATGCTATTAGTTGTACTCTGTCTTTACGAACCATGTTTTATGAAAGGACCTTAGCTATTTTATGGTCAAGTTTTGAATGTTTTTGCTTGACATATTTCCTTTTCCATTACTTTATCCTAGGACTTTAAATCTCGGGACGAGATTTCTTTTAGGGGGAAAGGTTGTAACACCTCTGGTGTTTTAAACACTAAAATATGTCATGTCATCATATGCATTGCACATCATCCTTGTGTTAATGAAAACTTTGATATGCATTCACTAAAACAAGTTTACTTTATGATTATATGTGTTGACTTGTATGGGATGAATCAAGTTCAAAACATTTGTATTGAATTGGAATTCCCAAACCCTAATTTCCAGCATTTAATTCTACCCTGGAAAACCTAATTCAAAATCTAAGCACAATATGGGGTTGAGCCTAAAAGGAAAAGTGTAGAGCTTGTCAATGTGTACAAAGTTGGTTTTTAGAGTTTTCAAAGTTTTTATATAAAAGTAATTTGAAAGGGGATAAATTCTTAAAGTGTCCCCTTTTGATTTTAAACTTGCATTTTTAAATGTAGGCCGAATTAGAGTATGGTTATTAAAGCAAAGTTGTAGAACTTTGAAGTTGGAGCAACTTTTATTTTTGGAGATTTTTGAGTTACCATAAAAATTTATGAGTAATTTGAAAAATGAAATGAGTCGCAATTTGGTAAATACCATGAACAGTGCAAGCAGGCAGACACTCATCATCGACGAGCTTCCACCGGCTTCTACGCACACCCTCGGGTGACACCTCCAGCTTCGACGTGTCTGTGCTGCCATTGCGTGTCAAGTGCACGTCTCACCGCCGCTCTTGGCTCGCCTAATAAGCTCCCTCTCGTCGCCCTCTCCTTCCTCTGTTTTCCTGTCACCGCCACCTAGTTTTTGCTAGCCAGCAAAAATTCGCCATCGATAAAGCTCCACCGTCCGATAGCTCTCTCCACCTGCTTCGCCTTGCCCCTACGCCTCGATTGAGCCCAGCCTAGCTACTGCCACCGGCCGGGATCGCCTGTAAGCCTTATTTTCGCCGTGGTCGAGCCGCCATGGCCGCGGAACTTCCCCTCGATGTTCCTAGTCATCTCGGGCTGCTTTCTTTCCTCTTTTGTTGTTGTGTAGTACTCCTTTTGACACCACGAGTCTTGAACGGTTACAAGTTGATCGTTTAACCCATAGAGTTTGCCGAGACATCGCCGCGACATCGGTGCGAGCCGCCGTGACCGTCGCCGTCATCTGTAGAAGCCTCCAACGCATCTCGGCTTCATCTAGTTATCCGCTCAAGTCGTGGTGAGCCTCTTCGTGCCAAATCCAGCTACATCTTGATCAGTTTTGTGCCATAGTTGCCATTCCACCATTGTGCCACCACGATCAGCTGTGTGCGCTGCTGGTTGCCGTGGGCAGGCCGATCGGGGTCATCCCAGGCCATGCCAAGTCCACCTATCGATGCGGCCAAGTCTGGCGATGATCTTACGCCACCTCACCACCATCTCTACTGCCTTAATCGGACGGCAACGTCGCTGCTATGTTTCCTTGCGCCGCTCGGCTCAGGGAAGAAGACAATAGACCTGTCGTGTCAATTAGAGAAAGGGCAGGGTGTTGAATGAAAAGTCAGTGACTTGTTTGAATAGTGTCACAGAGTGTTCAAACACCGTGGGTTAATTTCAAGAAAACCCGAGGGCCTTTTTGTGAAACTATCATGTCAGCCGAGGCAGATCGTCATGGGCCGGCCTGTTGCTTCTCTGGGCTGACTTAGGCCGAAAGGGAACCCGAGGCCTGTTTTCCTTTTTAGATGTGTTTTATTAATTTAATTAATGTACTGATTTTGTTTACTTCATAATTAAATAATATGATGAGATAAAATTATAAAAAATTTTGTGTGACCTCTCTGAGATGTGAGCTATTTAGGAAAAATACTAAGTGTTCCTTTTCAGTACATTTTGAATATGATAAAAATTGCTCAAATTAATTAATAAATGGGATTCCATGATTTTTCTAGGCTTAGATAATTATCCAAAAATTATGAAAATTGTTTGTCCACTTAGTTATCATGTGATGAGCATTCCCAAAAATTTGGAGCTCATTTGGAAAAAGTTGATTTATATCATAATGTTGAATTAATTAATTAATTAATTAATTAAAACAAATGATTAACCTTAATGACTTAGGTTTTGTTTGAATTTGGGATTGAGTGATGACCTTGGGTCATTAGCATAAAATGGTCCTTGGAACTTTAAGTAAGTGTTTGAGTTTATGATCAAGTTGTGATTAAGAAATGTTAATCTAAGTAAACCCTAGAGAAGGTTTAGTTAGTTGTTAGTTTGTAACTATACCGCGAAGGAAAGTTGTATTCAAGTTAATAACTTTTGCATCCATCGTCAAGCATCATGTTTTATATCTCGCATCATATTAAACATGGCATTATTACCATGTGTAGTGAACAAAAGTGAGAACGTGGTAGTCAATCAAGTTGTTGAGGAAGTCAACCCACCGGTTGAGGTCGGGTTTGATATCTGTGCAACATCTCCGGAACCTAACTTTTCCGACAATCAAGGCAAGCCCCGGATGCATTTAAACCTACCTTGTGTTTTATAAATTTATATCACTTTTATTATTAAATTTTGCATTAAGTGATTAGGAGTTGAGTGGAAACCTAATTGGTGCATTACCAACCTTGTTTTTCCATATCAACCATGTTACCAGTTTTAATTCAAGAATGCCTAATTATGCTTAGCCATGCTTAGACCGATAAAAGTCGGGTGATTACCTATCGCCTACGAGATATAAATGGATTTTGGTTACGTTTGGTTATTTATGTTATCATGAGATATAATCATGTGGAGTAATAAATCTAGACCGGGCGGACTCGGTGTATGAGAGCCACAAGACATGGATGTCTTGTGAGCAGGTTCTTTCCGCCTGTGTCGGTTAAGAACCGTCCGTTGTTGAATTGCATGAGGTGAGACTTTGTAGTATTGGCCACATACTCCAGTAAGCCTAGACTCGGCTATTCTATTATGAGAATGGCTACTCGCGCACTGGGAGTGGAGAGATGGCGAGAGTAGCGTGTACCCACGTGGCAATGGGCTACATTGGTGGAGTACTATGCTCTCAGGTGGCGCGGACCCATTCTTGTTTTAGAGAATCTGAGGGTAGGTTGGTATATGTAGGTCAGGGACCTACATATGTCATGTGGTTGGGAATCCCCAGCTGGGTTATAATCGGTTCGAATCGTCATTGCTCCTCGGTTATGGAGACTCAACTCACTGTTCATCATCATAGTTAACAAATGGAACTTGAGTAGGATTTGAGAAAGAGTTTGATATGAAGTTCATGATCTCAGTATGGATCTTGTCAGCTTTATATATGATCCATATGAAGATTTAAATGTTGAAAGAAAGAATCTTGTTAGAGAGCTTTTATGCAAAAGAACTTTGATTCTTGCTAAAGCCTTACCTTGAATCCCTAAGCCTGCATTCCTGAGTCTTCTCCATTTTTACGTCGGTTAAGTCTTGTTGAGTACTTTTGTACTTAGGGTTCTTTAACCCTTGTTGCAGGTGAGCCTCATGAGTAGGTCTGCCTTAGACCGTGCTGCATGACGGTTGTTCAAATCGAAGATGACAAGTAAATGTGTGGCCCTTGGGCAGGGTACTTTAATTGTGTGTTTTGTTTTATGTTACTTAGGCTACTCCACTACTATGGTTTGTAATAATAATCATACTTGGTTTGTGAAACATTGTTTTATAACTAAGTTATTGTAAGACTTCCGCTATTTTACTCTGATATAAATTAATGAATAAACTGTTGTAAAACTGCAATGACTCTGTAATGGATCCTGCTCGGAAGAAATCGTGGATGATTCGGTTTTCCTGAGGACACCCGACAGGCTTCTTAAGTTACCGGGAACATATGCATAGTCGTCAGAAGTCATTAGACCATGATAGGTGCATGTGGGCCCTATAGTTTAGGAGGTTCTGCCACATCCTTTTGGTTGGGTAGGAAGGAATTTCACCATATGATAGCAAACAAAACAGAGAGGTAGTAGCATACCATAGTGGAGCCCCCGAGCGCCTCAGGCCGAAAGAGTGTTCGGGTCGGGTTGCTCTTATAGGAGCGTAGGCTAAGCAAACAATGGTAAGACTGAAACTTTTAGGGAAAAAGCGACATAGCTCTTCCAGGCATTCAGAGAGAAGTGTGTCATTGTTGTCCTTCGGTCGGTAGGCGTCCGGTCGGATCACTTCATTCTTCAGTCGTTCGGATCCTTGCCCGTCGTGCCCCCTTTCACGGTTGCTGCTTCTTTGTCTTTTTCTTTCTTTGGCCTATCGGTCTGTTGTAGAAGGTGCTTGAGGAGCTGACAGTCCTTGTAGAGGTGTTTTACAGGGTAGTCGTGGTTCATGCACGGGCTCTCCATGAGCTCGTGGAAGTGGCCTAGAGGGTCCTGCCGGGTCTGCGTGATCAGCCGTGTCGACTAACACGGAATTGGCCGGTCGGCAGCGATTCTTTCTGTTCTTTTTCCCCCCTCTATGTGGAGGGGGCCCTCGTCCTGATCTTGGTACTTGGCCTTGCCCTTGTCTCAGCCTCCGTCGGAGTGCAGTGGGGGCGGCGTTTGTTGGGGGTTTTGGATAGAGGTCCGCGGTCCCGGGCCATCAAGGCTAGGACTCTAGTTGTTGCTACGTGTGCCTCAGCTCGGTCTGAGCCGTGCATGCAAAGGTGGTCGGTGTGGAGTGGTTGTTAGGTCAAGGCAAGGTGCCAATGCGGCCTCCTGTACCGTGCTCGATGATTGTAGCGACGATCGGGTGGAGTGTCCCATCTGCTGTGTCCCCATTCCCCTGATGGGGAGCGAGGCCACAAGTCGGCGTCGCGATACGAAACACTTGGCTTGTTGAATGGTGGCGGTTTCCACTAGCACCTGGAGGTTTCGGTGGATCGCCTATTCATGAGGGTCATTCGGCTCAAACAGGCCACGCAAAAGCATTACCGCGGCGACGATGTTTTGGTTCACCCGAGCAAAGTGTGGGGGATCGTTCCCCTATCCATGGTGTTGTGCTAGACCTGATGGGTGTGACCCTGAGCGCCTCTCACCAGCCTATGCGCACGGGGCACAACGAGGTGCACCGAGCGTGGTGGCGCACTCGGTGGCTGATGCAGCCACCGTTGTCATAGTTCCTCCCCGTGCTCAAGTGTGAGCATGGGGGTCTTTGTGTGAGGGTCCGGGGAGGTGTAAGCCCATGAGGACTCCACTTCCGCCGGTGGGTGTCCTGAAGTGTTCGCCATGGCGCACTCCCAGGACAGAAGGTGGCTAGGCGCCATGTCACCGATGCTGGAGCCGTCACTCTCACCATCGTCATCCATGAGGTTGAGGAAATAGGTGGGAGCATAGCTCGCCATTCCCATGAATTCGGATGCGAGAGGGGCGGTGCTGGCCTCCTTTGGAGCCCCCGAGCGTATGCGTCCGTGAAAGCCGTGGGGGGACCAATCGTACGGCGGTTGCGTCGGGGACAACCGGGTTCCACCGGGTAATCGGTGGAAGATAGAGAATAGTAAGTGAATGACAGCATGTACATTACTCGCAGCGGGGTTTGAGCAGAGAGTTTGCTCAGAAAGAAGCGCAGATGCCACGTTGTCAAAGTCGTGCGTCCCGAAGTCGATGGAGGGCGCCCCTCTAATGGGTGCCGGGATGTGAGCCTCTTCACGGAGGTGTAGTACGCCGAGCCGGTCGGCGACAAAGTCCAGGCTTCCAAATAGGAAGGCCTAGGATGGCTCGAAGACGGGCGGGACCCGCATCCCAGCGGGTGAGAGTGCGGGAAACTCCAGCGAGCCAAAGTGAATCGTATCGCCTGAGCCCACCACGGCGAGGGTGGTGGAAAAGTGGGCCATCCGATGACCAAAAAGTGTTGAACGTATAGCGTCTTCCCCACGGACGGCGCCAACTGTCGGTGCAAAATGTGACCAACTAGTAAATATTTGTAGTTTTGCTGTACATTGTGATCGGAGGTGGCCTAGCACTCAATGACATAGGGTTTATACTAGTTCAGGCAACGTGCCCTATGTCCAGTTTGGGTCGGTTAGCGACTTTATTCCTGAGCCTAGGTGCTCGAAGTTTGCAGTGGGGTTACAAATGAGGAGGAGAAAGATGGGGTGTACAAGAGGTCCGGTCGGCTCCGGTCGGAAGGGCCGAGAACGATAGGAACTTCGCTATGAGCTAAGTGTTCAAGCGGGTGCTTGAGGTCCGAACCTGGCAGTTTTGTGGTTGTGAGCTATTGATCTAAGGAACTCTGATCAACTAGAATCGGTCTCCCTTTGTTGGAGGAAGCGCACCCCCTTTTATAGATGAAGGGGACGGCTTTACAAGTGAGAGAGAAAGGGTGCGTATGTTACCGAGCCTTGCCGCCCACGCCGGTGGGTATAAGATAATGGTAGGCGCCCACAATACTGTTGACATCACTATAGAATGTTGGATGCATGTGGAAGGTTGTGCTGCCTCGTTTAGGAATGGTAGACGTCGGTACCTGCAAATACTGTTTGATGCCTAGAGGCATGTGAGGAGTGTCACCATGTTCACCCCATATGGTAAATCCCGGCGCCCACAACACTATTGATGCCCAGAGGCACGTGGGGAGCCTTACTGTATGGGAGTTTTAACGGTGCCTACAATACTATAGAGGAAAATGCCGGTGCCTACAATACTGTAGAGGAAAATATCGGTGCCTATAATATTGTTTGTGTTAGGGAAGTTGTAGAGTGCTGTTTCTACAGGTGTATAGATATGGTCCCTGGTATCGTGGTTTGACTTATGCGCCCTGGCTTGCTTTCTCCGTTCGCCCCTGCCTCCTTCCGAGCGGGCGTTCCTGGTCGGATGGCCCTAGTCGGCTCTGATCGCGCTAGTCGGAGAAGAGCGGTGAGCAGGGTTTCTGCGCACCCAGGTCAAAGATGTAGGGTCAAAGTTGGAAGTAGTGTTTTGGGCCAGGTCTTCCAATAGAAGAAGCCATTCAGAGGCGGCTGGAGTCTGAAGCTAGCGCTCCGGTCGGAGAGGTGGGCCAAAGTAGTTGACGAGCGGGCGCCGTTCCTCTTTGGCTAGACCTTCCGGTCGGTAACTGGACCATCCTTCTGGCCTATTGTTTTAGACTCTTGGACCGGCCCACAAGTTGTGTGCTGCCTTCTTGGGCTGAGCCTGGGCATGGAAGCCGATCCCCGAGGGACCCTGGGTTTATGAACCCGACAACATGAGTTACTCACCAGATGGCCGATGTCATTATAGGGACAGTCAAGTAGAGTCACTTGTCTACCACCTCTTATAGTCTGCTATTGTTTTATGTTGGTTATCCTTTTTGTAACTTCAGAAGGAAACTCTACTACTTTTGGTCCGATATATGGATCTTCTAATAGGATATGGAGAGATTACCAAGGAAAAGCTCACAAGGAGACAACTCATCGGTGTAGTTCCATAATGGGTAATGACTAGAAACCTCAATACTAGTGCGTGCCGAGCAGAACAACCTTGTGTCGACCACCACAGGAGGCTCTTAGTTTCATCGCAACACCATAGATCGCTAATCGTGGCACCATTACTAAACCTACAACCCACAAGAGTTCTTACATGGCACAAATTGGGTTGCATAGGAGCACGCACCATGCGAAGGAGGGATAGCAAGCAAAGATGATCACAAGGTCAGGCATCAACAAGGGGTGGTCCAAAGTAAAGATATGCCACATGAGAAACATAAAATAACTAATGAAGACAACTGAGCATGAGACTCTGGCGTAAATTTTCCACGCATGCCTTGTTTTTATCAGGGAGATTACCAGATAAAAGAGTAATATGAGATGCGGTCTTGTTGGGCAGCAATATGAGATCAAGACTGATAAACATTCCAAGACTTGAGAGAGTTGGAGATTAAACAAGCGAGATTCGTGAGACAGAGCCGATACACTACTCAGAGATTCAGTTGATAAAGCAACGAAATGATTTGCAAGGAAAAGACTCCGAGGTTCAGGTAGTGAGATGTTAGCGTTGCATCGAATCACCTTTAGGATAAGGGCAGAGATGTTCGACAAGGATTTTTGGGTAGGGTCTTCAAACACAGGAGCAAGACATCCACGACATATGTAAGCGTTGAAGGGAACCAAGCTTGGACTCACGAGTCAAGCAAAAGCATGGATACACAAACATTCAAGGGCTAACAATCAGACACATAGGCTCAGGCTCCTAAGCAAGGGAATCTACTTGGAGACAACCATGAGATTTAACATAACTTGGGTGCTGTTCCACCTCTTCGACACTCGTATGCTTACCGAGGACAAAAAAGGTGACAACTATGGTACTACCTAGATCACAACACATTCACACATACATCATGGTAATACCTAGAAAGCAAGCAACCACAAATCTAAAGAACTAATGTGAAGATAACTTGAAAGGAAAAACCTGACATTATATTTAAAAGAAAAGCATGTGCAGGGTTCTAACAAGGTATCACTACCAGTTTTAGTTTTCAAAAGGGTGAAGTTTTTGCTAACTACTAACTTGTCATCTATTTCCTTTGGAAGCAAACATACAAGGCAAAGCTAATCACACACTATCTTTAAGCATAGCTATTCAAGCGGCATGGAACAAGGCATTTTGCCTAGCTTCACACAGGGAAGATAGTAACATCACATTGATCACAAGTTACTTATTATTAGAACAAAAGTGAGGGAAGCATATTTATGCACAAGCACAATCATGATGCATGACCATCCTATTCATCCTCACAAAATTGCCAGCCTAAGGTGGCAATCCCGTTCTATTTCGGTGGCATAGCACTTAGTCTCTCGACATATATCTAGTTCTCAGCTACATTCAATCTTCGCATTCGTGGTTAGTGTACCTATAGAAGAATTTTATTTCAGCCCAACCCCACAATTATATATATACAGAAATGAAAGTCTAGTCTATAGGTTTCATTCTAAATACTTCCATATATATAATATATATATATAGACTATATATATATACTTTTGTATCAAAGCTATCCATATGTAAATACGTCTATACATACATACAAAATTTGCATATATAGCCATACCAAAGCTAACCCATAATTAAATACTTCCCTATATATATGAGATATATATACTTTAGTATCAAAACTACCTCTCCCCTTAGACCGCATGCTAACATCTTGCGGTCATGCCACTCACCAACTTACATGGGTGTAGAGGTATATTGATCCATACATTACCACTCAAGCGAATGGCATCCATACAATAGCATACCGTATGGATGATGAAATAAAAATTGCAATAAAGTAAATCCCCCATAGTCAGTATCAGTTTACTTAGCCACCTAGTAGTCCTTAGTTGGGCCTAACTAGAGGTTATCGCTAGCATAGTTTTGCAAATTAGTTTTGATAAATTTGCCTACAGCTAAAGTTTTAGTCAAAATAGGCTTTTTAAAACCAAAACTTTGTTTTTTTTAAACTATGTATATGACAGTATTATGCTTAATCTTTCTCCGATATCAGCTGTGACAGAACGCCCAATTCATACAAGCGCAAGTATGGCTGCCCCTGTTTAACACGTTGATGTTCACATACTTTCACTTACATAAATCTGGTAGTCCACCGAGGGTCATGAAGGACCTTGGTAAATCAACATCACAACCAAGATCGCATGATTAAGCAAATACACATCATATACACGGAGTTGCAGCGGAAATAATGTTTACAACGAGTTCACAATAATAATACAAGTTTGGCTTTCAAAACCGATTAGTGAAAACAACATAGCTTCTAAATGATTACAATAATATAAGTTCCAAATACATTGCTAGCACACGTGACATCCTCTGACAAAAGCATATAGATAAGAACACTATATAGAGTCGTCGAGCCCACCGGCGGTTAGCCACCATCTTCAATAGGCCGTGAACTTCACCTGCAACATGGTGGGATAAACCCTGAGTACTCGAATGTACTCAGCTAGATTTACCCGTCACAAACCAAAAATAAAGTGACACTAAGGATCATGCAAGGCTATATAAGTGGAGCTAGCTTAACAACATTTTGCATAAAAGCCACTAGTTGAGCTATACATTTTATAATTCGGTAACCAAGTTAGTTATAGCTATTCATCTCAAGATTATCAACTAACATATGCCAAATATGTGGTATATCATTTAGTAGCATAACAATAGTAACCATAGCCGGTGTAATATTTTTATATTCATCATAACCATCATATTCCATAATCCAATTACTACGATGAAGGGGCTCCGTCAAGTTTCTCACTATCTAGGAGAGACGGCGATTCGAATCAATTTCAACCAGCTAGGAATTTCTTCCTAACACAAATCTAGACATACATGCGCCAAGGTAGTCTTAGGTCACCTTTGGTACAACTCGGGTACACATTTCGTGGGTTCGATCAGCGCCACACAACCAGGGACAACTAGCTGCCAGGACGATCAGGACTACCCTACTCTTGGGCTCACGTCTGGCTCCCCACACATCCTTACTACTATCCAGAGTGCGCACTTTGATAGAACAAGGCCCGGCCTAAGTTGAGCTATTTAGCTTCACGGTCAGAATGAGTTATCTGACCAACTAAGTGAGAGGCATGCGTTCAAAATGACAAGAGGGCCTCCAACGATGCGGTCCTTAATCGACACAGATGGAATCACATGAGTCAACCTACACATAGACTCCGCCCAGCCTCCATTTATTCATCACCCCATGGTTCTATTTCACGATAGCAAATATAGCCAACCATGCTCCAGTATCCACCTATATCTCGCAGGTGATAGGAAATCACCCAACTTCTACCAGTCTAAGCATTGCTAAGCATATATTCAATCCTAGACCTACACATGGTTTAAGTTATATTTCGAGACAAGGAACTTACATGCATCAAGTGTTTCCATTCAACTCCTATAACCTAATGCATCAAATATAAAGAACGCAAGTGATATTTGTAAAAACATAGGAGGCTTAGAATGCTTTGGGGCTTGCGTGGGATCCAACACAAAGTTAGTTCAGTGAGCTTGCACTGTCATGGGGAACATCTTCCACTCTAGGTATGCACTCTAGAGGTCCTTCCATCTTCGGGATAGGTCCACCAACATTGTCTTCTGGTTTGACTCTATTATCATGTGCTTCACGTCCACGCGTTGTGCATCTAGCGTACCTAGATGAGATGCAACAATGCAAGTGCATGAATGTGAATAATGGTAACATGAGATGCATCATATAAAAGCATTCAAGATAAGTATAAGTTTACACCTCAAGATATATGCACTTAGAGTTATTTAACTAAACATCAACCAAGCACAACAGGTGGATATAGCCAGCATATCAAGCACGACATACCCGTTAACTTAAGTTCAGCTATTGCAAACATTTATCAATAAAGAACTAACTAACAAGTTTAGCCAAACAAGAGTAGGCTAAAGCAATCACCTAGCCCATGTACAGAAATCTAGACAGCAGCACTTCAGTCACTCGTTGTAGCCATAACTAGAGTTATTTCAAGCATTTAATAAAAGTGATCTTGGACTTTCTAGAAAGCTTAGAATTTTTTCTACAACTTTGTTATTTACACCTAGAGCTGATTCAAAGGTTAACAAGGGTGAAAACACTAACAAGCCGATCTGCTCAAACTAGGACAAAAAATTGACATGAACTTTTAAAATGCATATCCAGAGTTCTATCCATCAAACAAATGTGGTTCTTAACTTTTTAGAAAGATTATTAAGTTAGCTACAACTGTGTTATTATCATCTAAGGGTGATTTCATAGCAAAAAGGGTTAAACAACACAAAGAAGGCATCTCTATCCAGATTTGGGCAGAAACTATCATTCTATTTTGAACAGCAATAACTAGAGTTCTAGACCACAAAAGGTAGTGATATTAGACATTTTAGAAGGCTTATGAGAATCACTACAACTCTTATAACATCACCAGAAGGTGATTCAAAACTTAGCTAAGCCAAACAACACAATCATTTAGATCTGCACAGAGAGCATGCAAAACCTAACAGGAAAATTGTAAAATCTATAGCTCCTAAACCATCAGGCCTAAAATCTTGAAATTTTAGGAAAAGCAAGATAAAGAAATTATCTACAACTTTTGAATTCAACATATCTACATAAAACATCATTTGCATCACAAAAACATCACACCACAAAAACTGTACATGCAGCCATAACAGCAGAGATACAACTATATGCATTTACCATTTATGTTGCTAACAACTAACATTTTGTTGTAATATATGCAGCTCCATGCAACTCCTAACTATAACCAAGCAATCACATTACCTAGCACCAATTATTAGAAGTATTACATGGCATAAATACAAGCATCTACTAACAAACTTTCATTAGCTTTTCTATATATAGAAACCTATATATTAATTATAGGTGATGTTGCAAACATCTCATTTTAATCTCAATTTTTATGAGAGATAGATGATGACAAAACATGATTATTGTACAAATCTTACGTGCTTAGGTTTTATAGATTAATTATTACAAAAAAGACAAATTGCTAATGCAAGAAAACATCTGAGAGCAAGATAAATCTAAAACACACTATTTTCTGCAAATACATAGCCATATTATGTATCAACATGACATAACAACCTCCTACCAAGGTAATGGAACAACATTTTCCATTTTTACACCTTCATAAAAAATTATAACTCATTTAAAACCATTTATCAAGCACTAAACAAGTTAAATCAATAACTCAGTCACACAAGCACGAATAAACCTGAAATTTTTACCACATTACACATATGATATTAGTAGCCTACCATACAAATTTCACAGCAATTGGAGCACAACAACTTTAAAAATGAATTTATTTCTAGAAAACCCTAATTAACATAGATAAATAAAAACAACAAAAACCTTCTACTAACACATGCCATAAGATGACTCTAATGCATAGATATACTCTCAAGGATTCTAAAACATCTTCCTTTGCTATTTTACAATTTTTTTATGATTTACTATGAATTTCCAAAGTTTCAACTAATTATATGCATATAAGGAAAAAGAAAAAGAAAAACACTTTTGCACTAGGGTCCCTACAGATGCTAATGCAAGAAAACATGTGAGAGCAAGATAAATCTAAAACACACTATTTTCTGCAAATACATAGCCATATTATGTATCAACATGACATAACAACCTCCTACCAAGGTAATGGAACAACATTTTCCATTTTTACACCTTCATAAAAAATTATAACTCATTTAAAACCATTTATCAAGCACTAAACAAGTTAAATCAATAACTCAGTCACACAAGCACGAATAAACCTGAAATTTTTACCACATTACACATATGATATCAGTAGCCTACCATAAAAATTTCACAGCAATTGGAGCACAACAACTTTAAAAATGAATTTATTTCTAGAAAACCCTAATTAACATAGATAAATAAAAACAACAAAAACCTTCTACTAACACATGCCATAAGATGACTCTAATGCATAGATATACTCTCAAAGATTCCAAAACATCTTCCTTTGCTATTTTACGATTTTTCTATGATTTACTATGAATTTCCAAAGTTTTAGCTAATTATATGCATATAAGGAAAAAGAAAAAGAAAAACACTTTTGCACTAGGGTCCCTACAGATTTCCTTAATTTACACTTAGAACAACCTTTACTATTCATATAAAAAAACTATCAAGCTAATACCACCACGAAACTGTCAAGCTAATACCACCACGAAAATACAACTGAAACTGCTAACTTTCTCATCCTCTGTCTCCCGATCCGGTTGTCCATTGATTTCGGTGCAAGAGACAAAACCGTAGATCTTCGTGAGGTGAGCAAGATTTCTTTAAGAATCCTGAGCTAACTCGGCCTAGATTGGAAGATATAGAGCTCCAAAGGAGGGTACCCAAAACTGAACCTTGAGTTTTAGTTTCAAGCCGTCTGAAATTGCATTCTTCTCCCCTCTCTAATTCCCAAACCAAACATAAAGGCTTGTGGTTAGATCATGCCCAGGTTAGGAGATAAAATGTTCCAAATAGGGGTAGACAAAACTGGATTTCGGATTTTAGAGTTTCAGCTAAGTATAACCGAATTCAGTGAACTTGCCATTCTGGAGAGAACTTTTGAATGATCAAATGAGCTCAAAATCTGCTGAGACTTATTTTGTTGTTTCCTTCACAAAAGTGTATTTCAACTCATATTAAGGAATCCAGTTGAGTTACCATATGAATTTTGAAGATAAAAATGTCACAACATGTCAACTCGCTGTTGTCGATCAGGGACTTAGATTTCTGAGAGCCCAAAAGAGCACTGCTTTCAAACTTGATACCACTATATGAGACACTTAGAAGTTGAATTAGGTCTTGGTCCAAAAATAAAGTTTGTTGTACTCCACTCAAACTTCAACTTTGATTAAAGGTCAAACTTCATATTTGGTACAGAAATTATTGTTTCATTTTGGTCAAAGCAGCACCTCGTTAAACCCTAGAATTAGGGTTTTTGACCAATTGAGGCATTTTCTTCACATTTGCTCAATATGAACCCTTCATGACTTTTGTTGTAGAGTTCAATTAGAGTCATTTGGACAATGTAGCAAGGTTTTGTCGACATTCCATGTTTCCATTTGCTAAATGAAGCAATTTAAGCAAAAATGTAACTTATCATTTCATGTGACTTCTTAGCTCCCAACTTCATGAAACTTTTCCAATTGTCAGTGTGGGTGCAAATTGATATGCGACAAATGAAAGAAGCACCTTCAACATTACTCAGGTATACATTTGAAAAGGGTCAACATGTAAGCAAAGGTGTGTTGTCCAAGTTTAAGTTGGGGCTCATTTTCATAGATTTGACCTTGACACCTTCATCACCACTTATCCTGTCATGTTTGAGCATAAAACCACTGCCTAGCAAGTGGCTAACACTGGGGGTGTTACAGTTGCAGTTAAATATCAAGTTTCATGACTTTCGTTCAGGATCTTTAGTTCAAGACGACAAGAAGTTAGTTGTCGATATGTCAAGTACTGGTCTGCCCACCGATAATTATGACAGGTGACCTCTCTCTAATTTCTGTGTTGCGGGACTCGTCAGGGTTGCACTGGTGCATGCATACAGTCGAGACAAATTTATTTAGACCGAACTAACCACAAACACCTCAAGATATTAGTTCGCATTTGATTAGTTAGACCATCAGTTCAACCAAGTTTTTATAAGATAAGCCTTGTTCTTAATTAAAACTGCATCAATAACTTGACCATGAAAACTTTTAGTTTTTAGGAAAAAATAAAGGTTCAAAGGCCTTTATTTATTCTTTGTTTTCCATATTTATTTATTGGAACATGATGAATAGAAAAAATATAAACGATAAAGTGAAAGTGCGATGAAAGAAACGGACATGGCCAATGTGTCCGGAGCCAACTCGAGAAAAGGAAAGGAAAAACGACCAATAATGAAAAGGAAACTCAAACACCTCAAGATATTAGTTCACATTTGATTAGTTAGACCATTAGTTCAACCAAGTTCTTATAAGATAAGTTTTGTTCTTAATCGAAACTGCATCAGTAACTTGATGATGAAAACTTTTAGTTTTCAGGAAAAAATAAAGGTTCAAAGGCCTTTCTTTATTCTTGATTTTTCATATTTATTTATTGGAACATGATGAATAGAAAAGACATAAACGTTAAAAGTGAAAGTGCAATGAAAGAAACGGACATGGCCAATGTGCCGGAGCCGACTCGAGAAAAAAAAAAGAAAAACGACCAATAAAGAAAAGGAAACTATCACGGAGAAGAAAAGAAACTAAATGAGTCAAAAAAAGGACAAAAGGTCATGGAAGTACAAAATGGACTCTCCATAATACATAATATAGGATAAATAAATAGAAAAGGACCTGAACTGTTTGTGATTTAATACCAGAATAAGATTTATACTACCATTATTTTTTTCTATTTTTATTTGTATTTGAATTAGGATTTCTATTTAGCTTACTCATAATCAAAAGGACCTATATTTGGAATAGGATTCGTAAAAAAAAAGAAAAATGACCAATAAAAAAAAGGAACTATCACGGAGAAGAAAAGAAACTAAATGAGTCAGACAAAAAAATAACCAACGGTCATGGAAGTACAAAACGGGCTCTCCACAATAGGTATAGGATGAATAAATAGAAAAGGATCAGAACTCTTTGTGATTTAATACCAGAATAAGATTTATACTACTATTTTTTCTATTTTTATTTGTATTTGAATTAGGATTTCTATTAAGCTTACTCAAATTAAAGGGACCTAAATTTGGAATAGGATTTGTAAAAAAAAGACAATAAATAAAGGAAACTATCACGGAGAAGAAAAGAAACTAAATGAGTTGGAAAAAAAACGACCAACGGTCATGGAAGTACAAAACGAATTCTCCATAATACGTATAGGATAATAAATAGAAAAAGGATCAGAACTCTTTGTGATTTAATACCAGAATAAGATTTTATACTACTACTATTTTTTCTATTTCTATCTGTATTTGAATAGGATTTCTATTCAGCTTACTCAGAATCAAAGGGACCTATATTTGGAATAGGATGTGTAGCTATCCAGTAGTCCAATCCAGGAATATCTTTATCTAGGTCCCATACACGACCCAATACGTTTTGGAATCGAACTCCGTATCACGTAGATAAGAGCTATTATAACTCGAATGGGCACATTTATATATAGAAGTCCAGACAGAAGAAATCTCCGTTGTTCATTAGTTAGAGGGAAATAGACAAAAAAATGGATGGACTAAAAAAATAGTTAGAAATTTTACCTCTTTATTATTAGGTATATAGATATATAGATATAGAATAGCGAGAACAAAAATTAGAAAGTTAAAAATCAAGGACAAAATCATAATTAGATTGCTGAACAAAAACACAATTTTTCTCAAACAAAAACGACCAAACAACTCAATACTCACCGTAAAACCAAACAAAACGGAAAAAAAACAAAACAAAAAGAAGACTGAACGGACTCACGAAAAAAGGGGAAATTTAGTTGAATTCTAAATAGCTTAATCTAGATAGAATCTGGAGCAGTATTATTATTTTATACACGGAGGCAGTAGTAAACTAGCTGACGTCTTGGAGAAGGAAACATATTTTTTTTTATGCCTCCACTCAAGCTGTAGTATCTGAACTGATGCCTTATCCTTTATGTACAAATCCATACCTCACGCACGCACACTCACACCACCCCAACGCAAGCTAGTCATCTCTTTGAACCCGGCCGGCCAGCTCTCACCACCGGAGCTTTGCACTGCGCTACACGCGCGCCTGCAAGGAAACGGAATTTGGACCGCAAAATTACAGCGGCACTCCAGCAGCCACTAGCTACAGTAGTATCAGCGCAGGGCAGGGCCAGTAGTACAAACATCCTGACCGACACCGGAGTCAGATCCTCTGAAGTTGACAAAAACGACTTGTCTCTGCAGTCCAGCATCTGAGCCATCTAATTTGCATCCAACCATGAGCGAAGCAAACTCTGGAAACAAACCAATCTCATAGACCAGCCCATACCAGCTCAGCGTACCGACTCCCCTGGTTGCGACTCGTTCAACTCCGCCTGTCCGCTGTTGCTCGTTCCTCTTCCCGATCGGCCGCCACCGGCCACCGCGGCGCTCGGAGTCGGAGGTCCCTCTTAAGCACATTTAGGATCTCTAGCAGTAGATCTAGGGTTTGTTTCTTTGAATATGGGATGAACAGAGGGGAAAGATAGGAGAGATAAAGAGAGAGGTGTTGGTGTTGAACCTGAGCCATCGAAGGGAGTCGCGGATGAACTGGAGCCGGCCATCTCAGGTTCGTTGATGGAGGCAGCACACGGGCAGCGACGGTCGGTGAGGAGAAGCGACGCAGTGGAGACGGTGATGCAGTGCAGTGGCGACGGCGAAGTCAGTGGAGCTTCCCGTCGCTGGCTGCGCGCCCTCTCAGATCGGTCTAGGGTTTGTCGGTGGGGTTTGCGGCTCACGGTGAACCTCGTACCTCGAGCCGCCGGCCCCCACCTCTTTATATAGCGCAGTGCGACGGGGGCCCACCAACCATGTAGGGTTGGGCGTCCCCGATCAGGGCGCGTGACCAAGGCCCAATAGGCCGTTGGGCTTATTGGCTGAGAGATCAATCTAACAGTCCCTACACAGCCGCCGCTACCCTCTCCTCCCCTCCCTGACCCGGCGGCATGGCATGTCAGCAAGGCTTCCACCTCGCCAGCGCTCCCCTTCCCCATCCCAGGCTCCCAGTGCTCTCCCTTATCCCTTCCTCCCTCCGATACTCTCTCTCCTCTCGTTCTCTGAAACTCTTCAAACTTCACACAACGCATAACACACGTGGCGGCGCAGTGGCGGCCGGCAAGAGCGTGTTGCGGCGGCTGGCGAGCACGGTGGCGCAGGCGAGCACTTGGGGCGACCGGCGACCTTCCGCGGCAGGCCGACAGCGTGGGCGAGCGCGCGTTACGGCGATGCGGGCGAGCACTTGTGGCGGCGGGCGAGCACTCTAGCGGAGCGAGCGAGCGCACCCGGCGGCCACGCAGAACACACGCGGCGGCGCGGTGGCGGCCGGCAAGCGTGCGTTGCGGCGGCTGGCGAGCACGGTGGTGCAGGCGAGCACTCGAGGCGACCGACGACCTTCCTCGGCAGGCCGGCAGCGTGGGCGAGCGCGTGTTACGGCGACGCGGGCGAGCACTTGCGGCGGCGGGTGAGCGCTCCAGCGGAGCGAGCGAGCACACCCGACGGCCACGCAGAACACACGTGGCGGCCGGTAAGCGCGCATTGCGCCGGCTAGCGAGCACGGTGGCGCAGGCGAGCACTCGAGGCGACCGGCGACGTTCCTCGGCAGGCCGGCAGCGTGGGCGAGCGCGCGTTACGGCGACGCGGGCGAGCACTTGCGGCGGCGGGCGAGCGCTCGCGGAGCGGGCAAGCGCACGTGCGGCCAGCGGAGCGAGCGAGCACACCCGGCGGCCTAAGCACATCCGAGCGTCGCGGTGGCCGGTGGCGGCCAATCAGCAAGAGGAACGAGCGATGGCGGACAGGCGGAGTCGAACGAGTCGCACCCAGAGGAGTTGGTACACTGAGCTGGTATAGGCCGGCCCATGAAATTGGTTTGTTTCCAGAGTTTACTTCGCTCACGGTTGGATGCAAATTGGATGGCTCAGATGTTGAACTGCAGAGACAAGTCGTTTTTGCCGACTTCAGAGCATCTGATTCCCCGACACCGACGTCGTCAACGTGCCTCCGCCGCACGCTCCTGGGCCCATCCACACACACGCACGCATGGATACGCGACGCTCCAGCTCACACGCCATGTCACCCTCACCGTAGTAGAGACGGTCCGCCCGCCAGGCGCCAGGCCACATCATCTGCACACGCTGCCAGCCCGGACGTGGCACGACAGCACCAGCTGGGACACGCACACGCCATGCGGGTCAAGCGAGGCAGCCAGGCGGGCAGGCGACCTTTTCTGCCTCCTCGACCGACCTCACCTGCCGCTGCCGGCGCGGCGACGCAGGCAATTGATTGCAGAGTTTTGGCCGGCCATACTCTAGCTGCTGATAGCCCAGCCCACAGGGAGTTGCCTTGCCGAACGAATTTGAATGGTTCTGCTGCTTCGATCTGCAGGAGGGGTTTTTGCGCCGGACGGCGGCCTGAATTTTCACACCTGAACGACAGCATCCATCCATCGTTGCGTGCGTCGTCGCGTCTCCTAAACCAGGTTTTTACTCCTTCCAGACGGCCGTAATCTGGGTTCAGTTACCCGTGTGGCTTTTCACATTTAAGTGTTGTGACCAATGGTCAAAGGAAAGCAACGTAACCTCATCACGTAATAAATAAAGTGAAAAAACGAACATGTAATTGCTGAAACAGGGGAAATTAGGTACTACTCTCTCTCCGCTGGAAATACCACATACTAGTTGCCCAAGCAATTTTAGTATCAAACAAGGAGTCTGGCAAAACACTAATTGTCCGTCACTAATTAGTTAGTTATGTTGTTAGAGCATCTTCAATAGTTCCCCAAAAAAAATTCATAAATCAATGTGTTCTTCAGATTTTTTCATGTGTAATTTGGGGATATACTCTACAAAGATTTAATATAAGTCCCCTTCCTTTCGCAAAAAAATACACTGCCCATAAAGGGGAAAAGAAATAAGGCAAGTTTGAGTCGAAGTTTCAAGTCTCAGTTTCCAACACACATATCTTGAAAACAGTGTCGAAGAGTTCATCCCCATAAAACTCTTTCTACTCCTATAAAACTTAATTTTATCATCGCTCTTTTCATCAATACAGTGCCACGTCAGCATATTTAATGCCCATAGAACTCTCATAAAACCACCCATTGAGATTGGCCTAAGGAACATAATTACTAAATAGGATAAATTAAGTACATTTTTAGTAGAGCTCTTAGAGCAAGTACACTAAATGGCTATAGGTGGGCTTTAGGTTAAGGTGGAGGAAAGAAGTGAGGAGAGAAGAGAAGCGGGATGTAAGTTTACGATCAGCTTATGTACCGAGAAACTTTAATAAAGGAAAAAAATATATAAGCATGCGAATAAATAGTGTAAATATCCATACAGCCAGTATTGTTAATCTTGCTCTTATTTAAAAGACGCCTCTTGGAGAAACTAACTTACTCACGTATTGATCATAATCATTGCTAAATAGTAGTATTTTATAAAAGAATCCCTTGAATGTTATGTCAAGTAATTCTTTGGAAATGAACTAAGATGTTAGAAGATGAAAAAACTAGCATCTCATAATTTACTTTTCGCACAGAACCATTTTACCCATAGAATTTATCCTACATAATTATCATAGAATTATTATCGATCCTAGAATCATTTTCTCAAGAGAATCAATAGCACAAAAGAAATCCTACCAAAACTAGTGCTAAAATTACTGCCAGTCTGAGGAAAGATGTACTCCCTCTGTTCAAAAAAAAAACAATATCACTATGAGATACGTTCTGATTAAATTTCTTAAGTTTCATTAGATCTATAAAAGATATTAGCAATATTCTTTTTATCTGTAAAGAAGTGTATTATAAAAATATAATCAACAACTCATCTAATGATTCTAATTATACATTTTAAATATTAATATTTTATATATACTGTATTTGATTACAGTTTCTTGTGGGATGGAGGGAGTAAGCGCTTACGCACACAAATGACAGAAACAAAATTGATTGCATGGGTGTTGTCAAAAAAAAAAAAAATTGATTGCATGTGCCGATCGCGATGCTATCCTGGCACAAAAGGCTGTAATTTGACCGGTCAACCTCACGACCCCTTCTCCCTGTTGAGCTGGGTTGGGTTGGCTTCCTTCCCGCCACCTATATAAACGTAACCAAACCCCGTCCAAGCAAAGCCACGTACCTCCCCGCCAGCATTTTTTCACCCCACAGGAACTGCACACACCTAATCCAAGAACGACGAAACCGACCAAGCCAAGCGCGCGCATCGATCAGGTCCTCGTCCTCCGTCCTCCACCCGCCGACGTCCGTCCGTCTCCGTTGACCGGGCCGCCGGATCGATCGGCCGGAGTGATGCTCCACGGCGTCAGGTTCCTGCGCTCCGCCGTCGCCGCCTTGGCTCGCCTCGCGCACGCGCTCATCATCCGCAGCAGCCTGCTCCTCCTCATGCCCCTCTGCTCGCCGACGTCGACCTCGGCGATCGTCCCCGCGCCATGGCAGCAGCAGCCGGCGAGGGCGGCGGCGGCGGCCTGCGGCAAGAAGGCGCACCAGCCGGTGGGGGCGGCGCTGATGGCCCTCGATGACGCCAACAAGGACCAGCTGATGACGCCGGTGGTCGTCGTTGTTCCGGCGCTCAAGCAGCAGCAGACGGGCAAGAGAGTTGCGGAGACGAAGACGGCGGCGGCCAATAAGGCGGCGAGGGGAAGGCGGCCGCCCAGGCTGGCCATACCGGCGCCCATGGCCTGCGCTCCCGGCGTCGACCCGTTCGGCGCGGTGGCGGACATGGATGCAGAGGTGGCCACCGAACTGGAGGTGCAGGGCGAGGGGTTCTGCCTGGCCAGCAGGAGAGGGGTCAGGCACGCCATGGAGGATGGCTATGGGGTCATCACTGATCACACCGTTCAAGGAGCCTCCCAATTGGTACGCACATTTCATATTATCACCTCCATATTGTTAATTTGTTATGAAGCTCAAAGCAACTATGTTCGGAGGATGGGGATACTAACCTACTACCTAGGTGTTCTAGATGGTGTATTTTTTTCCCAAATGAAAAAATCTGGTAAGAAACGATGAGACGGTGCGGAAATCTACATTTTATGGATAAATGTCATAACTAGTGCTTAATTCCGCGATCTTGTAAAACCTATAAATTCAATCAATAACATTGATATTGAAATCACTTTTGAACCTCATAATAGACTTCATTGGCCTAGAAACATAAAAAAACCATTTTTTTGGTGATGTGGTACATTGAAGAAGAAGACATCTCACACTAAGATTGAAGTTGGCCATTGAATGAAATTGAACGGACCAAACAGATGTGGTTGTTCAGATATGCTTGATGATGAATAATAATCCCCCCCCCCCCCCCCCCCCCCCAATTTTCTTGTAGCAACGGATCGGTAGATGTCTACGCGAAACTAAGTATACTAAACTACATGGGCCTATTTGGATCGACGTCTCCCAGGCAGGAGCATCACCAGGCATCCATCTCGTCTTGCTTGGGAACGTTGCCTGCGCTAGGCGGCTCCTGGGAGGAACAAACCAAACACGCCCTATATGTATTGCTAAATAGGTAGAGTTCTCGCCTTTCTTTGAAAAAGCAAAATTAAATGCTTACATACTATGATCTTCAAGTGAATTTGATCTTTGCGCAACCATTTTGGGATTGTAAAATAGAAAAATACTCACATAAGTGCATACTACTCTATTATACTCTATCTGTTTTAAATTATAAGATGTTTCAGCTTTTCTAGATATGTAGTTAAAATCAAGTGGAATGCCATTATTTTTTTAAAAAAATCAGCATGGAATCTTAACTCTTAGCTTCTCACCGATTCTTATTACGCAAGCAACGCACCTAGCTAGTACTCCGAAGTTGTTTAAGAAAGTATTGACGAAGCGAGAACCAGTCCATTGCTTAGCTGCGAAAATGTATCCCCCCCCCCCCCCCCCCCCCCCCCCCCCCCCCCTCTCATGAGAAGTTAAGGGCACATGTCTTTGTTGGTCAAAAGGCAGCAGTGTTCCCCCATTCAAAGAAAAAAAAAGGCAGCATTGTATTTAAGAAACTGTACTATATCCATTCTTTTATTTTGTCAAATATGTAAGATGAGTATACTCAACAAGACAATCATAAATTTGCGTCCTTGTTTGCTGTACAGGCGTTCTACGGTGTGTACGACGGGCACGGTGGCCGGGCGGCCGTGGATTTCGTTGCCGACAGGCTGGGCAAGAACGTCGTCGCCGCACTCGCCGCCTCGACCACGGCGAGCCAGCAGCAGCCGGAGCTATCGCCGTCGTCACTGTCGTCAACGCAGCCGCCCAAGACGAGTGCTGACGCGGTCGTGGCGGCGATCAGAGCAGCCTACCTGACGACGGACCGCGAGTTCTTGACCCAGGTAGGCATCATCTATATGCTTATGCAAGAGCAGATTCGTGTAGCCTATACTGGTACTACCTCCGTTTTCGTTTACTTGTCACTGAATTTTTATTATAGCAATTTTGACCATATGTTTTTTTCTGTAAAAGATTTTGAGATATATCAAGTTTTTATATATATGATTCTTTATTGAACATACTTCATTAGTATTATATACATGGAAGTAT
Source organism: Miscanthus floridulus (assembly GCF_019320115.1). Classification (NCBI taxonomy): domain Eukaryota; kingdom Viridiplantae; phylum Streptophyta; class Magnoliopsida; order Poales; family Poaceae; genus Miscanthus; species Miscanthus floridulus. Next base: position 31,247,759 of record NC_089593.1, on the reverse strand, counting down.
CTAAGTTTTTTTTAGAAAAAAAACAGATAGTCAAATTTGCTACAATAAAAAATTACTGACAAGTACATCTAAACGGAGGGAAGTAGCTTGCAAATTGCAATGCAAGAGCAGCAAGCAACTAGTAGCTTTTTTTTTTTGTTTGACCGGGTCTGTGCATGCACATTATTGTATTCATGCATGGGTACGGCGTTCGGCGTGCATGGTTTGAACGGGTCAAGCCTTTCTTGCGTGTTAGTTGCTGTTTTCAGCTGGACGTCGACCGCTCACGTCGCGATTCCGGTAGCCACGCGTAGGCAGTGGCAGCCTGGCAGGTAGCACCAGTTGGCCTAATCTGCGAGCTAGGTTTAAGCCAAGTGGTATGCATGGTGTGCGTGTGTGATAGAGATCGATGACTGCATGGCTTGGCTTGGCAAGCTGCTGCTGCTGCGTGTTGCTTCAGTGCCAGTGCCGTGTGGCCTCTGCTAGCTAGGATGGCATGTATGCGTGCAGAGGGGCGGCCGTCGGTAGTAGTACTAACGTTCACATGCATTGACTAGGTCTAGGTCATGCATGCACCTCACCTGCTGGCTAGCTAGCTGCCGTGCACCCTCGTCCCTACGGCACGCCTACGCGTTCTCAATTCTCATGATTCAAATGGGGAATTTCCCGGTTCATGTAAAGTACGGTACGGCGTTGATGAGAGTGGGTTTTCCCGCGTCGTGGAGTTTAACAACCATCGTATTGTTCCTGCTTTCAACGTTAGTGTTTTGTGCATTTGAAAAGGTTAGCTTTCTGCTTTGTCCAAGCTAGGTGATTATATATGCTCATATGCGTAGTATTTAGTTCTTATGCGCATTTTTGCAAGGAAATATAGTTGTTCTAGTTTATCAAATAACATCGATCTTGTGTGTTAGTCTACGCAAATTTTACATATTATTAATGGTGAAAGCTCAAGAGGCTTTTACCTGTGTGCCATTATAAAAGTTTGTAATTACCCACGAGCTATTAAAATGTTTGGACGGTTATAGGTGTCACTGGTCGGAACTTCTTTGATCTCCATACCATTCCATTTGTATTCTGTTTCATTTTCACCGTTTAGGAGCCTTACACGTGAGACCGGCTAGTGAAATTATCTAAAATGCCCCCTCACTCTCAACCCTATCCTTTGTCCTCCACCGCGCGCTTCAACTCGGAGTCCAACGCACCCTGCCCCCTTCGTCCCCTTCTCGCTCTCGCTCTTCTCTGGTGCTTACTGCTCGCCGCGCCCAGGGCAGCGGTCGGGAGCAGCTCCGCCTGCAGCTGACGCCACTCCTGCTGGCCGCAACGGCCTGCATCGCTGAGCCTCGCCGCGGCATGCACCGCGGCTTGCTGCTGCTCGTCGCGCCCAGGACCGCGGTCGGGAGCAACCCGCCCTGCAGCGGACGCCGCCGCTGCTGGGCGCGACGGCCTGCGCCGCCACGCCAAGCCGGGAGCTGACCCCGCCGTCCGTGACGTCGTCAAGCCGGCGTTCGAGCCCGCGGCCACGCCACCTCGAGCACACCGGACGACGACGAGGGAGGAGCACCCGGCCGCAACGCAGACCTCCCTTGGCTTCGCGTGCACCACTCCGGACCTTGGGTCGTAACGCGCAGGCCACTGCCGCAGAGGTTTCTTGGCACACAGACGCGTACTGTCGGCCAGCTGAACGTGTCGCGGCGGATCAGGGCACTGCGCCCCGCGGGCGATGGCCCCTTGCATGCGCGAGCCGGCCAGGGGCACGGTGTGTCGTCCAAGCCGCACGGAGTCACGGACGAAGGCAATGGCCACAGCCGTGGTGATGCTGGAGGAAGATGACGCACATGCTCACCACATGTTCGAGCGAAAGCCTGAACCATGGGCTGGCGTCCACTCCATAATCTCTATTGTTTGCTAATACTAGGAGATGTCTGATGAGATTGTTCAGATTGTCCTGGGTACCAGGATGAGAAAAAAATATTTTTTAATATTAGTTTGGCTTATTATTATTTTTGTTGTCGTGGGTACCAGCTAGAACGAAAATATTGAAATATTGTCGTCGGGATATGGTTGCTGTTTAATATAAGAGTAGCGGGATTTTCAAATTTGTGATGTTTAAAACTAAAAATTGTTGCAAATAATTTGAATACTAATTAAATTAGTGTTAATAAAAAAGTTATTCAATTTTGGCGCCACGGCGTGGTACTAGAGCAAAGCGAAAAAATAGAACTCTAACAGACTTGAGTGGCACCAAAGGGAACAAAATTAGAACTCCAACTGACTTAAGGGCAAAATGGTCATTTCATCCACCCGCTTGACACCGTTAGACACAAAACTAGACGGAATGGCTTGGAGGGCAAAAAAAAGTTCTGCCCAGTGACACCTGGGTGCGCTCGAATTTTTTAGTGGCTCGTGGATAATTACAAACTTCTATAGTGGCACACAGGTAAAAGCCTCAAAGTTCAACTAGTTAGACTTAGGGTCCGTTTGGATAATCGGATCAGTATCGACTCGTGTTGGAATCGGAACAAATGCAACCAAACCCTAAATTCGTGAAAGTGAAACGATTCTGCCATAGAATGTTTCTATCGATCTCGTGTTTTTTGACTGGGACGAGCGAAATAGATCGAGCCTGGTTTCGCTAGATCCCAGTTATAGTTTCTCCTATACGCCAGGAACGTACTTTTTTTTTCTAGTTATCCTTTTTAAGAACAATAAGTTAAAATGAGTTGTATTCTTTGCTTACACATAAAGTTTGTATTTTTAGCATATTTTTATTTATATGGTTTTTTATATAAAACATCTTTTTTGAATCAGAATTCAGCCTACCATACAATCGATTACATAAAAGTAATTCTAATCCCTTACCTGAAGTGTTTCTATGAGAATTTAGATCCCTACCAAATGAACCCTTATGTTCGAACTAACAGAAAACAAAGGACATATACTCCCGATCAGAGGAAGTACATTGCTTGAAATTCTATCACGGTTTAATTTATCACTTCTCATATATTTTAGGTGCCTAATTTTGTGTTATTGTTCGGGTGACATATAATTTTGTCATTGTTTGGAATTAAAAAAAACTATGGATTATATCTTGTAGATTATTCTATTAGTTTTATTTGATAGTGTAAAATTGTTGTTCGAAAATTTAGGCACCTGAAATATTACAACTCCCTTAAATAATTGCAAGAAAGCACTGTGATGCTAATTTCACACACACATGATCAAATTTTGAACTTAGCTTGCACATGCATAGTTTTCCATGAATAGTAGTACTACTAGCAATAACATCAAGACTCTGCAACTCCATTATATTACTCTTTACCAGTAATTTGCATTTGATAATTACTAATCGGTAATCCTGTGTTATGTAGGGCGTACGCGGTGGCGCATGCGCGGCGACGGCTCTGGTAAAGGACGGCGAGCTGTTCGTCGCCAACGTGGGCGACTGCCGTGCCGTCCTTGGCAGCCGCAGCGGCGTCGCGACTGCGCTGACGAGCGACCACACCGCCGCCCGCGAGGACGAGAGGCGCCGCATCGAGAGCTCGGTAAGTGGCGACCGAGACGGCCGGACCAAGAGCACACAACTAATCATGCCTGCACTGATGCACAAGTGATCCGCTTGTAGGAGCTTCTCTTTGCAGTCATCGAGCCAGTACTGATGAGATTGCATTGCAGGGAGGGTACGTGAGCTGCGGCAGCAGCGGCGTGTGGCGCGTGCAGGACTGCCTGGCCGTGTCGCGCGCGTTCGGCGACGCGTCCATGAAGGCCTGGGTCACCTGCGAGCCGGAGGTCTCGCGCCGCCGCCTCACCCCGGACTGCCGCTTCCTCGTCGTCGCGTCGGACGGCCTCTGGAACAAGGTGTCCTGCCAGGAGGCCGTCGACGTCGTCGTCTCCGCCGCCGCGGCGGAAACAACGTCCTCTGTGGGATCGTGCAAGGAGCTGGTCGCCTTGGCCAGGAACAGAGGGAGCCGGGACGACATCACCGTCATGCTCGTCGATCTGCAGCGATTCATTTCACAGTGACAGGACGCGGAGACCATAACATATCAATCAGCGAAAGAAAACATTCGTACGTGATCAAATGTTCTTTTTATGTCGTATTTTCCATTTTTGTTTCAGTTTTACGGTTGGATACTGTAGATGATTTTCCAAGAGATTATATTGTACGTAGTAGTGTAGAGAGGGCTGCCTTCCGAAGAGATGTGAATTGAAACTCATCGGAAAGTGCAGATGAAGATTAGCGAGACGTGTAAAACAGCAATGATGACACCTTCGATGAGATGAATTACTATTCAGCAGCACTAGTGTCCGGACGGACCCGCTACATCCTGACGCCCGTGCCTGCTGCAATGCCACAAGCGCCTGTTGGACGCACAAAGCGTGGCCCGCCCACACTACTTCCCCACGATTCCTGCTTCCCGCGCCCCTTGAAGCCTGCTGCGCCGCTCCCCTCCATGCACGGCGCCTAGCAGCTACGGCAGGTGGTTCACTTTGCAACATACACAACACCCCAATCTATTTTTGAAAACATCTAAATGAAATAATTGTAACATACATACGAGACAACCGACACATTCAGATAAAAACACATGCAATAGATGTGTGAAACATATATAACATCCTGATAAACACATTGCAACATACATATAAAAAAACAGATGAAACATTGAGAACAGACACTTGCAACATACGTGTACAATCATTTCAACATATGCAGCATCCCGATCTACTTTTGCAACATCCGCATGAAACACTTGAAACATACATACGAAATATCTAAAACACTTGAAACATACGCTTGCAACATGAGGAAGCCTGGGGTCGGGCGATTCCAACTGTCAGGTTCGGAGCAGGCGCCGGCGCCGTGCGAGCACCACCACCACCACCATCGCCAGCAGCACCGGGCTTGGTGAAAACTCTAGTTTGGTTTTGGTAACCTTTGCTCTAAGTGTGTATGAGATAGGTTAGTACTAATCCAAGTGGTGGAGCAAGTGAATGATGATCATGATGATGGTGAAGGCAATGGTGATGATAAGTGCTCAAAACTTGGAAAAGAAGAAAGAGAAAAACAAAAAGCTCAAGGCAAAGGTATAATTGATAGGTGCTTTTGTTTTGGTGATCAAGACACTTAGAGAGAGTGATCACATTTAGGATAGATAGCCGTACTATTAAAAGGGGTGAAACTCGTTGTGAAATGCGGTTATCAAAGTGCCACTAGATGTTTTAACTCATTGCATATGCATTTAGATTCTAATGAGTGCTAACACCCTTGAAAAATGTTGTGAAAAATTGCTAACACACGTGCACAAGGTGATACACTTAGTGGTTGGCACATTTGAGCAAGGGTGGAGAAGTTGGAAAAGAGGAGGCGCAGTTTCTTGTGACCGGACGTAGGACCGGACCCTGCTCGGGTGCGTCCGATCAGTGGTAACGTGGTGGCGTTGCCTCGGGTTCTGACCGAACTCTGGCGCAGGCGTGCGACCAGACATGGTCGGGACATTGTTTCCGCGTCCGGTCGTGCTAATGTGGAGTGGCACGAGAAGACTGGAGAGGATCGGACTCCGCCTGGGTCCGGTCAGCCTTGACCTGACGCGTCCGATCGAGATTTGCTGGCTATGGAATCTCTCTAGAGTCAACTGGACTCCAGGCGGCGGCGCTTCTGGTCGCTTCACGGCGGGTCTGATCGATAGCTCGGGGGCGTAGGCGCGAGCGTGACCTGACGTGGCTCCAGCGCATCCGGTCATCGGGTCGGCGTGTCCGGTCGTTGATTAAGCGCAAGCGCGGGAAGATTTGACTGTTGGGATCATGAGGTGGATGATGAACACGAAGGACACATGGCGATGGATGTGCGACCGAACGCTGGCGTGTATGTGTCCAGTCAATGCGACCTGCGCGTCCGGTCACCTCGCAGTGACCCCCTCCTTGACCCTAATGGCTCTATTTTGTTGGGGGGTCTATAAATAGTGGTTGGCCGGCTTGGGCTCTGTTGGGGTTATGATCCCCGGGTGTCTAAAGGCAACGATTAGTTAGGAAGCTGAGCGACCTACGATACATCAGTCTAGCAAAGGCCCAAACGACAGTGTCCCAACTAAGCTAGGGGAACCAGGTCGGACGCCAAGGTCAGGGTCGGCCACGACCTCTCCCTTTCGCCTTAGCCACATGACGCACAGAAGACTCACGACCTCTTGACCGTCCTGACCCCAGGGAGGAATGGGGAGAGGTCGAGCATAGCCAGGTATGCCTACTCTGACAAGAGTAAGCACGCCACACTGACCCCGCAAAGGACCGAGGACATAGCAGTCACCTCGCAGCACTGACAAGACAACACCGCACGGCGGTGACTGTCAGTATGGCGACCCACTGTCCAAATATAGACCAACAAGATGCCTGTACGATCCTACCCACACCTTACCGCGATGTGGGCACAAGACCATGACGACAACCACGCCCAGACATGCACCACAAGACGACGTAGCTTACAAGCCAAGTTAGCCAGGCCCCTTCCTCAGGCTCACGGCCCCTCAGTCGGGAGAACCTTCATCTTTGTATTTGCCCTGGCTCCGAACTCTATATAAGGGTAGCCCAGGGACCATCTCCAGACATCTTTTACATTCTATCATTCACACCATAGTAGGGCTCCTAAAGCTTCCCTTCGGGCAGTCCATCTTCTAGCTCTAGCTCTCCTACCTCTTCCACCATTCTTGCACCCCCATTGTAAGAACTTCAGAGCATTCAAGTGAGGAAGCACGCACTCGATTATCTCTGAGACTAGACTGTAGGGCTCCGGCCTGAACCAGTATAAATCCTCATATCTTTTGGATGCTACCATTGTCTTCCTAGAGCAGCGCTGGCATTTGTATAAATTTACTAGTTCCGATTTTCAAAACACCTGACAGTTGGCGCGCTAGGTAGGGGACAATAGCGCACTCTCAATTATTGAGAAGGAAGCGATGGCTCCTCGCGCAGTCGGTGGACTTGCTCGTGGAATGGCCCACGACAGTCACATCCGCCACTGAAAACTACTGAGCTCATCGGCTTTAGAGGGCCTAACGCCCTCATCCGCCTTCGGCCATGGCTTGGACATCCGCTCCTGGAGATCTAGACCACGTGGTCTACGGTGGACACAATCTCAGAACTACCCTCCATGGTAGCATCCCTGAGTTCACCTACATAGGGGGGCAGTACCCTCTCTTGTCGCCAGCCATGGCTAGATCTTCCACCCAGGGAGCCAAAGGTCCATGGCTCACGGTGGACTCACTCCGGGAATGGCCTCAACCGGCCACATCCTTTTGGGAAACCATGAGGTTATCCACACTAATGGGTCAGCGCCCATCACCAGCTCCTACCCTGTCTAGGCCAACCACGTGGGAAGCCTAGGTCTAGCGATAGAACCATGGCCTGAGCAGCGTCTCTGCAACCCACAGAGCACAACATGTCAGGGCGCACATGAGCAATGAAATCACCCGCCACCACGTGGTGTCGTTGTTAGCGATCAAGTGGCTACTTGGCGCCACGCCATGCGAGGTCAAGCCCAAAACCAGGGTCCAACCCCGCATGACGGACAAATTGCCCAGCATGTCTCAGCGGACTGTCAGCTGTCACTCGGAGGCACGTACATCCGAGGAAGTGGGCTCCCTGAGTGCACCACGCCCAGCGGACCAAACCGCGTTGCACTCAGAACCCACTTCCATATCTATAGGTCATGCCAGCTCTTCATCGAGAGCGGCAAGCGCACCCAGAGGCGGGAACGCGATGAGCACGATGTCGTCGCATCACAAAGGCTCAAGCACCAGAATGCATTAGCCTTCCTAGCCAGAGACTACAAATAGGTTGGACATGAGGAAATCATCCCCCGGGGCTCATGAGCCCACCGAGGACGTCAAGCCGGCAAGGGCCAATCCAAGGCAGCCCGAGAGGTCGATCCACGCAAGCTGCGACCATTCCAAGCACTGAAGAAGTGCTCTCATCAGCTCGTGGCCCGGAGGCTGCAATGACTTCATCACGAGCAGACGCTCGGGGGCCTGCCACACCTCGAGCAACGGCAACCAGTTCCACAATAGCTTTCGGTACATCGGTTAGTCACATCCACTTTGACCCTAGCTTCTCTACCCAAGCACATCCACATACATGTGTAGGCTTACTCGCGATCCTAAGAAACATAGAGCCGACCCGTAGAGCGGACAACGTGATGCCCATACACCTCATCCTAGTATTGCTTAACTCCTGGTGACTCGATCCGGCTCGCGCTCCCAACCGGACATGACCCACTCATGGGGGATACACACATAGGCACATACGCATGACCTGCGGTGCGGCACCGTTTGTCATCGTCCTAGCAACCGATCCACTTCAAACTCCTTCCAATCGTGCCTCTCGTCATGACGAACCGGTGACCCGCACCTTGATTTCCAGCTCGCACGGGTCTGAGAGGAAATGGGGAACTCACTCGCTTAGGGTGAAAGGAGCAAAAGGAATGGAATCTTTCACTGCTCGATCGCTTTCTTCTCGCATCACGCCGGATCCATGACCTACCCTCGACACCTCATCGCTCCAACGAATCATGCACCTTTTAGCCTCGTGGGCCAGCCCCCAGGTTAAAACACGCACCCACAAGCACAGGGCTAGGGGGGACAAAGCACATTCCAATTTGAATGAAAAGAAAAGCGAAAAGGTAGCAAAATGATAAACAAATGCATCAATCATGAGTCACAAAACCCAAAACATGTCCATCATAGAAAAGTCACACACAAAAACCTAAATGGTTACACTAGAAACTCCTATACACCGGAAGCCTAAAACTATCGGTGTATGAAGGCGACTGAACCTGTAAGAGCTTCTGCTCCATGAGCGGTGGCATCGTCCATGATGAGGATGTCATCATCTAACCTCCCCAACACACGACCTCAGTCAGCCACATCGAGACCGGCATCACCATAGCACGGGCCCTCTGACACCAAGGTAGCCAAATGACAAATGACTACGTGAATCGACCAGCAAGTGACATGGCGTGTCGGAATAAGCACATCGAAACTGAACCTCTGCCAGCGCGTCCACCCCCATACGACCAGCATCGATCGGCGCAAATCAGCTAACGTGGCTCACTCATGAAGACCACACCACAATACGCCACGAGCTCATGCGCAATAGAGGACTACACAAAGCCAAATTCCCAAAACCAAACCGGGACCCACGCCCGCACAAAAGCGAGGGAAAGAAAGCGTCCGCACAACCTCAAGAAAGATGAAGAAAGGCGCAATGCCGCCGAACTAGTCCTGTAGATACCTTAGACTTGAAAAAACAGTCGCAGAAGGTTAAGCCTTATGGGTCAATCCCTGGGTGCGGCCATGCGGCCATGGCATTCGAACGATCGATGGCGGTTATGGTAGGACGACGGCACGCAAAAGAAACAAAATCGAGGAACACAAGCTGATAAGAACACCTTTACTTAAAAATTTCTGAGGGCCCCGGATGCACCCTAGGGCTCTTAGCCACCACCGTGAAGAATCTCTTCCACATCCATGGTAGCAACGACAGCATCCGCAGCAGCGGCGCAATCATTGACCAGCTCCACTCGCTCTCCCGACCGGACGTGCTCTAGGAACCCAGGCGCCACCCGACGGAGGTTCACCCTAGTCCATAGTTGCATGGCGGCAAGGGCAACACCAGCCCCTTGCTAGATTCCTACCACCACCGCCCACTCGTGGTCCTCCGCTATGATGAACCCTCGGAAGCGAGCCACCTCCTCTTCATGGTGAGAAGCCACCAACTGCTCCTCCAACACTGACGACGAGACAACCGATGGTCAGAAGCTATGGACATCACTCAAGACATCAAGACGAAGGAGGTCCTTACCCACGATGCAGGGTTGGGAACCAGCCACCGCCGCCTGTGCCACGGCAGTCTCACCCTCTGAGGCGGTGAGAGCGACTTTGGCGGCATCAAGGTCGAGCTCCAGCCGCCTTGCCTCGTAGGCGGCCATAGAAAACCACCGATGGGCTTCATCCACCTTGCAGATGAGTCAGTGAAACTCTCGATGGTCGCCCGGAGACGACGAAGATGAGCCCGATCCCACCGCCGGCGGGGCCCTAGCCGGCGCTGCGCCGGTGGCTCCTCCCGACGCGACATGAGAAATGGCCCTGAGGAGTGCTCATGGTCAACTTAGGTCAGCATCAAAACTCAAAGCATTGTTCAAACACTCACCCCTGTTTGCGTAGCAAAACTCGGAGATGCGGCGGTGGACCACTGTTGATGGTCGTTAACATCAATCATAACCCATCAATATAACTTATATAAATGCATAAAAAGGATCACTAACATAGGTCTAGGGGTTTAAACTAATAAATTTCATGAGTTTTAGAGAATCTGTGTTTGCAGGAGGATTTAATTAGAAAACCATCATGGTGGACCCAATCGTCAGATTAAATCGCAATTATTCACGACGAAAACAACTCCAGAAGACTCTAGAAGACTCCAAAAGGGAAACCACCAAAGCGAAGGCCAGGTGGGGCCAGCCAGCCTCACCTATAGGTCGGTCGACCTATGGGCCCCACTTATCAGCCCCTCCGAATGTTGGTTCTCCACCACCTTAAAGATCGCATCTACACCATTTATTCAAGTTGGTTTGATCCGAGGGTCCAGAATTGACGCTACCCCCTATATATATAGCCCTATACCCCCTCCCTAGAGACATCCTGAAACCCTAATTCGTCTCTCTCATTCAGATCAACACCAGGAGGATTAGGTCTAAACTCTCCAATGTAGTAGATTAGTAGCTCGTGAGTGAGGGTCGAGTTGGGCTCATGCTCAAGTTTCGGATCTAGTCTTGGAGGCTCGGCAAAGCATTGTATCTTCACTTCTACTTCTTGTAAGACTTATTGTCAATTCATCATATTCTTATCTACATGGTATGCTTACTTTTAATATGTATCTTGCTTAGTTGAGGTTATCATTACTTTTGTGTGCGGGTTCATAGAGCGCTTAGCCTGCTAGTTTACCATGGTTGGGCTAAGTAGCCGAGCCGTATGTAAGCGTGGTGCTTATACGATGCTCTGTCTATGAGTACACCCTTTTCTCTGGTTGTATGGTAGCAGTGGGAGGTGATAGCCCCTTCTATCCTTTGTAGTCCGTACGGAATTGAGTAGGTTCTTAAATTATAGGACCGTAGTCTGTCAGTAGAGTTATCTTTTGTGGATGCTCTACTGTCTAAGCGGCGTCCCAAAGTGCACAAGAGTAGAGTTAGTCTTAGCTATAGTTGGATGTATATATACTTTGACCATGTAATAGGAATATCATAGGAATCTACCTCACCCGTTGTTCTCCCGAGTTGACTAGTTTACATTATCTTAGTGATCTATCCCCGAGTGTCATTATGTTTTATTCCTATCATTACATTCACCCCTGCTTTAGCTATGCTGGTATGTTGATTAGTAGTTACCCCCATTGTTATTCAATAATCTTTACTATATTATTTCCCTATGGTAAAAATATAAATAATGATACTTGTAATACTCCCGGTAAAATGCTACAATGGTATTCTATGCGCTTGCGGAATCCTTCATATTCTATTTGCATTAATAAATACCAACAAGCATTTTTGGTGCCGTTGCCAGGGGAAACAATTAGCATAAAGATTTCTAAAAACATACCGCTATCTTTAGTAGGATTACCCCTGTTCTGTTGAATTGTGGAATAGATAGGACAACATATGTCATTTCGACCTTTCAGCAAGCTTCGACAAGAAAAGAAAAACATTGAAGAACCCCAGGGTGCCTAAACATTCAAGATCCATCAACACTGGAACCCTGCTATCTCATAGGTTTGTATAGACATATATATATTCTCTAACCATGTGTAGATTGGAGAAAAAGGTCGGCGTCACAAGAATTCAAATCACATCTCAAGTGACAGAAATAGACATTGCACTACTCACAAATTCTATCCTATGAGTGATGATAAGTATGATCAAGAAAGGTGAGATAGTCTTGCTCATGGACTTTAAACTTAATGAGTAGTTATCTTTTAATTTTTGCATTCCATTGTATGTTTACTTTGAATAGTCCATGCATACATTTCCACTTAGTCTAAGTTTCCTCATCAAATCCACAACATGTTTAGTTCCTTGCATACATCCATGTTGCTTGCATCTTTAAAATATATATATTACTCATCATGATCATGCTCTTTTTCATCCCTATTCGAATAAATCTCTATAGTGCTTTCATGCTACCTTTGTCTGCTATAGTATGCTTTGGTTTGGAAGTACTCGACATACTTCATTGGCTTTTAAATTAAGCGTGGTTCTTAGGTTGAAATGCCTTCCTTAATCAAAATTAGACATGGAGTCTAGTTTGGTTATTGAACTAAAAGTTGCTAGTGTAGACACTAGATATTTTGTTGGACTAACCCCTGTAGGAAACTCTCAAATTCAATCTGGGTAAGTCAAGAGATGAATTCACATCAAAGATGAATCAAGGCATGTGATGAACCCAATAACTTTGCGCAAAGAAGACCTAGCTCATTCTTCATGGAAGGAAGAACTATGAGTATCAAGGTTTATTCACTTATCTTTTGTTGCAAGTTATCTTTGCCTTGAACCATGCTAGAATGCGGCAAACTCATAAAATTTGCTAATAAACAAAATCTATGCTAAAGTAATCCTAAAACCATCCTTTCATTAGCATAGAGGAAAATTACAAAAGTTATGGACAACAACCCATGTTTCAAATTCATTGTATTCCCTTAGGTATGTGTCCACTAACATTTTGTAGGAAAAATCAATAAAAGTTATGCATGTTCATGCTTTGGTATAAACTTGCAAACCCAAACCAAACCGCCACTTTCAGTAATGGAACAAAAAGGAAGAAGACGAGTGCCATAAAAAGCACTCACTCATAGAAAGTGGATGGACAAATCAACTAGGACATGAGCAAAGTCGAAGACAACATAGCATTGAGCCTTACCAAGACTCAAGCTAGGATGATGATGAGAAGCAAGATGGCAACCCACCTCGTATTAGCCAGAATATGCCTACTTTCATCACCTTCGAAAAGATCAACTCACACATTGACGGCAAGGACTAGGATGACAAATGCCACTACATCATGACATGCATTCTCGTATCAACAAACAACAGTAATCAATGGAGGTCTGTTGACGGTGTCTCAGTAAGGCCACAACCATGGTCGCAAGACAACATCCCTAAGTCATTGAGATGAAGGTTTCATACAAGTACCAATGAGGTTCTTTCTTTGACCATAAAACGACAGCCGAATCACTGATAAACAAAGAAAAACAACTCTCTACCATGCCGCTAGACAATCAAGGAGGAACTTGAGTTCACATCTCTAATGAACACCAACTCGTCAACCAAGAATCAACATAAATCAAGAAAGGTTGTGGAAGAAGAGCATGCTGATTGTCTGTATCCTCATCTCTAGGATCGAGGCTTAATACAAGGGAAGGTCCTACTTAACTAGACTACGAGCTCTCGCCAACAGGTAAATCAGATAAGCCTCCTTTAGGTATGTTTGTCACTAATCATTTCAATAAAATCAAGGAAAACACAAGGTATATCCAACCAAGCATCATGCAACATAAAATCACATTCATACGAGAATTCTGTCATCCCATCTTGATTCTGCATTTCGCAAAATTCAAGTATCGGGATGAAGTTCTTCAAAACATCTCATGCCATGTTGCTAGGTTGTCTTGGTCATCCATACCTTTATGATGTGCTCAACTTGTTAAATCTCTAACAAGTAAAAATTTAAATAATCATGCTCCTTTATTTCACCATACATATTCTTGTTTCTACTTGAATAAATCTCTTGAGCCTTTCAAGCTTCCTTGTTCTATTATAAGTATGCTTTGTAATACTATTCGAACACAATTATTGGATCGAAACATACTTGTATAGACTTCGGTTATATAGATAGGGAATGTTAGGAGATCATTTGTAGAAACAAACCAAGGTTTGAGGAATTCTTCAAAACAATTTCACACATCTTTGCCTTAACCTTGTTGAAAATTTAAAGTAGTGGTGAACAATAAAGGCACATTAATTAAAATATGGGATAAAGATTCTATGCTAATTAAAATGTTAAAAGCAACTCTGTTATAGCATAGAGGATGACTTTCAGCTCTATGACAATACTATCCTTGCTTTGAATCATTTGTATATTCCTTTGGGTATGTGTTGTCTACTAATCCTTTGCAGAGAAGAAACAATAAAAGGAGCAGAAGGTCCAAACAAAGTGTCGAGATCCATAAAAGAAAGGATAAAAGGATGGCATGATAAAAGGATGTGAAAAGAATATAATATAGGAGACAAGATGTTCATGAACAACTCAAGTAAGGAAAGCTTCAAGCACGAAGAAAAGACCACCACAGTGATCTACCTTCGTCACATGGTGTCATCACGCTCCAATGATGAAGGTAATAGCCTAAGGATAAATGGTCATTATTTAAAAAGCTTCCCTTTGATCTTGGTATTCACATAAATAAAGAAACAAACATGTTTGAGTTACAACTTTGCTTGAATTAACCTGATTAACTCAATATGTTTTGTTCCTTAAGTTTGTTCATAGCACCACTTTCTTGATCTCATAGTCTTAACCAAATGAGCTAAAATGTTGCATATCTTATCCTTGGAAGAAAGTCATAATCATGTAAAGTTTGATACATTATGAACAATGCACATAATGTCAACCTTAACATGATTCGATGTGCCTAAGGTTAGAGAAGAATAAATAAGTTTTGGTTCTGTTGGTGTTTTTCCACCAACAGAGCCCATGCACTTGACCTCTACCTTGTCTTTATGAGCATAACACACTTTGAGCAAAGTGTGTGGGAATCGATCCTCCAAATTCTACAAGTAAAAGTTCTGAACCGGCAATAATGATGCACACAAGATGTCTCCAGTTTCTACTACTGATGGTTGACTTCGAAACACTAAACAAGGAGGAGGAACAAGTAAAGAAAGGATGAACCTGTCAAATCAAAATTAAATTCAAAACCAATACGTGTTTGGCAGAAGAAGGTGGCACCACCATTGGAAGCGCCACTCTTGGAGGCACCACCTAAAGAATCCTCATCTTTAAGAGTGAACTGAGGTACTCGATCAAAGAACCTCCACAACTACCATGGGCAAGATTATGAAGCAACCTTAGGTGGGCATCAGGGAAGACGCATGTCTTTCTCTGGCTGAGGGTATCATGACTCTTAGGAGGCCTACCACCGCTTCGACAACAGACTCGCAACCATTGAAGAGACACATGCTGCCATACAAGGTACGTTACATAATCATGCACAATGGTAGGTTAGCATGGGACACGAGATGGCCAGCCTCTAGCAACAACAGCAACAACAAAAATGCAAATAGGAAGGCTCTGATCCAGCACCTCCATATTGAACAAGTAAAGAAGATGAATAACTAAAAACAAAATAAAAAGTTATCTTTATAGAAATATATATAGTTATAATGTATGATTAAAAAAATGAAAACAAAATAAAGAGAGTGTGTCTAGTTTGCTTCGCAACAACACAAACACCCGTATTGCAACATATGTCTTCCAACGATAGCAAAATGCGTTGTAGGTGTTCCCAACCTCCTCCACTTCCCATGCCGCCCCGCGAGCAATATGCGGTCATTATATTGTGCCAACCAGTCCTCGGCTCCTCGCCACGGCAGTTCGTATTTCCTATTATCAAAATTATTAGGTCACAGCTTTGTTCACCCCTCCCTTGCAGGTGCCGCCGGGTCGCGGAGCCGTCGCCGCCCGGGCACACAGCCACCGCCTGCGCCGGCCGAGCGCGGCCAGCGTTGGCCTCATGGGACATACGAGCAGCAGCGGACCCAATCTGCACTGCAGGCCGTGATTGGGAGATGCGGCGGCGACAACTTGCCGAGGCCATCCGTAGGGCAATCCACTCTGCATCCACCGTATCTGCAAATAGACAGGTCCTGATATGATCTCCTCAAACCTTTGTGTCCTGTATGCTAGATCCATTGTGTGGCCCCCTTCTGGTTGGATCAGAATGATCTGGTTGATTATATGCCTTCGGTGCGATCATCTTCCCATCACAGAGTACTTCCTCAAATCACTAATCGCTGTTTCAAACCTTGCCCAGTGCATGCATTGTGGTAAACTGGTAATTATTGCAGCAGCCTCATATAATCATAGTTGGTGTCGTATGCTTGAGCAACAGATTAGAGAAGCACTGCCTGCGACAGTGGTACGCTGTGGAGATAGGGCCGATGGTTTGGTAGGTGCTTCTCCCATATTCTTTTTGTACATGATTTTTTTCTTAAATTTCTGATACTTCTTTGTGATTACTGTGAGTTTTTATTTTTCAAACTTGTGCAAGCAAAGGGAAATCTTCTGAATTTTGTTGTGTGAATCTATGATATACAGGTACGAGCTAAGAAGAGATCAAAGAACAAATAATTACTAATTAAGAAACTAAGGTCTGGCAGGGTAAGGCTACCTCTTCAATTATATACGGTTTGCTGCCTATATTTTTAGCATTGTTTGATTCTAATATTCACTTATTATATTTTTGCAGACCTGATGTCTACTTTAATATTGCTTTAATTCCAAATACAAAATCTCTCTAGGTATCAAAAAAATTTCTGATTTGTTTGGAAATTAGGCATGACACAAGCATGTGGATTTTGTTCCTCTGTAATTTTAATATACACATTTATGTAACAATGACGGCTGATGCACTCTCTATGCTAAATGCTAGACATAACTAGCTAGTATAAGTACTGTAGCACACTAAAAAAGATATGCGATACTTTGATGTATATGGTGTAGATAAAGGAACACTCTTTGCATTGTACTTCCTCCGTCCCAAATTGTAAGTCGTTTGACTTTTTTGACACCAAGTTTGACCACTCGTCTTATTCAAAAATTTGTGCAAAATATCATTTCTTTTGTCGTGGCATATTTTGTTAATACAAGTTCTTCAAGAATGACTTAAATATGACTATATTTGCATAAATTTTTTGAATAAGACGAGTGGTCAAACTTGAGGTAAAAAAAGTCAAACGACTTATAATTTGGGATGGAGGAAGTACGTTTTTGTCATCAGCTTTATACATCAAACATTTGTTCTAGGGCTAGTTTACTTAATAACATCACAGTACGATGCTAAAGTTCTTTGATGCTCTTGATATATAATAGTATACATACCCAAAGGAAAACTTGTGTTTTTTTTTCATATCTGAATAGCCTGGAGTCTCAGATCTGGCAGAAAGCTTTATTGTATTTACAAAAGAGAGATTACTTGGTGGTAGTGAATTAGAGCACCTCAGTGAGATTCAATTCATTTTTGGGTGGCTTAAGTGCTAATTCATTTCAACTGCTTTTATGGCAGGGTTGTAGATGAAGGATACGGATGAATCTGTTTTGTGACAGCTGTCTAGGAACAAGGTATATATACGCATTGACTCTGTATTTTCCTTCAGTGAGATATATACATTCATTGGAAAAAATAGCATGTATTTCTAAATATATATGTTCTTACAAAAGCAATCTATATTTTGACAGAGGACATGTATATAATATTTTGGGATGTTCGGATGATTGAAGGATGAAGAACAACATTTTTCTCCTGGAACCAATTTTTTAGATATAGTTTGTATTTTATTTTCAGTAAACTTTGCCTAGGCTGTCAACCATTGTATACAATAACACTTTGTGCTATTCTCTTCTGTGTACAAAATCTTCTATCTAATAAAAATATTCAATATTATCTGGTTTTGTTGTATGTACTGGATCATTTATAGTTGTAGTAGATTGTTATATGGAGTATATTTAATTGGCCAAGCTATTTGGCGGAAAAGAATTAATATTTTGCATCATATATAAAATTATAATAACAAATCCTGAAAGCATATGGCATATTTTCACAGCAACACATATATGTGTTGCTGAAACATAGGCACATTTGTTGCTAGCTTGCAATACTAATATACATCCCTTACCAACACATATATATGTGTTGCAATAGAATCTTGCAACGCCACTTTTAGCAACGCATATAACTTGCGTTGGTATAGACCCTAGCAACACTTATTTGGGCTTTTAGCAACACATATATGCGTACTAGAGGGGTGTTCCTCTTGTAGTGCTTTAATTTGTTTTTAAGAGCTGAATAAAATATAAACGACTCTGAAGATAATCTTTTAAAATGAAAATGATGAATAGTTCCTCTGTTGTAATTCTTTTCAAGTACCTAGTTTTCAGCATTGAATTCTCTGAAGTTTTGGATAAGATTGTTTTGACATAAGGATTTACTCTGAACTTGAAACTCGTGGGTAGCATATGCTTGATCTAAGTCTAGGTAATTGACGGATATGATATAAGAAGGTCTGAGCTGCTATTTATCTTGTTCCAAGTGACACTAAAATTTTGAAGATTTATCTTTTGAAAAACTCAAATACTATATGATGAGTTCCTGTATGACAAAGCTTAAATTTTCACCAGAGCCATACATATTATTTAGGCTAAGAAAACTTCTACATATATGCTGCTTGTTTTGTATTGAGTTTAGTCAAGCTATGTTGACCCTTATGAGATGTTTGTCATGCTCTTAAAATTAAGATCACGCACACTCCACCCACATATGCACTACTCCTACACTAGGGGTAGGCGTAAAAACATGCCATTCTATTTAGATCTACCCAAAAATGTTTTACTCCTACACTAGGAGTAAACACCAAAAATATTCTTGATAGGTTTTCCATTCCTCAAATAAATGCTCCAAAGTTCTTGTTGCTGTCTCTCAAAAGTTTTGTTGCAGAAAAAAGACAGGGGGCTATGCAAATGTTATTCAAAAAAAAGAAAGGAAAAAAGTTAAGAAAAAATGGACACAAAAGTGTCCGAGATATTAAAAACAATGGGTACTTAGATGCCCGCCTGAAAAAGAGAGAGATGAATAAAGGTAGCCCCCGTTCTCTCACAAAAAAATATTTTCGAGTTTTAAAAGAGAGATGTTTTCGAGGAGCAAAGTAGAATTAGGTTAGCCACCATATACATATATCCACCTCATATATCCGCACACATCCACATCTTGATTTGATTGTATGACTCAACTCTCTTAGGATCCGAGGTTTGACTTTACAATATATGCATTGCAAGTATGCTCTTTTATGCTTTCTCCCTACCTATGAACTCCACAAAAGTCTTAGTTGTAGGAAGAGAAAAAGGGCATAACATCTTTATTGCCTTTGGTGAGGATCCACAAATACCACATATATTGAGAGACTTGAGAGTGTCATATAATAGAATCTCTGAGTTTTATTTTGAAAACTTATAAAAACTCCAGAACAATGGTGTAACAAAGAACTTGAGACATAGTGCTTGAACTTGATTGTTCTGTCTTTCAATTGCTCAAGACCCAAGTGAAGGCTAGGAAGCCCCATGGTTGAAGGTAGTATGGGTAAGTTTGAAAGTCAGATCAGTTTATTCTAATCTAAAGGAGAATTTTTTATTGAAGCGCATGTGTACTTTTTAAGGAGTGAAAGCATCGTAGCAACTCCTGATCCATTGCTTAGTTTAGTTTTGCTTAGGGACGAGCAAAGGTTAAGTGTGGGGGAGCTTGTTGATGGTCG
Organism: Miscanthus floridulus; assembly: GCF_019320115.1. Lineage (NCBI taxonomy): Eukaryota > Viridiplantae > Streptophyta > Magnoliopsida > Poales > Poaceae > Miscanthus > Miscanthus floridulus. The sequence goes on along the minus strand of NC_089593.1, from coordinate 31,228,162 downwards.
TTAACATCAATCATAAACCATCAATATAACTTAAATAAATGCATAAAAGGATCACCAACATAGGCCTAGGGGATTAAACTAATAAATTCCATGAGTTTTAGTGAATCTGTGTTTGTAGGAGGATTTAATCAGAAAACCGTCAAGATGGACCCAATCGTTAGATTAAATCACAATTATCTGCTGTGAAAACAAATCCAGAAGACTCTAGAAGACCCTGGAAGGCAAACCACCGAAGCAGAGGGTAGGTGGCTACAAGGTGGGGTCAGCCGGCCCCACCTATAGGTCAGTCGGCCTATGGGCCCCACCTATCAGCCTCTCCTTCGAATATCGGTTCTCCACTGCCTTAAAGATCGCATCTACGTCGTTTATTCAAGTCAGTTTGATCCGAGGGTCCAGAATTGATGCTACCCCCTATATATATAGCCTTGTACCCCCCCCTCCCTAGAGACATCCTGAAACTCTAATTCATATCTCTTATTCATATCAACACCAGGAGGATTAGGTCTAGAACTCTCCAATGTAGTAGATTAGTAGCTTGGAAGTGAGGGTTTAGTTGGGCTCATGCTCAAGTTTCGGATCTAGTCTTGGAGGCTCGGCAAAGCTTTGTATCTTCACCTCTACATCTTGTAAGACTTATTATCAATTCATCATATTCTTATCTACATGGCTATTCTTACTTTTAATATGTATCTTGCTTAGTTGAGGTTATCATTACTTTTGTGTGCAGGTTCATAGAGGGCTTAGCCTGCTAGTTTACAATTGTTGGGCTAAGTAGCCGAGCTGCGTGTAAGCGTGGTGCTTATACGATGCTCTGCCTGTGAGTACACCCTATTCTCTGGTTGTACGGTAGCAGTGGGAGGTAACAGCCTCATCTATCCTTTGTAGTCCATACCGATTTGAGCAGGTTCTTAAATTGTAGGACCGTAGTCGCATCAGTAGAGTTATCTTTTGTGGATGCTTTACTGTCTAAGCGGCGTCCCGATGTGCACAAGAGTAGAGTTAGTCTTAGCTATAGTTGGATATATATACTTTGACCATGTAATAGGAATATCATAGGAATCTACCCCACCCGTTGTTCTCCCGAGTTGACTAGTTTACATTATCTTAGTGATCTATCCCCTGAGTGTCATTATACTTTATCCCTATCAATACATTCACCCTTGCTTTAGCTATGCTGGTATGTTGATTAGTAGTTACCCCCCTTGTTATTCAATAATCTTTAATCCATTGTTTCCCTGTGGTAAAAATATAAATAACGATATCTAGAATACTCCCGGTAAAATGCTACAATGATATTCTATGCGCTTGTGGAATCCTTCATATTCTATTTATGTTAATAAATACCAACAACTACCAGCCTTCGAAACATCTTCCCACGGACGCTCACCACGATCCATCGTATCATCTAGGATTGGAAGCCGCAAGCACCCGAAAGCGAGGAGGAGAAAGCAGTAGGGCAACCATAGAAGAACAAATGAATCCTCTAGCCACACCAGATCTCCCAATTTATACCCATAAGAACCAGCCACGATGATTACCTTAGGCTCACGCGTGTTTAATTTCATTTACTAACCACCTTGGAAATCACACAAAGCAGGTGAAGCAATCGAAGGGAAGGCGGAGCGACGGTTGCCCACATAGCGATGCGAACAAAGTAAGCTTTGCGCGCCCCCACTCTTTCTATATTGTTTCGATTTATGTGCCCGCATTTCATGGTGCAGGACTACTCGAGAGGGGACGCCATTATGCCATGACATGACCGGGGAGGCCAACAACCCCTGAGATCGTGCGCAGAGCGACCCACCACAACCATGACCCCGCATCGTGCTTAGGAAACCCACTCTTGGGCCGGCCCTTAGAAGGGCTTGAGGCCACAAAAGGGATAGGGGTAGGGAGGAGATGGGCCCCTGTAGCTCTAATCGGTGGTGCAGAGCCACATGACCATCTCTCGCTGTGTTCAAGTCGTCCGCTTCGAAGTCACCTAGGTTGACCCCCTCTAGGGGGGCATCTTGCCCTCTGACCGCTGCGGAGGCGGTTGGGGACTGATGAGTTTGATAGCTGGCGATTTATGGGACGTCTCTAGATGAGGCATAGTCAAACTCCACGTTGATTAGGGAGGATATCGGGTCCCACTCGAATTACCCATTGACCCCGACGAGGTGCACCGCTCCGACCACGTGGTTACAGTGGACATGCCTCTCCCCGCATGGGGCGAAACTAAGGCTGCCTGTAATAGGGTAACACAACCTCCCAAGGTCGGTATGGATGTGCCAGTGAAAATAGAGCTAGGTCCCCGTGACCCTGTAATAGGTCAAGGCTAAGCCATGACCGAAGCTCCTCCTAGCATCTCCAGGTCTAAAGACCTAAGGCTAGCTTTTGAGAATCATAAACCGTCAGAGGTCCACAACCTCTCCGAGAGAGATCAACGAAGCAAACAACCCAAGTAACGCAGCAGAGTCTTCTATATGAAGTAATGTGGAGCCCAAAATGTGATCATAGCTCGGTCACGTGGAAGACACAAGAAGGTCCCAACCAACGAGCCAACGCACGGTCACAAAAGGGCTCGTGGCCGCACAAACAGAGGTCGAGGAAGCATTTCCTCGCATCGTTAGCATGAGAAGGGCCCACCAATGACCTCAAGATGAACCCGCACACCCATTCCCCCAGGCTCACCACCTTCGCAAGGGGAGCGTCAGCATTGAGGAAAGGGGACTCTCTCCTCAGTATCCACATGTGCGAGAGCGATTGCGCTGCTCAAAAAACAAAAAAAGTACAAAGGATACAATGCACCCCTAGTGGTGGTACCTCTGAAGGCTAGAGGGTGGATGCTACAAAAGTAGGGAAGGTGAGGTTAAGGTTAGCCCCACCATCCCTCTTACAAGCATCACGCTCCTACGACCAGAGCATGGGGGAAGAAGGATGATGGCTCCGATAGCTCTAGGAGGTCCTCCATATGCACCAGGAGACTTCCAAGAAGCACTCCTAGAAAGGATGGAGCCCACCAAGCCAACTAGAGCCATCCCCATCCTCACGATGGCAAAAGGAGACCGGCCGATGACCGAAGTGCACCTGTGTCATGACTGTGCCTTACTCAGTGTAGGCAACGTGATAAGGCCATGCTACTTCATCCTCCTCCTGTTCCACAATTAGCTTGAAGCGAGCATTGAGTGACCTCCTTCAAATGTCACAACACACCACTGGCCAACTCACGGGACTTAGGAGGAAGCCAGAGATGTCCCTAGCCATCGTCCACTTTGGGCATCCAAACCAACAAGGTCTGGAGCGAGAAGCAAGCGGTGGGATGGAGGCCTAAGGTCACGTATGACCGAACTCGATGCCAACAACATCTCCTACCCTCTGCTCACAAATCTCCTTTTAGCACCAACTGCTGGAAGGAGCGACACTGGTTTCGGCCGCTATCGGTGACCTCTAGAAGGACGCATAGCGGGAACTGGGCGGTTCTTCTTAGACTTTCCTTTCTCATTTCCTCACTCTCTCAGCACCTAACCCCTTGAAGTGGCAAAGAACGCTTCGTAGTCATGGTCATGAGTGCCTTAAACAGTAGAAAGGCCCCTATTTATAGGCCCAAAGGTGGACCGAACAGCCTAAGATCCCCACATCGCATGACGAACAATGGGAGGTCATAGACAATGTGAAATGCCCATGTGAGGTTAGGGGAATCGAGACCTTCCCAAAGGCAGGGCCAATACAGCATCAATGAGACCACTCGGCCCTACCTAGGTCACAAACCCTGATACGCGGCACACTAACACATCTACGCCTAGCAACTACGTACTGCATCGTCAGGACGTCTTGACAGGGTGAAACATAATGGCCACCTACCGCATTGAATGCATTAACCCGCAAGGGGTCGAGCGACGAAGCTCAAACAAACCATGACTATGAACCCACACTCAAATACGCATGCATCTCAGTGCTTTCACGATAACTTTCTGATCGTAAAAATGCTCGAGGGCTACTGTCGGGCTTAAGATCCCTGGGTGTCTCAAGGCAACAATTAGTTAGCAGGCCGAGCGACCTACAATACATTAGTCTAGCAAAGATCCAAATGACCACGGCCTAGCTAAGCCAGGGGAACTAGGCCGGAGTCCAAGGCAAAGGTCAGCCACGACCTCTCCCTTCCGCCTTAGCCACATGACACACAGAAGACTCATGACCTCTCGACCTTCCTGACCCTAGGGAGGAACAGGGAGAGGTCGAGCACAGCCAACCATGCCTACTTTGACAAGAGTAAGCATGCCACACTGACCCTGCAAGGACCGAGGGGATGGTTGTCACCTCAGTCCATTTAGACACCATCCCTGCGCCACGTAGCACGGACAAGACAACACCGCATGTCGGTGACTGTTAGTACGACGACCCATAATCCAAATATGGACCAACAAGATGCCTATACGATCCTACTCAATTGGGGATGGGATCCACGATGGAGGCCTTGACTTGGAGTCCATCCAAATCAGCGGGAGCCATGACCCCGGTGGCCACGATCGTGGCCACCAACTCCATAAGCAAACCCAGCGAATGATGACCCAAGGGTGGCTACAAACTTCTATATGACACCCCTGGGAGACCAGGAGGTGATGACGAAGGTAATGGTAGAAACCATGTCGCACAGGATGGCTATCGAACCACCACTATGACTACAGTGCCACCACAGATGGCATAGTAGCACCATGCCACACCTTACTGTGACATGGGCACAAGACCATGATGAAACCATGCCCAGATGTGCACCATAAGATGGCATAGCTTGCAAGCCAAGTTAGCTAGGCCCCTCCCTCAGGCTCACGGTCCCACAGTTGGGAGAACCTTCATCTTTGTATCTGTCCTAGCCACAAATTCTATATAAGGGCAGCTAGGGCATGATCTCCAGATAGCTTTTACATTCTCTCATTGACACCATAGTAGGGGTCCTAAAGCTTCCCTTTGGTCAGTCCATCTCCTAGCTCTAGCTCTCCTACCTCTTCCACCATTCTTACACCCCCCCATTGTAAGAACTTCAGAGCATTCAAGCGAGGAACACGCACTCGATCATCTCTAAGACCGAACATAGGGCTCCAGCCTAAACCAGTATAAATCCTTGTGTCTTTTGGATGCTACCATCGTCTTCCTAGAGCATCACGGTATTCATATAAATTTACTAGTCTGATTTATAAAACACCAACAGGCTCACTCTCTTGGCCATTTCTATTGAGAATATAATCTAGTGAGCCTAGCCATTCCTCTCTCACTCATCTAGCTTTGATTGATTCATCATTTGGTGACATTGGAGAGCATCCAAGTGCATTGCTTTGAGTGATTACATCTAGAGACACTTGGTGATTGTGTTTTGCTACGGATTTTGCTTGTTACTCTTGGTGGTTGCCGCCACCTAGATGGCTTGGTGCAGCGAGGATCGCTGAGCGGAGGGTGGTGATTGTCTCTAGCTCTGATCATGGTGATTGTGAGGGGTTCTTGACCTTTTTCTGGCGGAGAGCCAAAAGGTGCTCTAGTGGATTGCTCGTAGCTTGTAGATCCACACCTTTCTATTGATTGACTTAATATAGGTGGTCATCTTTGCCTTCCAATATGGATAGTTTGAGCCATCAAATTAGGGTGTCTTCTTTGGATCGGCTACCTCAATCTTGGAGGTGCTTCAAGTGTGGTTGCAAGGATCACCTTGTTGCTCAATGCCCCTACAATAGTGAAAATGAATATGATGACAAGAAGGGCAAGAAGATGGACAAGAAGGAGAAGAAGGACAAGATGACCTTCAAGAAAAAGAAGAAGGGTGGATCATATGTGGTCACTTGGGATAGTGATGCTTCCTCAAGTGATGATAATGATAGTGATGATGACATGACCACCAAGAAGAAGGCTCTTGCAAGCATTGCCATTAATGAGAAGCCTTCTCTCTTTGACACTCCATCGACATGCTTTATGGCTAAGGCCACTAAGGTACAATTCAATGGAGAGAGCGATAGTGAGAGCAATGATGAGGATGAGCCATCCAAGGATGAATTCATTGACATGCTATAAGATGCTCAGTCTCACTTTGACATCAAGAGAAGGGAATGCAAAGACTTGCGTAAGGAACTAAAAGCCCTTAAGCAAGCCATTGATGAGCTAAATGCATCTCATGAGAGTCTAAAGGAAGACCATGAGGATCTTAGCAAGGCTCACAATAAGCTTGGAGAAGCTTATTCCTCTCTACTTGATGGACAAAATGGGAAAGAGGGTCTTGTAACATGTGATGTAGGCTTGACTTGTGATATTCTTGATGAATCTTTCTACAAGCCTATTGTTGTTGCTCCCACTAACTCTTCTTGTAGCTCATCTAGCACTACTACTTCACCTATGAGTGATGGTTTCACTTCTGATGCCTCACTTATGGTTGAGAATGAGACTTTAAAGAAGGAGGTCAATGAGCTCACTCACGCCTTAGCCAATGTCTATGGTGGTGAGGCCCGCTTGCTAAAGTGCTTAGGTAGCCAAAGGTTTTCTCTCAACAAAGAGGGATTAGGCTATACCCCCAAGAAAGAAAAGGCGGCTTTTGCTCTTCACAAGACTAGTTTTGTAAAGAACAATGGTTGGTTTTACAATAGATGCAAGCAAGTTGGGCATGTAGGGCAATATTGTAAGAACAAGAACAAGGACTCTAATGTATCCTCAATTAAGTTTGATTCTTGTTATTTGCTTACCAAAGGTGTGAATGGAGTCAAGGCTAAGTTTGTTGGTACACCAATTGTGGGCTCAAAGAAGAAAGCCATTTGGGTCCCAAAGAGATTAGTAACTAACCTTTAAGGACCCCAACAAGTTTGGGTACCTAAAAAGAATTGATATTCTTTTGTAGGTCAATTACAAAGCCGGAGGAAGGCATTGCGTTCTTGATGTTAGGTGAACTCAACACATGACCAGTGATGCAAGAATGTTCAACTAAATCAATACCAATGGCAATGATGGTTATGATAGTATCACATTTGGTGACAATGGCAAATGAAAGGTGAAGGGGCTTGGTAAGATTGCAATATCCAATGACTTGAGAATTTCCAATGTGTTGCTAGTTGAGAGCTTGAATTGCAATTTGCTATCCATGGCTCAATTGTGTAATCTTAGATTTAAGTGCATATTTGGAGTAGATGATGTAGAGATCATAAGTGTAGATGGCTCTAATTTTATCTTCAAAGGCTTTAGATATGAGAATCTCTACATGGTTGATTTTAATGCTAGTGAAGGTCCATTGTCAACATGCTTGTTCACTAAGTCTAGTATGGGTTGGTTAATGGCATAGAAGCTTGGTCATGTTGGAATTAAACAATTGAATAGATTGGTTAAGCATGATCTAGTTAGAGACTTGAAAGATGTAGTATTTGAAAAAAATAAGCTTTGTAGCTTTTGTCAAGTTAGAAAACAAGTTGGAAACACCCATCCTAAGAAAGGTATGATGAGTACTAGCAAGGCATTTGAGTTGTTGCACATGGATTTGTTTGGGCCAACACAATACACTAGCATTGGTGGAAACAAATATGGCTTTGTGATAGAGGAAGACTTTACTAGATACACTTGGGTATTCTTTCTAGTGGACAAAAGTGATGTGTTTGCAACTTTTAAATCATTTATCAAGGGCATACACAACGAGTTTGAAACAACCATTAAGAGGGTTAGAAGTGACAATGGTAGTGAGTTCAAGAACACTAGAGTTGATGATTTGTGTGATGAATTTGGAATTAGACATCAATTCTCGGCCAAGTATACTCCACAAACAATGGCCTTGTTGAGAGGAAGAATAGAACACTTATTGACATGGCAAGGTCTATGCTTAGTGAGTATAATGTGAGTCAATCCTTTTGGGCCAAAGCAATCAACACTGCTTGCTAATGTAGCAACCGCCTCGATTATCAACCAATGATAGAGAAGACTCCTTATGAGCTCTTGAATGGTAGAAATCCCAACATTGCATATTTTAGGGTTTTTGGTTGCAAATGCTATATATTGAAGAAATGCACTAGATTGAGCAAGTGTGACAAGAAGCATGATGAAGGATTCTTGCTTGTATACTCAACCACTAGCAAAGCATATAGAGTTTGGAATTTGGCAAGTGGTACTCTTGAGGAAGTTCATGATGTTGAATTTGATGAAACCAAGGGTTCCCAAGATGAAGATAAGAATCCTGATGATGTTAGAGGCATTGACCTTTTAAATGCTATGAAGAACATGGATGTTGGTGAATTGAGGCCGAGACAAGTGATAGATGAAGAAGATGATCTAGTGCAAGTGCTCTCTAACTCAAATAAGCAAGTTGATAAAAATCAAGCAAGTACACGTGGATCTCATGATAATGTAGAAGATCAAGTGGCTAGTTTATCATATCAACTGAATGATCAAGCAAGTGCAAACAATCAAGTTTCAATACTCCAACCAACCAATATTTCAAGAGACCATCAATTGGACAATATAATCGGTGATATCTCAAGAGGTGTACAAACAAAATCAAGATTGGCATCTTTTTGTGAGCACTTCTCATTTGTATCATCCATTGAACCAAAGAAAATAGAAGAAGCATTGAAGGATGTTGATTGGGTGAATGCTATGCATGAAGAGTTGAACAACTTCACAAGAAATCAAGTATGAGAATTAGTTGAGAGACCAAAGAACCACAATATGATTGGAACCAAATGGGTCTTTACAAACAAGAAAGATCAAGATGGGATAGTAGTAAGGAACAAAGCAAGATTGGTAGCACATGGTTACACTCAAGTGGAGGGTCTTGACTTTGGAGAAGCATATGCCCCGGTTGCTAGTTTGGAAGCAATTAGAATCTTGCTAGCCTATGCTTGTGCCCACAACATCAAGCTCTATCAAATGGATGTCAAGAGTGCATTTCTCAATGGCTACATCAACAAGTTGGTCTATGTTGAGCAACCTCCCTATTTTGAAGATGACAAGAAGCCCAACCATGTTTACAAGCTAAGAAAGGCATTGTATGGTTTGAAGAAAGCAACTAGAGCATGGTATGAGAGATTGAGGGGTTTCCTACTCTCAAAGGGATTCAAGATGGGAAAGGTTGACACCACACTTTTCACCAAGAAGATTGGAAATGACTTGTTTATGTTGTAAATCTCTATTGATGATATCATATTTGGATCAACCAATCAAGATTTTTGTGAAGAATATGGGAAGATGATGGCTAATGAGTTTGAGAAGTCCATGATTGGAGAATTGAGTTACTTCCTTTGTCTTCATAACAAGCAAATGAAGAATGGTACATTTGTGAGTCAAGACAAGTACATCAAAGACATGCTCAAGAAGTTTGGCATGGATAATGAGAGCAAGTGTCACACCCGGTTTCATAGAGCCAAAACCGTGTGCACATCATATGTGTGCCAGGATCAATTTCCACACATATGACTTGACATCATCAGTGATAAATAAAAAATAGTGTACGAAAAAGAGTAAATTAATATTATTACATGGTCATCAGAGTTTGATTACAAGTGAAGCATCTTATTATAGAGAAAAGACGAAACATCAATGCCCTCCATAGGAAGGTCGACGATAGCACATGCGACTAACACTTGGGAATATCCTCCGGATGCCCATCCCAAGCTTCATCTTCTGAGCAGCCTTTAATTTTATTTGAGGAATAGCAAGGGTGAGTACTTGTCGTACTCAGCAAGTACAGGGGAAAATAATATGAAATGCAAGGCTTAAAACAAGGATATAGTTGACTCGAGCTTACTGTAGGTTCACATTTTTAGTTGGCAAAGTTTTTTTAAAACAACCTATATTCACTAAGTGAGTATAGGGATACCCCAAGCATTTAATTAAATGTGAGTATCATCATTAATTTTATAAAACCATTCCAAAGATTCCATCTCCATTATAAAACGGCATAGCCATGCCTGAAATCCAAACTGAGGTAGCCACCTCATCATCAAAGGACATAGCAATGCCTAGCAAATTCCCAAAAACTCCATTTATAAACATGTGAGATCCATTTTTATTCATGTGAGGGTCCAGGCTGCTCGTATCCATGAGCACAGCTGATATATCAGTTTTACACTCTGCAGAGGTTGTACACTTTCACCCCAAGTCATGATTCACATTTGCTCAGGGCTTGCAAGACCCTCAAACACTTCCAAGGTGAGAGGGCAGGGTTCACTATGAGACTTTTCACATTTTCTACTAGTAGAAAGCAACCCGCTAGGTTTGAGTCTGGTGCATGGTTAGCCATCCCCGTAGGGAGCCCAAGTAGCCACCCGTAGCATCCCTCATGAGTGAGGACTACCATACTTAGTAACCAAGACCCCCCTTTTGCGCCTACCCAGGTAAGCTGCCGCACTACTAGCAGAAGGTCTGCTAATACGTCAAGCCAGAGCCATAATAGCTTGGTGTTGTACAGTATGTCCTAGGTGATCGCTCCACGAACCGGTCCTTAGGGAGGGCAAACATAAGTAACCAAAACCACAAGCACTTATTCCCCCTAGGTTGCTAAGAGCCAACTTTTAATTAACCATCCATTGCAGTGATCCATTAGTCAGGATTACATTATCATAACATAAGTAACATGATCCTTTGTGGGTTGCAGCAGCTAAGCATATCTATAATTGCCTGTGTGAAACCCTAGGTGTAAGGAAGGATTTGAAGGGCTAGTTAGAGTCCTTAGGGCTTAACAAATTAAGACATATGCATAAAAGTAAAGTATAATTAAAGTTAAATAGGTAAAAAATATGCTTCAAGGAATGTGCATGCACTTGCCTTCCTCGTAGTTAGGCTACTCGGGACCTTGTTGATCGTGTTCTCCTTCTCGACAAATTGCTCCCTGTCTATACACATCAAATAGTACATACAAAGCACTCATGAATTTAATTATAAACATTACACCATTACATAGATCAGGCATAAACAAACCTACCAAGCTATTCTACGTCTCGAGAGGAACTCATGGGTTCAAGAATCGCTGAAATCGGAGTTAAAACAGAGAAGTTATGCTCATTTTATGAATCAGTGGCAAAACTATAATTAAACCGAACTATTTTTGGGTTTAAAATAAACAAAATAGAAATTCATTTGAAATCTGGACTGCGGGTTCAATTTGCAAAATAGCCGAGGGCCTTTCCGCAAAGCGGCAGTGGCTGTCGGCCACGGTCCATGGACCAGTGGTGGACTGCGCCCATAGGGGTGAGTCCATGGGTCCATGGGTCCACCATGGGTCCACCATGGACCGACGACGGTGACCATGACTAGCGCCGGTGTGCTCGGTGCAGTGGCGGTTCGTTGCACGACGGGGTGAGGCGAGGCAGCGGACCCAGCAAGGCCCTTGCCAGCGGCGAGGGGCGACCAACAGCGGCGGTGCACGCAAAGGGGCGGCTCGGCGAGCCTTAATGGTGCGTAGTGAGGGAGAGGGAGGATGGGGAGGGCACCAGCGTGATGCTTACCACGCGGCGAAGCTCGTCGGCGTGACTAGTGTGGCCTAGATGTGGCAGAGAGGGCATTTCTACAGCGGTGGCCTTCTCGGTGGCAACGAGCTCGAGCACTGAGCGAGAGAGGATGAGTAAGCGAGAACGAGTGAGTGGGAGCGATTGAGGAGGCGATAGAGGGTGCCTTTTATAGGCGCTCAGCCACCAGCTAGCATGGGCAAGCGGGCAAGGCGGGGTGTGCGGTGATGGCGCAAGCGAGCGGGCGCGGCTCACGGGCAGTGGAGGCGATGGTGCTACACTAGTGCGTGCGCGTGCTGCGGGAGGAGGCAGCAACGACGCCCTACATGGCTAGGCATGGAAAGGGGCATGCGGCGCTCGGTGGAGCGACAACGGCGTGCTAGAGTGGGCACAGGGAAGGGGACGACCCTGTAGCGGGGTTGCTGACGGGTGCAGTCCACACGTTGGTGACCCTACCACGGGGGCCCCGCATGGCGGTGAGAGAGAGGTGCGGCGCATTGTTGCGGGCGGACTGGGCCACCTGGACACTTGGGCCGATGTGCGAGCGCGAGAAAGGGGAGGGGAAGGGCCGACTGGGATGGGCCAGCGCAAGCGTGAGAGAGAGAGGAGGGAGGGGCTAGCTAGGATGGGCCTCAACGGCAGCATGCCAAAAGGGAGAGGAGTTGGAGAAGGAAAAGAGTCTTTTCTTTTTCTAAAAGGATTTTTGGGAAAGACATCTATCCTATTATGACTTAAACGTGAAACTAAACACACGAGAGCAACCAATAAAAATTGTGCAGCGGCATAAATGCAACAAATATTGTTTCTACCTTATATTTTTTACTGTATTTTGTAAAATGATTTCTCCTCCCTAGAAAATAAATGCAACTAACCAAATTAAATTCAAACTAATTCAAATAAATTCTAAATTTTAGAATTTGAAAATTAGGGTGTTATAGCAAGGCCATTAGTACACCAATGGAAACAATTAGAAATTTGGATAATGATGCAAGTGGCAACATGGTGGATCAAAAATTGTATCGATTTATGATTGGAAACCTACTGTATGTGAGTTTAGTGTGTGCATGTGTGCAAGATTCGAAGCCTCACCAAGAGAAAGTCATTTGAAGGCTACAAAGAGAATATTGAGGTACTTCAAGCATACACAAAATATTGGTTTGTGGTATCTCAAAGGAGCAAAGTTTGAATTAGTTGGATATTCAGACTCTGATTATACGGGATGCAAGGTTAAAAGAAAGTGCACATCAAGCACTTGTCAACTGTTTGGAAGATCACTTGTTTCTTGGTCATCAAAAAAGCAAAATAGTATTGCATTATCATCCATCAAAGCTGAATACATATCCGTCGGTAGTTGTTGTGCACAAATTCTTTGGATGAAGGCCACCTTGAATGACGTTAGAATCAAGTTCAAGAAAGTGCCATTGCTATGTGACAATGAGAGAGCAATCAAGCTAACCAACAATCCGGTTAAACATGCAATAACAAAGCATATTGATGTCCGCCACCATTTCAAAAGAGATCATTAACAAAAAGGGGACATTTCAATAGAGAGTGTGGGCACCGAAGATCAACTTGCCGACATATTCACCAAGCCACTTGATGAGAAGAGGTTTTGCAAGCTAAGGAATGAGTTGAACATATTGGATTTCTCAAATATGTGTTGATGCACCCCCCACTTATATGGCATGCCTCTCATTCGAGCAATCCAAGGTAATATTGTTTGGATGCCATACATTCCTTGCTAAGGACATGTTTAGTGCATCTAGTTATTCCTCGTGTTTTATAGGCTCAATCATAAAAATCAAAAGAATTTGATGCTTATATGGTACCACTATTGCTTCTATGCTTGACTTGATCTAGTGGTAGCATATGACATGTTTGTGGGTGTTGGTATATTTTAAACGCACACAGATAAATCCACAAGTGCACGTATATCGTTGTAGCTTTCACCCAGGAGTATTCTAGAGTATCGTATTTATCCATAGGGAAACAATGGTTAAAGAAGTTTATAGTTCACCATCATGTATCTACTAACTTGTATACCGACTAAACTAAAGTGGGGGTATGTGTTGTTTATGATAAGAGTTATGAATAATAACACACACATAAGAGAATTCCATAAATGAGCAGTCTAGCTAAATTGAGAGGACAATGGGTGAGTTCAAAGTTACTAAATACTTCTCTATTACTTTGGTTCAATAGGGTATAACTAATTCATGGGTAAATATGGCAATTGTACATAATAACCTTTCCAACTCTCAAGGGGGTGAGAAAGTGTAGTTCAGGGAAGGCTGTCTAAAGCTCTACAAACACCAATCCTAACGTGGTGGATTACAACGGCCTAACAGAGCTATCACCCCTAGGGCTACCACAACCAACCATAGGATTGAGCACAATCTCAGGTAACCTATAGTCTAAACACCATATCTATACTACGGATTACTACTCTACTCACATATGATAACTAAAGCACTCAATGCGAGCAAAGATCCCATGCTAAGATATGATAACTATATTAACCATACACATGAAAGGCATAAAAGTAAATAAACATAACTATATTAAAGCATAAGTCTTGCAAAGGTAAGATACAAAGATATACCCAACCTCTAAAGATTTCTCCAGAACCTGAGCATGGCTCAACTCTCCCTAACTCTTAACTAGAGATATTCTACTTCTACATCTTGAAAGTTTTGTGGAGATTTCTCTCTTATGGTGTATCTTGATCTGAATGAGAGATGGCTCTCTATGGGATGATGGCTTCCTAGAGGGGGTAGAGGGTGCCTTATATAGGGGAGATGGAGTAGGGGGCAAGGCATTGCCATGTCATCGTTCCACGTCAACTCCCTCTATCACTATTGGATAAACAAACTTAAAACCGACTTAAAATTAATGGTGTAGATCTTAGAAATGCATATGAGGCGGCGGAGAGCGAACGAGCTCCGAAGTGGGCCAGCCGGCCTCCCCACTGGGCTGGTCGGCCTACTACTTTGGCAAGTGGGCCTCCCCTTCGTGTGGTGGGTCCTAGACTCCATCTTGAGTTGTCTTTTGCAGTTTTCATGAGTTGAATCATTTGTTGTCGTCGGTTTTCTTGTTTGGAGTGCATGGCAGTGGTCCCAGGGCTGTTTTTCTAGATAAAACCTTCTGCATTCACATATTCACCAAAACTTGTGGAATTCATTAGTTTTAAACCCTATACCTATGTTTGGTGATGGAATTAAGTATATCTGTTGGCTATGTTGATGGTTTATGATTGACATTAACAACCGTCAATAGTGGGCTTATGAACCTAGGGTTTGATCTAAAAATGAGCTAAAAGTGTTTAACTCAACATGGTCAAGATAATCCTTGAAATGAGGTGTGAAGAAGCTTGTCCTTGGATCAAATCAAGTTAAATATCTTTGGCAAGTGTTCTAGATTGAACCAAATTTGGGAAAATGATTTTCACCCCATTGATTGACATTGATAATCTTAACCTATGTAAAATTGAACATTTGTGGTCATTGATGACAAAGGGGAGAGAAACAAAGATATAACTGATAGGGGGAGAAAATTGATATAGGGGGAGAGATATGACAAAGGAAGGGGATCAATTAAAATTTTAGCACACAAGTAGGTGGAGCAAGCTCATAAACTTGATTGATGCATTTGAATGTGCATTTTATATGTTTGTTTGCATGGCATAAGTTTTAAAATTAAAATTCCATGCTTGTGTGGTGTATGCTAGTTGTAAGATTCACTGATTAAATGAAAAACTAGCATGCATATGATGATAGTTAGATATGCCTTACTTATTTTTAAGTGGTACTAGAGCCTTGCATACACTGTTGATCTCATGAGCTATCTAGTGTTTGTGTTTTGCAAGAGCATCTAACTAACAATGGCGCTAAGGATGGTATATTTGGTGCACCCCGATTGGTATCATGCTTCAAAGGTCTATCTCTTATACCTTAGCATCATTTGGTAGACATTACTCTCCCCACTTTTCCTATCTATGCATATGTGCAAGCTTCTATCCAAACTCTTAGCACATATATAGGGGGAGCCAGTGCTACCAATTCAGGTTCATGAAACTTGTCCAAATTCTTTACACATGGTAAAAAATAGTTGGGCAAGCAACATGGATTCAAATAAATTTTATTTCATATCTTTGTGAAAGGGTTGTCATCAATTACCAAAAAGGGGGAGATTGAAACCTTTAGTTTGGTTTTGGTGAATTGATGAAACCCTAGGTGCTAACCTTTACTCTAAGTGTGTATGAGATAGGTTAGTACAAATCCAAGTGGTGGAGCACGTGAATGATGATCATGATGGTGGTGAAGGCAATGGTGATGATCATGTGCTCAAAGCTTGGAAAAGAAGAAAGAG
Organism: Miscanthus floridulus; assembly: GCF_019320115.1. Taxonomy (NCBI): domain Eukaryota; kingdom Viridiplantae; phylum Streptophyta; class Magnoliopsida; order Poales; family Poaceae; genus Miscanthus; species Miscanthus floridulus. The sequence continues at coordinate 31,212,356 of NC_089593.1, read as the reverse complement.
AAAAACAAAAAGCTCAAGGCAAAGGTATAATGGATAGGAGCTTTTGTTTTGGTGATCAAGACACTTAAAGAGTGTGATCACATTTAGGATAAATAGCCATACTATTAAGAGGGGTGAAAATTCGTCATGAAATGCGGTTATTAAAGTGCCACTAGATGTTCTAACTCATTGCATATGCATTTAGATTCTAGTGAGTGCTAACACCCTTGAAAATATTTGTGAAAAGTTGCTGACACACGTGCACAAGGTGATACACTTAGTGGTTGGCACATTTAAGCAAGGGTGGAGAAGTTGGAAAAGAGGAAGCGTAGTTTCTTGTGACAGGACGCAGGACCGGACCCTGCTCAGGTGTGTCCAGTCAGTGGTAACGTGGTGGCATGGCCTCAGGTCCTGATCGGACTTTGGCGTAGGCGCGCAGCCAAACACGTCCAAGACACTGTTCCCTCGTCCGGTCGTGCTAACGTGGCATGGCGCGAGAAGGCTAGAGAGGACCGGACTCCGCCTAAGTCCGGTCAGCCTCGACCTAACGCGTCTGATCGAGATTTGCTGGCTCTAGAATCTCTCTAGAGTCAACCGGACTCTAGGCGGTGGTGCGTCCGATTGCTTCATGGTAGGTCTGATCGATAGCTTGGGGTCGCGGGAGCGCGTGTGACCTAACCTGGCTTGAGCGCTTCCAATCATCAGGTCTACGTGTCCAGTCGTTGATTAACCACGAGCATGGGAAGATTTGACCGTTGGGATCGTGTGGTGGATGATGGATGTGGATGACACATGGCAATGGATGCGCAACCAGACAATGGCATGGGTGCGTCCGGTCAATGCGACCTATGTGTCTGGTCACCTCGCAGTGACCCAATCCTTGACCCTAATAGCTCTATTTTGTTGGGGGTCTATAAACAGTGGTTGGTCATTGGCTTGGGCCCACTCTCTTGGCCATTTATATTAAGAATACACCCTAGTGATCCTAGCCATTCCTCTCTCACTTATCTAACTTGATTGATTCATCATTTGGTGAGATTGGAGAGCATCCAAGTGCATTGCTTTGAGTGATTGCATCTAGAGGCACTTGATGATTGTGTTTTGATGCGGATTTTGCTTGTTACTCTTGGTGGTTACCGCCACTTAGACGGCTTGGTGCAGCGAGGATCATCGAGCGGAGGGTGGTGATTGTCTCTGGCTCCGATCGTGGTGATTGTGAGGGGTTCTTGACCTTTCCCCGGAGGAGAGCCAAAATGTACTCTAGTGGATTGCTTGTAGCTTGTGGATCCCCATCTTGTGTTGGTTGTGTGGCACCCGATTGCGGGTTAGGCATGTGATGCCTATTAGCGCGTGAACCTCCAAGTGGGTGAATCGCTACAACGAGGACGTAGCTTGCCGGCAAGCAAGTGAACCTCGGGGATAAATCATTGTGTCATCTTGTCTCCGGGATTTTTATTGTGATTGATTGGTTATCTCTTGCCACGGCGGTATATACCTCACTACCTCTCTTGTATTTATCTTCCTAGTGTAGCTAAGCTCTTTAGTGTAACTAGTTTTGAGAGCTAGCTTGTATCTTGTTAGTTTGGTTAGTGAGACTCTTTAGTTAGTCTTTGAGAGCTCATTAACATAGAAAGTACTGACTTAGCCTTTGTGTGAATTAGAGATCATAGCAACTAGAATTATGGATAGGTGGCTTACATTTTTAGTAGGCTAGCGCAACACTTGCTTCGCCTTATAATTATCTAACCACTTTGCTTAGTGTTGTTGTAGATTTTTAATAGGCTATTCACCCCCTCTAGCCATTATGACATTTCACTTGGCTCAATGGGGCGGACGGCGTGCGCGACAGGCGGGAGCGAGCGGCGCGGGATGGGCGAGTGTGACAGGAAGGAGTGAGCGACGTCGGATGGGCACGTAGCGTCCGGACGGGAAGGATGCAGCTGGGGAAGGCCGCCGTGTTGGAAAGGCCAGCCCAGGGATGAGCCGTTAGGACGGAACACGCCTAGACGGACGCCCGTATGCCAGCATTATCGATTACTATTTGCTCTATTATTACTGCTACAAATACATCGATACGTGGCAGCGGGAGAAGAAAAACTATCAAACATTCATGAAAAATGAGGACCGGAATGTTGCGTTATGATTTATCCTTTCTATAAATTTTTAAAGCTAATTAAACCATTTTTGGAGGCGTGATTCTTTTTGATAGATATGGCTCTATCAAAATTAGCCTCTAAAATTGGTTTTTAATCTAACCCAGACTCTACAAAATCGATTTTTGGAAACGACTGCATTTTTTAGAGGCCGTTTTTTAGATGCGACTGTAATTTTATGGGTGGATGGAAAGCCAAACCACCTCTAAAAATGAGATTTTTTATAGAGGTATTTTTAGAGACGGTTGATAATTTACCAAGAAAAGAAAATAGAATGGGGAATGTTGGCCGAGAAAATAGAACTAGGAATGCGCGATGTCAAAATGAAACAAATCGATTACACTGTGTGATGGCACGGTCAATGTTTGCACCGCCCGTGGTTTCACGCCGATCTCTTAGGTCAATCTCAATGGGAGTTTCATGACATTAAGGTCTCGTTTGGTTTGCTGAAACTTGGCTGAAAACTAGCTGAAAACATTGTTCTGGTTTTATTATTGTGAGAGAAAAATATTGTTCCGGCTGAAAAAAGAAGCCGAAGAAGCCGACTTTAAGGTAAGCCGAACGGAGCATAAATGAGTTGATATGGCACAGAATAGATGAAGAGAGAAATGATAAAAGTTTCATAAGGATAAAACTCATCTACACTGTCTCGGAAACTGGGAGATAAAACTCCCTACGGAGACTAGCCTTAAAGGTGAACGCATAACGCTACTTGTGCATAAAAATAGCCACATCACTTGCCATGGTGGTAAAAAAACGTTGTGTGACGTAAACGTGAATATAGACGCATGCATTCAACAAGTTGATGCACCTGTTTAGTGTTTACACGTTCTGTAACTTATATTGAACTACAGTGATAGTACAATGATACACGTTGATGTGTGGTGGGTGCAATTTATTAATGATTTTGTGATATTTGCCTACAAGACTTGTGCCATTTCACTTGGAGTATTCTTATATCCATAAAACAATTGATCAAACTATTATATTTTTGAATCAATTGTCATAAAACAATTGGAAAAAAGTACGGAATTGTAAGAAAAAACAAATGGAAGAAAGAGCATATATGCTACTTATGTGAATGCTATAGCTAGTGGGCCGTGGTCCATGTGCATGCACAGGCCGTCAATCACTCAGCCCGACTGGACTCAGCAGCATACGGCGTGCTGCTGGGCTAGCAGGCCGAGGCCCATCTGCGTGGACACGCCAGCCGAGTGGCGAGGGTCATCTCCGTGAGAGAGAAAACCCTTTTCTATCTGCCTTATAACTAGTGTAGTGATCCCATTTTACTTCTCAAATTTAAAAGATAGACATTCTACGTATCATGTCTAGATCAAAACCATTTAAGTTAGCTCCATGCCGGATTAGACGTGGGTTTCAAGGTGTTTTCATAATTTTTACAAATAAACACCGATACGTACGCAATATTTTTTTTTGTTTCTAAGCTTCTATAAAAATTATAAAGATAGAAGAGATGGATTGGGACACGGAAAACTACTTATAAAATATTTAAAACTTATGAAAATATCTCTAGAAGCTTTCAAAAACAATATTCCATCAGTAGAGAAATGAGAAAGTATTCAAGAAAAACCTAGAAAATTCCTAAACTATTATAATTGATGTCTAAATACGTTTTAAAAATTTTCATGAGAAAATATGAGATGCAACATTAATAAAAGATACATTTAATGCAAAACACATTCATGTTGATGCTAGTTGCATCTCATGTTTTTGTTGTCAAAAGTTTCCAATAGATGTTTAGACATTGATTGAAACGTTCTACAAAATTTATGGATTTTTCTAGATTTTTTTTCATATTTTTCAAGAGATAAATCTAGTTTTTGGAAGTTTCTAGATATACTTTCATGAGCCCTAAATATTTTGTTTGGTTCTTAAGGTCCCAATCTATTGTTAGATTTTTATTTTGAATTTAAAGCTTAGAGTTTTTTTTAGTTTGGAAACATTATCAAGTATTTACTGACCCCCTTAGTTTAGAAACATTTTAATTTACTCAGTCTAATTCTGGGTTTTTTTAGCAATAAAACATAATGACCCCCTTAGTTTAGAAACATTTTAATTTACTCAGTTTAATTCGTAGCTAGGAATACTTTGCACCATTATCTATTTAATAATAAAATACCAACTAGTTAACTTGTAACTGTTGGTACCACCTTAACCATTCTCCATTCACAATCCCTCACATCCTATTGGGCATTGTACTTTGATGTTAGCATAGGCTGGGTTTCTAGTAGTGAAAAACCAACTAAGGTTGTTGCTGCTGCTACCCTTAGCTAATGGTAATAACTGCATGCTTGATGTTGCTACCTATATATATATAATTTCAGTCCATCTTTTTCCGTTCGTCCATTTTTTTGTCCACCTCCCCTAACTACCGGTAATCGAGAGTTTTTTCGTCTAGACTTATATGACCCTAGATAGTTAGGATAAATAGATCTCTCCGAGCCTAAATAGGAATATGAATCCTAACTCAAATAGAAAATAAATTAGAAAAAAAATCTTATTTTACTTTCTATATAGCAAAATGTCTCTTTCAACCGGGGTTTTTACTTCGCATAACATAATGCGTCCCCCATATTGCATTGATGCCCACAAATTCCAAAACACTTGATTTGCTCTACCAAAACTGAAAAGCTATTTTCCGCCAGAGTCAAAGTCCACTCTTGTCCGAGTCAAACTCCACCTCCTCGCTGCGTGTATTTCTCTCGATCCCGATCCCAAGCGAATGGAGCCTCACTACGCCAGATTTGCATATCACTGCCGGCATCATCACTGCCGGATTTGTTAGAACCGGTAGTGATGTACCTCCATTGCGGTTATGAGCTTGAAAATGAAAAAAATAATTAGGGCTGGGCTAAAACCGGCAGTGAAGGACCACATCACTACCGGTTTATGGCTTGAACCGGTAGTGTTTTGGCGGCCACTCATCACTGCCGGTTTAAGCCAAGAGCCGATAGTGATTGTGCTCTATCACTGTCGGTTCTAGCCAAGAACCGACGGCGATAAGCCTACAACACAAAAAGGCTGCAGCCGTCCTCTCCTTCGTCCTCTCTTCCATCCCGAGAACAGAGGCACGCGTTTGGACCCTTCCCTCCATTGCTATGGCTGCTCTTCACCATGAAGCTAGTGCTTGGATTTTGAAGAATGGCTTGATCTTTTTGCTTTAAGGTTAGTAACAAACATCCACTCCTTTGATTTTGTTGCTTAATTAGCTTTGTTTTGATAGCTACATTGCTTGATTCTCATTCTAGTTCTTTCTCCATTCTAGAGAGCACTTTTCCAATTGGACATTTGTGCAAGGCTCAAATTGTGGTGAATCTATCATCCAAAAGGTTGGTGTCTATGAACACATTTAAATTCCTAGCTAATTATTCCATGGTGGTCAAGATCATCATTGTTAGTATGTGATGCTATAATTAGTTCTTAGAAGTAGAGTAGAATAGTTGTTCTTCAATATTGTGCAATAATTGTTTTTTACTACGATTTTCAATTTATAGGGCCGGGGCTTCCAATTTCAATTTTTCAATAATTAGTGTACAATAATATTTTCCAAAAATGGTACTTTTGAGCTACAATTGTTGTTCATGAAGCTTGATTTCTTATTAATTCTTTGTAATTACTGTCTTAGTATTTTTTTGTGCAGAGATGGATAGAGAGTGGATGCATCTGTCCCGAACGGACAAGCGGTACATGCATGGCGTCATCCAGTTTATCACCGATGCCAAAGCCCATGCTGGAAATGGGAACCCTGTCTTCTACCCATGCAAAGATTGCAAGAATCATAGGAACTTTCGTCAAATTGAGTCTATACGATCGCACTTGATTACCAGGGGGTTCATGCCAAACTATACGATATGAACTATGCATGGCGAGGTTGGTGTGAATGTTCTATAGGAAAACGATGATGATGTGGACATGTCTGACGTAGCCATCCACGATGCGGATGAGGAATCTGGTGTCAACATGGAACCTATGGCCATAGTTAATAATGTGTTTAGGAACACGCTATCTGACGACACCGAGGATAACGATGGCATTTTTCAGCTGCTACATAATGTAGAGATCGGATGTCTTAGTGAAAGACAACTGAGAAAGCTAGAGAAAATGAGATAAGATGGCAGAACACCATTGTATAGGAATTGTCCAATGAGCAAACTAGAAGCCGACATCATGCTGTTAGAGTTCAAATCGACAAACAGATTGAGCGATAAAGGCTTCGATCAGTTGTTAGATATAATAAGGAAAATGCTCCTAGAAAAAAAACGAGTTGCCAGAAAAGACATACATGGCCAAGTAAATGATATGCCCTATCGGCCTCAAGGTTGAAAAAATCCACACGTGTTCCAATGATTGCATATTGTACCGTGGAGAAAAATACAAAGACTTGGACAAGTGCCCCAAGTGTGATGCTCCACGGTACAAGGAAGGGCCGTCAGATGAGGGTACCAAGACCAGAGGAGGTCCCGTAAAGGTCGTTTGGTATTTCCCTATAGCTCCCCGGGTGCATAGGCTGTTTGCATGTGCAAAGTCAGCCAAGCTGTTGCGCTGGCATGGCGAAGAGCGTAAGAAAGAAAAAATGATGAGGCACCCCGCCGATGGGCATGACTGGAGGACTGTCAATACTATGTTCTATAAGGACATCGGTGGAGAGGTAAGGCACCTTTGGTTTGCTTTGAGCACAGATGGGATGAATCTTTTCGACCAGGTTAGAAGCAATCATAGCACCTGGCCAGTGACGCTCTGTATATACAACCTTCCACCTTGGGTCTGTATGAAGTGGTCGTACATCTAGATGCCACTACTGATCCAAGGGCCAAGACAGCCTGGGAATGACATCGATGTGTTTCTGGAACCAGTGATCGATGAGCTAGTGGAGTTGTTTGAAAAGGGTGCGCCGGATGTTTGGGACGAGTACAAAAAAGAACATGTCATGATCAAGGGAGTACTTATCGCTACAATCACTAACCTGCCAGGTCGAGGTTCGTTGTCCGGAGAGAAGACAAAAGGCTATAATGGATGTGTCAAGTGCTTGGACGACACCGATGCGGTAAATCTGCCAAATAACTCAAAGATAGTTTATATGGGATACCGTAGGTTCCTACCTAAGGATCACCCTTACCGCAGGAACAGAAAAGATTTCAACGGTGCTATTGAGAAACGCTTAGCTCCAAAATATCGAGACAGGCCTGCGATACTTCGAGAACTCAACAAACTAGAGGTTGTCCTTGGGAAGGGGGACAATGCAGTAGCAGCGCCTAATGGGAGCGTTTGGAAGAAAAAATCAGTTTTCTGGAAACTACCTTACTGGCCATTTCTGAGTGTACACCACTATCTTGATCCCATGCACATCACTAAAAACGTGTGCGCTAACACTCTTAACACCTTGATGGACACCGGGGGGACATTAAAGGATTCACTAGCCACATGCCTAGACATGCAACACTTGGAAATCAGGAAGGAGCTGCATCCCGTGGAGCTAGAGAATGGCCAGTTCAAACTTCCAGTTGCGTCATGGACATTGAAGAAGGAAGAAAAGCGTGTGCTTATTTCTTTCTTCAATGAACTCAAAGTCCCGATGGGCTACTGTGCGAACCCAAAGAGGCTAGTGAACATGAGAGAACTTAAGTTCAACTATGGCCCTATGAAGGCCCATGACTGTCATGTCATTATGACTCAGCTGCTCCCTGTTGCCCTACGTGGTATCCTCCCCCCAAAGGTCCGCGCCCCAATCATAAAGCTTTGCTCGTTCTTCAACGCGATCTCCAAAAAGGTCATTGATGTGTCCACGCTAGAGCAGCTGCAGCAGGACATAGCCAAAACTCTCGTTAGGCTTGAGATGCATTTCCCATTGACTTACTTTGATATCTCATTGCATCTACTTATTCATCTTGTTGACCAAATTAGAGCCTTGGCCTAATGTACCTACATCAGATGTTTACTTTCGAAAGATTGATGAAAGTTTTGAGGAGGTATGTTAGGAATAGATTCAGGCCAGAAGGGGGCATGGTTGAAGGATGGTCAATGGAGGAGGCCATTGAGTTCTGCACATATTATCTGGACATCAAAAGGGTCGGAGTTCTAGAATCTCGTCATGAGGGAAGACTACGTGGCAAAGGAACGACCGGGGAGAAATCTGTTACAGTAGACGACCCTGTTTCTTTCGGACAGGCACAGTTTGCTGTTCTCCAGCAAGCCGAGGGTGTGATGCCATACATTGATGAGCATAGGCAATTGCTGCATACTTTGTATCCGAGCAGGTCATAGGCTTGGCTGGATAAAAAACATAAGGAGGAATTTGTCAGCTGGTTGCGACGTCACTTGCTTGGAATAAAGTTGGGTAATCAACTGGATGCCTTAGCCAAGGGGCCTTCGAGTACATATCTTAAGTACCAAGGGTATGAGATCAATGGATTCACATTTTACACAAAAAAGCAAGATGGAAAGAGCACATACCAAAATTGTGGTGTTCATTTTGATGCTCGCGACGAGAACGGCAACGTGCAGGCGACATACTATGGTTTCATAGAGGAGATATGGGAGCTAGCCTATGGTCCGTTGAAGGCAGCTCTTTTTCACTACCAGTGGGTCTGGCTCGAGGAAATCAACACTGACAGGGAAGGGTTCACTACCATTGATCTCACTAAGACCGCATACAGAGATGACCCCTTCGTCCTTACAAGAGATGTTATGCAAGTCTTCTATGCAAGGGACAACAAGACAAAATGAAGGCTAAAAGTAGTCTTAGAAGGGAAAAGAAAGATTGTCGGTATCGATGGAGTGACAGATGAAGAAGACTACGGGGGCTATCAGGAAATGCATCCATTTGGGGTGAACGTACCCCTACCTATCCTTCAAGATGGTGACGAACCTGCTTACGTACGAATTGATCACAATGAGGCCCTCATTGTTGATGCACCTAAAGATAGTTAGATTATTGTTAACTATGTAATCATTATGCAGACGTTGTATCCGTAATTCGCACTAAATACTTAATTTATATTTTGCGCGCATCTCTACAATTTAATTATTGACTATGTAATCAAATATTAAGATGATGTTCACAAACACTATTATTAGATAATTATAGACCATTAATTAATTATCATAGAATTAAATAATCAAGACACAAATCTTTGTGTTATTTTAGAATATAAACTAACTGTATTATTTCTATTAATAAATAAATAAAGAAAAGCAAACTAACCGAACTCCCTATCCTAGCTCAGCGGTTAAGGCCGCGCACTCTCGACCCCGTGACCCGCGCTCGAATCTCAGGCGGGCCAAACTTTTTATATTTTATACAAAAAGGCTGCGATGGCAGGCTCCAAACCAATAGTGTTTTTTTATATTTTTTTACTAAAAGATGGCGACAGTGCCATTCACTATCGGTTTTGGTTTTAAAACTGGCAGTGATAGCTTCTATCACAGTCGGTTTTAAAACCGGCAGTGATAGCTTCTATCACTGTCGTTCTATTTAGAAACCGACAGTGATATCCACCTTCACTGTCGGTTTCTATTTAAAATCAGCAGTGATGTTCATGCCCCCCTATATAAAACAAACTACCGGCCACATACATCGATCCCACCAACCCACGAACTCTCTCAGTCTCATTTCTCACGTTCACTCTCACTTCTCAAGACATCCACTCTCTCTCTACGTGATTTGGTCATGGCTCCTGCATTTTTCAATGTTATTGATATGTTGTCTTCTTTAATATTCTATCTATATTCATTTGATCTATATTTATATTCATGTTTCTTTGCATTCTACATTTATATATATTCTTATTCCTTGCATTCGATCTATATTTAATTATGTTGCCACATATTATTTGGAAGAATTTTTTTGTGCATATATTTTATGTTCATATTTTTTTTGCATTTTATCGATCAGGTGGTATGAACAACGGACCTCCCCCACCACAAGAACCAGGTTTCCACCCCAGCGATGAGTCATTCGCTCCTAATGTGGCCATTCCACGGTTCCCTGTTCCAGCTATTGTATGAAATATTTTCCAATATCTTTTGTTTTTTGATACTAACAAATAAGTGTAATTAGTTTAATATCATTGTTGCATGCATATATGTCGCAGACTATATCCCCAATAGATTGGCTGCGAACAACACTTAGCTGGTTCTTTATCTCGGACATCGTCGAGAACACGACATCTAATGTAAGTGGTCGGCTATGGACGTGTGAACTCAGTTTTTCCATCCCTGTGAGGGGTTCAAATCATCAGAACCATATCCATGGGACGGGAATACAAAGCCTGGACGTGATAAGCGTCCAATTAAGTATCGTGCGCATCTGTTTAGAGGCACTTCGATGTATTTGCTATGATGTGCCTGATTTCTCGCACTTCAAGGCACTTGCTTTGAATGCTGGTGATATCCCTGTCCCGTAAGCAAGCGAATGATTTGCAAGCTACAACCATGCGGATATGGTAAAATAGTCACTTATACCGGAGTCATAGTTATTTGTTGTTTATTATTGTAATAACATTCTCTAAATTTTTTTCTCCACATGTAGATTGCGCTACAGGACCTTACCTATGCTGCATGTGGCTTGTGGGCCGTTCTAGACTAAAGTACGGAGCAACTCGGGTACGATTGGGACTTCTATAATGAAAACCTCGGCCAGCTCACTATAGAAGGATGCCAGTACTGCATAAGGATTACTAACAGGGGCAGTGGTCGTTCAGTAGGTTACATCTATGGCCGACCATTCTTTTGGTATTGTGAGGCACGAGAGAGTGCACTCATACGGGCATTGGACGTCATCGATACAAGCGGATATATAATCCGTGACATCAATTACCATATATGGCTACAGTTATTTGTGTGCGTGGCCCGATCGATCCCGACAGTGATTCTAATAGTAATTAATGTTTATTTAGCTAGGTTTTCAAGATCATAGTTTAATTGGGTTCTAATTTTAATATGTACGGCTTGTGTGTTTAATTATTGTCATGCATGTAATTCGTGTAACATTTGTTGGGCAATTAGAAATATACATTCTGGTGTTGTATTGGTCTCAAAATTATTCTCAGGCTTGCACGTGCCACGTGTGAAGAAAACACCAAGTTTGGGATTTTTTGGAGATGGTTTGCTACTTTCTGAGGATTAATTGAATTTATGCGCGACGAGACCGTTTAATTATAGGTTCAACTGAGTCTACCCACGAAAAGATCCGGAATGGTGCCAAACTTTTACATAGGCTCTAATGTGCCTGAGGGATAAGAATTTTGTGGAGGTGGATGGAAAAAAGCTATTGTGTCCAAGATGAAATTTACCATCTTTTGTCTCATTCGGCACAGAGAAAAATATAATAAATAAATAAATTGCTCAGAAAAACCTAAGATCCCGTGTGTGGTCTTAATTTGGGTGTACAAGCTTGCCAAAAAAATTTCAAGCCATTTCGACATAGGCGGAGTATACATGCTTCACAGAGGTACCTATGCCCTTTCATCGAACCATGACTATACACATATGTTATCAAGGTTTCTATGGTTCATATGCATTCGGGTGTTGTATTGGTCTCAAACTTTTTTTTAGGCTTGCACGTGCCACATGTGAAGAAAACATCAAGTTTTGGATTTTCCGGAGATGGTTTGCTACTTTCTGATGTTTAATTGAATTTCCACGCGATGAGACCATTTATTTATAGGTTGAACTGAGTCTACCCATGAAAAGATCCAGAATAGTGCCAAACTTTTACACAGGATCTAATGTGCCCTAGGAATAAGAATTTTGTGGAGGTAGATGAAAAAATCTATTGGGTCCAAGATGAAATTCACCCTCTTTTGTCTCATTCAGCACACAGAAAAATATAATTAATAAAAAATGATTAGAAAAATCTAAAATCCTGTGTGGGATCTTAATTTGGGTGTACAAGCTTGCCAAAAAATTTTTAAGCCATTTCGACATAGGAATACATATGCTTCTATTTATTCAGTATATAAAAGATTTTTTTAATACATATAAACATCACTGTCGGTTTCAAAAAAACCGGCAGTGATGAGAAAAAACCAACAGTGATGCTTGTTATCACTGTCGGTTTATTTTGAAAACCGGTAGTGATATATAAAAAATTAAAAAGTAATTGTGCTAGCCCTCGGGTTTGAGCTCGAGTCTTGGGCTACAGAGTTCAGACACTTAACTAATGCGCTAGTATAGGATGTGTGTCAAGATTTATTTATTTTATCTTTTTGACATTTAGACCGCTTAAAAAATTATAAAATTAAACCAAAAAAATTGGGTCGCCCGGGATTCGAACAAGGGTATCGGGGGCTTAACCGTTGAGCCAGTAGGAGGTATTCGAAAGAAGTGGAAAAGATAAGTTACTTATTACGTAACCCCTACACGGAAATCACTGCCGATTTAAAGAATGGCCTGGCAGTGATATACCACCATCACTGTGGGTTCCTACTTACAACCGGCAGTGATATACCCCCATCACTGTCGGTTTCTAATTAGAACCGGCAGTGATGAGGTCAGGTATAAAAGGCCATCGCAGGTAGAAATTATTCAAATTTCAACCCCGCGCCAACCGTTCCCCGTGCTCCTCTTCTTCGACGTCGACGCCCGTGCACCGCCCCATGCCGGAGCACCCGTCCATCGGCCCCCGCGCCGCCGTTCCCAGCCCCGCACTCCTCTTCTTCAACGCCGAGGCCCGTGCACCGCCCCACGCCGGAGCAACCGTCCACCACCCCCCGCGCCGCCGTTCCTAGGCCCGCGCTCCTCTTCTTCGAAGCCGATGCCCGTGCACTGCCCCACGCCAGAGCACTCCCCACGCCATCCACCGCCCGATGCCGGAGCACCGCCGAGGCCTTCAGGAGTGCGCGCGGACAACTACTTTCACACCCCCATGGTGAGTGTGTGGCTCACTGTCCACTAAGTGTTAGATGAAATGCCCCATGGTTGTTGTCTTCCCAATAGCAACCGATTCCTATTCGATTGAGTTACATGCTGTTACTCCTTGGTTTAGCTATCCTTATATGTACATGCTGTTACATAAACCAATTAGTTTTTCCCTAAAGAGATTATGCTACCTGCTGATTTGTTGAGGGCCTAGTAATCATGGCCCTAAACTGTTTAAGAATCATTGGTGTTATTTGCATGTTGTCGCAACAAGTTATTCCCTCGAGTCACAGCTAAGTGACCTTTAGCGCTGTGTGCAGTCTAAGTATTTAAACATTGATCATCAACACCTCTTGACATAGTTAGATTGAATATGTGACAATGATATGAGCATATCTATCTCGAATAGTAGTTGCATAATGTTATGATATCTCTGTACTTTGTAATTATTGCAAGCAATGGAAACTAGCAGTCAAAGGTACATGTTAATGACTGTGGATGTCTTATTTGTGACAGTAGGGAGTGTTATGTTTGTGTAAGAGTTAGATAAGAAATTCTGCTCTTGATTAAGAATGATGAATTCTTGTCAAATGTGCACAGGTATAATCGCTATAGGTAGAGTGTCAATTGATTTTGATGGAATGTCAAGGATAAAGAACATTAAATAGATTTAGTTTGGCCATATAACTTGAATAATAACTCTTGTTCAGTGAGTTACCATTACCACTTACCATATGCCTAATTTACTTAAATGCATAGGCAACCATGGCATGGTATGTAGTGCATGTTGGTCACATGCCTGGGATTTATCGAACCTAGGAAGATTGCTATGCTCAAGTCAATCACTACCCTGATAATTTGCACAAAAAATACAACACAGAAGCTAAAGCTTTGAGGGCCTACTATAGTCATCCGGCCTACCTTGCAAACCATGGGCAATCGGCCTACTATGGTCCAATGAATGTAAACCATGGCCATCCGCTGGCACTGGAGATCGAAGAGAAGCCACCCGCCGGAGATGTGAAGATTAGGAGAATTGCTCCTTGGTCTTGGAAAGATATCATGCTTTTATTTGTGGCTATGATCATCGCTTTTCTTATTTGGAAGTTGATGTAGGCTTAGTTTCGTAGAACAGTAGGTGGACTTTGTTGTATATGGTCAATCAAACAATGAATTTGTTCTAGGTGAACATATGCTATTATTTGACTTTGTTGTATGTGGACTTATTATTAGACTTTGCATTAAACATATTATATATATGAACATATGCTATTAGTAGTTGTCCACAGCCAAAACTAACCACGATCGTGTCACAGCCATGACTCATCGTCGCCTGTTACCCCATCGCCGAAGAACTGATCGGCAACAAGAAGCGGCTGATATCGCTGGGATGGGAGAGCCACATGATCCGACAAACGGTGACGGTGTCAATCAGGTCGGTGAGAACGAGCAGCCATGGACCCTGTCCGGCCTGCTCGATCTGGGTCAAAATGACCAAGATGGTCAGGTAACTTTGGTATCATGTCACTATGTAGCCACACACGCTAATCAATTGAGAGGGTCATAGCTTACTTGGTGTCTCTAGCAGGAGCCTCTGCCGGCCGAGGAGCCAGAGGGTTCGGGTAGCAGGAAGGCTAGATCCAAGCGAGGTGTGTCAAAGATTCATGTTGGTAGGAATGCACACTGGCACATTACTGAGTTCGATGAATTCGGGGATCCACTCTCACCGCCTATAGCTTTGACCAAATACAAGACTATCCTCGGGTTACTTGTTAGGGACTTCATCCCGATTAAGTACAGGAAGTGGATTGGGAAAGATGATGACCAGTGGAGGGTTCCCGAAAGCGAGAAGGATTACATATGGGATGTCAAGATCCTAAAGTATTTCACTTTCCCAGCCGAGTATGACATGGAGTTAGTCAAGAAAAAAGCAAAAGAAATCATGGGGACATGCTTCAAGAATTTCAAGGGGACATTGTACAAGAATTTTGTCCTCCAAAATAAAGAGTTAGATTTCGATGGTCGACAGTTTAGCAAGCAGAAGGACTTCTAACAACATTTCAAGGAATACAGGTTATCCAAGGAGTACTTAGAACTGAGCAGGAAGAATAAGGAAAATTCACAGAAAGTGACGAATCCTCATCATCTCGGCTCTCGTGGCTACGCCAAAAAGATGCCAGAATTTGAAGCAGAACTTCAAAAGATGGATCGCCTTGCTAAGGAAGGCATTCAGGTTGAGACCATCGATTGGGAGCCTAGATCGGTATTATACTGTATGGGGAGAAATGTACAGCACGCCGAGGACGGGAGCTTTAGCTCCTCAAATCAACCCATGAGCGAACTCATCTAGAGGATCTCCCAGGTAACTAAGGAGGTGAGGCAAGGGACTCACACTTCTAATAGGGAGAAAGACATGCACACCCAAGCACTCAGAACCAAGGAGCACCCTGGTCGCACTAGAGGAACCGGTGTTGTTCCATGGAAACTAGTATTCTCCTAAGAATCTAACACTTACTGGAGCTGCTAGAGGGGTAGAGCGGAACATGAGGCAGAGTATTTGAGGAGACTAAAAGAGATGGAAGACAGAATGGAAGCATGGATTGAGGTGACCGTTGAAGCACGGGTCGAGCAAATTTTGCTATCTAAGGGGTCAGTAGTACCACAAAACCCTACTCCTAGTGCCTTTCACCCACAATTTAGGGGTCACAGCAGCTGCGGATCGACCCCGCTCGATGAAGAAGAGGCGAATGTGCCTCATCCGATGGACGACATTACTGAACCCGTCAATGTCAGGTTGTACATCCGTCAGGAATGGATAAAGGACAAGGTGGCGCTTGGCCAAGCCTGGCCTGCGGGAGACAGGACAATTAATGGCCGCCCAATTCTACTGGGGTACGCTCGCATCACCATTGACAGAATACTTGATAAGAAGTATAACAAGATACCCATTGAGTACCCCGTAGCGGAAGACATGCCGAAACTTGGTCAAAACAGGGGCTCTCAAGTCGCCTAGCGTAAGCGCTTTATTAAGCTTGACCATCAATTGTCCTTTGATGATGAGGACGACTACGAGTCTTCGCCCACCTACAATGATCACTCACTGTCTCCCAACAGAGATCACCCCCTCCTCATCCGGAGCCATCACCCTCGAGAAGACAGAGGTCTCCTTCTATTCCTCCTCGTCCAACTCCATCTTCATCAGCCCCGAGAAAAGAGACTCCTCCTCCTCCATCTTCGTCAGCGCCGGGAAAATAGAATTCTCGTCATCCTCCTCCTCCTCCACCTTAGCCCAAAACAAGATCAAGGACATCCTCGCAGTCGCAGAAAAGGTCCTTGGATTCGGTCGCTAATGCTCCCAAAGTGGACCAATATAAAAGAAAAAGGCCGTTCAGTGGCAGCGTTACCACCTTGATGAAAGATAAATTTACAGCATACATCTCGAAGGAAGATTGTGTTAGTTTCTTCAATCTATGTGCCTCACTGCCTCCGTTTTTGTTGAAGTCCGAATTCGAAAGGCAAACACAGAATAAATACGCTACAACAAGAGACGAAGAAATACACAATAAAAATTTAAGGAACATTATGAAGTTAGTCGAAGACAACCTTGATTTAACCATGGAAGAGGCCACGAACATCTATAATGATGTAAAAGGGACAGGAACACCGGCAATGAAGTATGAAAGGGGCAATCTTTTGGTTCCCGATCATGAGTATAAAAATCTGACAACATATATGCGCCAGTTACATGAATATTACATGGCTCAAGCAACAGAGACGGACGACTTTGGTTTTAAGGTTATTATCCGTTCGCCACATGTTTTCCAATATCCTTGAAGAAGAGAAGTTCGATGTCGAGTGGGAGTGCTTGTTCCAAGCTATACCAGAAACGCTCTCTTGATGTTCAAATGTTGACGCTATGGACTATGTAAGTACCCTACACGCACGATATTACAATTAACTACTCTCTCGAGACATAAATTGTTAACTTTTAAGCACTTTCCATGATTTTATGTAGGTGTATAGCAAAATTTTGTACTTCTAAAAAGCAAATAGGATTACATAGGCTTCTTGGACCCCATGCGAGTCAATGAGAGGACATGTCTAGGTCTCTATGGATGTGACGTAGAAGACCTGAAACAGAGATTGATTGTTGTTTTCGATGAATTCACGATGAAGAAGAAAACCCACATACTTCTAGCCTACAACTGCGAGTATGTGTTCTCGGCTTTTAATTTTATACTTCTTTTTTCATTAAGATTATTCGATAATTAGGATTCTGTGATTGCAGCAACCATTTCGTCTTCATTTGTGTTAATCTTGCCAAAAATCTGCTCGAGGTGCGGGACTTGAAGAAAAAACCATTTCATCATCTGGATGCACCGGTGGCAGTGTTGAATTAGTAAGCGATCCTAATAACTATTATTTTCTAATCACACATACTGCTTTCTAATGTTTCTCCTTTTAATGTTGCTCAGTGTCCGAAGAAGACATATCAGTAGGACGTCGGTCCCATTCAAGGTTGTCGAAATGGAGGGAAAGTACCTATCACAGCCGGCGGGAAACAATGAATGAGGGTTTTATGTAATATTGGCAATGCTTCGCTACATCGGCGGAAAATCGGAAGAAGCCGATAAGTTGGTATGTATAATCTCTATTTCATTTATGTCTGTTAATAATTCAACAAAATGATTTACTTATCATTTTGGATATCATCTTTTTTGAACGATAACGCAAGAAATAAAAGCACGAAAGGCTGCTAGACATGGAGATCGTCGTACTACAATCGGAGCTAGCAAAATTCATCTTAGCCGAGGTATTGGAAAAAGATGGAGTATTTTCCATTGCACAATCCGTGAAGTACAAGGACCAGTATGGCTCAGAGCGGCTCGCCAGATTATTATAGGAAATCCGAAAAGCATGTGTGAAGTACAAGAACATTTCTTTTTTATTTTGAGGGATCGAGACGTGGATAAGAACATTTGAATTGTAATCGTAACATTTGTAATGTTTAATATTGACGGACCTGTCGTCTACGTAGTGCATATAAAGCGAAACCCGATTCCACGAAAAAATATAAATTAAAATAAATTATAAAACAATAAAATACGAATGGGCCATCACCGTCGGTTAGCAATAAACCAGCAGTGTTGTCGTAACCATCACTGCCGGTTAGAAGGAAACCGACAGTGTTGGCTTGTTCAACACTGCCTGCTTGAACCATGAACCGACACTGATAGTTACGCGAACACTGCTGGTTTGATCCATGAACCGACACTGATATTTACTACAACACTGCTGGTTTGATCCATGAACTGACAGTGTAGGCTTGTTCAACACTGCTGGCTTGAGCCAAGAACCGACACTCTTGAGGCAACCGTCACTGTCGGTTGGCCCTACAAACCGGCAGTGTTGTTCAACTAGATGCTGCCGGGTGAAGCTAGGAACCGACATTGTTTCCTGTAGATCAGTGTCGGTTTTTAAGGACCGACAGTGATGGTAACCCTCCATCACTGTCGGTATACTACTGTCAGTTCAAAATCCGACAGTAATGTGGATTTTTGAACCGACAGTGCGGTCCTGTGACTCCCCCTAGCCAAACATCCATAAAAATATGAGTAGGCGTCCTTGATTGTCTCATTGCTGTTCCTGCAGCAGGAACTCCAGGTCCCTTGCGTCGGCGGAGGTTTTTTTTTTTTTTTTTTTTTTTTTTTTTTTTTTTGCTCGGTCCTAGATCTGATCACGTTTTTGTTCGCGGTACCTGTGGCCGGCTGCAATCTTTCATCATGTTGCTCATCATCTTCTGACTTCTCTTCTTCGTTGTATCATCTTCTCCTCTTCGTTGTCGGCGTACCTGTTGGTGAACGTACTCACCAGCTTTGGCCTTGCCAGTGCGTCCGCCGCCTCCCGGTCTCATCGGCCTGATGTTCTGCGGTCTGAGGCGTTCAGTAAATGTGGAAGTTCACTTCGGGAGTCCCCATCCCTCCATGGCAGCAAAGTATGAGTTTCCCAGTAAACAAAAAATGTGCCTTTGATCAGCGGGTTTTTAGAGACCCAAAATGCGAAAAAAGTGGGAAGTGGACGACAAAAGAAAAAAAATATGTGGAAAGTAATTAAGCACTACCAGATTAGATACACCTGCGAAGAAGAACTGTTGAACAGGCGCCTAAACAAGTGAAGCTTCGGATAAAAACAAACGAGGATCGGAACATACATTAGATGAGGAGGCAGCCACGTACACACCTTGAACGACAGCGCGGGTCTTCAGCTGCTATTAAATTTTACTGTTCATGATGGAAAACGCTGTTTATGCTGGTATGTTGTGAGAGAAAAATACTGCTCCGATTAAAAAAAAAAGCCGAACAAGCGTGTTACTCAGCCGAACAAGCCAGCATCTCGATGGTGCAGTCGGTGCTCGTTGGAGCGACGCGGAGGTCGAGCATTGGCACGATCTTGAAGCCAAGGAGGCCGATGCGGCGCAGCATGCACGTGGACGTGCCGGGCCCGGACCCCGCTGGGACGTCGGCCTGTAGAAGCGCGCCGGCGCGCGAGACGTCCTTCAGGCAGTCGATCAGCACCTTGTCGTCCACCACCGTCTTCTTAGCCATCCGTGCCAGTGCGCGGGCAATTCTCTCGCGACTCGCCCAGCTGCGCCCGCAGCATCTCGATCGGGATCGGCGGGTCAAGTGAGGGACGGGTCATCGCCGATCGATCCTCCGCCTTCGAACTCACGTACTTCCTCGAACTCCTATCGGACTATGAGGTTTGACGATCTAGCGTCATTTTCTCCGATCGATCCAAAGCTCTCCGATCGATCCGAACCTCACGTGCGTCCTCCTCACATAGGTCCTCTAGGCTTGCATGGGTCTGCCGGGTGACAATTCCTCTAGAATCGTTTTAGGTGTAGAGATTTTTTTTCTACCCTCTTCTTTTGGATCGGTAGTTTCTTAATTTTCTTTTTGTAAACATAAAATACAAATATAAATATGGTATTATGGATCTTTGATCCATGGATCTAAGAAATAATGATTTCCACCATCAATTTATTGATATAATTTTGATTACAAACAAAACTTATTCTCATTAAAATCAGGCACAGGTCGAACTAATCAAACCGTTAATTAAAATCTTAAGTAGTTTGTTCACTAATCCAGTCTAAATAAATCTATCTCTACAATTCCCGACCAAGTTATGTAAAAAATTGAGAGGGCTTGTACACTGCATATAAGTGATCGATCGGACCGATTAAGAGATGCCATCCACAATAGCCATTGCTCTAGATTTCATAAAATACAAGGTAATCCATATGCTTGTGTTCTATTTTCATAGAATCACATTGGGTGTTCTAAAATGTCCTTATCTTCCACTAACAATAGTTATTGTTAGATCATTTATACTTCTGCATGTAGAAGTAGATAGCTCCCCATGTGTTGCCCTTACATTGAAGAATGCTGGCTGTTTGGGCTCAGGTAGAGCCTGCAACTTGCCTGATAGCATTGTAACGACATCCGACATAGTTGGACGATCAACTGCATTCTCCTGAACACATAACAATGCAATTTTTATACATTTCTTTGCATGTGTCATTTTCTCTTCACTTACTAATGATGGAGCTACAAGTTCAATCCAAGTTTCATCCTTCCAAAGATGCCATGCCTGCAATAAATTTTGAGCCATCAGGTGACAAGGTGAGTTTGTAGGCATATATATCACTCGCCACTCGGTTATGGTTTTTTTCCAAATGCATGGTTATTTAGTTGAATTGGAAAGGATGGAAAGCCATAGGCCATTGAATGTTACTCTGTATTTGCATAAACAAACTTACATAGCTGAGGAGGTTGAAGAAGTCCCCACACTGGTGAAAGACAGAATTTCTTTTCCCACTAATAATCTCGAGAAGCAAAACTCCATAGCTGAACACATCAGATTTCACAGAGAAGCATCCCTCCGATGCATACTCGGAGCCATATAACCACTGAAACAATAGCGAATGCAGGTGCCTGTCAGAACAAACGCAATATAGGAAAACAAAACACTACTGAAAACATTTCATTTTAAACAAGTAATACAGGAGAAGTGAAATGCTTACTATGTGCCCACCACCCTTTGTGTTCACATGAATTTCTGTGGAGTCAAATATCCTTGCAAGCCCAAAGTCAGATATTTTGGGATTCATGTTATAATCTAACAGAATATTACTTGCTTTTAAGTCTATGTATGATGCGCAGACGGGAGTGTCTATGGAGATACAAGAGTCCTTGCTTTATCCCCTCTATTATGTTCAGGCGTCTGTTCCAGTTGAGAATTTAAGCTCTTTTTCAGTCTGCACTGTGAAACAATACATATTAAGTATGCGGTAAATTATTTGTTTTGTGAAATACTTAAAAAGAAGTACTATTTTGTGCTACATATGTATTCTCACCAAAGATGAAGTAGTCTAAGTCTTATTTGGCATGTATTCATAGACCAGTATGTTTTCTTCTCCTTCAATAGAACATCCTCGGAGATTAAGGCCTTGTTTAGTTCCTCCCAAACTTCTAACTTTGGCACTATATATGCAAAAAGAAGATTCCCCGTCACATTAAACTTGTGGTACATGCATGGAATACTAAAAGTAGACGAAATTAAAAACTAATTGCACAGTTTTGTTGTACTTTGCGAGACGAACATTTTGAGCCTAATTAGTCAACGGTTGGACAATTATTACCAAATACAAACGAAATGCTACAGTGACGCTACAGTACGCTTGCCAACTTTGCACATCCAAGGTTTGTCAACTAAACAAGGCCTAACTGGATTTGTATGTTGTAGCTTTGCAATAAGTTGGATTTCGTTTTTGAACTCAACATGGCCTTGTCTTGAATGTGCAGCAAGTCTCTTAACGGCTACCTCAAGCCCACTACGCAATGACCCCTGCACAAGTTTTGAGAAATAGATTTGAATTCAAATTTTACCAAGTTTTATAAAGTAGCGCGTGAACCTTGTCTTTTCTTAATTAAATGAGATATGTGTTAGATAATCTACTGTTACCTTGTGTGAACACAGCAAGGGAAGGCGGCGCCGAAAGGTCCCCTGCTGTGATAATGTAGGCGTTGCAGGTGCAGGCGCCGCACGGCTCACCTGCAGCACTGTAGCCACATGTAGAGGCCGGCGTAGAGTCAGTCCTACTGTGTTATCTAGTTACTGTTGCAGCATGTGCGCTGTACTAGGACTAGATGGATAGAGTTGTATAAATAGACATACACGGCAACTCAGTAAAGAGACTTCAGATTTGCCATCTCACAGACAGGGCTTTGGCCAACGCTAGTGTCTTGTATTGTGTGTGCTTGCTCTGTTCTCCCTTCTCCTTCTAGCTCCAGCCATAGTGTGTGGGAACAGACAACGCTTGTTCATGGTCAGCATGACGAGTGGGTGCTCGGCAACACTAGCGGGTGCTCGGTAAGACTGGTGAATGATTCACTTACCTGAGCCGGTGATCCTGTGGACCAACAAGTGGTATCAAAGCCGTACAAGTGCCATCGCCAGACTAACCGCTGACGATGACGGACGGTTCAGAGATGGGCGACAGCAGTGGCACTGTTGTGGCTGCCTAGCCACGACCGGAGGTCGTTGTTCGCACGGTGCGGGAGGTCAGCGGCACCAGTTCGCCGACGCTGACTCGCACCAACTATGGAGAGTGGTTGGTGACCATGAAGGTCAAGCTCAGAGCCCGATGGCTCTGAAAAGTTGTTGACAAGGGCACCAACAATAAAGAAGCTGACATGTCAGCGTTGGAGGCTATCCTCACTGCTGTACCAGCATAATACAGGGAGCCGTTGGGGGCAAAAAGCTCGGCTAAGGAGGCGTGGGAGGCTATTGCGGTGATGCCTGTCGGTTCCGACCACGTAAAGAAGGTGACAGCCTAGCTTCTGAAGTAGGAGTACGCCAACCTCAAGTTCAAGGATGGTGAAACGGTGGAGGACTTCTCCCTCCGCCTGCAGACGCTCATCAGCAAACTGAAGAGCCACGGCGTCACCATCAACGAAGAAGAGGCGGTTTCCAAGTACTTCCACTCTGTGCCGGCAAAGTACATCCAGATCGCTCTCTCCATAGAGACGATGCTGGACTTGTCCACCCTCACCATTGAGGATGTGATAGGCCGTCTATGGGCGGTGGACAAGCGTCTAGAGCAGGCGATAGCAACGAAGGACAACGGGAAACTCCTACTAACGGAAGAGGAGTGGGCTGCTCGGAGGAACTCTGGGAAGGCAGCCTCCTCCAGCCATGGTGGCGATGGCAAGTGCCGCGGCAAGGTTTCTTCGGATAAGAAAAAGCAGGTCGACCCCAACACCTACCGGCGTTGTGGGAAGATGGGCCATTGGGCACGGAAGTGCCCAAACTGCAAGTAGGAAAAGAAGGCTCAGGCTCATCTGGCGCAAGCCGATGATGAGGATGAGGCCACTATCCTGATGGCAACGTTCTGTGCATGGCACGACATCGAGGCCGAGGAGAGGGAAGAGGCGACGACGGTGGAAGGACCTAGGAAGGCCCTGAAGAATGTCAACCTCGACGAACCACGCGCCCAAGTCCTCCTCAGACGTGTGGGCACCGACTAAGAGCAGCGGTGGTATCTGGACTCTACTACCAGCAACCACATGACGGGCTCCAAGGAATCCTTCTCTGAGCTCGACGATGATGTTATCGGTACGGTGAAGTTTCGTGACGGCTTAAGGGTGGATATTCAAGGGCGCGTCACCATTATCTTTGGGTGCTAGAACGGAAAGCACCGCACACTAATGGATGTATATTATATCCCGCAGCTGCGTTCCAGCATCATCAGCATTGGTCAGCTGGATGAGCGCGGTTAGCGAGGTACCGATCAAGGATGGAGTCCTTAGGATCAGGGACCGGGAGCAGCGACTTCAAGCCAAGGTGAAGAGTTCCCTGAACCGGTTGTACCTACTCGACCTGAAGGTAGAGCAGCTGGTGTGCCTGATGGCAAGGCACTCCGAGAAACCATGGATGTGGCATGCCCGGTTCGGACATCTCAGCTTCGACGTGCTTGGTCGACTGAAAAAGATAGTCCGAGGGCTACCCCACATCAAGCACGGAGGCAAGCTGTGTGACAGCTGCTTGGCCGGGAAGCAGAGGAGGCTATCTTTCCCAAAGGCGGCCAAGTATCGCGCGAAGGAAGCTCTTGAGCTCATCCACGGTGACCTCTGTGGGCCGATCACGCCTGCTACAAACGGTGGTCTGCGGTACTTCCTCCTGCTCGTAGATGATTGTAGCCGCTATATGTGGCTACAACTCCTGACGAGCAAGGACGAAGCGGCTACGACGATCAAGAAGTTCAAGATGCGCGCGGAGGCTGAGAGCGGCAAGAAGCTCCATGTGCTGAGGACTAATCGTGGCGGCGAATTCACTTCGGTGGAGTTCGCTACGTACTGCGCGGATTAGGGTGTGGGGCAACACCACACCGCGTCATACTCACCACAACAGAATGGTGTGGTGGAGCGACGGAACCAGACAGGGGTCGGCATGGCCCGATCCATGATAAAGGCCAAAGGCATGCAGATAAGGTTCTAGAGTGAGGCAGCGACCATGGCGGTGTTCATCCTCAACCGCGCTCCAACCAAGGCCCTGACGGGCAAAACGTCGTTCGAAGCTTGGTATGGGCGCAAGCCGAGCGTGTCCTTCCTCTGGACATTCGGCTGCATCGACCACGTCAGGAAGATGAAACCGAACCTCACCAAGCTGGAGGACAGGAGCACACCCATGGTGTTCCTAGGCTACGCGGAGGGTACCAAGGTGTACTGGCTCTATGACCCACGTGGAGACAAGGTGCCTGTCTCACGCAACGTCGTGTTCGACGAGGAGGTGGCTTGGGACTGGAGCAGTCCGAACATGGGGGAAGCTGGTAGCTTCACCAACACCTTCATCGTCGAGCACCTGGTCATCCACGGTGGTGGAGACACTGGGGAAGAGGTGCCAAGCACTCCAGCGGTAGAGTCGAGCACTCCTAGAGCAGTGTCGAGCACTTCGATAGGAATGCCGAGCACTCTGGAGGGAGTGCCGAGCCCTCCTAGAGCGATGTCGAGCATGCCAGGAGTGGTCTGGGAGATTTTGCAGTGGTGGCGACAACTCCAGGACAGGTGCCGAGCACTCCCGTAGCGGAGCCAAGACGGCTTGCAGTGGTGCCGACCACTCCAAGACTAAGGCTGAGCACTCCTACAATGTGGTCGAACACTGCAGGAGTTATGATGAGCTATCCAGAAGTAATGCCCAGCACTGCAACCAGGGTGCCGAGCACTCCAGGTGCTATGACAAGAACTCCGGCGGAACAGGGAACTCCATCGACGTCAATCGAGTTCGCCTCACCTCCAAGTGACATCACTGAGTTCATGGACGCCTACCACGAAGGTGAGGAGGTGCGGTTTCACAGGCTGGACGACATCGTCAACGGCATAGGACCCTCAAGACTGGCTAGTAGGCTGCTCAATGACGTAGAGCTGCTACTCATCAGTGCTGAGGAACCACCCACGTTCGCGCTAGCCGAGTGGGATGGAAACTGGCGACGGGCGATGCTAGAGGAGATGAAGGCGATCAAGAAAAATGAGACTTGGCAGCTCATCGATCCACCTCCAGGATGCCATCCGATCAGCCTAAAGCGGGTGTACAAAGTCAAGCGGGATGAGCTCGGGGCCATTGTTAAGCACAAGGCGCGCCTCATCGCCCGAGGCTTTGTTCAGCGTGAGGGCATAGACTTCGAGGAGGTCTTTGTGCCAGTAGCGCGCATGGAGTCGGTCCGTTTGCTACTAGCCTTGGCAGCAGCAAAGGACTGATGCGTCCATCACTTGGACGTTAAATTGGCCTTCCTCAACGGCGAGCTGGTGGAGATGGTCTTCGTCAGGCAACCTCCAGGTCTTGCCGTCAAAGGAGAGGAGCATAGGGTGCTCCGACTGCGCAAGGCGCTCTACGGGCTGCGACAGGTCCCACGAGCATGGAACACCAAGCTTGACGCCATGCTGGGCGAGCTTGGGTTTTAGAGATGCGCAACCGAGCACGCGCTCTACACACAGCGACGGGGAAGGAGGAGCTCGTCGTCGTCTTGTATGTGGATGACTTGATCATCACCGGCGCGCGCACGGAGGACATCAACGGCTTCCAGGGTGAGATGGCGGCTCATTTTCGAATGAGCGATCTCGGCGCACTCTCCTGCTACCTCAGCATCGAGATGAGACAGGGGAAGGAGGATCTCACTCTCGGTCAGAGCGCATATACCTCCAAGCTGTTGGAGAGGAGCGGCATGGCTGAGTGCAAGCTATGCGTGACTCCAATGGGGGAGCGGCTGAAGCTGACGAAGGCCAGCACCGCGGTGAAGGTGGATGCAACACTCTACCAGAGCATCGTTGGCGGTTTGCGCTACCTAGTCCACACGAGGCCGGACATTGCGTTCGTCGTGGGCTACGTCAGTCACTTCATAGAGGATCATAGAGAGGATCACTGGGCTGCAGTGAAGCGGCTACTGCGCTACATCAAAGGGATGGTGGATCAGGGGATCATTTTTCCTAAGACCGGTGGGTAGGCTATAGCTCACTATGTTCAGCGATGCAGACATGGCAGGGGACATCAACAGACGACGGAGCACCTCTGGCGTGCTCGTCTTCCTCGGGTCGACCCTAATTTCATGTCTGTCGCTGAAACAGAAGGTGGTGGCGCTATCTACGTGCGAGGCAGAGTATGTAGCGGCGGCCACAATAGCGTGCCAAGTTGTGTGGCTACGCCGGCTGCTGGTCGAGCTAACCGGTGTGAAAGCTCACCCACCAGCACTGATGGTGGACAACCAGTCCGCCATCGCCCTCATGAAGAATCCGGTTCTGCACGACCGGAGCAAACACATCGACGTGAAGTTCCACTTTCTCAGGGACTATGTCGATGGAGGGCAGATCGTCATCGAGTTCGTCGAAACAGGTCGGCAACTCGCGGACGTCCTCACCAAGCCGCTCGGACGCCTTCGACTCATGGAACTGAAGGAGATGATCGGCATGGAGGGGTTATAAGGGTTAGCAGTAGGATTATGGGAAGATTGTTAGATAATCTACTGTTACCTTGTGTGAACACAGCAAAGGAAGGCGGCGCCGAAAGACCCCCTGCTGTGATACTGTAGCCGCTGCAGGTGCAGGCGCCGCACGGCTCACCTGCAGCACTGTAGCCACATGTAGAGGCCGGCGCAGAGTCAGCCCTGCTGTGTTATCTAGTTACTATTGCAGCATGTGCGCTGTACTAGGACTAGATGTATAGAGTTGTATAAATATGCAACTCAGTAAAGATAGTTCAGATTTGCCATCTCACAGACAGGGCTTCGGTCAACGCTGGTGTCTTGTATTGTGTGTACTTGCTCTGTTCTTCCCTCTTCCTTTAGCTCTAGCCATAGTGTGTGGGGACGGACAACGCTTGTTCGTAGTTGGAACGGCTAGTGAGTGCTCGGCAACACTAGCGGGTGCTCGGCAACACTGATGAGTAGTTCACTCACCTGGACCGGTGATCCTATGGGCCAACAATATGTTCCTATACATAAAATATAATTACCTTGTACACTGAGCCAAAGCCTCCTTCTCGTAGTTTATTTGCTTCCGAGAAGTTGCTAGTAGCCTCTTTTATTTGAGTGAAATCAAACAGCATGAAATCTGAATTGCTTTCTTCTATTCTCCAAAGCTTGAGTACTTCTTCTCTGGTTGCTGTGTCTTTTCTCCGCAACTTCAATTTATCTATACAAACAAGAGGTGAGGGTTTGAAAACTCTAATGCATACATCAGGGCCCGTTTCAAGAACACATTTAGGACGAGATATTATTGGAATATGAATATCTTAATCGTCACTCACTGTTTCTAATGCTTCTTATCCACTCAAAGGAGAATATCAGGACACAGGAACTTGCAATCACAGGCAGAAGTAAGGCAACTATCAACAGCTTGGTTCTTTTCCCTGTCACAAAATGCCATCTCAAAGATCAGTATATTTTCGTCGCAAAAAGTTTCAGTTTGATATTTTACGTGGTAACAATTTCAATATGTAATGGATGTCAATATGTAACCCAGGGGCTTACCGGAGGTGGCCAGTGGTGTCACGCCCCTTGGCCGCCGGCGATCGCCGCCAGTCGACGTGAGGAGATCAAGGCTGATACGCAAGAGATGGAAACGGAGGAGGAATCTTCCTCTGCCCGAGTTCTTTTTCAGATATGCAATAGTTCCCGAGTTTGGCTTACAGCAGCTTATAAGCTGAGTCCGGCCCATAGCCCACATGTCATAGAAACGAATTACAGCATGTAAATGGATAACGTTTTGCAGTAAAGGAAAAGGTAAAGCTTCAGTGCGTCTTCTTCATTCCTCTGTCTGTGGTGGCCTGACAGTTCCCCCCGCCGAAGTTCCTGCTTGCCCCCAAGCAGGCGCATCAGGGAAACGCTTGCGCAGCACGTTGTAGTCTTCCCAAGTAACACATGTTGCTGGCAGGCGAGTCCACTTGATGAAGACTCGTGGAATGGCGGTGTTACCCTTCTTGACCAGACGGCGATCAAGCACTTGCTCAGGTACTGCTGCCGAGGCTTCCAGATCAGTTGTCACCGGTAGAGTGGAGTAAACTAGAGTATGATCTGCAACAAACGGTTTCAGTTGGGAAACATGGAATACAGGGTGAACTTTACTGTCAGATGGCAACTCCAAACGATAGGCCACAGTGCCTATGCGCTCCAGAACCTTGAAGGGACCAAAGTATTTGTAGGCAAGTTTGGGATATGGCCTGTTCACCACTGAAGATTGTGTATAAGGTTGGAGCTTGAGCAATACTTTATCACCCACTTGGAACTAAAGGTAACGTTTTTTGCCAGACATTGTTTTCATTCTGTTTTGAGCTTGAACCAAGTGTTGCTTCAGTGACTGAAGATGAAATTCTCTGTTCTCAATCAATTCAGTTACTGTGATGGGTGTAGATGTATCAGAAGAGGAAGGGATCCCAATGTTGGCTTCTACACCATATAGAGCTTTGAAAGGAGAGCACCCCAATGAAGTGTGATATGTAGAGTTATACCAAAGCTCGGCCAGTGATAACCAGGTTGTCCAAGTCTTTGGAGCATCTTGTACTACACAGCACAAATACATTTCAAGGCATTGATTCACTCTCTCTGTCTGTCCATCAGACTGAGGGTGATATGTTGTACTCGTAGCTAGCTTCACTCTGTGTAGTTTGAACAATTCCTTCCAAAAGGTGCTGACATATATGGTGTCCCTATCACTGACAATTGAATGGGGTAAGCCATGGAATTTGACTATGTGATCCATGAACAGTTGAGCTATGGAACTTGCAGTGTAGGGATGTTTGACAGGCACAAAATGGGCATATTTAGTCAGTCTATCCACAACTACCATGATGACACTGTAACCCTAAGATTTGGGCAGTCCCTCTACAAAATCCATTGACATGTCCATTCATACTCCTTCTGGTATAGGGAGGGGTTGAAGAAGACCAGCAGGCAAACTGTTTGAGTGTTTGGCCTGCTGACAGATACTGCATTGCTTGACAAATTCCTCCACAGCTTGTTTCATACCCTTCCAAGCAAAATGGTTCTTGAGTCGATAGCAAGTTGCTTTAGTACCAGAATGGCCTCTAATAGCACTAGAATGAAATGCAGCCAGTAGCTTAGTTTGGAGTGCAGAGTTGTTGCCAATCCATATCTTGGACTTGTATCTGATCAGACCATTGTCTAGAGTATAGCCTGTAGCATTTGGGCTTTGGATAGCTAGCGCCTTAACAGATCCTGAGCCCTTGAGTCAGTAGCATAGGTGTTGAGCACCTCCTGAATCCAGTCTTGTTTTACCATTGAGACAGATTGAAGGATATTGAGATGTTGTATCCTGGAGAGTGCATCAGCTGCAATATTGTCTTTACCTTTTCTATAGACAATCTTGAATTGTAACCCCATCAATCTTGTCATTGCTTTTCTTTGCATCTCAGAGTGCAAATTTTGTTCACTAGATAGGGATTATGATCAGTGAGAATGACAAATTCTTGTCTTTGTAAATAATGCTTCCACTTTTCAACTGTCACGATGAGAGCTAAGAATTCTTTCTCATAAATGGATAATGCTTTATGTTTCTCCCCCAAGGCTTTGCTCAAGAAAGCAATAGGTTGCCCAGATTGCATTAAGACTGCACCAATGCCTTCACCATATGCATCAGTCTCCACTGTGAATGGGGCATTGAAATTTGGTAGAGCCAGAACTGGGGGCTGACTGGTCATGGCTTGTTTGTGCAGATCAAAAGCTTGTTGAGCTTTAGTAGACCATTGAAACTGTTTGGATCTGAGTAAGTTAGTGAGAGCTTTAGCAAGCACTCCATAGCCTTTCACAAATTTCCTATAGTACCTTGTCAGCCCTAGGAAGGCTCTAAGTTCTGTGAATGTAGTAGGTGTTGGCCAATGCAACATGGCTGAAATTTTGTTTGGATCAGTAGCCACCCCCTCAGAAGAGATTATGTGTCCTAGGTATTCAAGCTGTGGTTGAGCAAAGGTGCACTTAGACTGCTTGAGAAAAAGCTGATTCTTCTGAAGAGTTTGAAGTACCGGTTGCAGATGTGTACTGTGTTCTTCTAATGAGTTGCTATAGATCAAAATATCATCCAGGAAGACTAAGACAAATTTCCTCGAAAATGGTTGCAGAATTTGATTCATTACACATTGAAATGTGGCAGGAGCGTTGGTAAGGCCAAATGGCATTACTTTAAATTGATAATGACCATCATTAGTTTTGAAAGCAGTCTTGTACTCATCCTCAGGTAACATCTTGATTTGGTGATAACTTGATTTCATGTCCAATTTGGTGAAGAACTGGGAGCCAGATAGTTCATCCAAAATTTCTTCTATAATAGGTAAAGGGAACCTATTCTTGACTGTGAGGTCATTTTAGTTTGCTGTAGTCCACACAAAAACGCCAAGTTCCAGTCTTTCTTTTTAACCAAGAGTACAGGTGATGCAAATGGGCTGTGACTGTGGGTAATGAGTCCAAGCCTATAAAAGTTGCTTCACTTGCACTTCTATTTCTGTCTTCAGTTGTGGGAGTAGTGGTATGGCCTAGCATTCACAGGCACTGCACCAGGGATCAAGGGTATCGCATGATCATAGCTTCTAGAGGGAGGCAGAGTTTCTGGGTCTTGAAATACTTGGCTATGCTGGTCCAGGACTTGCTGAATGCAGGATGGTACCTAGTTAGGGGCAGGTATCAGTTTGACTCAAGGCACACTCTATGGTAGTGACAATTGCAAAGGGCCAAGCATCATTTCCCTTGGTTGTATTATAGAGTTTGGTGGCTGATATTGGTGTTGCTATAACTGGAGGAGGTAACAACCCTTGTAGCTTGATCAATCTGCCTTTATGATTGAACTCCAAAGTCTTGTTGTTCCAATTACAAGTCATGGGACTATTGTTCTTGAGCCAATCATAGCCCAAAATGGCATCATAAGGTGCCATGTCCAATACTATCATATCATTGGATAAGGTGTGACCTTGTAGGTACTATTGAAGATTGGTAACCTTGGCTGTAGTTGTTAACCAATGACCATCAGCCAGTTTAACCTTCCTGGGTGTGATAGGAACTGTTGGTAAGTTTGCCTGTTTCACAAAATTTGCACTGACGAAACTGTGTGAACTGCCTGAGTCTAGCAATACTAGTGTCACCTTGTCCTTAACCAGGGTTTTGAGTTTAATTGAATTATCTGTATCAGCACTAGAAAAGGCATGCAAGGATAATTGACAGAATTCCTCTGTGAGAGCATCCTCCATAGCTAATTGATTCAGGTGCTCCTCAGTAATTTCCCCCTTGTCAAGGTCATTAATGACCAAGGCATGTACCTGTGGTTTTTGTTTCTTAGGGCAGACTTCATTATGGCTAGGTTCATACTTGTCACCACAAGCAAAGCAGAGATTGTTTGCCCTTCTATAATCCCTGAGCTGTCTGATTCTCTGCAGATTGTAGTTGGACTGTTGTGGGGGATTGTCCCCTCTGTGCACAGCAGGCTTCTGAGGTGGGACAGCTCTGTTGTATTTGGTCTTGTTTCTCTCTATTATTCTCTGCTAAATTCTAGCAATCACTGATGCCCTTTCCACTGTAACAGGGACATGAGGTTCCACAGTAGCTCTGATCTCTTCATTCAATCCTTGGACATATGTGGTTGCAAAGAAGAGTTCATCATAGTGACAATTGTGCATGGAAATGTCAAACTGCAAGGACTAAAAAGCTATTGTGTATTCCTCCACAGACCTAGTTTGTTTGAGGGAGACCAACTCATTAATTGCATTCCTGTAGTCATCAGCCCCAAACTTCTCTTGTATGACTTGATAGAAAATCTTCCATTCAGGTATAGCATTATTCTGCTTATATGCCTGCCACCATTTGGAGGCATTGCATTGTTGCAGCTGTTACCTTCAACCTCTCAGGAATAGAGTAGATGGTGAAGTAGTTGACACAGTTGTCAAACCATATCTTTGGATTGGAGCCATTAAACTTGGGGAAATATTGTTAGCCCATAGGATCACCGTCTCAGGTGAGTGAACTACTTACCAGTCTTGCCGAGCACCCACTAGCCGTGCCGACCATGAACAAGCGTTGTCCGTCCCCACACACTATGGCTAGAGCTAGAAGAAGAAGGGAGAACAGAGCAAGTACACACAATACAAGACACCAGCGTTGGCCGAAACCCTGTCTGTAAGATGGCAAATCTAAACTCTCTTTACTGAGTTGCTGTGTATGTTTATTTATACAACTCTATCTATTTAGTCCTAGTACAGCGCACATGCTGCAACAGTAACTAGATAACATACAGGGCTGACTCTGCGCCGGCCACTGCATGTGCCTACAGTGCTGCAGGTGAGCCGTGCGGTGCCTGCACCTGCAGCGGCTATAGTATCACAGCAGGGGGCCTTTCGGTGCCACCTTCCCTTGCTGTGTTCACACAAGGTAACATTAAATTATCTAACAATCTTCCCATAATTCTACTGCTAACCCTTGTACCCCCTCCATGCTGATCATGTCCTTCAGCTCCGTGAGTCGAAGACGTCCGAGCGGCTTGATGAGGACGTCCGCGAGTTGCCGACCAGTTTCGACGAACTCGATGACGATCTGCCCTCCATCGACACAGTCCCTAAAGAAGTGGAACTTAACGTCGATGTGTTTACTCCGGTCATGCAGAACCGGATTCTTCGCGAAGGCATTGGCGGGCTGGTTGTCCACCATCAGTGCTAGTGGGTGAGCTTCCACTCCAGTCAGCTTGCCCAGCAGCCGGCGTAGCCACACAACTTGGCATGCCGTTGTGGCCGCTACTACGTACTCTGCCTCGCACGTAGATAGCGCCACCACCTTCTATTTCAGCGACTGTCGACGAAATATGGTCGGCAGTCCACCGAGGGGGGTGCCCGTGGTGGTAGATTATCGGTAGACGGTACGTGTAATCAGGAACCAGATGTGACACAAGGCGCAGAGACAGCGATTTAGACAGGTTCGGGCCGTCTGGTCGACGTAATACCCTACGTCCTGTGTCTTTGGTGTATTGTATTGAGATGTATACAGATTAACCTCCTTGGATCTGTCCTCTAGGGGACCCTTGTCTCTCCTTATATACTCCAAAGAGACAAGGTTACAAATAAAGTATCCAATTTGGTACTATTATAATATCTAGTACAACTTGTAATCTTGATGTGCACGCCTTGATCTTACGGGGCGGGCCACCTCGGATGGTGCGGCCCATGTACCATCTTGTGGTACCCGGGGGTATATCCCCCACAGCTAGTCCCCGAGCGCCATGTATTCTGATGCGACACGCCGTTTCAACCTTCTCCGAACAGTGAGGCTTGAGTTCTTGACATCTCCGATCACCGTTGTTGCCGGAGAAGTAGGTTGTCCAAAGAATGTATGGTGCTCTTAAGAAGAAAGAAAAAGATTTCCACCTTGGGAAGTGTGCCCACTTGTATTTCTGAAAAGAAATGTAAGTGCGTCTTGAAGCGTAGCGTCTTTGATCATCAGAGGCATAGGGGTCGAAAAACAAACACATTCACCGCAAGGTGAAGTGTGCCCACTTAGTCCCCGATCCTGTTAGTTGGTGTCGTAGGCACGTGGTGCCAGGGTCTAACAAGAATTCTCAGTTAAGTTGAGAATCCAATCGTCGTACAGGCGATACGAGATGCACCGGCAGGTGCATCGTACCGATGTAGTCCCCGAGCTTGCTGGAAGGCGAGGTATGAGCCTTGTAGCAAGGTCTAAATGAGAAAGAATATCCCAACTGTATGCGAGTCGCCAGTCACATGTAGTCGAGACGCAAAGTCCCCGATCCGTGGTTGGAGAGTGGTCGAGGCAATCCCTGAGCATAGGTTGAGGAGCGAGCGACGAAGTCCCCGAGCCGTGGTCGGAGAGTGATCGAGGCAGTCCCCGAGCATAGGTCAAGGAGCGAGCAACGAAGTCCCCGAGCCATGGTCGGAGAGTGACCGAGGCAGTCCCCGAGCATAGGTCGAGGAGCGAGCGACGAAGTCCCCGAGCCGTGGTTGGAGAGTGATCAAGGCAGTCCCCGAGCACAGGTCGAGGAGCGAGCGACGAAGTCCCCAAGCTGTGGTCGGAGAGTGGTCGAGGCAGTCCCCGAGCATAGGTCGAGGAGCGAGCGACGAAGTCCCCGAGGCGTGGTCGAAGAGTGGTCGAGGCAGTCCCCGAGAATAGGTCGAGGAGCGAGCGACGAAGTCCCCGAGCCATGGTCGGAGAGTGATCGAGGTAGTCCCCGAGCATAGGTCGAGGAGCGAGCGATGAAGTCCCCGAGCCGTGGTCGGAGAGTGATCGAGGCAGTCCCCGAGCATAGGTCGAGGAGCGAGCGACGAAGTCCCCGAGCCGTGGTCGGAGAGTGATCGAGGCAGTCCCCGAGCATAGGTCGAGGAGCGAGCGACGAAGTCCCCGAGCCGTGGTCGGAGAGTGGTCGAGGCAGTCCCCGAGCATAGGTCGAGGAGCGAGCGATGAAGTCCCCGAGGCTTGGTCGGAGAGTGGTCGCGGCAGTCCCCGAGCACAGGTCGAGGAGTGAGCGACGAAGTCCCCGAGCCGTGGTCGGAGAGTGATCGAGGCAGTCCCCGAGCATAGGTCGAGGAGCGAGCGACGAAGTCCCCGAGCCGTGGTCGGAGAGTGATCGAGGCAGTCCCCGAGCACAGGTCGAGGAGCGAGCGACGAAGTCCCTGAGCATAGCTCAAAATTCCTGCAATATAAATATGTAGAATGGTAGTACATTGTGTACAAAATAATAAATTATGGAGAAAAATCAATAGTGAAGAAATAGCGTATGACGCTCAGCAGTCATTTGCAAATGAGCATGATGTGATAAAGCAGTTGGTGCTTTGTAAACATCAGTGTTAATGTGAAGTTTGTGTTTATACTTAATATAAACCGTCCGACCAGTTAGTATGTAGCTGAGTCTCTAGCTCTAGCTAGCCCGTTAACCATAACGCGGGGCGCGGAGCCCGTGCACGTGTAGGAAGAACAAGGCGTCGCTAAGGAGCCGCTGCCGACCACCCATAATGCAGAGGGCAGACGCTCATGCACGTATAGGGAGGAGCCGGAGACAGGGCCATCTCTGGAGGCATCGAGCGTCAACATGACTGGTCGATGATTTGCATTAAGTATAGCTATATGTTATATTTAGGATTGTATACATGGACAAACGTTATTTGAAGAATAATCATGACGAGGACGTTGTGGAGAAACATCGTAATGAAAATTGTGTTAAATATAAATATTAGAAGTGTACTTATCTTTGATAGAAATATGATCGGTGGCGATGAAGTTGTCCGGTCCTCGAGCTTTTTGGCCTGTTGTCATGATGGTAGTCGCGGTTGTCGTAGCGCCGTTCTTCATGGCGATCATCATTGCGACGTGGTCTATGGTCGACGTGGTCTGGTGGTCGGTGTGGTCGGAGCTTGGCGGAGCTGCTCGGGACATGGTCGTGGATGAATTTCGATCGAACTTGAAAAGCTTGCTTCTTCTGTTCGTCTAGAATAGGGAGGTCACCCTTCG
This sequence comes from Miscanthus floridulus, assembly GCF_019320115.1. Classification (NCBI taxonomy): domain Eukaryota; kingdom Viridiplantae; phylum Streptophyta; class Magnoliopsida; order Poales; family Poaceae; genus Miscanthus; species Miscanthus floridulus. Next base: position 31,176,287 of record NC_089593.1, on the reverse strand, counting down.
GCAGCACGGATGATGGCTTCGTTCTCTTATATGGTTGTGCATAACTAGTACTTGACGTCATATCTTGCATGGAGTTGTAGCTTGATACACCTTGCTTTGTTTGCTTGCTTGGCCATGTAATTGTTCGTGCTTGCATGCGGATCGGCTCTTGATTACTTTAATTATCTTTGCACGGCTCTGTAGATCACGCGTTTATCTTGCATTGTCCTTCGATCGATGTGCTCTTGCTGTTGTGCATTGGGGCACATGATGGCAATTAATCATCATGCAGATCGAATCGGAGTAGGACTCTTTTGTGGGACGTGTTCCAGGAGATTAATTGGCTTGGCTTGTTGTCGTTCGGCTCCTTCCTTATTTGCTCGTTAGTTGAGGATTCAGACATGGTCTTGCTTGCCTACTTGGAGTCGTACTCGATCAGCCTTAGAGTCGGCGGAGACTGGATGCTGGGATCGAACTTGATTGAGGCAGATTGCCCACAGAATCAGACTAAGCCTTGAGTTGGTGATCTGCAGGTTGGCGTGTGCGAGGAACCGAACCCCCGCAGATGACGATGATGAAGAAATTCTCGTATAGAATCAAAGAACGATCCCGCCGAGAACGTGATGCTGACTTTGAGATCCCATCTGGTTTGCCATAGATCAGCGCGCATGATCCCCTAAAGGGGTCCCCTACTTGGCGTGCCACTGTCGACGAAATATGGTCGGCAGTCCACCGAGGGGGGTGCCCGTGGTGGTAGATTATCGGTAGACGGTGCGTGTAATCAGGAACCAGATGTGACACAAGGCGCAGAGACAGCGATTTAGACAGGTTTGGGCCGTCTGGTCGACGTAATACCCTACGTCCTGTGTCTTTGGTGTATTGTATTGAGATGTATACAGATTAACCTCCTTGGATCTGTCCTCTAGGGGACCCTTGTCTCTCCTTATATACTCCGAAGAGACAAGGTTACAAATAAAGTATCCAATTTGGTACTATTACAATATCTAGTATAACTTGTAATCTTGATGTACACGCCTTGATCTTATGGGCCGGGCCACCTCGGATGGTGCGGCCCATGTACCATCTTGTGGTACCCAGGGGTATATCCCCACAGCGACAACCATGAAATTGTGGCCGACTCGAGGAAGACAAGCACGCTAGAGCTGTTCCGTCGCCCGTCAATGTCCCCCGCCATGTCTGCATCGCTGAACACAGTGAGCTGCAGCCTACTCCCACCAGTCTTTGGGAAGATGATCCCATGATCCACCGTTCTCTTGATATAGCGTAGTAGCCGCTTCACCATAGCCCAGTGATCCTCTCTAGGATCCTCCATGAAGCGATTGACGTAGCCCACGGCGAACGCAATATTTGGTCTTGTGTGGACTAGGTAGCGTAGACCGCCGATGATACTTCGGTAGAGTGTTGCATCCACCTTCGCCACGGTACTAGCCTTCATCAGTTTCAGGCGCTCCTCCATCGAAGTCACGCATGGCTTGCACTCAGCCATGCCGCTCCTCTCCAACAGCTTGGAGGCATACGCGCTCTGACCGAGCGTGAGTTCCTCCTTCCCCTGTCTCACCTCGATGCCGAGGTAGTAGGAGAGTGCACCTAGATCGCTCATTTGAAATCAGGCTGCCATCTCGCGTTTGAAGCTATTGATGTCCTCTGTGTGCGCGCCAGTGACGATTAAGTCATCCACATACACGCCGACGAGGAGGTCCTCCTTCCCTCGTCGCCGCATGTAGATCATGTGCTCGGTTGCGCACCTCTAAAACCCAAGCTTGCCCAGCATGGCATCAAGCTTAGCATTCCATGCTCGTGGGGCCTGCCGTAGCCCGTAGAGCGCCTTGTGCAATCGAAGCACCCTGTGCTCCTCTTTCTTGATGGTGAAACCTGGAGGTTGCACGACAAAGACCGTTTTTGCCAGTTCGCCATTGAGGAAGGCCGATTTTATGTCCAAGTGATGGACGCGCTAGTCCTTTGCTGCTGCCAAAGCAAGTAGCAAACGAATCAACTCCATGCGCGCTACTGGCGCAAATACCTCCTCGAAGTCTATGCCCTGGCGCTGGACAAAGCCTCGGGTGATGAGGCGTGCCTTGTGCTTGACAATGGCGCCGAGCTCGTCTCGCTTGACCTTGTACACCCACTTTAGGCTGATCGGACGGCATCCTGGAGGTGGATCGACGAGCTACCAAGTCTTGTTTTCCTCGATTGCCTTCATCTCCTCTAGCATCGCCCGTCGCTAGTTTCCATAGCGCTCGGCTAGCGTGAACGTGGGTGGTTCCTCTGCACTGACGAGTAGCAGCTCTGCGTCGTTGAGTAGCCTGCCCGCCAGACCTAAGGGACCTGTGCCGCCGACGATGTCATCTAGCCTGTGGAACCGCACCTCCTCACCTTCGTGGTAGGTGTCCACGAACTCAGTAATGTCACTTGGAGGTGAGGCGAACTCGATCGACGTCGATGGAGTTTCCTGTTCCGCTGGAGTGCCTAGCACAGTTCCTGGAGTGCTCGGCACTACTTCTATATAGCTCGTCATAACTCTTGCAGTGTTCGCCCACACTGTAGGAGTGCCTAGCCTTGGTCTTGGAGTGGTCGGTACCACCGCAAGACGTCTTGGCTTCGCCATGGGAGTGCTCGTCACCCGTCCTGGAGTGGTTGCCGCCACTGTAAAACCTCTTGGCACCACTCCTGGCGTGCTCGGCATCCCTCCAGGAGTGCTCGGCATCCCTCCCGAAGTGCTCGGCACTGCACCAGGAGTGCTCGGTTCTATCGCTGGAGTGCCCGGCACTCCTCCCGGAGTGCTCAGCACCTCTTCCCCAGTGTCTCCACCACCGTGGATGACCAAGTGCTCGACGACGAAGGTGCTGGTGAAGCCACCAGCTTCCCCCATGCTCGGACTGCTCCAGTCCCAAACCGCCTCCTCGTCAAACACGACGTCGCGCGAGACAAGCACCTTGTCTCCACGTGGGTCGTAGAGCCGGTATGCCTTGGTATCGTCCGTGTAACCCAAGAACACCATCGGTGTGCTCCTGTCCTCTAGCTTAGTGAGGTTAGGCTTTGTCTTCCTAACGTGGCCGATGTAGCCGAATGTCTGGAGGAAGGACACGCTCGGCTTGCGCCCATACCAAGCTTCGAACAACGTCTTGCCTGTTAGGGCCTTGGTTGGAGCACGGCTGAGGATGAACACCGCCGTGGTCACCGCATCTCCCCAGAACCTTGCTGGCATGCCTTTGGCCTTCATCATGGATCGGGCCATGCCGACCACCGTCTGGTTTCGTCGCTCCACCATGCCATTCTGTTGTGGTGAGTACGGCGTGGTGTGGTGTTGCCCCACACCCTGATCCGCACAGTACGCAGCGAACTCCACCGAAGTGAATTTGCCACCGCGATCAGTCCCCAGCACGAGGAGCTTCTTGCCGCTCTTGGCCTCTGTGCGCATCTTGAACTTCTTGATTGCCCGACAGAGATCGATCTGACTACCTGGAATTACGAGCTGTAGATCAAAGCAAGACGGGAACAGGAAGCACTACCTGAGGCTGGTGTATGCTAGAGATTGTTGTCGCCGTGCTGGGATGTCAGATCCAGCGTCACTGCGCCAACCATCAACCGAGGACCCGGATAACTAGCGCCGGAGCGAGATCGGGGAGATCCGTTGCCCACGCCGAGGAAGGACTATCTCTGATACCACCTATCATGCCCCTTGCCGCCGGCGATGTGAGGAGATCAAGAGTGATACGCAAGAGATGGAAACAGAGGAGGAATCTTCCTCTGTCCGAGTTCTTTTTCAGATATGCAATAGTTCCCGAGTTTGGCTTACAGCAGCTTATAAGCTGAGTCCGGCCCATGGCCCACATGTCATAGAAACGAATTACAGCATGTAAATAGATAACGTTTTGCAGTAAAGGAAAACGTAAAGCTTCAGTGCGTCTTCTTCGTTCCTCTGTCTGTGGTGACCTAACAAGTGGCCGCGGCGGCGGCGACGGAGGTCGACTAGCCGGCAAAGTTGAGTTGATCTGTGACAGCGATCCGATCTTCAGCATGGGCTCCCCACCGTAGAACTGGTAGTGGTAGGTCTCGTACCTGTACCCACAACCGGCGCCAAGGTTGCGCACGCCGGCGGTCGACCCATTTAAGGTGGAGTTGCCGATTAGGTCCTGCAGGCACTGCCAGCAATCGGCGCCGGACATGTCCGGCGTGCACTGCATGAGCGAGTGAAGTGGCGGCGTGACGACGTCCATGCGCACCGTGCTGTACCACCTGATCGCCGTGGAGTTGTACACGGCCCACTGCATCGTGTAGCTCAGCAGCGCTCTCACCAGGGTGACGAAGTCAGCGCCGGCGCTCGTCGTCGTCGGGCTGCTCCGGCTACGGGTGACCTATAGCCTTATCTGGCCCAGATTGGCCGCGGAAGTGAGGAAGTCGTCGCCCGAGAAGAAGGCAAGGCAGAGGTCGTCGTACACGGCGGCTTCTTTGATGTACGGGCACAGACTCGTCTGCGCGTCGCGGAAGGCGCGCGTCGTGCAGTCGAGGCAGGACGAAGCGTTGGTGTCGCCTCGGCAGAGGGCGAGGGCGAAGACCTGGTCTGGGACCGCACCGGCGCTGGCCTTGGCGAAGAGGGCAGGGGAGGAAGAGGCGTTCGACGGGAGGCTCGTGGAGAGGAGCTGCAAGTTGGCTTGGTACTTGCTGCCGGCCGTGTAGTTGCCGCTGCTTCCGCGGCGCTGCCATGGCGGGTAGGGAGCAACGAGCGGCAACACAAGGAGTAGCAGCGGCAGAACAAGCAACATGGCCATTGCCAGTCGACTACACACACCAATGCGACACACAATTAAGTTATATAAAGTGCACTTGGAGACTGTGAATATGTATGTTGAGTTGTTGACACGTCCATCGTACGTGCACCAGGAGATTTTTTTTTATTTTTAATCCTTTTTAAAACTTTTTCCAAATTTGACACTGTTTATTTTTTTTTTCAAATCTAACACTTTTGATCGTGCCGGCGCGGCCAAACCATACCGCCGCGCCATGCATGGCGGCGCAGCGAGGCTACCACCGTGGCAGCGACCCGGGCCGCTGACCGGTGACGTGGCGGGCGCTGCCGCATCACAAACCATTGACGGTGTTGGAGCGAATGAACAAGAATGGGGGGTCGATGGGGAACCAATTAACTCTGGATAATATGGATTTCGACGGTCAGTTGACGCAGGAGCAACTTCATTCAACTCCAATGGCAGTCGATGATTCAAGGCGATTCTTAGTAGGCAGTATAAGCAATGACTTCGATGCAAACGAGTTCCAACGTGAAGAGGAGGAGCAGGACATGATCGGTGATGTAATTAGCAGTGATTTAGATGATTCAAACAATGACCAATTCAGGAGGCAGAGATGCTATGACAACACCGGTTCATGCTATGCCAGTGCCGGTTCATGCTATGACAATGCCGGTTCATGCTATGCCAATACCAGTACCAACTGAAGTACTTCATGCTATGTCGGCTCAGGTAAGATTAGTCACAGATTTGCTCAATCAAGTAGTGTCGTCCTCATCCTCGTCCCCCTCATCGGCCTTCACAATCTGAGATCGAATGGTGTGACCACCTCTCATTCTGTGCTCATGTAACTTCTTTTCATGAAACCTTGCACGGGCCGCCTCTGCGGCATGGTCCTCGCTGCATCCAATTCCTTCATATATAGAATGCAACTAGTTAGCAATGTGATTATAATTAAAAGCAGTCAATGAAAATATCGGGTCTTTCAATCACTCACTGGCACACAATGCACCAACAAGGTCGTTCAAGACCTGCATCTATACTCTTGCCTCCTCCCTTGCCTCCTTCCTTGCCCTCTCCTCCTCTGCCATCCTCTGTCTCTCCAACCTACTTTTGTCCAACCTAACACCAATCGGATTACAAAAACCATGCTGTTTAGCAAACTCACGCATCTCCTTTATGTGTTGTTTGACGAAGAGGTCGACAAGCTGAGATCCACACCCCATCTTCTATCCCATTACTTGCTTTGCCAAGAACTTCACTTGACCATCATAAGGTTCCTACTTACATTTCCTAGTGCTCTGTTCAAACAAAAAATTAGATCATAAGTCATTAAACAAGAATAATTCGATTTCATGTTTTCCACAACAATAAACAACCTCATCGTAGTCAACCATATGGCCGCACCAATGGCCTATTCCAAGCTCCGAAGGGACTAGACCGTAGTTCGCTTTAACACCACATTCGCACAAGACAGGTGCTTCGATGATTATCCTATCTTTCTTCTTTTCCTTTTCCTTTGGCTCGGGCTAATGAGACTTAGGACCAAGAGCCCCTCCTTGAAACGACACTCCTCAAATCCATACACCTATAAGAGAAGACATTAGTACATGCACATATATAACTCAGTAGTTCAACAGATACACTTTCCACTTACTTTCGTGCTTGTTGCCACACACAAACTCCCACGAATTCGAAGGGGATATCACAGCTCGGTCACCGCAATGGCATAGAGGAGGTTCCTCGAGTCATCTTGTTGTGGCTACATGCTTCTCCTCAGCCATCATTGGTGCCGGGGGGGGGGGGGGGTAGGAGGAGGTGGAACCCACCGCTCGAAGTGCTCACGTGGATGTCTTTCTCTCCACTAATCGTCGAAAAGGAGGTACCTTGGGTCAAACTTGTCTGGACCATCGTTCCACTGAAAGAAAAAACCTCTCATGAGCCGACACAACAAGATTCCACTAAAATATTAGTAAACTACTAACACTAATGAAGAAACAATGATACAGAGACAATTACTTACATTAAAACGACTGCATGTGTAGTAGCAATGCACAGCTATGTCTCGATGTCTCGATTGATACACGTGGGCAGGAAACCACAATCATAGATAGGGAAAGGGAAGTCAGGGGGGATGAGGGTATCTTTGCTAGACACATCGAGGTATAATTCTCTAGGACGATCCCATTTTTGCCAAAACTGCTCCAGATACATGTCTTGCATCTAACAAAACGGTTGTAATTTAACACCAATCAAAATATCATAAATTAATGTAAAACAAAAAAATACTAAAACAATCTCCTGCTCTGTTCAAAGTAAGGCAGAGAGAGGGAGGGAGCCTACGGCACGACGTTAAGTCAGCCCTGCCGCACCCTGATCCGCAGCACGGCAGCGCCGGCCACGTCAGCAGTGGGCCTAGTCGCTGCCACGGTGGCGGCCCTGCCGCGCCGCCATGGATGGCGTGGCGGCTTGATTTTGCCGCACCACAGCAATAGGCTCGGCCAAAACTATTAGATTTGAAAAGAATAAACAATGTTAAATTTGGGAATAATTTTAAAAAGGGTTAAAAAAATCCACTAGTACAGAAAAGCAAATTAGTGACTCTTATAAGATGTATATTAGTGACGGAGATATGAAGCGTCTCTAGATTTATGTTTGTGTTGTGGAGAACATTGATGACGTCTTATTCCCTATCTCTTATTATACGTACATAATAGCTGTGGACAACATCGGTGACATCTTATTCCCCATCTCTTATATGTACATAATAGCTACAGTTATATTATCAAAGACCTGGTGGAGACTGTGTATTAGATTAAAGATAACATAGACGGTTCATCTTTCTGGGTTCACGTTATTAGCTGTCTCTAATATGTAGACAAATAGCCAGGTGTGTGCTACTGCTCGTATTGGGGCAAGTCTAGACTCTCATCTGTGAGGGGTCAAGGCTTAGATTTTGCTCGGCTGAGAAAAACTTATTTTTATTGGGGGTAGATTGGAGTCCTGCCAGAGCTCTCAAATTATATATAGTTTTTCACCATTGGGGGTGGGAATCGGGGAACTATTGGAGGTTCTCTAAGAAAACCCTCTTGGAAATGTAGCCATCCTCTAAAATTATATTTCTAGGGACAATTCCCTTAAGCTGATTGCCCTAGGTATGTGAGATTTCTAGGTGCGGTTGGCTTAGGTGAACTGCCCCCTAAAAATTGATCTAAAAGTGCAATTCACTAAGGGAACCGTCCCAAAAAATACCCTGCTATAAAATCTCTCTTTCTCCAGTGTTCACTCCCAATACAAGCTCCTCCGTTCTTGGGCGGCTCACTTTGTAACACCCCAGGTGTTTAGCTTCCACATTTGCACTGCATTTCATGAACATGAGCATCATGCATCCATTCGTGAACTTATATTACATGAAACATGATTTCAAAACATTGCAACATGTTGTATATTTCATGTGTGTTGCCTCTTTTATGAAATGTAAAGTGTGCAACACTTGAGTGCAACATGTGCCACTCACTTAGTGAAACAAGATTAGTTAATACTATGCAACAAGATCATGAAACATGTGAAACATGACTATGAAACATTTGCAACATTTCTTGTGTTTTTCATTGTTTCAATACATGTGATGCTTGATTCTTGTTTGACCAATGTGTGGTGTGGTTAATAATCATCCTAAGTAACTTAGTTACACCTAGAATGTCATTAGGAACAATGTTCATGTTGATCATTTTGACTAATTAGGTTTCCAAGTCATGGTTTGACCAAATTTGACCCCTGAACCCTTTTGTTTGACTATTTAAAAAGTATGGCTTAGGATGTTTGCATGTCTGAGCAACCTAAAACAAAGTTGTAGCAAATTTATTAAGGAACAAAATTTGTTTTATGGCCAACTCATGAAAATGTGCAGAGCATGCTCAAAAATGGCCCACAAGTCAGTTTTGAAGGTGGATTCAACATTTGAAAACTTTTCTAAGTCCTTAATACAATTCCAGTTTGATCAGGCCAACTTTGGCTTGATGCAACTCATGATCCATTGGGAATTAGGTCTTGGTCATTTAACATAAAGTGTAGCTGGTACTTAGGGCTACAATTTGTATCTTGACTGATTTCGCTGATAACCAACGGATTAGAAGCTAATCATCGTCGAACTTCGCCTGTCAGTCGCCATTGGATAACTGAATCGGCGTTTCAGACGTGCTACAGTGGCGACCGGTTTCAGAGAACAACGGCCGCGTGTACGCCGCGCGTCGACGGCCGACTGACCGCCCAGGCCACGCGCCGTGGATGGCCTGAACCCGCTGATGGCGTTCTCCACTTGAAGCCGCAGCGTGTCCGTGAGCCCCCACCAGCGCCACATTTCCTTCTTGCTTCCTTTGCTTCCTCCGCTCGCCGAAGCACCGCAGCAGCAGCAGCGGCTCTGCCGTCGCCATTGACGGCACGAGCTCGCGCCTTGCCACCCTATCGCCACCACAACAGCTCCTTAGCACTCCCATTGCATCACCGAGCTCTCTCTGGCTAGCCTGGTGTGCTTGGTAAGGTCCCAACGCCGCGCGCAGTTCACCGGAGTGTCGCCGCCGTGCCCTGTCATCGTGGCCGGGGCACTTCCGTCGGCCTTTCGCCGTGTAAACTTGTGCGCTAGCTTCGTAGTAGCATGTAGGAGCTCGACGTGTTGGTTGATTGGGCTATCATGGCCGGCTCCGGCGTCACGCCGTCGAGCCGAACCCCCGCGCCACCATGGTTGTCGCCGTCGTCTTGATCACCGGCAATAGGTCCATCCATGTAGCTTGATGGGTTCGGGAGGTCGATGCGGTCGCGTTGGTGCCGTCATCGTCGCCGGAGACGCCGCCGTCGGCGAGCTCCGCCGGATTCCCGATGAGCGAGCCGTGTCCCCTGTTTCGTCTCACTGACCAGTGGGGTCGGCTGACAGCCAGGTCCCACACGTCAGTGACTGTGCTGTCTTAGGGCTAGTTCAAATTTTCAGTTTTGAATGCTGATTTGTGATTTTTGTAACTCCCAATTGGTAGATCCAAATTGAGTACTTCCAATTTTGTTAGACTCACAGTTAGGTCTAGTATTTAAGAAAAATATATCTTGAGCACATTTTGTAGATATTTTGGATGAATTAAATAGGAACTTAAAAAGTGTTTTTGAGTGCATGCAAACTTGTTTAAATCATATCTTGAGTTTATGTGATCCAAAAATTATGAAATTTTGTGGGTAAGCTAGTCTTGTATATTAGGAGCTCTGGTTAAAATTTAAGAGTCATTGCATGTGTAGTTTTTGAGTTATAGATTTTCCTTTTATCATTGGATGATTCTTGTGTAAATTTTAGTAATTAATCTATGAATCCAATGGCCATGAAACTTGGTAGGTAGTATCCTAGTACCCTAAGGATGCTAGGAAAAATATGAAATCTGTTGCTTGACACTTTTCATTAGGGTTTCCTAATTATGCCATTTTAAGCCATTCTGCCTTACCATTTTTGTGTAGGTTGTTGTACTTACTAAAATGGTGTGAAATTTTTATGGTAGTCTACTTAGAGCATGTAGTGTCTACTGTAATTTTTGTAGAATTAATGGGGCAGGTTTCATATATGTTTACTATTTCCCCTAATTAATTAAATAAATTAAGAAATGTTTAAAAGAAATGTTTTGGTGATGAACACTCTACTTTCTGGTGTTCTTATGATATGTGTGATGAGATAGTAAAGTTGGTTTTGTCTAATTATATGTTTACATCATAAGTTGCTAATTATTTGTTTGCATTATGTCCCTCTGGACAGATCTGGGGACTTTGAAAGGTTCCCCATGATATTTTGGGTTTCTGTGAATGAGTTGAATACAAGAGTTGTAGATAAATTAGGTAGCTGGCTCCTGTCAAAATTTGAGGGCAATTGGCCCAGTAGTTTAGAAACTATAGCTGTTTAAAGTTAGGTTGCAGTTTTTGCTGATTCTCTGCCTTGTGAGGATAGACTTCTGTTGATTGATGAATTCGACCTGGTAAAGGTTTGAATCATGCTTTGAGGTCTGAAAATGTTTTGTAGACAATTTTATAAGCTTTCCAGATTGTCTTGTTGCATATCAATTGGATTTATAAATCTCCAGTTATAGCTAGTTTACTGCACCGCTACATAGTATTCATTTTGCTGAAATACAATTGCTTGAGTGTATGTGGTTGCAATGTTCTCGTTGATTGTTTAGGGGCTAGCCTAACTTGAGAATATGCTTAGGTGCAGGTGCTAGGTCATTAACTGAAGATGAGCAATTATACATTAGGTTGTATAAACTTGGTAAGTAAAGTGATTTGAATAGGGCTTAAGTTGGAAAATGCAAACTACCGCGAACATGTGCATTCCCCGAGCATCCCTGACATGCGTTCATGTGCATCCATGATATTTATCTTGCGCATTCATGCAATAGGTGTGCCGGAGGGAGTGACGTTGCTGGAGTTCGAGGGAGCCAACCAGGAGGAGGAACCCGAGGTGCAGGAAGCCGACGAAGCAGTCGCCGCGGAGGAACTGCCCGAGTGCCCTGACCACCAGCCTTCCTCGTTCCTGAAAGGCAAGCCCCGGAGCATATTAAGCCTCCCATGTTTTTACAAATACATTGAGTATCTTTTATTGTTGATGATGCATTAAGTATAGGAATTGGTTGGAACCAATTGCTGCATTATATATCCTTCCTTGTCCAGATATCGCACTGGAATCCTATTTAAGTTCAGGAACGGGTTAAATGCTTAGCCATGCTTAGTGCGGTAGAAGTCAGGTGATTTCCTATCACCTGCGAGCTTTAGGATGAGGTGGATCACGGTTGGCTATATTTGCTATCATGGAAAAGAACCATGTGAATAATGAATTAAGACCGGGCGGGGTCTTGTGTAGGTTTGAACATAGTGACTCCGTCTGAGTCGTTTAAGGACCGATACGCTGTACGTCCTCATGTCATGTTGAACGCAGCCTAACACTTAGCTGGCCGGATAAGTCGTTCCGACCGCGAAGCCTAGTAGCTCGACTCAGGCCGAGGACGCGAGCGGTGGCGACATTCTGGAGGTAGTAAGGATATGCGGAGAGCCATTGGCATAAGTCCAAGGCGGGTTAGAGTCCTGAACAACCTTGGCAGAGTGGTTCTCTGAGAATGTCGATCTGTTCGGACTCGCGACTCCTGAATCGTACCAAAGGTGACTTGTTTGCGACCCTGACGGGGGAAGCAGGGTTTGTGTTTAGGAATACCCCTCCAGCTGGATAGGAATCGATTCGAATCGCCGTCTCTCCCGGATAGTGAGAACTTGACTGAGCAGCGGCAACGTAGATTCAATTAATTTAACGATATGGTTAAATGGATGATGATAAGGTTGCCTCAATGAATACCTGATATGGTTATTAATGTTTGCACCCTAATAAAATGATTGCTTAGTACAGGTGCTAATATAGATGACAGGTTAATGGCTAAAAAGTCACTGCTAGTTCAGGTTAAGAGTTGATCATTATTACTTATGCTTTTCTGCAAAAAGAAAGGGTCAGCCAGCTCCACTACATTAAGCTATGCATAATCCTTGGTGTCATTTGTTTGGTTTTCGACGGGTAAGTCTAGCTGAGTACATTCCCGTACTCAGGGTTTATTCCCTCTTGTTGCAGATGACCTCCTATATCAGGGATTCTACAAGTATTGTCTCCACCCGGCGGGTGATGAGGACTAGATCATGGGCATGATCTCCTCTCTCTTATCTGAATGCTTTTGCGGTCTGTGATCAGCGAACCAGTATGTGTATTTGAACTCAGTGTGTGAGTTAAACTATTTGCTTCCGCATGTTTTACAAGACTTGTTTTGTAATAACAATGACTCTGTGATGATGTAATCTATTTGCGAACATCTGTGAAATGTTGTAACGTACGATATGTTATGTTGAATTACTGTGATCTTGGTTGTATGCAAGTTGGTTTGAAATCCTTCGAGATTTCGGTTGACTACCGGGTTTATATGGGCTCAAGTTCGAGAATTTGATCGTTTCGGCGATTGTTTTTGTACTTGTGCTCTTATAAATTGGTCGGTTCTGTGACAGCTGGCATCAGAGCTAGATTCAACATTAAACATGTCTTACGGCTATTTAAAACAAAAGCTTTTGTTGTTAAAATGGTTTTCAAACTTATAGCTATATATAAGTGTTCAAAAATCAAAATTTTTATGGTATACTGGTGATCACATCCCTTATAGCCCACTTAAGGACTTCTAGGTGGCTTATATATAATTACTAACTGGGGGAATTGATTGTTTCTATTTCGTCGTCCATGCGGCGTGATATTGCATGGATGCCATTCGTTTGAATGGTAATGTATGGATCAATTGCCTCTACGCTAAGGTAAGTGTGAGTTGCGAGAGCATGACCGTCCAACCGTCGGTCTAGGGGAGAGTTAGTTGTGGTTACTGGAGTATTTACATGTTGCATACATGTATATATGAAAGTACTTAATTGTGGGTACATTTCTCGGGTAGTTTGGATACCGAAGTATATATATCGGGGGATGTATATATGGAGAGTATCTTAGTATTACTTGGGTAATTAGCATTATATCTTGTTGGGTTGGGCTGCAATGAAGTTTTTCTGTAGGTACGCTAACAACGCACCGTGTAGGTCGACTAGTTACCGCTAATTGAGAGAACGTATATATGCCACCGTATAGTCCGCTAAAGCTTAAAATTTCTTAGGTTTGTGAGGACGTACGGAACGAGCATGCATCATATTCACTCATGACATTCATATTGCATTGCTCCCTCCCTTATAATTGCTTATCCCAAGTTTAAAGAGAAATCTCTCGGCAAGAAGTTTGAAGGAGAGGAATACCCAGAAGAAGTCCAAGGTGTCTCCAATGTGGACAGTAATCACTTCGACGAGTAGTTCGTTAGCAAGTCTCACGAGTTAAGCTTTTGCAGTCATACTGGTAATGTACTTTAATTCGCTCCCTTCGGGATGCGTAACGTTGGTGAAATTTAAAACTTGTCCTGTTGGAATGCACTGTGTATGGCGCTAGTAACCTACTTGATGATGTGGTGATTGGAGAATGAATTATTGCCTCTATTTATTGTATGAAGTTTTCATTCTCATCAGTAAATACAGTTTGGCATGATTGTATTGTTCCTCTCCAATGTGCTGACATCATCAATAATTACTGGTTGCGCATTGTGCAGATGCCTCGTACTCGTTCCACCGGTGCGAGTGATGATGATGATCTTCCGCCACCACCACCCACACCAACGGAACTAATAGCAATGCTTGCGGAAGGACAGCGCACTATGGCCGAGGCCCTTCGTACGATTGCGAATCGTGATGGCCGTGGTCCACGCCAAGGACCGGATCCAAATCAGTACAGTGATTTCAAGGATTTCCTTGACATGAAACCCCCAATCTTCAAGGAGGCTGAGGAGCCTCTACAAGCTGATGAGTGGTTGAATACTCTCGAGCAGAAGTTCCGTCTGCTCCGCTTGACTGAGGTGCTAAAAACTGAGTACGCATCGCACCAACTTCATGGGCCTGCTGGCATTTGGTGGAGTCATCATCGGTCCACTATGCCTGCTAATGCCCAAATCACATGGGATCAGTTCAAGTCTGCTTTCAGGGGCAATTACATTCCTCCTGGTCTTATGGCGATCAAACATACAGAGTTCATGAAGCTGACTCAGGGAAACAAGAGCCTGAACGAATACCTGCAAGCTTTCAACAACCTTGCAAGGTATGCCACCGAGTTTGTGGACACCGAGGCTAAGAAGATTGCTAGCTTCAAGCGGGGACTTAGCCCCAAACTGATGAAGACCATGGGAAATTGCAAGTGCGCTCATTTTAATGAGTTTGTGAGTGATGCTTTATCGCAAGAGAACAACAATGCTGTGTACGCTGCTTCAAAAAGTCGTAAGAGGGCCTATGAGGCGGGTGCCTCACAATCTAAGGCTCCCGTCGCACAAAGGGCTCCATTCTGTCCTCCAGCGTCAGCCGCCAAGTTTCGCCCACCGTAGAAGAAGAATCCCGTCAAGACTGGGTTTCGCAAGGCATTTATAGTTGCTCTTCCCAAGGGCACTACCAGTCAGGGCAGTTCCAGGGCTCCACCAAGCAACATGCCGTGCTGGAACTGCAACAAGACAGGCCACTGGGCAAGGGAATGCCCTTACCCTAAGAAGAATAATTACCAGGGTGGCCGTCAAGGACAAGTGAACCACACTAATATTACTGAGATTCCTTCAGGTGAGGTAGTGACTGCCGGTAAGTTTCTGATTGACCAACACCCCGCAGTTGTACTATTTGATTCAGGTGCTTCGCATTCCTTCATTAGTCCATCATTTGCATCCAAGTTTATGCAGAAAACATATACTATTGAGGGTGAGGGTTATTGTATAAGGGCTGCTAGTGGTATTATTCCAACCAAGCTGGTAGTTGGGGATGTACAATTTATGATAGAGGGGCGAAGTTATCAGGTTGATCTGGTAATTTTACCGGGGCTAGGTATCGACGTGATATTGGGAATGAACTGGATGAGCCGTCATGGAGTGCTTATCGATACATCGACTAGGGTAGTTATGCTCAGAGATCCTAGCAATCAGGAGGGTTTTCTAGTACAGTTACCCAGGGACATTAATCTTTCTTGCATGACCAATGCGGTGCACGCAAAGTCTCTGGCAGATATCCCTGTCGTGTGTGACTTTCCGGATGTTTTTCCCGATGATTTGCCTGGATTGCCCCCGGATCGAGAAGTAGAATTCAAGATAGAGTTGCTTCCTGGTACAGCTCCCATATCTAGAAGACCATATAGAATGCCTCCCAATGAACTAGCTGAACTCAAGACCCAGTTGAATGAACTGCTACAGAAAGGCCTTATCCGCCCTAGTTCATCTCCGTGGGGGTGCCCAGCCATCTTTGTGAAGAAGAAGGATCAGTCTCTACGCATGTGTGTAGATTATAGACCCTTGAATGCAGTTACAATTAAGAATAAGTACCCTCTGCCACGCATAGATATCTTGTTTGATCAGTTATCTAAAGCAAAAGTCTTTTCCAAGATTGATTTGAGATCTGGGTATCATCAAATCAAAATTCGGCCTGAGGATGTCCCAAAAACTGCATTCTCTACAAGATATGGTCTGTATGAATACCTTGTTATGTCTTTTGGATTGACCAATGCCCCCGCACATTTTTCGTATCTGATGAATTCGGTGTTTATGCCTGAGTTGGACAAATTTGTGGTGGTATTCATAGATGATATCCTGGTCTATTCTGAGAATGAAGAAGATCATATTGAACATTTGCGGGTGGTTCTTACTAGATTGCAAGAACACCAGCTGTATGCAAAGTTCAGCAAATGTGAATTTTGGCTTCGTGAGGTACCTTTTCTTGGACACGTGTTGTCCGATGGTGGAATTATGGTTGATCCCACCAAGGTGCAAGAAGTATTGAACTGGAAGGCTCCCATCTCGGTGCACGAGGTTCGGAGTTTTCTGGGGTTGGCTGGCTATTATCGTCGCTTCATCCTAGATTTCTCTAAAATAGCCAAGCCTATGACTCGATTGCTGCAAAAAGACATGAAGTTTGTCTGGACTCCTGAGTGTGATGCGGCTTTCCATACCCTGCGAACTCTTCTAACATCGGCTCCGGTTTTGGCGCAACCGGATATCGAGAAACCTTTTGATGTGTTCTGTGATGCATCAGGTATTGGGTTAGGAGGTGTTCTTATGCAAGAGGGTAGAGTCATCGCTTATACCTCTCGCCAACTTCGGAAGCATGAAGTGAATTATCCAACGCATGACTTGGAACTCGCTGCAGTTGTTCATGCTTTGAAGGCCTGGAGACATTATCTGCTTGGCAATGTGTGCAACATCTACACTGATCATAAAAGTCTCAAGTACATCTTCACTCAACCAGAGTTAAATATGCGTCAGAGAAGATGGCTCGAGTTGATCAAGGATTATAACCTTCAAGTGCACTATCACCCTGGCAAGGCAAACGTTGTCGCGGATGCCTTAAGCAGAAAGTCTCATTGCCACTCGTTGATTGAGAGTGATGTCCATTTGTCAAAGCTCCTTCATCCTGCAGTCCTGCACAACATCACTGTCAGTTGTACTCTACAGAGTCGAATTATCGAGCTACAGAAGACAGATGCAGGTGTGTTTCACATCAAGCGCAAGATGAAAGAGCAAGAAACCAAACAATTTCGAGTCGATGAGGAAGGCGTGTTATGGTTCAAGGATAGGTTGGTAGTTCCGAAGGATAGAGAGCTCAGAAACCAAATCATATCCGAAGCTCATTCCTCTAAGCTGTCTATTCATCCTGGTAGTAGTAAAATGTATCAGGATTTAAAGCCTCGATTTTGGTGGACCAAAATGAAGAAAGAGATAGCCGCTTATGTGGCTAGGTGTGACACTTGTTGTCGGGTCAAGGCGGTACACATGAAAGCTGGATTACTTCAGCCACTCTCTATTCCAGGTTGGAAATGGGAAGAGATAAGTATGGATTTTATAGTTGGACTCCCTACCACTCAGAGGAATTTTAACTCAATTTGGGTAATTGTGGACCGACTGACCAAGTCGGCACACTTTATTCCTGTCCGCATAGACTTTCGTCCAACCGACTACGCGGAGTTGTACTTCAACCAGATAGTCCGACTTCATGGGATCCCTCGTACTATTGTCTCGGATAGAGGACCACAGTTCACTGCTCGCTTTTGGGAGCACTTACATGGATTATTAGGGACTAAGCTCGTAAGAAGTTCTGCCTATCATCCGCAAACCAATGGGCAAACTAAACGGGTGAATCAAATCTTAGAAGATATGCTGAGAGCTTGTGTCATCTCAGCTAAGGGCTCATGGGAAAAATGGTTGCCCCTAGCTGAATTCTCGTACAATAATAGTTATCAAGAGAGCATAAAGATGGCACCATTTGAAGCTTTGTATGGCCAGAAGTGTAGAACCCCGTTGAACTGGGTAGAAGCCGGTGAAAGGAGATATTATGGAATTGATTTTGTTTAAGAAGCCGAAGAACAAGTCCGTACTATCCAAACCCACATGGCCGCAGCTCAAGCTAGGCAGAAAAGTTATGCTGATCGACGTAGAAAACCTATTGAATTTGAGGTTGGAGACTTCGTTTATCTGAAAGTCTCACCTATGAAAAGTGTCCAACGCTTTGGTGTGAAGCGAAAGCTTGCGCCGAGATATGTTGGTCCGTTTGAAATCATTGGACAAAGTGGTAAAGTGGCGTACAAGATCAATTACCTCCTGAGATGAGTGCTATCTTCAATGTCTTTCATGTATCCCAATTGAAGAAATGTCTTCGCGTCCCTGAAGAGAGAGTTCCATTGGGGGATATCGAGTTAAAATCGGATTTGACCTTTGAAGAAAAGCCGGTTCGAGTGATTGACACTCGTGAGCGAGTGACTCGGAGTCGGGTAGTCAAGTTCTATAAAGTCATGTGGAGCAATCAGGGTAGTGAACGCGATGCAACGTGGGAAAGGGAAGACTATTTGAGGGATGGTTATAAGGAATTCTATCAACAATGGTACGCTTTTCAAATCTCGGGACGAGATTTTTATAAGGGGGGAGGGCTGTAACACCCTAGGTGTTTAGCTTCCACATTTGCACTGCATTTCATGAACATGAGCATCATGCATCCATTCGTGAACTTATATTACATGAAACATGATTTCAAAACATTGCAACATGTTGTATATTTCATGTGTGTTGCCTCTTTTATGAAATGTAAAGTGTGCAACACTTGAGTGCAACATGTGCCACTCACTTAGTGAAACAAGATTAGTTAATACTATGCAACAAGATCATGAAACATGTGAAACATGACTATGAAACATTTGCAACATTTCTTGTGTTTTTCATTGTTTCAATACATGTGATGCTTGATTCTTGTTTGACCAATGTGTGGTGTGGTTAATAATCATCCTAAGTAACTTAGTTACACCTAGAATGTCATTAGGAACAATGTTCATGTTGATCATTTTGACTAATTAGGTTTCCAAGTCATGGTTTGACCAAATTTGACCCCTGAACCCTTTTGTTTGACTATTTAAAAAGTATGGCTTAGGATGTTTGCATGTCTGAGCAACCTAAAACAAAGTTGTAGCAAATTTATTAAGGAACAAAATTTGTTTTATGGCCAACTCATGAAAATGTGCAGAGCATGCTCAAAAATGGCCCACAAGTCAGTTTTGAAGGTGGATTCAACATTTGAAAACTTTTCTAAGTCCTTAATACAATTCCAGTTTGATCAGGCCAACTTTGGCTTGATGCAACTCATGATCCATTGGGAATTAGGTCTTGGTCATTTAACATAAAGTGTAGCTGGTACTTAGGGCTACAATTTGTATCTTGACTGATTTCGCTGATAACCAACGGATTAGAAGCTAATCATCGTCGAACTTCGCCTGTCAGTCGCCATTGGATAACTGAATCGGCGTTTCAGACGTGCTACAGTGGCGACCGGTTTCAGAGAACAACGGCCGCGTGTACGCCGCGCGTCGGCGGCCGACTGACCGCCCAGGCCACGCGCCGTGGATGGCCTGAACCCGCTGATGGCGTTCTCCACTTGAAGCCGCAGCGTGTCCATGAGCCCCCACCAGCGCCACATTTCCTTCTTGCTTCCTTTGCTTCCTCCGCTCGCCGAAGCACCGCAGCAGCAGCAGCGGCTCTGCCGTCGCCATTGACGGCACGAGCTCGCGCCTTGCCACCCTATCGCCACCACAACAGCTCCTTAGCACTCCCATTGCATCACCGAGCTCTCTCTGGCTAGCCTGGTGCGCTTGGTAAGGTCCCAACGCCGCGCGCAGTTCACCGGAGTGTCGCCGCCGTGCCCTGTCATCGTGGCCGGGGCACTTCCGTCGGCCTTTCGCCGTGTAAACTTGTGCGCTAGCTTCGTAGTAGCATGTAGGAGCTCGACGTGTTGGTTGATTGGGCTATCATGGCCGGCTCCGGCGTCACGCCGTCGAGCCGAACCCCCGCGCCACCATGGTTGTCGCCGTCGTCTTGATCACCGGCAATAGGTCCATCCATGTAGCTTGATGGGTTCGGGAGGTCGATGCGGTCGCGTTGGTGCCGTCATCGTCGCCGGAGACGCCGCCGTCGGCGAGCTCCGCCGGATTCCCGATGAGCGAGCCGTGTCCCCTATTTCGTCTCACTGACCAGTGGGGTCGGCTGACAGCCGGGTCCCACACGTCAGTGACTGTGCTGTCTTAGGGCTAGTTCAAATTTTCAGTTTTGAATGCTGATTTGTGATTTTTGTAACTCCCAATTGGTAGATCCAAATTGAGTACTTCCAATTTTGTTAGACTCACAGTTAGGTCTAGTATTTAAGAAAAATATATCTTGAGCACATTTTGTAGAAATTTTGGATGAATTAAATAGGAACTTAAAAAGTGTTTTTGAGTGCATGCAAACTTGTTTAAATCATATCTTGAGTTTATGTGATCCAAAAATTATGAAATTTTGTGGGTAAGCTAGTCTTGTATATTAGGAGCTCTGGTTAAAATTTAAGAGTCATTGCATGTGTAGTTTTTGAGTTATAGATTTTCCTTTTATCATTGGATGATTCTTGTGTAAATTTTAGTAATTAATCTATGAATCCAATGGCCATGAAACTTGGTAGGTAGTATCCTAGTACCCTAAGGATGCTAGGAAAAATATGAAATCTGTTGCTTGACACTTTTCATTAGGGTTTCCTAATTATGCCATTTTAAGCCATTCTGCCTTACCATTTTTGTGTAGGTTGTTGTACTTACTAAAATGGTGTGAAATTTTTATGGTAGTCTACTTAGAGCATGTAGTGTCTACTGTAATTTTTGTAGAATTAATGGGGCAGGTTTCATATATGTTTACTATTTCCCCTAATTAATTAAATAAATTAAGAAATGTTTAAAAGAAATGTTTTGGTGATGAACACTCTACTTTCTGGTGTTCTTATGATATGTGTGATGAGATAGTAAAGTTGGTTTTGTCTAATTATATGTTTACATCATAAGTTGCTAATTATTTGTTTGCATTATGTCCCTCTGGACAGATCTGGGGACTTTGAAAGGTTCCCCATGATATTTTGGGTTTCTGTGAATGAGTTGAATACAAGAGTTGTAGATAAATTAGGTAGCTGGCTCCTGTCAAAATTTGAGGGCAATTGGCCCAGTAGTTTAGAAACTACAACTGTTTAAAGTTAGGTTGCAGTTTTTGCTGATTCTCTGCCTTGTGAGGATAGACTTCTGTTGATTGATGAATTTGACCTGGTAAAGATTTGAATCATGCTTTGAGGTCTGAAAATGTTTTGTAGACAATTTTATAAGCTTTCCAGATTGTCTTGTTGCATATCAATTGGATTTATAAATCTCCAGTTATAGCTAGTTTACTGCACCGCTACATAGTATCATTTTGCTGAAATACAATTGCTTGAGTGTATGTGGTTGCAATGTTCTCGTTGATTGTTTAGGGGCTAGCCTAACTTGAGAATATGCTTAGGTGCAGGTGCTAGGTCATTAACTGAAGATGAGCAATTATACATTAGGTTGTATAAACTTGGTAAGTAAAGTGATTTGAATAGGGCTTAAGTTGGAATATGCAAACTACCGCGAACGTGTGCATTCCCCGAGCATCCCTGACATGCGTTCATGTGCATCCATGATATTTATCTTGCGCATTCATGCAATAGGTGTGCCGGAGGGAGTGACGTTGCTGGAGTTCGAGGGAGCCAACCAGGAGGAGGAACCCGAGGTGCAGGAAGCCGACGAAGCAGTCGCCGCGGAGGAACTGCCCGAGTGCCCTGACCACCAGCCTTCCTCGTTCCTGAAAGGCAAGCCCCGGAGCATATTAAGCCTCCCATGTTTTTACAAATACATTGAGTATCTTTTATTGTTGATGATGCATTAAGTATAGGAATTGGTTGGAACCAATTGCTGCATTATATATCCTTCCTTGTCCAGATATCGCACTGGAATCCTATTTAAGTTCAGGAACGGGTTAAATGCTTAGCCATGCTTAGTGCGGTAGAAGTCAGGTGATTTCCTGTCACCTGCGAGCTTTAGGATGAGGTGGATCATGGTTGGCTATATTTGCTATCGTGGAAAAGAACCATGTGAATAATGAATTAAGACCGGGCGGGGTCTTGTGTAGGTTTGAACATAGTTACTCCGTCTGAGTCGTTTAAGGACCGATACGCTATACGTCCTCATGTCATGTTGAACGCAGCCTAACACTTAGCTGGCCGGATAAGTCGTTCCAACCGCGAAGCCTAGTAGCTCGACTCAGGCCGAGGACGCGAGCGGTGGCGACATTCTGGAGGTAGTAAGGATGTGCGGAGAGCCATTGGCATAAGTCCAAGGCGGGTTAGAGTCCCGAACAACCTTGGCAGAGTGGTTCTCTGAGAATGTCGATCTGTTTGGACTCGCGACTCCTGAATCGTACCAAAGGTGACTTGTTTGCGACCCTGACGGGGGAAGCAGGGTTTGTGTTTAGGAATACCCCTCCAGCTGGATAGGAATCGATTCGAATCGCCGTCTCTCCCGGATAGTGAGAACTTGACTGAGCAGCGGCAACGTAGATTCAATTAATTTAACGATATGGTTAAATGGATGCTGATAAGGTTGTCTCAATGAATACCTGATATGGTTATTAATGTTTGCACCCTAATAAAATGATTGCTTAGTACAGGTGCTAATATAGATGACAGGTTAATGGCTAAAAAGTCACTGCTAGTTCAGGTTAAGAGTTGATCATTATTACTTATGCTTTTCTGCAAAAAGAAAGGGTCAGCCAGCTCCACTACATTAAGCTATGCATAATCCTTGGTGTCATTTGTTTGGTTTTCGACGGGTAAGTCTAGCTGAGTACATTCCCGTACTCAGGGTTTATTCCCTCTTGTTGCAGATGACCTCCTATATCAGGGATTCTGCAAGTATTGTCTCCACCCGGCGGGTGATGAGGACTAGATCATGGGCATGATCTCCTCTCTCTTATCTGAATGCTTTTGCGGTCTGTGATCAGCGAACCAGTATGTGTATTTGAACTCAGTGTGTGAGTTAAACTATTTGCTTCCGCATGTTTTACAAGACTTGTTTTGTAATAACAATGACTCTGTGATGATGTAATCTATTTGCGAACATCTGTGAAATGTTGTAACGTACGATATGTTATGTTGAATTACTGTGATCTTGGTTGTATGCAAGTTGGTTTGAAATCCTTCGAGATTTCGGTTGACTACCGGGTTTATATGGGCTCAAGTTCGAGAATTTGATCGTTTCGGCGATTGTTTTTGTACTTGTGCTCTTATAAATTGGTCGGTTCTGTGACACACTTGTTGGTGAAAAAAATCCAAAAATAAAGGGGGAGGTTTTTTCCATTGGAACCTTTGAAGGTGTTGGATTGAAGACGTAAGATTATGTCATTCCTAATGTCGTTTTGAAGTTTGCTTCTAGATTTTTTTTTTGGCTTAACTAGGGTCTCTGTCCAGAGAGAGGTACGATGGTAAATTCTATCTATAGCAGGTCAGAGGTACTGGCAGGTGAGAGCACGGGACCAGGAGGGGCTAGTGATTGTGTCAGTGGGGGATCAGAGTTATTCACTGTTGGTTCGTAATATAAAACGTTGGTGAAAATGGTGTTGCAAAAATATATTATGTAAGTAGCGTAGTATGAGCCTGGGTGAGCAATATGTTTTTGTTAAATCATGCCGGTTATTACGAGACATATCTGTCTAGACACGTCTATCAGTTTAATACAAAAGCTAAATCCAATAGGAAAATACAGGCAGGCCTTGTTTAGATGGCAAAGTTTTTTCACTTTCTCTCCATCACATCAAATCTTTGGACATATGCATGGAGTATTAAATATAGATAAAAAAATAATTAATTATACAGTTTGATTGTAAATTACGAGACGAATCTTTTGAGCCTAGTTAGGTCATGATTGGACAATAATTATCAAATACAAACGAAAGTGCTACAGTACCAAATACTGATTCTTAACCGCAATCTAAACAAGACTGCAACTCACAAGCACAATATTTGGATATGACTTATGAGTGAGCCCGAAAGACCAACACTATAGACTGTAGTCTTGTCGCGTGAACAAAATTCAGCTGATGTGCATGCCAGCGTCCAGATGGGGCTATAATACTCACATGGACACCGACGGCGGGGGCGGCGGTCGCCGTACGTATGTTCCCGTCCGCATTATACAGGTACCTCTGTCAAGCTGTCTGCGTCCATCCACTGCAACACTTCTAAACACGAACTTGTCATCACTTTGTCGATCAGTCCCATCGAAGAAATTTAACTGAGTCCTATTTAGTTTCAAAACCCAACGTGACGCTATGGAATTCTCTAGCTTATTACCGATTAGGCCGTTGTAGACTTATACATTAGCTGAGCCAAGATGAGCATCTGGGGTAATCAATAGAGATTTAGAACAAATGTCGAATATTAATGGTGAAATTACGTTTTTTCTACAATAAATATAAAGAAAAATCACTCTCACAGAGGCTACTGCCCCTAGACCCCCCCGGGATCCGCCACTGGATTTATAGTATATACCCGGTCGTGAGCAAGGTGACACGCATTTATTTTGGTAGCACTTTCCTGCGTCCAGTCAAAGGTTTGGGAGAGTGAAATCACGAGAATGACAACCAGAAAAAGGGCTTCTTGAGAGCATTTATCTGATTTCATATTTGTATTCGACAAAAATATAGAACATCCACAAAGAACAACTTGTAATGAATCTATTTAAAATTTTGTCTCCGTAATTACTAGCTAATTATCTAATTTTAATATTACTAATGATGCATTGAAACTATTTAATAGTATATCTATAATAACATTTAATATTAATTTAATACTATTAACAACACATAAAAATTAAATTAATTTTAGTAATATTTTAATTTAGTTTAAACCTATTTATTTATTGTTGTAAATTATCTTAATACTTTAATATATTTCGAATGTCATGATAAATATTATACAAATAATTATTGATTAATTGATATATTTAATTATTAAATATTTATTTATAACTATTTAATTTTTAAACATTTATTGATTAATTGAGAAGTGTCCTTTTATTTTATTTCATTTCAGTTATCGATGAACTTAGTAGTATAATTCTGTTCATGTACGTTAAATTTAACGATATGCACTTAGAGTTGAATTGAGTAAATATCCGAATAGAAATCTGAATCCGAGACATCCATTTTGTATTGGTATTCCAAAATATTCGTATCCGTGTAAATTCGAATTAAAATGTGGTAAAAGGTGACATTCAGATCTGATTCCATGCAAATCCGATTTGTTTCCATCTCTAATTACGGCACAAATGAGGATGGATTGCGAGGAGCGGAGGATGGTTTGCAAGGCTTAATGGGGGTCGATTGTGGTGGCAAATGCGCATGGGGCTGGGGTTTTTTCAGCGGTAAAGCCAAGTAGGAAGGATGGATCAAACAAAATCTAACGGCCGGCTTGAACGTGGAATGGTTCCACTGGAACCGTGAAAGATAATGACACGTAAAATATTCCATTGTTTGCCACACAACAGCAATTGTCCCAACTAGCAAGGCTGATTTGTGACAAACAATTCATCTCCCATGGTTTGTGTTACCAAGCATGTTTGAAAATATATATATATATATATATGGGCGTTTGTGTAGTAGTGCATGTTTGCATTGCGTCTTTTATATATGCATAGGAAAGCGTGAGAAGCAGATCAAATACGACTCTCTAGAGGGAATATGGCTAAGAAAATAGTAATACGTACTAGACCTTACACATTTGTATGGAGTACTAAACTTTTTGTAGCTAGTGTGCCAGGTTCGGATTCTTCTGAATTTAGTCACTAGCACTAGTAAAAAAAGGCTTCTATTCCCGGCTGCCAACCCTCTTTATTTCCGGTTATGCAGCCGGGAATAGGAGTTCGGGAATAAAGGGTTAGTAGCCGAGAATAGAAGTGGACCTTTAGTCCCGGTTGGTGATACCAACCAGGACTAAAAATGTAGCCACGCCAGCGTCTGGGCTGACCCCTTTATTCCCGGTTGGTATTACTAACCGGGCCTAAAGGGTCTTTTTTTTCTTTTACTGCTTATTTCAATTGATGATTCTTTTTTGTTTTAATTTGGTTTTTGAATACGCATTATTCGCTGCAAAGTAATATACGTATACGCGCGCGTAATGTAAAGTTTTCGCTCGATCAATGCACGCAAGCAACACAAGTAAAAGTAAACTAAAACATAATATTACATTTCATCGGCACATGTAAAGTTTGCATTAATTGTACATTTCATCATCACATGCTCTTTGGATCAGTATGAAATTTGGCTTTCATCATCACATATTTGGGTCATAGTAAAACTCATCGCCGGGAGTTAAGACATGATCATTCAGAAATCCACCTATTGTCTCTTGGATTGCTTTGAGATGGTGTGTGTCCAGGGTTTTTTCCTTCAACCAATTTGAGATATGAGATAAAGAAAAAGTATATTAGTATATATATATATATATATATATATATATATATATATATATATATATATATATATATATATATATATCAAGAATAATGATAAATAAATTGTATCTATCACGAATATATATATATATATATATATGTATGAAGAATATATATATATATATATATATATATATGTGTGTGTGTGTGTGTACACTTACCCTTTTTTGCTCTAGACTAGTTCTTTTTTAGCACACTCTCATGAACTCGCAAATATAGTATCCACAGAGATTGGTCCCCTGGGGCTGCAGCAGAACCCACTTTACGAGAAAAAGATTCGTCATCATCCGAGCATAGGGAAATTGAACTAAGGTAGGTATATAGTACTTACTTTGTATAGCACTACTTTCAGTGGCACTTTGCGTTTCATATGGTGTTCCTGACAGACCTTTTTCCAACAACTACCAAATAACATAAAAAATATTTGGACCATTAATTTACATGCAGAGAGACTGGAATAGTTTTGCTAGTGAGACTGCAATTACCTCCGAATAATATCTATCATCTCTTGGAACTTTTTTTGTTCGTTTCTCATCGAGTCCCAGATGCGTAGAAGACCTTTCTCCAGATCGAGTTCCATCAATATCCAGTGTTCACTGCCATGTCCATTACCACTCATTAATTAGCTAACAGGTACAGTGAACATATATATATGGATACACGATCGTCGATATTATGAATACTTACATGAAGTTGTAGGGGAAGAGTATACATTTCTTGTCACGTTGCTTCTCTAAGAACATCTTGATATTGGCCTCTGTTTCTGCTTTCCATGTTAGTTGGGGTTTAGGGTTTTTGAACACGATATGTGGATTAATGAAACCAATATCAGTACACCCTCTCTTTTTGCACTCTCCCATCTCAAACCTGCATCATATATATAGAGTGAGGATAATAAACACAGACATGTATGTACGTAGCGACTTATTATTAATTAGTAGAAAGAATCACTTACAGACAATAGCAGCTGATGAGAGTCTTGTCGAGAGAGTTCTGGTGGACTAGTTGGTGTAATTCAGCAAACTCAATGTACATAACGTCATCGCCACGGAACCAATGGTCGTCTTTGATTCTGACAGAAATATAGAACTCTTTCCGGTGACACACGTCGAGGTACAAGGTGTTTAGCTTGAACAATTGTGTACCCAGTTCATTGATGGTCTTAGGATTCCATAGACTCCTGCCATGCTCATATTTCTGGCATTCATCCGCTACCGGCGCACTTTCGAAGAGGAAATCACCAAGGTCGATACCTCTCATAGCATAAAAGTTAGCAAGTTCCGCCATATCCACTTCTTTATCAGCAGGTATTTCCATCATATCTAGCATATCTATGTTTGAACCATATTCATTAGCAATAACTAGATGAGGGACTGATTGCAATTCTTGTTCTCCGAGTTGTGCAACAGTTTTCCCTGCTTTAGCAGCTTTCTTGATTATCTTGCTAAGAGTGCGGTCAAAGTCTGATGGTGGCGAGGGCTTACAAGCTTGCCGCCTCTTTTTCTGCTCAGCTTCCACCATCCGCCTTAGTTTAGCTGGAGGTAGGTGAAGTGCTTCTGCTCCTGCTGCTTCCTCTTCCCTGTGCCTAAGAAGAATGCTTCGATGGTTTTTTTAACCGCATCATCTAACTCCTCTTTACTCATTTCACCAGGCAATTTCTGTGGAATTGGCCTTGGTTTCACGGGGGCCTTCTTGGTCGTCTTCGCCGGCAGGGCAGATGGCTTATTTGTTTGCAGCCGTCTTCTCTAGTTCATGGGAGGAGGTGGGGGAACAGGCGTTGGAGACCTTCGAGGCGGCGTTGGGGAATGCCTTGGAGGCTGTGGCGGTGGCGGTGGAGACCGTCTTGGAGATGGTGGGGATGCAGCCGTGTCTTCTACCCCATCGTAACTACCGCCCGGAGCACTATGCTGGTCTGGTGATTATACTATTGGACTTAGGTTGGGGGAGGCCCTACTGTGTGCGTACAGAAGACAATAAGTCAATTGTTATTTAAGAGGCAATATAAAATTAATAAAAAAATTGTTTCGTTCACTTTCATCCGTACCTATTGTGCGGCAACGGCTTCCCGGGAATATTGATGTAGCGCTTGCGCCATGCAATGAATGACTTCTCTGCTTCTCCCACGGTCTTCTCCCCATCACCTCCATGAATGTCAAGAGGCACATCGCTAAAACCTTCAATAGCTTTATCCACTGAGACGGTAGCATATCCAGCTGGTACTATTGTCCCATGGATTCTTGATGTCTTGGTATGGTCGATAGGGTTTACAACACCAATAGCCACCTTCACTGTGCCATTATCTTTTGGAATGTGCAGCTCACATGATGTAAAAGGTTTAGTGACGTCATCCACGGAAAAGCGCAGCTCTGCATCTTTTATGGCATCAGGCAGCTCCATAGAAGCACAACTGCTTCTCAACTGATCGAGGGGCTAATGTTGATTCCCGAAGCTATTGTAATCCCCTAGGCACTCAATTGTATTTGCACTGGCCTTGCGACTTCCTCTTGCATTTTCGCTTGCATTTCTTTTTTCTCGCCTTTGTGATTCAAGCACCACTTCCCGTGACTCAATAACATATTGCTACAAGATACGGATCCTCTCTACCTCCTCATCCTTCCGTCTCTGGCGGCTTCTGTACGAATCGATCCATTCAGGGAAACCTTGCACCCACGGAACGGCCCCTTTGCCTCTAGTTCGTCCACAATACTCAGCAGTCCCAATGGAATATGTCAGTTCATCTTTCTCTCTGTTGGGCCGGAATAGTCCACTATCTCTAGCTTTTAGAATTTGAATCAACCTTTCTGTTGCTCTTTTGAGTTTTGTTCCATGGACGAGCTTCCCGGTGATTGGGTCCAATCCTCCCCCATGACCTAAAAACCAACGCTTTGTGCGTTTAGGCCACGGTGCTGATTCAGGTATGACCCCCTTGGCAACAAGGTCTGCTTCTATTTTTTGCCACTTAGGAATGGAAGTCGCGTAGCCACCTGATCCCATGTTATGGTGGTATTGCTTTTATCTGGAATTCTCTTGGTTCCTTCTCGCCCGTTCCGCACCCTCTTCTGATGTCTTGTACTGTACAAATTCCTCCCAGTAAGGCCTTGGCTTTGCGATTGGGCCCTTATCGTTCCAATTTGGAGTCTTGTTCTTTTTGACGTATGATTTGTATAGCTGCTTCTTCCAAGATTGGAATTGGGTGGCCATCTTCTTCATCGTCCAGTGCCTAACTCGCTCCGTCAACCTTTCATGGGTGATGTCTTCATGATAATCATCTGTTTGGAGTGTGAAATGTGCAAGAACATCTTGCCAAATTAGCTCCTTGTCCTTATCAGAGACATAACTAATATGAGGAGCATTGTTATTTTTTTCCATTCACGGGCATTGATTGGGAGCTTGTCCCTTACAAGGTACCCACAGTGGTACACGAATTTCTGTGCATATTGTCCTAGTGGTTCGCCTGTAGCCACGTTGAATTCTGAGATGATGTAGCGGCCTTCCAACGACTTTTTGGCCCCTCGAACATTCTTTGTGTTCCCCGTCATCGTCGTCGATCTAGACGGCTATGTACGCATAGAAACACAAAAAGTATTCTAAAACAAAAGTCGATCCAGTGGGCTACATGTATGCATAATAAATAAATGAGAGCTAGATATTGAGAAATATATACCTCGCCGGAATTATCTTCATGAACAACTTCCTCAACAATATGATTGAGATTCAAGTATTGATTCCCGTCGTCTTCCTGCTGGTCATTATCAACATCGGCACAATGTTCAGTGCCGGCGTTGATAATATCCATCATTTCCGCCTCCAGGTCATCGTCTCTCGAGTCGGCCATAGAGAGCCTAAACAATTATAAAACAATAATTATGCAATTAGAGTTTCATAGACATTTCATACACATTTCATAGATATATAATTTTTTTCATACTCCACAATAGATTTTTTCCTAAGTAAAAATTATACATGTCATATATAATTTTAATGGATTACATATATATAGGGTGGTTTAGGGTTTAGCCATATAATTTCATACACATTTCATAGATATAAATATAAATTTATACATTTCATATATATATAACCCATTATTACTTGTAAATTTATACATTTCATACATATAATTTCATACATATAAAATGAAATTTAGTATTATATATAACATTATATATAACATAAATTTATACATTTCATACATATAATTTCATATACTTCCATATACATTTCATATATATAAAAAATAAAATTTATAAATAATTATATACTTATTGATGGCCGGGGGTGGTGGTGCCTGCGTGGGGTGGCCGGCCAGCGTCAGTGGCCGGGGAGGCGAGCGCAGGCATCGCGTGGAGTGTGCCCGCGGGGGGCCACTGTCGGTGGGGAGGCCGGTGGCGCGTGGAGGCCGGCGTGGGCCGCGGCGAGAGGCGGTGTGCGCGGGGCGTCGTTCAGATGCTGGCGAGAGGCGGCGCGCGGGCGTCGTCGGTGGGGAGGCGTGCGCCGGCGTCGTGGAGTGCCTGCGGGGCGGCGCCGTTGGTGGGGAGGCCGGTGGCGCGTGTAGGCTGGCGTGGGGGCCACGGCGAGAGGCGCCGCGCGTGGGGCGTCGTCTCGGGGGCTCCTCTGGTGACGGGCGCGGTGTCGGGGGCTCCTTTGGCAAGGAGGGCAGTGTCGGGGTGGCCAGGATCCACGATCTGGTGACGGGGAGCCGAATCGGCGACGGTTGGCGGCGGCGCGGCTCGCTGATGACGATGAAGTCAAAGACGACAAGTGAGAGGAGGAAGAGAAGGGAGCTGGCGTATATAGGAGAGGGACCTTTAGTCCCGGCTCCTAACACTGCCCGGGACTAAAGGTCACCTTTAGTCCTGGCTCCAACCACCAGCCGAGTCCCGGCTCCAATAATCAGCCGGGACTAAAGGTCATTTAGTCCTGGCTCCAACCACCGGTCGGGACTAAAGGTAATTTTTGGCGGGCCGCCAAATGCAGCCCACCTTTCGTCCCGGGCTGTGATCGAAGCCGGGACTAAAGGGGCTGGAAAATTCACTTCGCGTCAGTTTTTTGGTTGGTTAGTGTATTATATATATTTCTTTTTATTTAAATGTTAAATTCTTATTATTTGCTTAGTAAATTAAATACTAGGCATAATATTTTTTTAAAAAGTATTAAAATTTATTTTGATTTACTGCACACAAGAAAAATATGTGACCTAAACTATTGTCTTTTTAATTATAAATATTGAACATAATGCAACTAATAATCACTATTTTTGTTAATGCAAAAATATAGACTTTAATTAAAATCATTAAATCTATTAGTTTTCGACAGGAAATTTGTTTTCACATTATTTTAACGTAAATCTTTAAGTTCTTCATCAATAATTGTATAATTAATCGGTGAATTCGCGCGAAAATTCAATTAAAGTGCAAAAGCACCAAACCAGCTCAGAAAAATCTCAAACTTGGCGGTGGCCTCACACAGGGCATTTGCAGTCTTGAGAAAAAGTTTGAGACCAATCCAGCACCGGAAAGCACACGGACCTTAGAATCCCAGAGAACCTAGGTGTATATATAGGGTTCGACGAAAGGTTCTATATACCTCTGTGAAGCACGTCGACTCTGCCTTTGTTGAAATGGCTTGAAATTTTTTTGGCAGTCATTTACCCTCAAAATATGGGCCCACACAAGATGTTAGGTTTTTCTGATAATTATTTTTATTATTACATTTTTCTTTGTGCCGCGTGAGACGAAATACGATGAATTATAGATTGAAAACACTAGAATTTTGCGTCGACCTCCACAGAGATTTGTCACCTAGGGCACAAGAGACCATTTGGCAAAGTTTGGCACCATTCCGGATCTTTTCGGGGGTGGACTTAGTTCAACGTATAATTAATCGGTGAATTCACGTGGAAATTCAATTAAAGTGCAAAAAGCACCAAACCAGCTCAGAAAAATCTCAAACTTGGCGATGGCCTCACACAGGGCATTTGCAGTCTTGAGAAAAAGTTTGGGACCAATCCGACACTGGAAAGCACATGGACCTCAGAATTCCAGAGAACCTAGGTGTATAGATAGGGTTCGATGAAAGGTTCTATATATCTCTGTGAAGCACGTCAACTACGCCTATGTCGAAATGGCTTGAAATTTTTTTGGCAGTCATTTACCCCCAAAATATGGGCCCACACAAGATCTTAGGTTTTCTGATAATTACTTTTATTATTACATTTTTCTTTGTGCCGCGTGAGATGAAATACGATGAATTATAGATTGAAAACACTAGAATTTTGCGTCAAAATATGGTAAAATAAAACTTAAAAACTTATGTGTGAAAATTATAATTTTTCCCTAAAATCTAAAACTATTTTTTCAACAAAAGACTCTAAAAATCAAAGTATACTTAAGAAAAGAATATAAATGAAACTAATAAACTAAAACTATTTGTTTTTTTAATAACTACTGGCGGAAGCTTTATTCCCGGTTAGAGGTTATAACCAGGAACACAGAACAATATTTATTCCTAGCTAAAGCCTCCAGCCGGGACTAAACATTTATTCCCAGTTAGTGGCTCTAGCCGAGACTAAATGTCGATCTTTAGTCCCGGTTATAGCCTCTAATCGGGACTAAAGGTTTGCCTGCCGAGCCAGCAGCGTTGGGCAGCGACTTTTACTCCCGACTCGAGGGTATAGCCAGGATTAAATCTCCTTCACTCCCGGGTTCAAAAAATACCGGGAGTAACTCCAAAAATGGTGCCGAGACAAAAGATCTGTTTTCTATTAGTGTAGGATGGCCTAGTGCACCGAAGATGTAGTTGGATGAGGTGAAAACAGCCAGCTTTACCTCATCAAACTTTGGAAATTACAATCATTCCAATACCTTTCTTGCCCAAAGGACCCCAACGTGACGCTGTAGTAGCGTTATGTTTGTCCAAGGACCCGGCCCGGTCACTAGCTGTCTGTGCATGACCGGATAAATAATTGATACTACTGCTACCGTTGTTTTGGTTACATTTTGGGTTAGTCAAACGTGGAAGAGTGAGATTGAAAATGACAAGAAGATCAACTAGTGACCGGCATTCGAAAAGCTAGCCCTGCAGCCAGATGAGCTATATATGCTCCAGCAGTTGATCCAATAGCAGTACAGCGACACACCGACACAGACGACAAACACTTGGAGACTTATCTGCACCATGGGAATTGGCGGTGTCTCATGTGCACTAGTCGACAATTCTAAGGTTATTCTCGACGAAGAGTTTATAGTGTTGTTTCTAATAACGTAAACACAGATGAAACAATATTTACTCTCAATGCGTAGGAGTTTTATTCTTTTGTTTCACGGACAATTCTAGAATTGTTAACCGAGTCAAGAGAGTTATATCTACACAAAAGCCATTTCTATCTCTTCTTAAAAACATTGCCACATTATCAAAAATATTTATTAAATACAAATGAAAATCTATTGAGACTCCCAATGTGACTAACTACAAAAGCCGGTCAACACAGTCAATATACTTCCTCCGCTTTTTCTAGCTAGTTGTCACTATATATTCACGTTGTACTATTACTTGCAAAATACTCGTGCATTGCAAAGACGTTTCATCTTGTTGCGTGGTTAGCTAGATGACTTGTAGCTTAGACATTTATCAATGCTCATCGTGTCATGTGTTACAAATTGTTTTAGAATTAAACTCTCATAACATGCCTAAACACTTGTATGGATATGGGAGAGAATGGTGGACCATAAAAACACTTTGGGCCACGATTGGTTGAAGGCTTCAAGCTTCAGCCTTACCCAGCCTCACTTTGACAAGCAAGCCTTGCCTTGCCCATGGCGGCGAGCCAATTATTCTGCTTGCTTGCTTTGGCAAGAAAAACCTCACTTGCACTGATCACGAGGCAACCTAGGAAGAAATCCAAACCTGTTTTTTGTCTGTTATATCCATCTAGGCAAGGCGACACATAGATTTGGTAGAACCAAACAGGCTCTTCGTATTCCAAATTGTTCTCGGAACCAGAATCTCTATCGTGCTTGGACATGTAAATACATCTTTACTAGTGGTTTTCTTAAGGTTACCGTTAATACAAATCATGTATTTACACTGGCAGGATCTCTTAAGCCTATAGCCACTACAAACCGGTTGGTAGGTTTAAGATAACCGCCGGTGTATATACATAATTTTACTGATAGTAATCTTAATAAAACTATCAGTAAATATGTATTCACAATGGTGGTTTTCTTAACCCGTCGTTAATAAAAATAATTTGAAATCTATTTTATTAAAAAATTCAAATGATCTTGAACGGAGAAATGATTCAATTAAAAGTTGTAATACTTGAAAAGATCCCCGACTTTAAAATTGATTATTTTCATTTGAAATCATTTAGTCCCCGCAAAGTATGTTTTAAGGTTAATGTTTTTGAATTTTTATATTTTATATTTTTTAAATGGCCTTGGATGGCGAAATGACGTAAACCAAAGTAATAGTATTCAAAGAGATCTAAAACTTTTCAATTCAAACTTTACATTTGAATTCGTTTTGGATCTAAAATATGTATTACAATATTTACTAAAGTGAATACAAAATAAATGTATATGCTACTTAGTGCACAACTGACTTTGAGATGTACTCCACCTCACAAAGTGTGTCATTCTAGAAATACCAATGCAAGTGGTAAAAGACCAAATACCCCAACAAAAAGGTAGCTCATAATGCCTTCTAGTCGGTTGGGAATACGGATAGAAAGTACCTAGGTGAAATCTAGATGGTTGCCTCTAATGGACATTTTTAGGACTTTGAATGCTAGAATAACACTTTGTATCGGACGAAAGGAGGGTAGTGGTTAAGGAATGAACGTGTGAGGTGTGAGGTCTGAGGTTGTGAGTTTGATCCCAATAACTGCACACGTCTGTATTTCACACGAAAAAACACATGAACCGTGACTTGCGACCGCGTGGGTTGGTTGGTGGGCCTCTCTTAGATTAATATTTTTTTTGCTATTTCCTGCCAAATTTGCAAATTCTGATAAATAATAATACACTGGTGGTTTGTGTAAGCATGTCGTTAATGTAGATCGATTTACAATGGCAACAACATTAAGAATACCGTTAGTGTTAATATATATATATATATATATATATATATATATATATACACACACACACACACACAGGTGGTTCTTAAGTGATGCCAGTGAAATTGCTAATTTTCACTGGTCTTTCACAATGGCGGTTCTCAAAACCATCAGTAGAAATAAAAAAAAGTGCCACATATCACTATCGGGTATAACCTTGACCTGGCAAATGACATCTTCCTATCTTAGCCAGGTCTGAGAACCAGCAGCGATATAGAAGGCCATCACTGCCGATTACCCTCCGTCAAATTCAGTTCCGACAGTGATGCTAGGTTTCGACCCGGCTAGACCTAGTCTGCCGACAGATTCTGCCCTTCTAAACACGAACTTCACTACCGGAAACAGTCGCTTTGCTGTGTGCCACAGGCACTCGGCAAAGCCCAAAAAACACTCGGCAAAGGATTTGCCGAGTGTAACACTCCGCAAACAGCACGTCATCTACAGTGCCGGCAAACGGCTCTTTGCCGAATGTTTTCTATTGGACACTCGGCAAAGATTTTGCCAAGAGCTGAAACCGACGCTCGATGAAAAAAAGTAACGTGACGGAGTGGAGACGGTCACGGCGCGTTTGCCGAGTGTCAAATCTCAGGCACTCGGCAAACTATGCTTCTTTGCCGAGTGTCAAAGTTCAGGCACTCAGCAAAGCTTCTTCCTTTGCCTTGTGTCAAAGTTCAGGCACTCGGCAAAGCTTCTTCCTTTGCATCGAAGAACTTACTCCTATTTAGTGTCAAAACCCAACTTGACGCATTGGAATTCTCTTATTGCTCGACTAGGTCGTTAGTGTATAGCCCCCGGTCGTGAGCTGCTGGGCGGGCGACACAGTTGTTGTTTCGGTAGCATTTTCCTGCGTCCAGTCAAGGTTGGGAGAGTGAAATTAGGAGGATGACAACCAGAGATATTTTGAGTAACCGGCACAAGAAAAAGCATGACTGCATGCGGCTTGGTGAGCTTCGGCCCTGTCAATCCAAGCACTTGTACAGCGAGTCAGCAACATAAGAAAATCCTTGGAAACTTATTACCTATACGCTATGGAATGATGTAATAATAACACCCTAAAATTTGCCTTTGTTTCAAATAGAATTAAATTGATTTAATTATATATTTTTGTGCACATTTAAACCTAGGGAAAATAGTATTTTTATTGAAATTAAAATTCATCATAAGTCTAGCAACATGTTTATGTATTCATGCTGGTGCATTGAGGTTTTGTAGTGAGTGGTATTTGCCAAAATTCAAAACAAATTTGAAATGGTTTTGCAAACTAGTTTTTTTGAAGCAATACGGCAAACTTTATTCATTCAAGATAGTTACATTGTTGATCAAGGAATCTAAAATAAAGCTAGGGGGCTCATCGACCCGAGTACAATTTTTCTTATATTGCCGAGCTCTTCTAGCTAGATTGTGACCCACCTGATTCGCCTCTTTACTACAATGTTCAATAGACATATCTTGAAAACCACTCCATATGATATTGCAATCATCATATATTGCAGCTGCCGAATTCGCTGAGAAGCCTCCATCCTTCATAATTTGTACCACTTCCATGCAATCTGATTGGATGATTAATCGGTTGCACCCTATGTGCTGTGCTAGCATCAATCCCTCCTTCAGCGCATAAGCCTCCGCCATCGGTGCATCAACAAGATGTGGTACGAAGCTGTGGGCTGCTGCTAAGACACCTCCAGAACAATCTCTTATAATAGGGCCAACACTTCCGCAGCCACCATTTTCATCGAAAGCTTCATCAACATTCACCATGACCTTACCCTCTGGAGGTTTCTTTGACCAATGCCTTAAAACTGAAGCTTTCTTCGTTGCCAATTTATAATTCTTGGTGTTTGATAGAGGTGTGCCGTGATTAAGAACTAGATGGTAACAGAGACACAAGATACAAGATTTATATAGGTTCAGGTCATTAAGATGAATGTAAAACCCTACATCATGTGCTCTGTTGGTTTGTATACTATGATGAGATAAACCTAAGCTAAGCCTAGGATTTGTATCTGGATTTGGATGACCCTGTTGACTAGGGGACCCCTGCCCCTCCTTATATACTCTGAAGGATAGGGTTACAAGAAAACTATCCTAGTCGGCTATATGGTAGGTATTCTATTTGGATTACAACATCTATAAGAGTCCTAGTAAATTAAATCTTTCTTGATCTTGTGGGCTGGACCTGTCCCTGATGGTGCGGCCCATGTCTTGCATCGTGGGTACCAGGGGCTCCATCCCTTTCTGTGTTTCGGCCAGGGCAACAAGTTTACGGCCTGCTCTCTCCCTCTTCCGCTCGGGCTAGGAGCCCAACTGTGCAGCCCACCATCCTCTCTCCTCTTGCGAGCCTGCTTTCCTCCTCGTGAGGCCCATTCGAGCAGGCGGCGCAAGCGCCAACCACACGCGCCCTACCCTCCTCTCAGGCCCTCACTGTCGATGTGGCCCCACGCTGCAGTCGCTGACGCTTGGGACCCAGCCGTTAGCCTCCTGCCACCCTTCTTCCTCCTGTGGCCGAGCCGGGCTCTGCTCGAAGGAAATCCCCCGCCGTCTCCTTCTTCGTTCGATTCGAATCCCTCCCTTTCCTTTCCTGGCCACATCCCTAGGCTATAAATTCGAGTCTGTTGCTCCTCTCCGCCTCCTTTGAGCCACATCGCAGCCACTGCCGTGGTCTCGGGTGCCTCGAGCCCTAACCCTAGTTA
Source organism: Miscanthus floridulus (assembly GCF_019320115.1). NCBI lineage: Eukaryota > Viridiplantae > Streptophyta > Magnoliopsida > Poales > Poaceae > Miscanthus > Miscanthus floridulus. Next base: position 31,138,220 of record NC_089593.1, on the reverse strand, counting down.
ACACCGCTGCCGCCCCATCGATCTCCTTCACCGATGTTCCGCCAATGCCTTAACACCGCCGCCTGGCTTTGCATTGCAGTAGGATAGCGGCTGGAACTGAGCTCTCTCTCTCTCTCTCTCGTCTTGTAACGTGAGCACGAGCTCTCCTTTGAACCCGAGCCACCAAATTGTGCACTGCAACATTCTTGCACAACCACCGTCATCGCAGAAACCCTCATCGACTTTGCGAGAACCCTAGCAACCTCCTCATGCCATTCTCTTGGCCATCCACAACCGGAATCGCCGCCTCGGCAAACTCCGGTGAGGTCAAACTCACGCCGGCCATGCAGCTACCGTCAGGACAACACCCCAATGACCCCATCTTCCCCTGCCATCCAAATCTGGATGAACGGCCTAGATCCTACGTTGACTCCGGTCAATACCGGTCAACAAAGTTGGCTTCGGCACATTTTCAAAAGAGACCCCTGTTTTGCCATATCCTACCCGCAGTCCATCAGCAGAGTCAAAATCCGATTTTTATTCCAAAAATCAGATTCTCTTATTTACAGAATTACCATACAGAACTCATTTTCTTCGTATCTTCTACGTTTTAGATTCGATTTCAGTGCTTTTCGCGTCGGTGTGATCCTAGCAACACGTAGATTAGATTTATAAGCCTTTCAACTTCTGTTTCTACTATTTGGTGTACTATTCTCATTAGTTTATATTTGTTTGTTATGCATGTATGTATGGATGCTTTGTGTGGTGCTATTTGATCTCGAGTAGATTGTGAGTTGTACGTTGGTGATCTGGGAGCAAGCACTTTGAAGATCAAGACTAGAAGTAGTACTCAGAAGAAGGCAAGTATAATATGAGGCTCCTTAACTCCTATTCACTATTAATGCAACCATAACCATGTGCATGTGTCTAAATGAACCGCCTACAATTTACTACCATGTTATTGTCCACCTTAAATCCTTGTTTACCTAAGTTTTCAAAAATCCTTGTTTACCTATGGCTTATGCATGTGGGTAGTTATGCTTAGCTTGCTCTACAATTATTAAAGATCTATAGTCTTGATAAATGATCTATGCAATTGACATTTAAAAGATACTTTTAGCAACATGAAACCAAGGGGCTAGAGCATTGGGTTTTTTGGTGCTCTGGTTTCTCTCCATAAGGACTTAATTTTTAAGCGGCAACCCAGGACTTACCATACAATATTGAGGACTACATGGCTCTAGTCTTAGCTAAGAAACATGATATGTTCTAATTCGTGAGCAGCTTACCAAAAGGGCAAAAGGGGCGTACCATGATGGGTATGGGTCACATCCCTAAGGTGTGTACTGTGCCACATGTATGAGTGTCGTTCTTGGAGATGGGGTCCATAACACTTGGGAGATGGAATCCTTAGCCGTTGCTACTTATTAGAACGACTTGGGAGACGTAGTGTACCCTGCCGCACTTTGTTTGTAGAGGTGATATGGGCCTTGGAAACGCTGGCATATGGGAATCACAACTCGTGGGTAAAATTGTACAACCTTTGCAGAGTGTTAAATTAAACTGTTATAACAGTCATGCTCTCGATCAAGAGCGGCCTGAATCCTTTCTGATTAGATGGTTACTTGGATGGTTTGGGTTATAATTCAAATTGCTGATATCTCTAATCATTCACATTTGGGAGCCTAAGCATTACTTATTTACTCAGGCTTAATAAAATAAAATGTGACCAACTAAAAGTGCTTACCGGAGTTCAACCATGTATCCTTTAAGCCTGCATCCTCTCATGTTATGCTTGCTAAGTGGTAGTAGCTTAATTACGCTTGTTTTATTTCAATACTTTGGCAAAATCTCGGATGGGTACCAGATGAAGGTTCTTCTATGGAGTTTTCCAAGAGGTGTTAGGCTTGTGATCAACCAGTTGGCGAAGCTTAGAGATTAGTACATTATGTGATGTAAGACTATGTCTTTTGTAATGAATATATCAATATGCTATATAATAAAAAATTGTCTTTGATATTACCCCTCCATTTGTAACTATATATGTGTGAATTGACTTTCTGGACACACATATAGTATGTACCTAGTTTTGTCCTTAAAACTGGGTGCTACAAAGTCGTATCAAAGCTAGGTCAACTATAGGACACAAGCCTTAGTTAGAAAATGGTCGTTTAAGATTTATAATTTGCTATAAAATCCTTGTTCTATAAACCTTGCTATCTTCTTCTATATTATACACCTACCCTTGTTATTCATCTTCTCCTTGTGGCTTGTTTTAAATCGTGTTATTACCTTCACTCCTTGCTTTGATATGCTTTTAGAACTATCTCTTACCACATTCTTGCGCAACATCAAGATGGATCCTTAGAGTTTGAACCCTTGATATAACAAGAACGTTAGTATCGTGAGTAGAGTCAATGAGTCCCAATGCTTGAATTGTGAACCTTTAATGTTTGAATGATTGTCTTAATGCTTATGCTTGTTTTGGATGTTTTGTAATGATTGCAATGATTTTGTGGATCATTTTCACAATTTCACTTATATATAGTGCTAAGGCATAAGGATTAATGATTAGATAGTTGGGTTGTTTTTCTCGTCTTTGTGCATGTTGTTTTTCTGAGCAGTCTGTGTTAATCAGGTTAGACATCCAAATATGGACGTCCAAAAGTCATGAAAGTTTTATGTATGAAAGTAGACTTTTGTATCTTTCATATGCCACTGTAATCACCTTCGTATATGTTATGGTTTGGGAGTTATGGCCTTTACAAGTTGAAGTTTTCTGCACTGTGTGGGAGTCTGAACAGTTTCAGTTGTGTCATGTTTTCGACTAACTTAACCTCCGAATCTAGGACAGTGTTATATAAGAAAGGTGTTGGGAATTTCATAAGCTTTCCAGCCATATAAGGACTGTCTTCATATGATTTCTGGAACTTGAGATATGACTATTTTTCTGAACTGCTGTTGTTAGTTCTCTGTAACACCCTAAAATTTTGCACTTTTGAAAATAGAGTTAAAATAATGGTTATCGGTTTTTGTGCTCATGAAACATAGGAAAAGTAATATTTTTTAAATTAAAATTCATCATAGGGGTAGCAACATGTGGGATTGTGCATTCATGCTGGTTGCATTTGGTGTTTATGAGTGCAAATGGTTTTGAAATATGATAGAGCGATGTTTCTTTCTCTCTGGAAAAATTTCCGACCTTTTCTGGAATTAAATTCCTTTTCCTTGGGCTTAATATTTTTCCTTGATCTTTGCAACAATATTTTCGTGAGCTCTAAAAACTTTATTTGGGTTCATTATGTTCAAAAGTGTCTTCGAGAATTTTTCTAGAATTTTTGGAGCCATCGGAGTATTTTTGGTGGGCAAAAAATCAATTCTGGACTTTTCTGGAATTATCTTAATCCCGAAAATAATTAAATTCGAAAATAATAAAATATCTTGTTTTTCCACCAACCTCAAAACCCTACACTATATATATGCCAGCGTAGCCCTCGATGCGAGGATTCCAGAAGTACAGCCCGTTTTCGAGCCGCCACTCGTAGCCCTGTAGATCGGACACCGAAGTTCCCCACAACTAGGTTTCCGGCGAACCTTCGACGAGCTTTTCCGGCCACCTCGGACGTCTCTGGTGAAAACCATCACCACCACGAGGTAGATCTCATCGTTCTCTACGCCGTCTTGCCATTCTTTTCGCGAATCCATCACCGTTTCATCGTTTCCCTAACCTTTCTCCCTCTTTTCCGGAGAGGTCATCCATGGACGACTGCGTGTTCTTCATTTATCGGGCGCCCCGGTCCTTGCTCGTCCAGCCTCCTCCCGGTGCCGATGCCTCGTGTCCCGACGCTCGCCTCTCTCACGCAGCAAGCCATCGCCTCGCCCTGGCCTACCCTGCGCACCACCGCCATGCACCGCCTGCGCGTACATACGTGGCTGGCTCGGTTTGGAGCCGCCCGGCCAGGCCTAGCCGCCACCATGGGTCCCATGCAGGCCAGCGCGCTGCCGTGGCCATGCCCATCCAGCCTTCGGTCTTCGCCCCAAGGGCAAGCTACTCCCCGACTGACCTGCACCAGCTGGAGCTCCATCCGTGGTCATGTTCTGTACGTGAAGGTCACAAGGAAGAAGATGACCATATTTACGGTATTGCCACCGGTTCGTTTAATCTGCGTAGTTTCTTCGTTTTAATTCCGTTTCAGTTCGTTCTAGTTGCGTTAGTTTTGTGTCATGGAGGTCTACACAGTAGCGCTATTAGTTTTCATAGATGAATTTATTTTATTAAAATATTAATTATGCCTATAATTAATTAATCGCTGATTAATTAAAGTTGATTTAGGTTTTCGATTTCGATTCGATTGCGCGAGTTTCATCGCAGTGAGAGATACGTGTTAGTAGCGATGTTTAACATGTCTCACATCTTGGAAATTTATAAGTTAAATATTAATTTGAATAATCAGTAACTTCAGTATAGTCTTAGATTATAATTAGTTGAATGTTGCATATGTGTTAAGTATGAACAGATGCCCTCACATGATTTATGTTTTTAATTTATAGATGTTTAAATGACTAAAAGTATATATATAATCTTTTATAATTATAAAATATGACGTATGCCAACATTAATGCCTTTTTAATTATGACTTGCTTAGATCAATTATGAGACATAATATAATTGTTCTATTAGATGCTCTCACATGTTCTATATTTCTAAAGTAAAGTTTAAATACTTTATATAATATGAGATATGTTGATTAATAAAATATGATTAATTAGTGACATAAACATGTATGTCTTTAAATTGTAATTTGCCAAGTTTAAATGTGACATATATACTTTGAATATATATACTCTCATTTGTTATTATATTTCAATTTAATTTGCATAAATGATATCAAAATATTTATAATTAAGATATGATTAATTTATCTTAGTTTTCTAAATCTAATAACTCAAGTATAAAATGACTTAACTCAATTTTAGATATTCCCCTAAGATATCTTATACATGTTTTATGATCATTAAAATAGATAAAGCATATAGTTTTCTTTCCAACATAAATCCTTCGATAGATGTTTTTGTTTTACCGTAGCTCCGATTAGTGTGCCATTCGCGTCTGTGTGATCGTAGCAATGTGTAGATTAGATTTCGAATCTTTTCATTGATTGGTGTATTGTTCTAATCTAGTATGTTTGCTATGCATGCTTGTTCGGGTGATTGTGTGGTGCTTTTCGGTCTTGTCCAGTCGGTGAGTTTTGCATTGGTGATCTATAAGAAGTTGGAGATCAAGAAGAAGAAGAAAACGTTGAAGATTAAAGCTTACCGAAGGATCGGTGTTTAAGGCAAGTATAGTTTGGGTTTTCTTTCGGTGACCATGATCTTGAAACTTGATTAATGAATATGCTATAAACATAAAAGATGACTTGTTAGCAACAACAGGAGGGTTAAATTCCCTCTCCACAAGGTCTCATTTGTAAGTGATCATTCAGGACTTACAGTACAGCTGTGAGGGCTATATGGCTCTAGCTTTAGCTCAGTATGAGGTCTTTTTCTAGCCAGCTTAAAGGATACTGCGAGTTGGGTATAGGACATCCTATGTCCTGTTGAGCCTAGCTATGGTAGCGGCCTTTTTTGGAAGGGGGGGTTCCTATATCCGATGACCCTACGGCCCTTCTCGGTTAGACGGAACCTTTGAAAGGCTTCATAGTGAACCCTGCCGGCCTTCCTTTGTAGAGGGTTAAGAGGCTCGCGACCTCGGGTGAAAGGGCAATTCACGACTCACAGTGAAAGTGTACACCTCTGCGCAGAGTTTAATAAACTGATATATCAGCCGTGCTCACGGTCACAAGCGGCCAAGGGATTCTTACGCTAAAGATGAGCAGTTGTTAAATCATGCTTAACTGAGTTATTTTGAGCTATTTATTATTCAATTATACTTGATCATGTGGCTATGGAATACACTACCTTGTTGCTATATTTGCGGAGTTCGACATGGACTCACTCTTGCAATTTCCCCCACACCTCAGGCCGGATAACAGTTTGTCAGAGACTTGAGAAGTTAGGCTTGTGATCAACCAGTCAGTTGGATCCAGTGGAGTGAAGTCTGCACCCGGTGATCAGAGTTGTCTATCCGTTGATTGCTTTCTAAGGTTATCTCTTTTGCTAAGTTCGTTATATACTAAGCATTGTGAATTGATACTGCCCCTTCATTTGTAGTTATATGTGAGGTTTGATTACTAGGGCTCACATATGGTGTGCATTCGGCTTTGTCCTTAAAACCAGGTGTTACATTCTCGTCCAAAAAATATCAGATTGACTGTTTTATCATGTAAACGACTTCAGGATCATGAATTTTAACCAATACTTGTGCTACATGTTGCAAACAAATGGTTGCTACCAGGAGAAATGCTTCAAGTGGCTCCAGAAGAAATACCCTCAATGCTAATCCACCGCCACCAAATCCTCTATCTATAGAACAAGCTTTGATGACACAGACTCAACTCTTACAGACCATTGCTCAGAATGTGTACAACAACTCGCATCAAGCACCACCTGAGGACAAGCGTGGTGAATTTATGGAGGGACACCGCTAACATTCTCTCATGCAAGCGACCCACTGGAAGCTGATGATTGGTTTAGAGCTATGGAGCGACAACTTAACATAGCCCCATGGGATGACCAGGAGAAGGTGCTTTATGCTTCCGATCAACTTCAAGGAGCTGATTTGGACCAGTGGGAATCATTCCAATTTGGGCAACAAGATGCAAATCAGATTAGTTGGGATGAATTCAAGACTGCTTTTAGATCTTACCATGTTCCTGCTGGAGTGGTGACAATCAAGAAAAAGGAGTTCCGCAACTTGAAGCAAGGCTCCATGTCGGTGTGTGAGTATCGTCACAAGTTCACTCAGCTGTCACGCTATGCTCCAGGAGAGGTGGATAATGATGCTAAGAAACAAGAACGCTTTCTAGAAGGACTGAATGGTGGACTTCAACTGCAGTTGATGACCGTTGTGTATGCTGACTTCCAAACATTGGTGGATAGGGCCATTGTGATCGAGAACAAGCGTCGGGAGATGGAAGAGAAGAAAAGGAGAATTCAAAATCAATCCACAGGTAGCAATGTACGCCCCCACTAAACTCCCCAGTAAGAGTTCTAGCAGAGGTACCAAGAACCAACTGGTCAGTGGAATATCAATCCTCCTCAACAACTCCCTTGGTACTAGCAAGAGCAGCGATTTCAATAAATTTTGTAGGAAATGTAGAAATAATATGTATTGTTATGAATAATATTTCCGCCGCCTCCTACGGAGCAGACATGTTTGTTCCGGTGCATGCTTGTGTTGCATCTTTTATATATGCATAGAAAAAGCATGAAAAGGAGATAAAATAAGATTCTCTAGAGAATATGGCTAAGAAAAATACTAATGCTTGGCCTTAGTTACACATTTGTATGAAGTATTATTTTTTTAGGTACTGTGCCAGGTTCGGATTCTTCTAAATTTAGTAGGATGGCCTAGTGCACTGAAGATGTAGTGGGATGAGGTGAAAACAGCCAGCGTTGCCTCACACTTGGGAAATTACAATCATTCCAATACCGTTCTTGCCCAAGCTGGCAAGGTGCTAAGGACCCCAACGTGACGCTGTAGAATTATCTCTGTGCAAGGACCTGGCCCGGTCACTAGCTGGGCATGACCGGAGTTCATACGTACGTGCTGCCATTGTTTTGGTTGCATTTTGCTTGGGTTGGGTCAAAGTAATTAACGTTGGGTTGGGTTGGGCAGTGCCTTTTTTTTCTCAAGAACAGTGGTGTAAATTTTCTTCAGTGATTTGTCGCAACATGCATGCATATTCCAAAACAATGGAATCAAGGTATTAAAACTGAATGTGCCGCCCCTGAATGAACAGCCGAGACAACAGAAATCGATGAAAAAAACTGCTGCCTCTATTTTCTATGACGACCACCAGGAAAAACACAGCCTCTGTTGAATAAGCAATTGGCTTCTCAGAGTTCTAAACTCGCAATCACCCTGGTATGATTGTTCTATGTTTGTGCCTTTTCTAGTAAGTATGAGTGGAATTATTGAACTGCGGTTGCTTGTTATTCTTGAATGAATGATCGAATTGAATCACATCTAGTGACTACTAATGCACAACCCTTTCACCCTGTTCCAGTCTTCTTCTGATGGGTACATGGTGGCTTTCGCCGGGAAGAAATACGCAGCGAGGACATCACCGGTGTTCGCCACCAACATCTCGTACACAGTGACCGGCTTTACCCTGGTGCGCCCACGAACTGTAGAACCTTTTGCAGTTCTTCACAGTTCCTGAAAAGGGATAATTAACTTCGGGTTGCATTTTTAATGACAAAAGCAGATCAACTAGTGACCGGCATGCATTCGAAAAGCCAGACGATGAGCTATATATGCTCTCCAGTAGTTAATCCAAGAGCAGCACAGCGACACGCCGAGACAGACAAATTCTTGGAAACTTGTCTGCACGATGGTCATTGCATTGGGTGTGTTCAGTGCACTGTGTCGACAATTTTAACGCGGCAACTACAAAATCGGTCAACATACCTCCTCGGCATTTTTCTCAGTTGTCGCTATATCCACACGTTGTACTGTTATATAGTACTATGTTCTTCTAGTTGAATTGATCTTGCCAGTTAGAGTATGCCTAATAATAAAATCCACTGCTACCTGTACATATATTTATAGGTTATTTTAATTTTATAGTAATTGGCTACTAGGACATATTTCATTATTAATACATGATCTACTTTCTTCTCTCAAAAATTTTATAAGAGCTTATGTGTCAGCTAGATGTAAACTTACAGTCTACTTTTCTCTCTTTTCCTCTCTCCCTCTTTAAAGCTCGCTTATGTCACTTTATTATAATTGCTCTTAGGCATTACACGGTCATGAGTTAGACAACCATGTTGATACATTATAATGGTAGCACGCATGTTTTCTTGTGTTGGACAAGGGTACCGGTCAAGAGTTAGACAACCACCTTTTGTATCCTCTTCAACAAATATTGAAATAATGTCAAAAAAACAAATATTAAAAATACATATTTGAGACTTCAAAATTCAATGAAAACAGTTCAAACTGAAAAGCTTTAGATCTCTGTGATACTACAACTTTGAGTTAGGTGGTACCTCCATCCTAGTTCATTTGAAAAATTCAAAAAAAAAATGAATTTCAAGTTATGAGAACTTTAAATAAAATTTTTGATCTTTCAGTGATTTTAAATAAAAAATTTGTTAACTACAAAGTTGTAGATCTCTTCGATTACTACAGTTTTGATATAAAGGTTGTCTTATCCAACTTGAAATTTCAGAAAGTTATGAATTTACTATGGTGTACCTAGTTTTAGAGGAGGCCCAAATTACCAACCGCCTACGTAAATCCATTTTAAACGCGGCCAGAAGGTCTATCTGCCTCTAAAATAGACATTTTAGAGGAATTTGACTTTCCAACCATCTCTAAATTAAAATATGGGCATTTCTAAAGTAGCTTGGCATTTCAGCCTCTAAAAATTGTTTTCTAGACGCGGCCGGCTCACAAACCGTTAAGCAGTTATTGATTGAGCCGTCTGTATGTAAAATGGAGCTAAAATTCACTTCTGTAGTAGGGATGTACTCATAATCTGGCTGCCAAAAAATTCTATTCCTTCTAATATAAACAATATATTTTATGAGTATCTAAGGTTTGTTTGGCAGAGCTCCACTAATTCCAGATCTAGATTCACTTTTCCAAGCCAAACACTTTTTGATCCACAGCGGATCTGCTGCACGAAAACCCTAGATCTGGAGTGTGCTCCACCCACTACGTCATAATTGCACTTCACTGCCGGTTCAAAATACCCCATCACTGCCGGATTTTGAACCGGCACAACCATACCGGCAGTGATGAGGGTAAGCTATTACTATTGGTTCCTACAAACTGACAGTGTTCTTCAACTTCACTGCCGGTTCTTTACACAACCGGCAGAGTTCAGTTCCACCAACACTGTCGGTTCATAAGACCACCCGGTAGAGTTCATTTCCACCAACACTATCGGTTTGTGTTTGAACCGGCAGTGTTATCGTACGAATCACTGCCGGTTTGTGATAAGAACCAGCAGTGATGGCTAAGTCAACCCTGCCGGTTTGTGGCTCCAGTCGGCAGTGCCATCACTGCCGGTTTGTTGCTAACCGGCAGTCATGCTTACGACAACACTGCCGGTTTTCTGCTAACCGACAGTGATGTCACGTTCGTATTTTATTGTTTTATATTTTATTTTAATTTATATTTTTTTCGTGGAATCGGGTTTCGCTTTATATACGCTACTTAGACGACGGGTCCATCAATAATAAACATTATAAATGTTATGGTTACCGTTCAAATGTTCTTATCAAGATCTCGATCTCTCAAAACAAAAAAGAAATGTTCTCAGACTTCACAGATTGTGCAATGCTTCTCGGACTTCTTACAATAATCTGGCGAGCCGCTCTGGGCCATACTGGTCCTTGAACTTCATGGATTGTGCAATGAAAAATACTCCATCTTTTTCTAATACATCGGCTAAGATAAATTTTGCCAGCTCCGATTGCAGCGCGACGATCTCCATGTCTAATAGCCTTTCGTGGTTATATTTCTTGCGCTGTCGTTCAAAAAAGATAATATCTAAAGAGGAATCAGTAAATCATTTTGTTGAATGATTAACAGACATAAATGAAATGGGGATTATACACACCAACTTATCGGCTTCTTCCGATTTCCCCCCGTTGTAGCGAAGCATTGCCCACGTTACATAAAACTCGCATTCATTGTTTCCCGCCGGCTGTTTTAGGTACTTCCTCTCCATTTCGACAACCTTGAATGGGACCTGCGTCCCATCGATATGTCTTCTTCGAGCACTGAGCAACATTAAAAGGAGAAATGTTAGAAAGCAGTATGAGTGATTAGAAAATAATATGTTATTAGGATCGCTTAATAATTCAGCACTGCCACCGGTGCATCCAGATGATGAAATGGTTTTTTCTTCGAGTCCCACACCTCGATCAGATTTTTGGCAAGATTAACACAAATGAAGACGAAATGGTGGCTGCAATCATAGAATTCTAATTATCGAATAATCTTAACAAAAAAAGAAGCATAAAATTAAAAGCCGAGAACACATACTCGCAGTTGTAGGCTAGAAGTATGTGGGTTTTGTTCTTCATCTTGAATTCGTCGAAAACAACAATCAATCTCTGTTTTAGGTCTTCCACGTCACATCCATGGAGGCCTAGACATGTCTTTTTATTGACTCACAAGGGGTCCAAGAAGCCTATATTATCCCATTTGCTTTTTAGAATGCAAAATTTTGCTATACACCTACATAAAAATCATGGGAAGTGCTCAAAAGTTAACAATTTATGTCCTGAGAGAGTAGTTAATTGTAATATCTTGCATGTAGGATACTTACATAGTCCACAGCGTCAACATTTGTGTATCGAGAGAGTGTTTCTAGTATAGCTAGAACAAGCACTCCCACTCGACATCGAATTTCTCTTCTTCAGGATAATTAAAAACATGTGGCGAACAGAAAATAACATCAAAACTAAAGTCCTCTGTCTCTGTTGTTTGAGCCATGTAATATTTATGCAATTGATGCATATATGTTGTCAAATTTTTATACTCGTGATCGGGAACTAAAAGATTGCCCCTTTCATACTTCATTGCCGGTGTTGTCGTCCCTTGTGCATCATAATAGATGGTCGTGGCCTCTTCCATTGTTAATTCGGGGTTGTCTTCAATGAACTTCTGTATCTTTCTTAAATCTTCATTGTGTATTTCATCAGCTCTTGTTGTAGTGTACTGATTCTATGTTTGCCTTTCGAATTCAGACTTCAACAAAAATGGAGGCAGTGAGGCACAGAGATTGAAGAAACTAATACAATCTTCCTTCGAGATGTGTGTTGTAAATTTTCCTTCCATCAAGTTTATAACGCTGTCACTGAACAACCTTTTTCTTTTTTGTTGGTCCACTTTGGGAGCATTAGCGACCAAATCCAAGGACCTTTTCTGTGACTGCAAGGATGCCTTTGATCTTGTTTTGAGCTGAGGTGGAGGAGGAGGAGGATGACGACGAGAATTCTGTTTTCCTAGGGCTGATGAAGATGGAGGAGGAGGAGGAGGAGGAGGAGGAGGAGGAGTCTTCTCTTTTCTTGGGGCTGATGAAGATGGAGTCGGACGAGGAGGAATAGAAGGAGACCTCTGTCTTCTCGGGGGTGATGGCAAGGGATGAGGAGGGAGTGATCTCTGTTGGGAGATGGTGAGTGATCATCATGGTTGGGCGAAGACTCGCAATCTTCATCATTATCAGAGGACAATTGGTGGTCAAGCTTAATGAAGCGCTTGTGCCAGGCCACTTGAGAGCCCTTGTCATCACCAAGTTCCGGCCTGTCTTCCGCTATGGGGTACTCCATGTGTATCTTTTTATACTTCTTATCAAGTATTATATCAATGGTGACATGAGCGTACTCCTGTGGAATTGGGTGGCCATTAATGGTCTCGTCTCCCGTAGGCTAGGCCTAGCCAAGCGCCACCTTGTCCTTTGTCCATTCCTGATGGATGTACAACTTGATATTGATGGGTTCAGTGATGCCATCCACCAGATGAGGCACATTCACATCTTCTTCGTCGAGCAGGGTCGATCCGCAGCTGCTGCGACCCCTAAACTGTGGGCTAAAGGCAGTAGGAGTAGGGTTTTGTGGTACTCCTGACCCCTTGGACAACAAAATTTGCTGGACTCATGCTTCAATAGTTGCCTCAATCAGTGCATCCATTCTTTCTTCCATCTCTTCTAGTCGCCTCAAATACTCTACCTCCTGATCCACTCTACCCCTCGAGCGGCTCCGGTAAGTGTTAGATTCTTGGGGGAATGCTAGTTTCCAAGGAACAACACTAGTTCCTCTAGTGCGACCAAGGTGCTCCTTGGTTCCGAGTGCTTGGGTGAGCACGTCTTTCTCCCTATTAGAAGTGCAAGTCCCTTGCCTCACCTCCTCAGTTACCTAGGAGATCCTCTGAATGAGTTCGCTCATGGGTTGATTTGTGGAGCTAAATCTCCCATCCTCTATGTAGAGTACATTCCTCCCCATACAGTATATTACTGATCTTGGCTCCCAATCGGTGGTCTCAACCTGAACACCTTCCTCAGCAAGGCGATCCATCTTTTCAAGTTCTGCTTCAAATTTTGGCATCTTTTTGCCATAGCCACAAGAGCCGAGATGATGAGGATTCATCGCTTTTGTGAGTTCTCCTTATTCTTCCTGCTTAGTTCTAAGTACTCCTTGGATAACCTGTATTCCTTGAAATCCTACCAGAAGTCCTTCTGCTTGTTAAACTATCCACCATCGAAATCTGGCTCTTTATTTTGGAGGACAAAATTCTTGTACAATGTCCCTTTGAAATTCTTGAAGCATATCCCCATGATTTCTTTTGCTTTTTTCTTAACTAAGTCCTTGTCATACTCCGTTGGGAAAGTGAAATACTCTAGGATCTTGATATCCTATATGTAATCCTTTTCACTTTTGGGAACCCTCCACGGGTCATCATCTTTCTCAATCCACTTCATGTACCTAATCGGGATGAAGTCCCTAATAAGTAACCCGAGGATAGTCTTGTATTTGGTCAAAGCTATAGGCGGTGAGAGTGGATCCCCAAATTCATCAAACTCAGTAATGTGTCAGTGTGCATTCCTACCAACAGGAATCTTTGACATGCCTCACTTGGATCTGGCCTTCCTGCTACCCAAACCCTCTGGCTCCTCGGCCGGCAGAGGCTCCTGCTAGAGACACCAAGTAAGCTATGACCCTCTGAATTGATTAGCGTGTGTGGCTATATAGTCACATGATACCAAAGTTACCTGGCCATCTTGGTCATTTTGACCCATATCAAGCAGGTTGGACGGGGTCCATGGCTGCTCGTTCTCACCATTTATTGGATCATGCGACTCTCCCATCTCAACGATATTAGCTGCTTCTTGTTGCCGATCTGTTCTTTGGCGACGGGGTAACAGGCGACGATGAGTCATGGCTATGATACGATCATGGTTAGTTTTGGCTATGGACAACTACTAATAGCATATGTTCATATATATGTTTAATGCAAAGTCTAATAATAAGTCCACATACAACAAAGTCAAATAATAGCATATGTTCACCTAGAACAAATTCATTGTTTGATTGACCACATACAACAAAGTCCACCTACTGTTCTACGAAACTAAGCCTACATCAACTTCCAAATAAGAAAAACAATGACCATAGCCATAAATAAAAGCATGACATCTTTCCAAGACCAAGGAGCAATTCTCCTAATCTTTACATCTCCAGCGGGTGGCTTCTCTTCAATCTCCAGTGCTAGCAGTTGTCCATGGTTTGCAAGGTAGGCTAGATGACTATAGTAGGCCCTCAAAGCTTCAGCTTTTATGTTGTACTTTTTGTGCAAATTACCAGGGTAGTGATTGACTTGAGCATAGCAATCTTCCCAGCTTTGATAAATCCCAAGCATGTGACCAACATGCACTACATACCATGCCATGGTTGCTTATACATTTAAGTAAATTAGGCATGTGGTAAGTGGTAATGGTAACTCACCAAACAAGAGTTATTATTCAAGTTATATGGCCAAACTAAATCTATTTAATGTTCTTTATCCTTGACATGATAAAAAAATTACCTAAATAATGGGACTGTTTATTATTCGGAGATCAATGTGGTTTAGTAATCATACTTGCTAGCATGCAACATCATATGTCATTGGTTAATAGTTAGCAACATGGGTGCTCATGTGAATTTCTCAAGTAAGCAAGCATACTTTACTTTGGACAGGCATGGACACCCTAGCCTGTAACAAACAAAACATTGAAGTAGGTTGCTAGGAATGCAAATAAAAGCATGTTACTCATCCTCCAAGCAATCGAGGTTACATTTCAAATGAAAATTTTGTAGGGCTGCAAAGTCTATTTTACTAAATCACATAATGCACATAAAATACTCACTTTGCAATCATTGATCATGAGAGAAAGTAAAATAGCTTATTATGTGCATTGCTTTGCTAGTATTGCCTGTCGCTACTGCAACAGTTGAGAGATGCTTTTCGGGAATGAAGATTGTCAAAACAACTTTGTCTAATCGCATGGGTGATCAGCACTTGAGTCATAGACTTATTTGCTATCTAGAGAAAGAAGAAATGAAGAAAGTGACCAATGAGGACGTGGTTTGACGTTTTATGACAATGGAAAGAAAAGTGCGTAAATATGATCTCTGATAGGTAATGCAATGCATCTACTATTAATGGAAAATTCTATAGTTTATTTGCTAAATAACTAACCTATCTGTTTTCTTTCCTTTTAGGCTAGTGGGATCTTCATCAGGGTCTCCTGGATCACATATTATGCTAAATGGGGCATGTTTGGTTCATGATTTTGGGATTCTATCAATGATGACTACACTAAAGTGATCAATGTTGTCTTCTTTTTGTTAAATGGTGAGTGTTATGTTTGGACCAAAATCTCATCTCTATTGCTAGAAGTCGAATTTGATATTAAAATATGGTAGTTGCACATTAGTTATGCTATTTTTTGATTGAACATCATATCGGTTAGTGTAGTTATGAATTAAGTGGTGCACCCCCAATCATTTTGCTCTAGCTTCGCCCTTGACCAGCAGTACACGAATAGCCAAGAAACATAATCACATACTGTCACTTAATGTAGACATAAGTCAACTTTTTTCTTCCTAGAAGTGAATTGGTAAAAATGTGTTACACAAACGTTACCCCAAAATAAGTATTACTGGATTCAAGTAAGCAGCAACACCTCTACTGATTCACAGCAACACCTCTACTAATTCAAGTAAGCAGCAACACCGTGGGACATTTCATCAGAGACATAGCGAGCAGTGAGCCATGCACTCATCGTGGGGGTGGGAAAGCAATTGTTCGCGCGCTCCTGAAGGCCTCGGCAGTGGGAGTGCAGGCATGGAGGAGGAGGGGCACGACCAGCGTCATGGGCGAGGAATGAGGGCACAGACGGTGGGGGGAGGGGTTGGCGCGGGGTTGAAATGAATTAAGATAATTTCAACACGTGTCTCTTTTATACCAATAACTCATCATTGTCAGTTTTGATTGTAAACCGACAGTGATGGGGTACATCACTGACAGGTCATTCCCCAAACTGACAGTGATGTGGTGTAGCAGTTAGGTGTTAAGTTAGGTGTTAAGTAGGATAACTTTTCATTTTCTTTTAAACTCCTCCTACTGGCGCAACGGTTAAGACCCCTCAACTTAGCCCTTGAGACCCATGTTCGAGTCCCAGGTGGCCCAAATTTTTTTGTTTTATTTTATAAATTATTAATTTACTTTGGGAAATAGCTCATCACTGCCGGTTTTGATTATAAACCGATAGTGATGGGGTACATCACTACCGGGTCATTCCCCAAACTGGTAGTGATGTGGTTTAGCAGTTAGGTGTAGTAGTTAGGTGTTAAGTAGGATAACTTTTCCTTTTCTTTTGAACTCCTCCTGCTGGCGCAACGGTTAAGACCCCTCAACTTAGCCCCTGAGACCCGTGTTCGAGTCCCTGGTGGCCCAAATTTTTATGTTCTATTTTATAAATTAATAATTTACTTTGGGAAAAAGCTCATCACTATCGGTTTTTATTATAAACCGACAGTGATGTGGGTATATCACTGCCGGGTCATTCTCCAAACCGGCAATGAAGTGGTGTAGTAGTTAGGTGTTAAGTAGTATAACTTTTAGTTTTCTTTCAAACCTCTACTGGCGCAACGGTTAAGACCCCTCAACTTAGCCCCCGAGGCCTGTGTTCGAGTCCTAGGGGGGGCAATTTTTTTGTTCTATTTTATAATTTATTAAGCGGCCTAAAGGTCAAAAGGAAATAAATAAATAAATAACCCTTGGCACACATCCTATACTAGCGCAGCGGTTAAGTCTCTGAACTGTGTAGCCCGAGACCCGAGCTCGAACCCGAGGGCTGGCACAATTTTTTTTTAATTTTTTATATATCACTGCCGGTTTTCAAAATAAACCGACAGTGATAACCAACATCACTGTCGATTTATTCTCATTAATGTCGGTTTTTTGAAACCGACAGTGATGTTTATATATATTAAAAAAATTCTTTTATATACTGAATAAATAGAAGCATGTGTATTCCTATGTCGAAATGGCTTGAATTTTTTTTGGTAAGCTTGTACACCCAAATTAATTCCCCACACAGGATCTTAGGTTGTTCTGATTAGTTTTTTTATTTATTATAGTTTTTAGTGTGCTGAATGAGACAAAAGAGGGTGAATTTCATCTTGGACCCAATAGATTTTTTCATCCACCTCCACAAAATTCTTATCCCTAGGGTACATTAGAGCATGTGTTAAAGTTTGGCACAATTTCGGATCTTTTTGTGGGTAGACTCAGTTCAACCTATAATTAATCGGTGTCGCGCGTGGAAATTCAATTAAACCTCAGAAAGTAGCAAATCATCTTCGGAAAATCCCAAACTAGGTGTTTCCTTCACACGTGGCATGTGCAAGCCTAAGAAAAAAATTTGAGACTAATACGACACTGGAATACGTATGAACCATAGAAACCTTGATAACCTATGTGTATAGTCATGGTTCGATAAAATGACACATGTACCTCTGTGAATCATGTATACTCCGCCTTTGTCAACATGGCTTGAATTTTTTTTGGCAAGCATATGCACCCAAATTAAGACTCCACACAGAATCTTAGGTTTTTTTTATCAGTATTTTTATTTATTATATTTTTGTCTGTGACAAATGAGACAAAAGAGGGTGAATTTCATCTTGGACCCAATAGATTTTGTCATCCACCTCCATAAAATTCTTATCCCTATGGCACATTAGAGCCTATGTAACAGTTTGGCACCATTCCAGATCTTTTCGTGGGTAGACTCAGTTCAACCTATAATTAAACGGTGTCGTCGCACGAAAATTCAATTAAACCTCAGAAAGTAGCAAACCATCTTAGGAAAATCCCAAACTAGGTGTTTCATTCACACGTGGCATATGGAAGCCTAAGAAAAAGTTTGAGATGAATACGACACCAGAATATATATTTCTAGTTACCCAATAAATATTACATGAATTACATACATGACAATAATTAAACACACAAAGCCGTATAAATTAAAATTAGAACCCAATTAAACTACGACCTTGAAAACAATCTAATAAACATTAATTACTATCAGAATCAGTGCCGGATTTGATCGGGCCACACACACTAACATGTCTCTGTAGCCATATATGGTAATTGATGTCACAGATTATGTATCCGCTTGTATCAATGAAGTCCAATGCATGTATGAGTGCACTCTCTCGTGCCTCACAATACCAAAAGAATGGTCGGCCATAGATGTAACTAACTGAACGACCACTGCCCCTGTTAGTAATCCTTATGCAGTACTGGTGTCCTTCTACAATATGCTGCCCAAGGTTACCATTGCAGAAGTCCTAATCATACCTGAGTTGCTCCGTAGCTTGGTCTAGAATGGCCCACAAGCCACATGCAACATAGGTAAGGTCTTGGAGCGCAATCTGCATGCGGAGAAAAAGAAAAAAAATAGAGAATGTTATTACAATAATAAACAATAAATAACCACGACTTAGATATAAGTGACCATTTTACCACATCCGCACGGTTGTAGCTCACAAACCATTCGCTTGCTTGTGGGACGGGGATATCACCAGCATTCAAAGCAAGTGCCTTGAAGTGTGAGAAATTAGGCACATCATAGCAAACACGTCGAAGTGCCTCTAAACAGATGCGCATGGCATTGAATTGGGCACTTATCACGTTCGGGCTCTGTCTTCCCATCTCGTGGATATGGTTCCGATGATTTGCACCCCTCAAAGGGATGGAAAAACTGAGTTCACACGTCCATAGCCGACCACTTGCATTAGATGTCGTGTTCTCGATGATGTCCGAGATAAAGAACCAGCTAAGTGTTGTTCACAGCCAATCTATTGGGGATATAGTTTGTGACATATATGTATGCAACAATGATATTAAACTAATTACACCTATTTCTTGGCATAAAAAAACAAAAGATGTTGGAAAATATTTCATACAATAGCTGGAACAGGGAACCATGGAATGGCCATATTAGGAGCGAATGGCTCATCACCAGGGTGGAAACCTGATTCTTGTGGTGGGAGAGGTCCGTTGTTCATACCACCTGATCGATAAAATGCCAAAAAATATGAACATAAAATATATGCACAAAAAATTCTTTCAAGTAAAATGTGGCAACATGATTAAATATAGATCAAATGCAAGGAATAAGAATATATATAAATGTAGAATGCAAAGAAACATGAATATAAATATAGATCAAATGAATATAGATAGAATATTGGAGAAGACAACATATCAATACCATTGAAAAATGCAGGAGCCATGACCAAATCATGTAGAGAGAGTGGATTTCTTGATAAGTGAGAGTGAAACGTGAGAAATGAGACTGTGAGAGTTCGTGGGTGGGTGGGATCGATGTATGTGGCCGGCGGTTTATTTTATATAGGGGGACATGGACATCACTGTCTATTTTTAAGTAGAACCAACAGGAAAGTTAATATCACTATCGGTTTTTAAATAGAACCAACAGTGAAAGTTAATATCACTGCTGGTTTGTAAGGAGAACCAACAGTGAAGGTGCATATATGTAAAGGATATATTTATTTAGATAGTACAGTAGGAAAATTTTAACAACAACAATATATTTATTTAGATAGTAATGAAATACATCAAAAGTAACAAAATAAATTAGAAATAAATTACATATATGATAACAAAGACCTTACACTAAAATTCCATATACGATAACAAAGACCTATTTGTGTACAGGTCAATGTTACAATCAATGTGTATCAACACATTGTAATGTAACCACCTCAGTAGCATTCTTCTAGCACCAACTAGGGGCAAACAACAGCACCGAGGTGGTCTACGAGCTATACCGGTTGGAGATGACATGGTGGCATCGATGAATCCGCCTTGTCTGTACATGGCCTTTTTCCAGATGCGCACCACAGCGGATGGCTCTGTGAACCTCGTGGCATCTCCAATCTTCGGCGTTGCTCTATCTTCAGTAGCATTCTTCTAGTACCTCTTGTGTGCACCATTTTGGTGGACTACGACGCATAATGATATATGTGGTTTGTTGTGAGAGGAAAACATTGTATCATGGCTGATAATGCCTGACTAAAACCAACATGATTGAAGAGGCTAGCTCCTAGCCGAGGGCCATTTTATAGAGGCTAGCACTCGTGGTAAATTTTTATTTCTGAACTAAAGTTGTCAAGGTAGGTGGGAGTAGTATTCTAACTGTTGTGGTCAGTGGGAGCACTGTTGGCATGTGAGGAGCATCTACACATCACTTTCGGTTTTAGTTTAAAAACCAACAGTGAATGGAGCCTTCTGTGTTGGTTCGAGCAACCAACTATGAAGAACCAAAACCGACAGTGAAGGGCCCTGCCGCCATCGTAGCCAGTTAGGGGTTAAGTAGTATAACTTTTCGCTTCCTTTCGAATTCCTCTAACTGCCTCAACGGTTAAGACTCCACAACTTAGCCCCCGAGACCTATGTTCGAGTCCCAGCCGGCCCAAATTTTCTGTTTCAATTTTATAAATTATTAAATGACTTTGGAAAATTGCTCATCACTGTCGGTTGTGATTCTAAACCGACAGTGATGAGGAAATATCACTATCGGGTGAATCCTCAAACCGGCAGTGATGGGGTTGTACCAGTTAGGGGTTAAGTAGTATAACTTTTCCCTTCCTTTTAAATTCCTCTGACTGCCTCAATGGTTAAGACTCCGCAACTTAGCCCTCGAGACCCGTGTTCGAGTCCCAGGCGGGCCAAATTTTTTGTTTCAATTTTATAAGTTATTAAATGAATTTTCTCTGTGCACCTTCTTTCTCCGTGGCCTTCTTAGCATTCCTCTTCATCTCGGCCTGATCTGGAGATTAGAACAGTACATGCATCAAGTAAATGGATCACTCAACAGTCAACACACAAGCCACATGCATTCTCATTCACATCTCTAGGAGCACATACATCAATGATCAATGAAGGTTGGAGGAGGAATGGAGCTACTACACCTTTGCTCAATGTCGACTGTGGGCTAGGCTCCTTCGAGTATTGCTAGCAGGGACTACAAACTAGTTGGGGACCAGTGGCATCGAGGAGCTATCGATCCCTCACTACTACTAGTAGCTCGAAAGAGAATGGTTGCCCCAATGTCCTTCTATCGGAAGTCTAGACAATATATTTATATTTATATTTAGCTGGTGTTTAAATTCAGAGAGTAAAGTTTAGAAATGTTATGTCTGGTGTCTAATCGAGTGTTTGAATAGTAATAAGGTCAATCTCAATGGTAGTTTTAAATAACTTTCATTCTCATTAATTGCTATGATACATCGGCATATTTGTTGAGTTGGTAGAGTATTAACGAGGAGGAGAGAGGAGATGAGAGTTTCATCAGGATCAAACATCCTTCACGGTTATATGCATAATGATTACATAGTTAACAATAATCTAACTATCTTTAGGTGCATCAACAATGAGAGCCTCATTGTGATCAAGCCGTACGTAAGCAGGTTCGTCACCCTCTTGAATGATAGGTAAGGGTACGTTCGCCCCAAATGGAGGCATTTCCAGATAGCCCCTATAGTCTTCTTTGTCCGTCACTCCATCGACATCGACAATCTTCCTTTTCCCTTCTAGGACTACTTTTAGCCTTCATTTTGTCTTGTTGTCCCTTGCATATAAGACTTGCATAACATCTCTTGCAAGGACTAAGGGGTCGTCTCTGTATGCGGTCTTAGTGAGATCAACGGTAGTGAACCCTTTGCTGTCAGTGTTGATTTCCTTGAGCCAGACCCACTGGCAGCGAAAAAGAGCTGCCTTCAATGGATCATAGGCTAGCTCCCATATCTCCTCTATGAAACCATAGTATGTCGCCTGCACGTTGCCATTTTCATCATGAGCAACAAAATGAACACCATAATTTTGGTATGTGCTCTTTCCATCTTGTTTTTTGTGTAAAATGTGAATCCATTGATCTCAGACCCTTGGTACTTAAGATATGTACTCGAAGGTCCCTTGACTAAGGCATCTAGTTGATTACCCAACTTTATTCCAAGCAAGCGATGTCGCAACCAATTGACAAATTCCTCATGTTTTTTTATCTAGCCACGCCTATGACCTGCTTGGATACAGAGTTTGCAGCGATTGCCTGTGCTCGTTAATGTATGGCATCACACCCTCGGCTTGCTGGAGAACAGCGAATTGTGCCTGTCTGAAAGAAACAGGGTCATCTACTGTAACAGATTTCTCCCCAATCGTTCCTTTGCCATGTAGTCTTCCCTCGTGATGAGATTCTAGAACTCCGACCCTTTTGATGTCTAGATAATATGTGTAGAACTCAATGGCCTCCTCCGTTGACCATCCTTCAACCATACCCCCTTCTGGCCTAAATCTATTCCTAACATACCTTCTGAAAACTTTCATCAATCTTTGGAAAGGGAACATCTGATGTAGGTACATTGGGCCAAGGGCTCTAATTTGGTCAAGAAGATGAATGAGCAGATGCAATAAGATATCAAAGTAAGTCAGTGGGAAATGCATCTCAAGCCTAACGAGAGTTTTGGCTATGTCCCGCTGCAGCTGCTCTAGCGTGGACACATCAATGACCTTTTTTGAGATCGCGTTGAAAAATGAGCAAAGCTTTATGATTGGGGCGCGGACCCTTGGGGGGAGGATACCACACAGAGCAACAGGGAGCAGCTGAGTCATAATGACATGACAGTCATGGGCCTTCATAGGGCCATAGTTGAACTTGAGTTCTCTCATGTTCACTAGCCTCTTTGGGTTTGCACAGTAGCCCGTCAGGACTTTGAGTTCATTGAAGAAATAAATAAGTGCACACTTTTCTTCCTTCTTCAATGTCCATGACGCAACCGGAAGTTTGAACTAGCTATTCTCTAGCTCCACGGGATGCAGCTCCTTCCTGATTCTCAAGTGTTGCATGTCCAGGCATGTGGCTAGTGAATCCTTTGATATCCCCCCGGTGTCCACCAAGGTGTTAAGAGTGTTAGCGCACATGTTTTTAGTGATGTGCATGGGATCAAGATAGTGGCGTACACTCAGAAATGGCCAGTAAGGTAGTTTCTAGAAAACCAATTTTTTCTTCCAAACGCTCCCATCAGGCGCTGCTATTGCATTGTCCCCCTTCCCAAGGACAACCTCCAGTTTGTTGAGTTCTCAAAGTATCGTAGGCCCGTCTCGATATTTTAGAGCTAAGTGTTTCTCAATAGTACCTTTGAAATCTTTTCTATTCCTGCGGTAAGGGTGATCCTTAGGTAGGAACCTATGGTGGCCCATATAAACTATCTTTGAGTTATTTGGCAGATTTACCGCATCGGTGTCGTCCAAGCACTCGACACATCTAGTATAGCCTTTTGTCTTCTCTCCGAACAACGAACCTCGACCTGGCATATCAGTGATTGTAGCGATAAGTACTCCCTTGATCGTGACATGTTCCTTTTTGTACTCATCCCAAACATCTGGCACACCCTTTTCAAACATCTCCACTAGTTCATCGATCACTGGTTCCAGAAACACATCGATGTCATTCCCAGGTTGTCTTGGCCCTTGGATCAGTAGTGGCATCTAGATGTACGACCTCTTCATACAGACCCAAGGTGGAAGGTTGTATATACATAGCGTCACTAGATAGGTACTATGATTGCTTCTGACCTGGTCAAAAGGATTCATCCCATCTGTGCTCAAAGCAAACCAAAGGTGCCTTACCTCTCCACCGATGTCCTTATAGAACATAGTATTGATAGTCCTCTAGTCACGCCCATCGGTGGGGTGCCTCATCATTGTATCTTTCTTACACTCTTCGCCATGCCAACGCAACAGCTTGGCTGACTTTGCACATGCAAACAGCCTATGCACCCGGGGAGCTATAGGAAAATACCAAACGACCTTTACGGGACCTCCTCTGGTCTTAGTACCCTCATCTGACAGCCCTTCCTTGTACTGTGGAGCTTCACACTTGGGGCACTTATCCAAGTCTTTGCATTTTTCTCCACGGTACAATATGCAATCATTGGAACACGCGTGGATTTTTCAACCTCGAGGCCGATAGGGCAGATCATTTGCTTGGCCAAGTATGTCTTTTCTGGCAACTCGTTTTTTTCTAGGAGCATTTTCCTTATTATACCTAACAACTGATTGAAGCCTTTATCGCTCAATCCGTTTGTCGATTTGAACTCTAACAGCATGATGTTGGCTTTCAGTTTGCTCATTGGACAATTCCTATACAATGGTGTTTTGCCATCTTGTCTCATTTTCTCTAGCTTTCTCAGCTATCTTTCACTAAGACATCTGGTCTCTACATTACGTAGCAGCTGAGAAATGTCATTGTTATCCTCGGTGTCGTCAGTTAGCGTGTTCCTAAACACATTATTAACTGTGGACATAGGTTCCGTATTGACACCGGGTTCCTCATCAGCATCGTGGATGGCTACGTCAGGCATGTCCACATCATCATCATTTTCCTATAGAACATTCACACCAATCTCACCATGCATAGTCCATATCGTATAGTTTGACATGAACCCCATGGTAATCAAGTGCGATCGTATAGAAGACAGGGTTTCCATTCCCAGCATGGTCTTTGGCATCGGTGATAAACTGGCTGACGCCATGTATGTACCGCTTGTCCGTTTGGGACAGATGCATCCACTCCCGATCCATCTCTGCACAAAAAAATACTGAGACAGTAATTACAAAAAATTAATAAGAAATCAAGCTTTATGAACAACAATTGTAGCTCGAAAGTACTATTTTTGGAAAACATTATTGTACACTAATTATTGGAAAATTGAAATTGGTAGCCCTGGCCCTGTAAATTGAAAATCATAGTAAAAAAACAATTATTGTGCAATCATGAAGAACATCTATTCTACTCTACTTCTAAGAACTAATTATAGCATCACATACTAACAATGATGATCTTGACCACCATGAAATAATTAGCTAGGAATTTAAATGTGTTCATAGACACCAAACGTTTGGATGATGGATTCACCATAATTTGAGCCTTACACAAATGTCCAATTGGAAAAGTGCTCTCTAGAATGGTGAAAGAACTAGAATGAGAATCAAGCAATGTAGCCATCAAAACGAAGCTAATTAAGCAACAAAATCAAAGGAGTGGATGTTTGTTACTAACCTTAAAGCAAAAACATCAAGCTATTCTTCAAAATCCAAGCACTAGCTTCATGGTGAAGAGCAACCCAACAATGGAGGGAAGTGTCCAAACGCACTTCTCTGTTCTCGGGATGGAAGAGATGAGAAAGGAGAGGATGGCTGTAGCCTTTTATGTTGTAGATTTGTCACCGTCGGTTCTTGGCTAGAACCGACAGTGATAGAGCCTAATCACTGTCGGCTCTTGGATTAAACCGGTAGTGATGAGTGGCCGCCAAAACACTGCCGGTTCAAGCCACAAACCGATAGTGATGTGGTCATTCACTACCGGTTTTAGCCTAGCCCCAATCATTTTTTTCATTTTCAAGCTCATAACCGGCAGTGAAGGTACGTCACTGCCTATTCTCACAAATCCGGCAGTTATGATGTCGACAGTGATATGCAAATCTGGCGTAGTGACCAAAAACTTGAGTTTGGTGGAGTCGGGGAAAATTAACCACTACCGCCGCTCGTTACGCACAAATAACGATTTGCATTTTGTTCTGTTTCGCTTCTTCTCCCTTGTGCTGTGTCCGCCACGACTGTCCTCGCCTCCAACGACACCAGCGAGCACCACCCCCATCGCAACTGGCCTTGCCCCTTGCCCCAACCATGGCTAGCCCCCAGCAACCACAACCGGCCACCGTGGCGCGCCTGTCCCCAACTTGCGCCATGGCCGAACGCGACCGGTCATGGCCGCCTGGCTGCACCTGGCTGTGGCCAAGGACGTCGCGCCCGACCATGCCCGCGCCTAGCCGTGTGGCTGCACCACCGTGCCCGGCCATTGCTGCGCCGCCGTGCCTGACTGTGACCGCCGAGGCGGGCCTAGCTGTGGCAGCGTGCCGCGAGCCGCGCGGTTCCTGTGCCCGCCTGGGCAAGAACTGAGGAAGAAGAACCTCTTTTGTTCTTTCTTTTTTTCATTTTTCATTGTGGCCCCTGAATATGTTTTTATAATTGATATATATGTTATTAATTCCCTGTTTACATATAATAAATAAACAAGCTAAAAGATACGCAGGTTGACTGGCATGGACCACAATATGGTTATCACCAGGTCAGCGCTTGCCATACCACGGTCCGCACGACTCCCCCATCGGCACCTCTCCACGCAGCAGATGCACCAACAGAAAACAAATTGAGTGGCCGATCGATAGTGGGGATGGAGACTCTCATGAAATTAAAGCAGATCGGAGATCTCCAATTGTGTCGTGTACACCATGCATGGACGGCGAGTATCAACATCCTTGGAGGCTCCTCCATCAGGACCGGCGGTGAAGACGGGTGAATCCGGCTGCTGCAAACTGCAATTCTTAAACCGTGGGCGATTCTTGGGTGGTTTGACTGGTTTTCCATACATCAAGAAACTAAAGCGAACCACAGCACACAGAGCAAACCTAGCAAGGCCATGGATTTAAATAGCGGGCTATAGCAACGCTATAGCGCCGCTATAGCCTCTGGAGAGAGCTCCCGCTACGCTATTTCTATTTTTTCGCTATGTCATTTATAACCACTATATTATGCTTTAAAATCGCTAAATTGATTAGCTGTGACTTTAAAATAGCGCTGCTATTTCAACTTTAGCTTTTAGAGTGACAATCTACTTATTATATATTTATATTTTGCTGTTAAGTTGATCTTTTAGAAAATTGAACACTTGAGTCTCACAAATTGTGCTATAATGCCATATTAAATAATATTCCCTAGATTCCTAAAGCCTTGAAAATATATTTGTGTTCAGTAATTTTCACGATTCTTGTGTTTTTATGAAATAATTACTTGATTTTTTATGGTTTTCTTAAAAACCGCTATCTGTCATAGCTCCGCTATAGCTGCGTTATAGCTTTATAGCTTCTGAAAAAATACCGCTATTTACAATAGCCCGCTATTTTAAACTTTGAGCAAGGCTAAGGCTGGTGGTAGAAGCGTAGGATAACTGAAGGCGGGAATTAATGCACATCGCAAGGATGGACACCTTCCATTTTTGCAGCTGCGCGCATGCATTCCGATCTGTGCTCTTCCCTAATCCCCTTTGCCCCTCCGTTGGACTCTGTTGTAGACCATAACTCTTAAACCATGGGCGATTCTTGGGTGGTTTGGCTGGTTTTCCATCCATCAAGAAACTGAAGCGAACCACAGCACACAAGCAATGAGCAAACCCAGCAAGGCTAAGGCTGGTGGTGGCAGCACAGGATAACCGAAGGCAATTAATGGACATCACAAGGATGAACGCCTTCCATCTTTGAGCCGCACGACTGCATTCCGATCCGCGCTCCTCCCCCGATCCCCCTTTCCCCTCCGTCAAGACTCCACTGCAGACCGCAATTCTTAAACCATGGGCGATTCTTGGGTGGTTCGGCTGGTTTTCCATCCATCAAGAAACTGAAGCGAACCACAGTACACAAGCGACGAGCAAACCCAGCGAAGCCAAGGCTGGTGCTTAGCTAAGCCATGTATTATTGCGAGGGAAACTCCGCATCGCAAGGATGAACACCTTCCATCTTTGCAGCCATGTGCATGCATTCCGATCCACGCTCCTCCCCCAATCCTCCTTGCCCTTGCTATAAATCCCCCCTTCCCATCTCACTCGCTGCATTGCTCTTCTTCAATCTTCACCCGGAAATCGCCTCGCTTACTTAGCTTTTCCCTCTGTCTCTGTTGCATCCTGAAGGTTCTTGGACGGAAACCATTTCAGCAGGTAAGAAAGT
The DNA here is from genome assembly GCF_019320115.1 of Miscanthus floridulus. Lineage (NCBI taxonomy): Eukaryota > Viridiplantae > Streptophyta > Magnoliopsida > Poales > Poaceae > Miscanthus > Miscanthus floridulus. The sequence continues at coordinate 31,110,206 of NC_089593.1, read as the reverse complement.
TCGAGTCTTCTCGGGTTCCTTGCTGGGATTTGGTGGTCGGCGGTTGCTTTCTTGAAACTGATCTTGTTCGTTTTTTATATAGGCGAAGAGATGGACGCGGACACATTCCCAGCGGGGCTGCGCGTGCTCGCCATCGACGACGACCGCGTCTGCCTCAAGATCCTAGAGAGGCAGCTCAAATATTGCAACTACAATGGTGTGTGTTCTTGCCTTCTTCTTAGCCGCCCCTATTTCCCCCGATTCCGTTGTGATACAATTTTAGGCGAGACGATGAAATTTTTGACGGTTGGGTGATTTTGTTTTTACGGTTGGAAGTCTGGTGCTGTGATGCAGTGACGGTGGTGTCGGACGCCAGGATGGCGTTGGACATGCTCAGGGAGAGGAAGGACGGGAACCAGTTCGACCTGGTGATCAGCGACGTCGTCATGCCCAACATGGACGGCTTCAAGCTCCTTGAGCTCATCGGCCTGGAGATGGATCTCCCAGTCATCAGTAAAGCCGGCCCTCGCTCAAACTCATTTTCCCATTTTTATGCATGCCATTCTTCTGATCGTGCAGACAATAGCAATCTTGAGAATTTGTAGTACTACCATTTTTTTGGATAGATGCATTGAACGGATTGCTTATTATAACTCAATAGAGCTGCTGGTTATGAATGTTTGGGCAGGATATCAATAAATGATACATATGCCAATCATAAATCTTGATTTTGGGGTGCATGTGTTCAGATACAATAAAGCTAATAACTGTTTGTGTTCTAGTTTTGTATGTCACCATCTGTTCCTTAGTGCTAAGTAGAATGGAGCTGGCTGCTTATTTTTGTCATTTGTATAGCTTCATATTCACAGTTTGTTTGTAAGCACTGCATCGAAACTAAAACTTTGTCCGTCGTTTTCGGTGTCCATTAGACCGTTACTTTTTGTTCATAAGCGCATTCATTAGCCCTATGGAAAGTACATTTTGTTTTTATACTTGTGTGTGTATTTTTTGTATAGCCAAGTCGACCATCTAAATAGTTACATAACATTGATGTTTCCAGTTTTAGTTACATATATGCTACAGTTCCCTATATGTAATTAACTTTTGTTGTTTTGTCGTTTTGTGCACTACCATTGGTTTGTCAAAAAGAAAATTATTTCGCCAAAACATTCCTTCTGAAGTACTACCGTTTGGTCAAAAATAATTTTTCACATTTGACTTTGCACGGTTCTTGACGCGCATCTTTTTTCACTAAAAGGTCAACGTGTATCTTTGACCTCTAATTTGTTCTAGAATATTTCTTAAAATTCTTCAAATTCATGAGGCTTTGCAAGTGTTTCGAATACAAATCTATACATATAACATATATATCTTAAAACTCATTAATTTAAAAGTTAATAATGTTTGTATTTTTCGACCAAAGCTTGCCCAAAATGACATGATTTTGCGACCAGAGGGAGTATCTTTCTTTTGGAATTGTATTGTTGTTATATACTTTGCTGATGTGGTAAGCACCCTTTCCTATGTCTAATTGGTCTTGGGGTAGATTTATCATCTAAACCATTTTTTTTCCTTTCATTTTCTTGCATTTAAGAGGGGAAAACCTCACTGCGCTATGGTTCAAACCAGCTACCCCTTCTAGCCATAACTGAAGATTGTCCACTAGGCTGTGGCCTAGGGCTAATGAACTGTTTGGTTCAAGAACTATAATGTAAATGACAACGGTAATAATTCACACTCGAGTGCCAGTGGTAACAAATTTAAATAGGCCGGTATCAGTTCCCAGCGTGATATCTCATTACGGCTGGACTTAGACAAACATGATTTAACATCATCTGTTACCCATCACATTACAAAATATGTCAACCAAACAACACGTAAGATGTAAATGCAAAGTAGGAAGCATATTAGTGAACCATTTAGAAATTCACATTTTCAGATTTCATCTAACTTTTTTTTACTGCGTTTGGATCGAAATTTCTGAAACTTTGTGAATTTCATTAATTTCAGCTGCAAAAAGAATTTTTCAACAAACCCAAATCCAAATCGCTGAGTCAATCTAGCTTCTGAACTGTTGTTTGTAGTTCATTTGATATGCTACTTTTTGTCCGTATGTAGTAGGTGCAATCACTAACTACTAAATGTTGTTTCGTGTAGTTTCGTGTGCTACCATTTGTTCGTATTTAAGTAACAGGAGCAATCAGTCTAACAATTGAATCCTATCATTTATGTGTGGTTTCATACGTTGCGATGGATTAGTAAGCTCTAGGTGCAACCAAGATAACTTCTGAATTTGTTGCCTGCAGTTTGGTTCATTATTATTGATTTTCATAATAACTAGTCGTTTCCATTAGGATTTGAACAATGCCCCATTCTAATAAATTTGTAAAGTTTCTTTTATGAAATTATTTGAAATGACAAAAGTGGAAATGATAGAGAATTGCATTTACTATGTGTATGACACATTTTCTTAAAAATGAAAGTAAACAACAAATGTAATGCCTAAAGAAAACAGAGATTGAAAAATGTGCCTAGTCAATTGAACATGAAGGCCACTAGATCATTCATTGTTCAGTCTATTAAGCTTGTTGACTTCTGTATGAAATAATTGACATATGTTGCCTTATGTCATGCAGTGCTATCCGTAAACAGCGAGACGCAGACTATAATGAAAGGGATAAAGCATGGGGCATGTGATTATTTGGTAAAACCAGTGCACCTTGAACAGCTTAGGGGCATATGGACACATGTGGTGAAGAACAGTAAGACTGATCCACGGAACAGCATCAACAGTGGCAGTGATGATGATGTTCAGAAGTTGCCATATGGAGATGGTGATAAAGGTGTGAAGGATGGAGCAAACCATAGAAACAAGTATTCAAAGAAAAACAAAACGGTTGTGGATGTTGCTAATGAGGACAACGAGAACACATCAGCCCAGAAAAAGCAAAGGGTCCAGTGGTGTGGTCAACTACACCAGAAGTTTGTAGAAGCTGTCAGTCAGATTGGCATCGACAGTAAGTTCCACTACTACAGAAAATCTTTTCCAAGGCATTGGCCTTTTATTTTCCAAGGCGGGCGGGCTGGGCGGCCACCTCCGTAGGTCTGGATTAACCATGACCTTTGGACGGAGGCGGTTGCGTTGCCTGCCTCCGTTAATCCAAAACGCCCGTCTCTAATAAAGTACTGTAGTAGTGTTCTCACGTTCATGGCTTTATCTAACAACAATTTTTCTGTTAAATATGTTTCTCTTAACAAATATTTTGTTGCTGTAAATGCAGGGGCTGTTCCAAAGAAGATATTAGAAATCATGAATGTGGAAGGCCTTACAAGAGAGAATGTTGCTAGTCATCTGCAGGTTTGGTTTCTACTCTTATGCTCGATCACTATGCTTGTGTTCCTATCCACTATATTATTGTTAAAGATATTTGGACAAAACATGTTTCTTAACAAAATGCTTTTCCTATTTTGTGATTTTAGAAGTACCGAATCTATCTCAGAAAGCTCGGTGATGGCACACTGAGGAATTCCAATCCATTTGCTGTTGAAACTGAAGCATTGCAGAGAAACATGCGTGTCCCCTCCTTCATTGGCTCTACGAGCTCAAGCAACCATTCTTCGTCTCGTTCTTGCAGCTCCTATGCGAGTATATTGCGTGGAATGATTTTGGGATCAAGTAGAGGTATTCCTTTCGAAGACATAGCAAATGATGACATGCTGGCTCCTTCTGGTCATTTACCATTGCAGTCTCCTGAGTTGGTGAAACAGCCTTCGGTTCAGCTTCAATCATGTTCTGCTGGCCGATTTAACGTTGCTAGGGAAGTTCACCAATTTTCAGGACCTAGCAACTCCTCGAAAGCTGTTGTGCCATCAAGGTTTTCTGATCTTGGTCATAATGTTGGAAAGCCTGAAGATCCTAAGCAAGGTAACATTTTCAAGATCAACCAGTTGTCTAGACTTGCACACTCCTCTGGACAGATTCCAACTTTCGGAAATGAGTATCAGAAGAAAATCACAGGAATCATGGGGAAAGCCGTACCAGTGGTAGGTTTCAGAGAGCAAGTGGCACCATTTAGCTTTGGGAATGACACACACTCTACATTGACACCGATTAGGAATTCTGCTTTGGCTAGTTCTTCAAGCACTAGACCTGACCTTCAAATAGACAATTCTGCAATGCTGACCCAGGTGCTGAATGGCGGTGGTGCAAGTGACAACCACCATGATGGTAGCACCGTTAATCATCAAGCTGTTAGTGACCAAGTGAATAACATCAATGAATTCCTCATGGGAACAAGTGAGGCACAGAGTGTGGACAGTGATGACTTGGATGATTTCCTTGCTTCCTTGGTTAATCAAGTAAGATCCTTTCTCCTCCTTTTTATGCATAAAATCTGTCTCTGTCCTTATTTTCATTTTACTTCATTTCACATTTTTGTGCAAAAGTAAATTAACACATGAGGAATTTACCTAACTAATGTCGGTTTAATTACTTCTAGTTAAATAAGAAATACTTCTAGTTGTTAGTACTCGGTGCATTGCTCAGATTCATTATGCTTGTTCATGCATAACCTGACCATAAGACATGCTAAATTGCTACCTTATTTTAAATTCACCCCATCTAGACTAAGGATTTGCATGTGGAATTGATGACTACTACTTATATGATGTTTTCTTTCAGAAGGATTTCGTCAACAATGGTGATTCTTTGATTGACGGGGATTGGGAATTTGCCCCTTGACTCTAGAAGAGAGATATTTCTGCATCGCCTAGCTACTGACCAGTTCATGGTTCTCGCATGTTGTATGTGCAAATTTGCACTGTTTGTAGTAGGCTAGCTAGAAGCAGGCCATCTTGGATGGAATCCCCATGTTTCTCTAGTGTAGTCATGCTGGTTCTCTTTTGTATCGTCTATAGCTTTTAACCTATGGTCTTAAGTTTGGCGGGAGGTGTGGATGTGCCACCCCTGCCAACCCCCGATCTATGTGTTCCTCTTCGGCTTGAATTTTGATGATCATTTTTATATAAAACAACCTAGTCCCTCTTTGGGTCCTTTTTTAAGCTGTGATCATAGACAAAGTTATGTAAGATAGATCCAGTTTCCATGTATGTTTTAGCTATGTAGTGGTATGATTTTCTTGAACTATTTGAACTGTTGTATTTCATCTGTTTTTGAATCAATGAAATGCTGCTATTTCTTGAAATTAGATTGATAACCCATATCTTTTTTTATGGAACACTAGAACAGACAGAATAAGTGAGACATATAGTGCCATTGTTCATTACTATTGTTGGAGCCAAATAGAAGTAGTGCAAGAAATGAAGGAACCTTCAATTCATAATTCATGTATGCCTGGTCAAATCGAACAGTTCCTGATGCTCATGACTTATTGACAGATCACCTTATGTCATCATAATTTCCTCTGTTGATAGTCTTGTGTATGAGAAAGAAAAGGTCATTTTTTCTTTTCAATTTTTTATACAAAGGCAAACAATGTTTGATTTCCTTGACTTCAACACAAACGGCGCTCCCTCATTAAGTTGTTTGCATCATATCCTGATTGTAGTGATCTATTCATCCCTGTGATCTCAACTTGTTGTCTCCATTACTCTCATACTAGGTGAATTCCCCCCGCGTTGTTGCGGGGATATATGTAGAGTAATTTTATATTACATTAGAAAAAAAGCAAATGTATAGCACCGTACGATCATTTAGGTTCATGATGTTGAAGCGTTGTGTTTTTATAGTTAGAAATAGTGGGTAGCCATGCAAATAGCTAATGTTTCAAATATACATTGGCTGAAGTGACATCTAAATATAATTAGCTATTACAGACACTCAAACAATATTAGGCACTACATCTAAGATATATACCCATTACACGCGCTCAAACTATATCAGGCCAATTGCAGAAATCGTTGATGCATCTTCTTCATTGACTGATTAATATATGCCGAATAGATAAATTTTTGCATCATTTCTACTTCAAACAGCAACCCACTATGATTAGTTTACTTCATTACTTGAAACTGGTTGTAGCAAGATGAAGAAACTCTGATTGAAATCCTGCACACAATTTAAGGGAACCATTTATAGATGAGGGGAGAGTGACAAAGAACTTGCCTAGTAGATGTGTGGGCATCGCTGTCTAGTGCATACAGGGAGCACGGTGTTTGCTTTCAAAGAATCACCGCCTGCAGTATCAGCGCGCTTCCAGTATTCCAGTGGCAGGAAAGGAAAGTGCGTGCGTGAGCTAGTGTTGTTGAAGCTGCACAATATATATGACCAGCCATTTCTCCCACCGTTTCGGCTAATCATCAATGCCATCCTCCACATTCCGCCAGTTACAATTTTGGAGGAGTCCATGCTTGCGTTGGCTGCTGATTATCTTGCCATGATTAATTGAATGAGTTATTGAAAGAACAGGTGAGCAAGTGGAGAAATGGCAAAGGTAGTTATGCAGCAAACCGAGACGTTGATGGGTCAGTGGGAACTATTCTCAATTCTGTGTTAGGCGAGCGGAGTGGCACCTGTTGGAGGAAGGAACGCATGCACATTATCTCAGCTCATTATGGCCAGATTTATTATTAAAATTACGGAACAGCTAGCACCCGGACGTCCAGTGCCAGGACGCGTGCGGACGCAGCTCTCAGCTTATGATTTCACCCGTCCGATGAAACCGGCCCGCAATAGAAAAACGATTTGAGCGAGCACGTTTGTCCCCGCGTAATAGATCACTTGCGGTGGCCCATCCCCACCGCGCTGCATCCCCCGCCGCGCTGCATCCCCCGCCACGCCCCGTTCACCTCCGTGCCCATCTCTGTCGCGCCCCATGCCTAACGTGCCCCCGATGTCGTGCACACATATGCAACATCTAGATATACTTTTGAAATATCCAGATGCCCTCTTGCAACATAAAAAGAATACAGATGAAACACTTGAAAACATACGTCTGAAACACTTACAAAAAGACATAAAAACACTTGAAAACCATTACAAAACATACGCAACATACAAATAAAATAGTCGCAACATATGTGTGAAACATACATAACATCATGAAACATTGGGAGCAGACGCTTGCAACATACCTTTAAAACACTTGCAATATATGCAACATCCCGATCTACTTTTATGGTATCATGATGAAACACTTGCAACATCCAGATGACACATCTAAAATACTTGAAACATACACTTGCAACATGCGCTTTCAGCACAATGTTACCTTGCTGCTTGGACAAATGGACGCTCGTCGTTGCGGAGCTCGATGCTAGTGTGGAGGTTGGCGGCGACGCATGTGGCACGCTGGTGAAGCAGCGGCGTCGCCCTCCTGCAATTCTCCAACGCCTACTCGTGGCCCATGCTCGCACCCATGGGCAGCGACATTGTTGCCTCTACTCCAGCGCTGCTGCTTGATCGGCCATAGTCGTCCAGCGTCGTCCGCTCATTGGGGATGGGGCATGGTGTGGCTGGCCATGGGGTGCGACATGGTTGGGGTGGCACGGCGTGAATGGGGACAGAGCGCGGTTGAGGAATGGGCCGCTTGCTATCTTCTAATCTTCATGGTCCTTTTCAAGGGCAAATAATGTTTGGGACAAAGAGACACTATAGTACAGATAAGATGTCGTGAGGCATATACGGGTCTTCAACAAAATGTCTACCCAAGACATTTATATGTTATATCGAAGTACTAGGAAGGCAAGCTAGGAATAGGAAGGCAAGCAAGCTAGAAGAGGGTAGATAGAGTTTCCTATTGGGGAGCGAAACTCTATCGAAGTAAGTGTAACACCCTAGTGTTAAGCATTGCATTTTGTACTTGCATTTTAGGAGCATAAGCATCATCCAAGCATTCATGAGCATGAGCATAAGAAGTTCATTTCATTCACCTTACCTTTATCACATGTGATGTTGATTATATACATGTATATGCTTGTGATCATGTGTGACTCATGCAAGAGATAGTTGTCTGGTCACAAAAACACCTTAGACACATCTAGGGTGAAAAATGGAACAATGTTTGTATTCATGACATGTGCCAAATTTGCTTCTAAGTCATAGTTTACTCAAAATTTCATTTTTCATGATACAACTTTGACTAGAGTTGAACTATAGCTTAGAGTGTTTGCATAGCAGTGCAGCCTTAAAAAAAGTTGTAGTTCTTGATATGGGTAACAAACTTTATATAAGGGTCATGAGCTAATTCAGTGCCTAACATGGTTAAATAGGGCCCATAAGAATCAACTAAATGTTGTTTTCAAGACTTGAAAAATTTTCTAAGTCAAAAGCTGATTTCAGTTTCAAAGTACACCCCTTTGGAGCATTGCAACTTGTAAACTAGCTTGAATTAGACCAAGCTCATTTAAGCAAAGTTGTAGATCTCCTATAGCTCTACAATTCTTAGTAATGATGTTTTTGCTAAATCGCCACGGATTAGAAGTAATAACGACTTGAAATCACTCTGTCAGCCAGCTCATGCCGTCCTGAACCAGGTGCCGCGCGCGCCGTCATGGCCGACCGCGCACAGGCCACGGCTACCACCTAGTGGTCATACGCTGCTGTCGGGCCTGCATGTCAGGGCAGGGTGGATAGCAAAGATGCCGCATCACGCTCCTTCACTCTCACTCGCACTCACTCTTTCTTTGCCTCGCCTCCCTCTCGCTCTCTCTCGTAGCCGGGCCACGCCACCGTCGCCATCGCCGCGCATCTCCACCGAGCTCTCACGCCATCCATGCAGCACCACCACCTAATTTATCACATGCATAGCTCTGCAGTGACTTGCTCCACCACCCAAGCCGCTAACACCACTATCTATGCAAGGGTAAGGCCACATTGCGCATTGCCGTCGTGCCATGGTCACAGTGCACCGCTGAGCCTGAGCTTGTCGTGGCCAGCCATAACCTGTGCTCCTCTGACCTCCCTCTACCCTGGTCCATCATCATCATGCCTCTCTAGCGCGGCTGCTAACCCTAATCTGCACCCGATAGCTTCGCTAGGTCTTCCTAGAACCGTAGTCGAGCTCACCCGGGCCTGTGTTCACCAAAGACGGTGAGTCCGCCACCGCACGTTGCTGCCGAGCCACCATACTCACCGGTGAGGTAGCTCCGGCGAGCCACTGAGCCAACCAAGGGTACCAATAGATGCGCACGGGGATGGGGAACACGATGGTGGCAACCTCGTCGTCGGCAAGCTGTCGTGATCAAAGCCGCACCATGCCTCTGTGTCTCTGTCGGGTTGGACTAGTTGACCTATGGGTCCTGCATGTCAGTCGTAGTGGGTACACTGGACCGGGTGTACTTAGCAGCAGACCTCGAGTTGAACTTGATTTTCTTTATTTATTTTTCTAGATTTTGTAGCAATCTTGAAAAATCATATCTAGAGCTAGGAGTGTCCAAATGAGGTGATCCAAATTTTGTTGGTTTCATCATGAAGTGTACTATTTGACAAAAATATAAAACTTACTGTTTGGGGTAGTTTTCTAAGGGAATTAAATTGATTTAGTTAAATGCTTTTAAAATAGCTTTTATCTTGTAAAATGCATAACTTGATCTAGAGAGATGCAAAAATTATGATTCTAATTTTGTTGGTCTTGTGATGACATGCTCTAGCTAGGAAAAATACTAAACCTATAGTAGGCATACTTCAAACATGGTCTTGCTATTTAACCTTGATTAATTGCTAGTTTCTAGTAAAATTAATTGGGATAAAAATACATAACTTATGATCATGAAAATCTTTACACAGTGTTCTTGTGCTAGGATGAAAGTAAGAAAAATATGAAATCTATTGTTTCACACTTTTCACTCGGCTAAACTATTCTTGCTATTATAAGCCTATGCAACTGGCCATTTTTGTAGAGGTTGCTATACTTATTCAAATGGCATGAAATTTGTACAGTAGACTATTGGAGTCATATGTAGGCAACTATAAATTTCTCAGGATTTATTGTGCAATGGAAATATTTATCCTTTAAATCACCCTATTATATTAGGAAAATAATAAATGAATATAAATAAATTCATTGGGCTTAACCATGATGTTTTCTAGGGTGCTTGTTATGCATGTGATCTGTTGCTATTAGTAGTGGTGCTTATAAATAATTGGGTATAGGCAACTAGTTAATTAGGGCTCCATAATTCAATCAGATGACTGTAGGTATAGCTTTTGGTGTCATGATGTTTTCACCATGAAAATGATGTTTACTAGGAAACTTGTTAATAGCAAAGTTATGGACAATTTTATAAGCTTTCCAGAAAGTCCACAATCATATTATTTGAATGTGTAGAACTCCAATATGGTTAAAACAAGTGGTTGTTATCTTGCAATCTAGAAAATGCTTTAGATGAATGTTTGTTTAAGTTACTAGAGAAGAGATATACACCTACTTAGTAAAAATAAAGTTAATCTTGTCATCACCATAGTACCCTGTTGTTAAGTACGTGTATGTTTATGCATTTTGCCATAACCTATCATCCATATCATCACCTATGCATCCTTGTATCTTATTGCGTGCTCATCCATATAGGATCGCTAGAGGGAATAACACTGTTGGAATTTGAGGTAGTGGAAGAAGAGAACCAAGAAGCACCACAGCAAGTAGCTCCAAAAAGTGAAGAGCAGGCCCTAAAGGAATTACCAGAGTGCCTAGATCTTAGGCCTACCTTGTAACACCCTCGGTGTTACACCATAACAACCTACTTAACCATGTCATGAGCATCATGTTTATGTGATAATACATGTGATAAAGTGTGTAGATAAGTTTCTTGTAACCTAAAATGAATAATAAAAATGTTAAATGAAAGTTGATTCAATAGCTCATGTATATCAAGTAGGGTTGAAAACTAATTTTTATTGAGCAAAAATATTATAGAACATGTGTGTGGTACCTAAATAAAGCTTGAAGTACAAACTTTGTAGATGGCAATGCAACCTTTGCTATAGAAAAATAACATTGCTAGACAATACTTCTAATAGCTTAGAAATGGAACTTGGAATCAAAATTCAGCTCAAAGACTTAGAAGATTTTTAAGTATATAGACAGCAACACAATGCCATGGTTGGGAATTTATTTTGTGGAATTGAGTTTAGTGGTGGTGTCATGGTTTAGCTCTGGTTGGTAGCCTGATATGCCCTCTTGAGCATGGTGAAGGTGGTTTGGTTCCAAGAGCAACCGTTTAGTTTTTATAGACGCTTTAAAATTAATGCACGATATGATTTCGGGCTGGTTGGCCGGGTGGGCACGGTCACCATATCTAGGGGCGCGACATCACCACGCTGCCTCGCCCCACGCATGCACATGCACTGCCGTGTGTGGTGGGCCAAGGCCGCCTTTGGCTTGGACATGGCATGGCTATAGCCGGGTGCTGTGGGCCATTGCGTTGCTGCTCCACTCGCCACCACGCCGTCGTCACCATCGCTGTCGCCTTACTGAGCTACCAGGGCACAGTCATTGCCGCCCTCGGCCGCTACCACCGTGATGTCGTACTACGCTGCTATTGCTTACCTTGCCACCGCGTGCACATAGGCTATCTTGGCTGCTTGTGTTGTCGCCTTACCTTAATGGCGCTGCTACCGCTCAGGCTATGCCCCCACCTACCTCCCCGCGTGCGCACATGGTCTGGCCGTGTTGTCACGTAGTGAGTGCACGGACGCTGCCTTAGGTCTGGTTGACTACTTACCACCAAGGTGGGGATGGCTAGAGCTCGGACCCATCTCCTCTCCCTACCATTTCCATTGATAGAGCCGCGCCCCATGCAATTAGCCAGCGAGAGATCGCCTCAATCCAATTCAGCGCGTCCACGGTTCCGTCATCAAGCCCTCTCGCTATCTGACCCCACCCAGCCTTGAAGCGTGTAAGGCCAAGCACCAATTTGGAGTCTTCCCCACCATCATGCCGATAAGGCCACGCTCGGCCATAGCCGAGGGCAGCCCTCCACCTGTGCATCTCGAACAAATTTCGGTGCATCGCTAGCTTCGCTTCCATCCCCTCTTTACCCTGCGTGTCTTAGTTGAACCTCTACCGCTTCCCCATTATCGCTGATGTGACCGTGCCACCATGGTACATCACCGCCCAGCTTGGCCACACGTGGCGTGCCCTCCTCCATCATCCTCCACTCCAACCGTAACCTTGGCTAGACCCACGGTAGTCTCTTGATGCTCGCTCACCAACCGTCTAGGCCTATAGTTTCTCGAGCTCACCGGAGCAGTTGCGCCATCGTCGCAGATGGCCACGCGCCACTGCAGCCTTCCTTGGTGAGTCCTGCCACCCCTCACCGCCATCTACTATAGCCACCATGGTCGGGGATGGTGACCAACCCAATAGGTGGGTTTGCGCAGGTCCTAGGTGGCCAGCGTGGCTACACTGTGTCAGCGTCCGCCATGCCACCGTGCGCTAGGTCACCGGGGGTGCGCGTGGGGAAATTCTAGCAAGGTCAGGGGGTTAAGTGAGAGTGTCTGAGAGAGGGGGAAATAGTATTAGGACTTAGGTGTGATTCGGAAGGAAACCGAGGACTTTGTTGCAAAAGCGCCAGCACACGCGGGCTTCCTCGCCGTGGGCCACCTCGCACGGGTCGCGCATATGTGGGTTGTGCAGTGAAATCATCTTTCTTTTTTCTAAATGAATTAGTTGTTGCTTTTCTAATTTAGTTTCTGAGCTAAACTTGTGTATTTAATATAAATTTGTATAGATGTCCAAAAATTGTGAAACTAATTTTGTTAGGTTTCTAAAATCATTATCTACCTAATAGTGTAGTTAGTTCATACATATCTATGTTAATGCTAAGGCCTATCAAATCATTTAAAAGTACTTAATATTAGTAGGATAAATATTTTAGGAATTTTTGTGGTAAATTGGTGATAGCTTTAATCCTGAAATTTCCATAGTAGCTTCATTGTATTATTATGTGCTTACTATAATTTTTGTAGCCCTAAGATAGCTTGTTTATTAGGGTAGCTAAATATCCATTAAACCATTAATACGAATAAAACAAAAATATTGACTTATGAAATAAAGCACTTGTTAGGGTGAGCTTGACACTTGATTTGATAGAGCTAATGGTTAGTTTAGTATAATGGCCATTAGAGCTAGCTTGTTAGTTTAGCCTATGTGTTCTTATTTTAAAAGTTGTTGTTGCTTAAATAACAAATTATTGCATCATCATCGCATGCATATGGAGAATGAGTTGGTTGAGATTGTGACCATCGGCGAGCATGAGTTTGAGGAGATTGTCAAGGAGTATGAGGAGGAGATTCTCGTGAAGGAGGAGGTCCTGGAGCTACCACTGACTGACTCAGTTGACACCGCACCGACCAAAGGCAAGCCCCTGTGCATAACCCCTATTTTTCATATACATCCTGTATATATGTGTGTGTGTGTTGTGCATTTATGTTGCAGGAGTTTTATGGAAACCACATGTATATATATCTAACCTAAGAGTCTTACTAGTGCAGGTTTGAGTAGCTACTATGCTTAGGCTATCAGTAGCATGGGTAACCTATCATTACTCACAAGTAATGAATATTATTATTATTCTCCTGATAAAATAATGGAAAGAAAATGGTGACCGGATAGGGATATGGTATGGGTATTGGTGGGTGTAACAAGTTGTGTCCTACGACCAATGGGGCTTAGCTTGGTTACAATGTTCTCCTTATCCATGTCGATTGAGGACCGTCCATTGTTGTGGATGGTAGTCAGGTCACAAACTTATCATACTAAGCACATACATGCTTATGGGAGCGGGAAGGCTCGTTGCGCTCTTGTCGTGGGTTCCGACTCTATTTTGGACCGACTGATTGGAGGCAGAGAAAGGTGGAGGTCTGAAAGGTCCTAATATGGCTAGAGGGGGGTGAATAGCCTATTTAAAAATCTACAAATCAACTAGAGCAATTTGATTAGTATGACAAATAGCGTAATGCAAACTTGCTCTACCTCTACAAGGGTTGCAAGCCACCTATCCAACAATTCTAGTTGCAATGATTACTTAGGCACACAAACTTGCTACTCTAAAGAGCTCAACTAGATGAATGTAAATAAATAAAGCAAGCTCTCAATTCTAATTACACTAAAGAGCTTGTATCAACTAGTTTGCAAGAATGTAATCAAGTAAGTAGGGTGATTATACCACCGTGTAGGGGATGAACCAATCACAAGATGAAGATCCAGCCAATCACCGGGAGAATGTAAATGACAAGAGACAATCGATTTTCTCCCGAGGTTCACATGCTTCCCAACACGCTATGTCCCCATTGTGTCGAGCAACACTCGGTGATTCGGCGGCTAAGAGGTGTTTCACAAACCTCGTCCACACGATAAGACACCGCAAGAATCGACCCACAAGTGAGGTAACTCAATGACATGAGCAATTTACTAGAGTTACCTTTCGGCACTCCACCGGGGAAGGTACAACTCCCCTCACAATCACCGAAGGCGGCCACAAACAATCACCAACTCGTGCCGATCCTCCACCGCTGCTCCAACCGTCTAGGTGGTGGCAACCACCAAGAGAAACAAGCGAAATCCGCAGCACAACATGAATACCAAGTGCCACTAGATGCAATCACTCAAGCAATGCACTTGGATTCTCTCCCAATCTCACAATGAAGATGGATCAATGATGGAGATGAGTGGGAGGACTTTGGCTAAGCTCACAAGGTTGCTATGTTAATGAAAATGTGCAAAAGTTGGAGCTTTAGCCGGCCATGGGGCTATAAATAGAGCCCCCATCAAATAGAGTCCTTATACCCCTTCACTGGGCATAATGCGCTCTGACCAGACGCTCCGGTCATATTGACCGGACCCTGGACTCAGTGTCCGATCCATAGATTTATGCCACGTGTCACTAGCTTCAAACGCTGTTCGTCAGATGTCAACGGCTACGAAGCTGACCGGACGCACCAGCAAAACTGACCGGACGCTGAAGCCCCAGCGTCCGGTCTTTTCCAGTAAGCTCCCCGAGGCGAATTTCTTTGACCGGACGCATCCGGTCCACCTCGACCGGACACAGACCAGTGTCTGGTGCAATACCCTAGGTACTATGCTGACCGACTAGTTCGACCGGACGCACGCTGCCAGCGTCCGGTCAGTTGACCGACGCCAGTGTCTTCGCGACCAACGCGTTTTCACTTCTAACTTCTTCACCCTTGCTCCAATGTGCCAACCACCAAGTGTTTCACCTTATGCACATGTGTTAGCATATTTTCACAAACATTTTCAAGGGTGTTAGCACTCCACTAGATCCTAAATGCATATGCAATGAGTTAGAGTATCTAGTGGCACTTTGATAACTGCATTTCGATACGAGTTTCACTCCTCTTAATAGTACGGCTATCTATCCTAAATGTGATCACACTCACTAAGTGTCTTGATCAAAAAACAAAATGGCTCCTACATTTTATACCTTTACCTTGAGCCTTTTGTTTTTCTCTTTCTTCTTTTCCAAGTTCAAGCATTTGATCATCACCATTCCATCACCATTGTCATGATCTTCGTCATTGCTTCATCACTTGGAGTAGTGCTACCTATCTCATAATCATCTTGATAAACTAGGTTAGCACTTAGGGTTTCATCAATTATCCAAAACCAAACTAGAGCTTTCAATCTCTCCCTTTTTGGTAATTGATGACAACCCTTATACAAAGATATGAATTTAAGTTCATTTGAGTCTATGTTGCTTGCCCAAGCATATTTACCATGTGTAAAGGATATGGACAAGTTTCATGAACTCCAAATGGTAGTAATTGCTCCCCCTACATATGTGCTAAGAGTTTGGATTGAAGCTTGCACATAGGCTTAAATAGGAAATATAGGAGTCAATTTCTACCAAATGATGCTAAGGTATAAGAGATGGACATTTGAAGCGTGATACCAATCGGAGTGCACCAATATACCATCCTTAGCACCATTAGTAACTAGACATACACAAAAACTAGAATACCCCATGAGATCAACATTAAAAGTAAGGGTCTAGTTTTCATAATGTGAGCATGAGTCTAGTTACTTTATCCTATGCATGCTAGTTTTTCATTTCATCATTCAAACCTATAACTAGCTTACACCACACAAGCATGGATATTTAAATTAAGAACTTGTAACATGCGAGCAAATATATGAAATGTTCATTCAAATGCATCATACAGGTTTATGAGCTTGCTCCCCCTACTTGTGTGCTCAAAATTTTAATTGATCCCTTTCCTTTATCATATCTCTCCCCTATCACTCATATCTTTGTTTTCTCTCCCCCTTTGGCAACAATTAGCATAAAAGGTGAGCTCAAATTATAGATAGGTTGGAGTGAAACCATGTGAAATGAGGATCATTTTCCCAATTTGGTTCAATCTAGATTACTTGCAAAAGATATTTAACTCGGTTTGATCCAAGGACAAGCATCTTCACACCTCCAAATAAGGGTTATCTTGTACCATGTTGAGTTAAACACTTATAGCTCATTTTCTAAATCAAACACTAGGTTTACAAGCCCACAAACATGTCATATGCTACCACTAGATCATTTCAAACATATAAGCAATAGTGGTACCATATAAGCATCAAATTCATTTGATTTTCATGAATGAGCCTAGGACATGATAGGAATGACTAGATGCACTAAACAAGTCCTTAGTAATGGATGGATGACATGTCAATCAACTTTACCTTGCTTTGCTCGAAGGAGAGACATGTCATATAATGGGGGTGCATCAACACATATTGGAGAAGTCAAGTATGTTCAATTCATTCCTTAGCTTGCAAAACCTCTTCTCATCAAGTGGCTTGGTGAATATGTCAGCAAGTTGATCTTCGGTGCCCACACTCTCTATGTAAATGTCCCCTTTTTGTTGGTGATCTCTTATGAAGTGATGATGGACATCTATATGCTTTGTTCTTGAGTGTTGAACCGAGTTGTTGGTGAGCTTCATGGCACTTTCATTGTCACATAGCAATGGCACTTGCTTGAACTTGATTCCAAAGTCACTCAAGGTAGCCTTCATCCAAAGTAACTGAGCACAACAACTACCGGCCAAAATATACTCCGCTTCAGCGGTTGAAAGTGCTATACTATTTTGCTTCTTTGGTGACCAAGATACAAGTGATCTTCCCAATAGTTGACATGTGCCCTATGTGCTCTTTCTCTCAACTTTGCATCCCGCATAATCGGAATCCGAATATCCAATCAACTCAAATCTTGCTCCTTTGGGATACCATAATCCAACATGTTGTGTATGCTTCAAGTACCTCAATATTCTCTTAGTTGCCTTCAAATGACTTTCTCTTGGTGAGGCTTGAAATCTAGCACACATGCATACACTAAACATCACATACGGCCTTGATGCGGTCACATAGTGTAGACTTCCAATCATAGACCGATACATCTTTTGATCCACCATATTTTCACTAGCATCACTGTCCAAGCTTCCACTTGTCCCCATTGGTGTACTAATAGCTTTACTCTCATCCATTTCAAACTTCTTGAGCATGTCCTTGATATACTTGCCTTGACTCACAAATGTGCCATTCTTCATTTGCTTGATTTGAAGACCAAGGAAGTAACTAAGTTCTCCAATCATAGACATCTCAAACTCACTTGCCATCATCTTGCCAAACTCCTCACAAAATTCTTGATTTGTTGATCCAAAAATGATATCATCAACATAGATTTGCATTACAAACAAGTCATTTCCAAGCTTCTTGGTGAAGAGAGTGGTGTCAACCTTTCCCATCTTGAATCCCTTAGAGAGTAGGAAGTCCCTCAATCTCTCATACCATGCTCTAGGTGCTTGTTTCAATCCATACAAAGCCTTTCTCAACTTGAATACATGGTTGGGTTTCTTTTCATCTTCAAAACCGGGAGGTTGCTCAACATACACAAGCTCATTGATGTACCCATTGAGAAATGCACTTTTCACATCCATTTGGTACAACTTGATGTTGTGGGCACAAGCATAAGCTAGCAAGATCCTAATTGCTTTCAATCTTGCAATCGGGGCATATGTTTCTCTAAAGTCAAGACCTTCAACTTGAGTGTAACCTTGAGCCACTAATCTTGCTTTGTTCCTTATTACTATCCCATCTTGATCTTGCTTGTTCTAAAAGACCCACTTAGTTCCAATCACATTATGACCCTTGGGCCTCTCAACTAAATCCCATACATGATTTCTTGTGAAGTTGTTTAGCTCTTCATGCATAGCATTGATCCAATCAACATCCCTCAAAGCTTCATCTATCTTTTTAGGTTCAATGGATGACACAAATGAGAAATGCTCACAAAATGAAGCCAATCTTGATCTTGTTTGCACACCTCTTGAAATATCACCAATGATAGTGTCTAATGTATGATCTCTTGCAACATTGGTTGGTTGAAGCAATTGCACTTGATTGCTAGTATTTGATTGATCACTTGGTTGAGATGATGAACTAGCCATTTGTTGATCTTGCACATTGCCATCATTAGTGCTTGCTTGGATTTGATCATGAGAACCACTAGCTTGCACATTTGAGTTAGAGAGTACTTGATTCTTGTCATCTTCAATGTCAATCACCTCTCTAGGCCTTAACTCACCAATGTCCATGTTCTTCATTGCATTGACCAATTGAGTGCCTTTTACATCATCTAGATTCTCATCTTCCTCTTGGGAACCATTTGTTTCATCAAACTCCACATCATGAACCTCCTCAAGAGTACCACTAGCCAAATTCCAAACTCTATAAGCCTTGCTAGTAGTGGAGTAACCAAGCAAGAACCCTTCATCACATTTCTTTTCAAACTTGCTCAATCTAGTGCCTTTCTTCAATATGTAGCATTTACAACCAAAGACCCAGAAGTATGCTATGTTGGGCTTTCTTCTATTCAATAGCTCATAAGGTGTCTTTTCCATCATGGGGTGACAATAGAGTCGGTTGCTATAGTAGCAAGCCATGTTGATTGCTTCAGCCCAAAATGAATGACTCACATTGTACTCACTCAACATTGATCTTGCCATATCAATCAAGGTTCTATTCTTTCTTTCAACTAGCCCATTTGATTGAGGAGTATACTTGGCCGAGAATTGATGTCTAATTCCAAATTCATCACACAACTCATCAACTCTAGTGTTCTTGAATTCACTACCATTGTCACTTCTAACTTTCTTGATTGTGGTTTCAAACTCATTGTGAATGCCTTTGACAAATGATTTGAATGCTGTAAACACATCACTCTTATCAACAAGAAAGAACACCCATGTGTATCTAGTGAAATCATCCACAATCACAAATCCATATTTGTTTCCACCAATGCTAGTGTATGTGGTTGGTCCAAACAAGTCCATGTGCATCAACTCAAATGCCTTAGATGTGCTCATTATGCTCTTCTTAGGATGTGTATTACCAACTTGCTTTCTGGCTTGACATGCACTACATAGCTTATCCTTCTCAAATGTGACATCTTTTAAGCCTCTAACTAAGTCATGCTTAATCAATTTATTCAATTGTTTCATTCCAACATGACCAAGCCTTCTATGCCATAACCAACCCATGCTAGACTTAGTGATCAAACATGTTGACAATTGAGCTTCTCTAGCATTGAAATCAACTAAGTATAGATTCTCATATCTAAATCCTTTGAATATCAAGTTAGAGCCATCTACACTTATGATCTCTACATCATCCACACCAAATATGCACTTGAATCCAAGATCACACAATTGAGCTACCGACAATAAGTTAAAGTTCAAGCTCTCTACTAGTAGCACATTGGAAATGCTCAAGTCATTGGATATTGCAATCTTACCAAGCCCTTTGACCTTGCCATTGCCATTGTCACCAAATGTGATACTATCAATCCCATTGCTCTTGCTTTCATTGATTGAATTGAACATTCTTGAATCACCGGTCATGTGTTGTGTGCACCCACTATCAAGCACCCAATGCCTTCCTCCGGCTTTATAATTTACCTACAAAAGAAGATCAATTCTTTTTAGGTACCCAAACTTGCTTGGGTCCTTGTAGGTTAGTCATCAAGGTCTTTGGTACCCAAATGGCCTTCTTCTTTGGGCCCACAATTGGTGTACCAATGAACTTAGCCTTCACACCATTGGCACCCTTATAAAGCATGTAACAAGAATCAAATTTGATTGAGGATACATTAGGTAGCTTGTTCTTGTTAGTCTTGCAATTTTGCTCTATATGCCCAACTTGCTTGCATCTATTGCAAAACCGACCATTGCCCTTCACAAAGCTAGCTTTGTGAGTGACAAAGGCCACCTTGCCTTTCTTAGGGGTATAGCCTAATCCCTTTTTGTTGAGAGAAAACCTTTGGCTACCCAAGCACTTTAGCAAGCGGGCATCTCCACCATAGGCATTGCCTAAGGCATGAGTGAGCTCATTTACCTCCTTCTTGAGGTTCTCATTTTCCACCATTAGTGATGTATCATTATTAGGTGGAGTAGAAGTGGTAGTGCTACAAGAAGAGTTAGTGGGAGCAACTATAGTGGGCATAAAAGAATCATCAATAATATCACATGTTAGTCCCACATCACATGTAATTATCACTTTCTCCTTCTTGGCCTCCTCCTTCTTGACTTGCTTAATGAGAGAGGAGTGAGCTTTTTCAAGCTTAGAGTGAGTTTTGCCAAGCTTCTCATGGGCTTCCATTAGCCTCTCATGAGTGGCATTTAGCTCATCAAAGGATTGCTCAAGAGATTTTAATTTCTTGCACAATTCTTTGCACTCCTTTCTCTTCATCTCATTGCAAGCGTGCACTTGCTCACACATGTCCAAGAGCTCCTCTTTGGAGTACTCCTCATCATCATCATTATCATTCCTACAAGAGTCACTTTCACATTCATCATCATCACTCTCATCATATTTTACCTTGGTAGGCTTTGCCATGAAGCATGTTGATGGAGTGTCAAAGATGGAGGGCTTGTCATTGATGGCGATGCTTGCTAGTGCTCTCTTGATAGACTTCTTGCCATCATCACTAGAGTCATCACTATCTGATGAGCCATCACTATCCTAAGTGACTACATAGCCTCCACCCTTCTTCTTCTTTTGGAAGGTCATTCTCTTTTCCTTCTTCTCCTTCTTTTCTTTCTTATCCTCCTTGTGCTTCTTCTTCTCATCCTCATCATTGTCACTATTGTATGGACAATTTGCTACTACATGATCGGGGCTCTTGCAATTGTAGCATCTTCTCACATACTCTTTCTTCTTGGTGTGATCTCTTCTCTTTCTTGCACCATAGCCCTTCTTCTTCATGAACTTTCCCATCTTGCGCACAAATAGAGCCATAGCCTCATCATCAATATCACTTAGATCTTCATCATCACTTGATTCTTTCTTGGACTTGCCCTTGTTTTTGTATGATGATGAACTAGCCTTGAATGCTATGCTTTTCTTGTTGTCCTCTTCTTCCTTCTTGTCCTCCTTGTCATCCCCCTCCCTTTCCACATGGTATGTCTCTTGTGTCACGACATCACCTAGTACTTGGTTGGGGGTAATGTCCTTCAATCCTCCTCTTATGATGAGCAATCTTAACATCTCAAATCTTGGAGGTAAGCACATCAAGAATCGGTGGGAGACATCATCATCCTTGATCTTCTCTCCCAATACCTTCAAGTCATTGATAATGACCTGCAATCGATGGAACATCTCCAGAATGCTCTCATCTTCCTTCATCTTGAAACTTGTCAACTTATCCTTAAGAATGTATAACTTGGCACTCTTCACCGCTGGTGTGCCCTCATATGTTTCCTCCAATCTCTTCCACACCTCATTTTCTCTATCACAATCCTTGATTTGCTCAAACACTTTGGAATCAATGGCATTGTATATGGTGTTGAGAGCCATTGTATTGCATTGCTTGTTGATCTTATCTTGATTTGTTGGATCATCGGGATCAATGATAGCATAGTCATTCTCGATCACTTCCCATACTTGATCATTGATTGAACCAAGATACATCCTCATCTTTCTCTTCCAATAACCATAGCATGTGCCATCAAAGAACGGTGGTTTGCCCCCCACATGGTTGAACACAACTTGAGCCATAATTTGACACCGAGGTTGTTAAGCCTTTAATCAAACGGTGACCATGGCTCTGATACCACTTGAAAGGTCCTAATATGGCTAGAGGGGGGTGAATAGCCTATTTAAAAATCTACAAATCAACTAGAGCAATTTGATTAGTATGACAAATAGCATAATGCAAACTTGCTCTACCTCTACAAGGGTTGCAAGCCACCTATCCAACAATTCTAGTTGCAATGATTACTTAGGCACACAAACTTGCTACTCTAAAGAGCTCAACTAGATGAATGTAAATAAATAAAGCAAGCTATCAATTCTAATTACACTAAAGAGCTTGTATCAACTAGTTTGCAAGAATGTAATCAAGTAAGTAGGGTGATTATACCGCCGTGTAGGGGATGAACCAATCACAAGATGAAGATCAAGCTAATCAATGGGAGAATGTAAATGACAAGAGACAATCGATTTTCTCCCGAGGTTCATGTGCTTGCCAACACGCTACGTCCCTGTTGTGTCGACCAACACTCGGTGGTTCAGCGGCTAAGAGGTGTTTCATAAACCTCGTCCACACGATAGGACACCGCAAGAACCGACCCACAAGTGAGGTAACTCAATCACATGAGCAATTTACTAGAGTTACCTTTCGGCACTCCGCCGAGGAAGGTACAACTCCCCTCACAATCACTGAAGGTAGCCACAAACAATCACCAACTCGTGCCAATTCTCCACCGCTGCTCCAACTATCTAGGTGGTGGCAACCACTAAGAGAAACAAGCGAAATCCGCAGCGCAACACAAATACCAAGTGCCACTAGATGCAATCACTCAAGCAATGCACTTGGATTATCTCCCAATCTCACAATGATGATGGATCAATGATGGAGATGAGTGGGAGGACTTTGGCTAAGCTCACAAGGTTGCTATATCAATGAAAATGTGCAAAAGTTGGAGCTTCAGCCGGCCATGGGGCTATAAATAGAGCCCCCATCAAATAGAGCCGTTATACCCCTTCACTATGCATAACGCGCTCTGACCGGATGCTCCGGTCATATTGACCGGACCCTGGACTCAGTGTCCGGTCCACAGATTTATATCACGTGTCACTAGCTATAAACGCTGTTCGTCAGATGTCAACGGCTACGAAGCTAACCGGACGCACCAGCAAAACTGATCGGACGTTGAAGCCCCAGCGTCCGGTCGATTCCAGTAAGCTCCCCGAGGTGTATTTCTTTGACCGGACGCGTCCAGTCCACCTCGACCAGACACATACCAGTGTCCGGTGCAATACCCTAGGTATTGTACCGACCGACCAGTTCGACAGGACACACGCTGCCAGCGTCCGGTGCTTTTAGACCCAGCGTCTGGTCAGTTGACCGACGCCAGCGTCTTCGCGACCAACGCATTTTCACTTCTAACTTCTTCACCCTTGCTCCAATGTGCCAACCACCAAGTGTTTCACCTTGTGCACATGTGTTAGCATATTTTGACAAACATTTTCAAGGGTGTTAGCACTCCACTAGATCCTAAATGCATATGCAATGAGTTAGAGTATCTAGTGGCACTTTGATAACCGCATTTCGGTACGAGTTTCACTCCTCTTAATAGTACGGCTATCTATCCTAAATGTGATCACACTCACTAAGTGTCTTGATCACAAAAACAAAATGGCTCCTATATTTTATACCTTTGCCTTGAGCCTTTTGTTTTTCTCTTTCTTCTTTTCCAAGTTCAAGCATTTGATCATCACCATGCCATCACCATTGTTATGATCTTCGTCATTGCTTCATCACTTGGAGTAGTGCTACCTATCTCATAATCATCTTGATAAACTAGGTTAGCACTTAGGGTTTCATCAATTATCCAAAACCAAACTAGAGCTTTCAAGGTCTAAGCACCATACTGAGACTAGGTCTCAAGTGTGGGGGTTAGAGTCCAAGTATGGACAAGGACCTGGACCCCTCGACAGGAGTGGAATGGGTTGGCCTCGTTTGTGCCTAGGGTATGAGCGGGGCATGTGTTTCGGGGTACCCAGCTAGGATACATTGGTTCATGAATCACTGTTTCTATGAGACGGTATGACTTGGCTATGGTCTAGCACCGTAGTAAGAACTAGAAGATGAAAGGTGGTAAAATGGTTCTGATTTCTCAACTCTTACTTGAAGGTAGAACAGGTGCTTACCTAGAATGGTTAGCTAATAAAGTAATCATGACTGCTAATAAAACTATACCTTATGGATGCACTATTAGTAATGCTTTTGGCAAACAAAAGAAAATAGCAAACCATATTGCCTGTCATATCCTTGAGAGTCGGGAAAATATTCTCACTAGTCGGGTAAGTCTTGCGAGTACATTGTGTACTCAGGGTTTATTTTACCCTATTGCAGATGCAGCTTGAGGAGTTATCTCTTGTGTGGAAGATTCTTCTGGTGGGCACAGATGGACCCGTGTATCATTTCCGCTAGATGATTATTACATTTCGCTATTTAATTATCGCACTCTAAACTCTGGTATTGTAATAAATAATTTCTAAGACTCTGCGTTGTATGAAATAGACTAAATATTGTAAGCTCGTGTAACACCCTAAAATTTGCATGATTTTAAAATAGGATAAAATGATTTATTTATGCATTGGTGTGAGCATTTAAACCTAGTGGAATAATAATTTTTTGTTAATTAAAATCAACTATAGGGTTTATCTACATGCTGGTGCATACATGCCGCTGCATATTATTTTGTGATGTGTGGGTTTGATCGAAATTTGCAAAAGAATTTGAATTCGGATTTGAAAATGAAATTGAAAAAAAGAAAGATTTTTTTCTCTCTCCCTTGGAATTCTAGCCCGCAGGCCTAGCTCCCGCTCGGCCTAGCTACCCATGTCGCCT
The DNA here is from genome assembly GCF_019320115.1 of Miscanthus floridulus. Classification (NCBI taxonomy): domain Eukaryota; kingdom Viridiplantae; phylum Streptophyta; class Magnoliopsida; order Poales; family Poaceae; genus Miscanthus; species Miscanthus floridulus. The sequence goes on along the minus strand of NC_089593.1, from coordinate 31,085,342 downwards.
GTTTTCCCACCCGGCCTGCTCCCTCTCTCCCACAATAGCCCAATAGGCCGGCTGAGCGTCACCCGCGCCGTTCCTCTCTCCTACGCCTTGTGCCGCTATTAGTCGGTCCCTAGCTGTCAGTCACCTTCTTCTTCTCCAGCTTGTCTCCACGTCAGACTCTGTCCAAGCCAGACACCGCCACTGAGTCTACCTCCACTACGCTCGCTGGCGTGCGCTCCACACCACCCCACTCATAAATAGCTGCCCCAAGCTACGCCGCACTCCTATCTAATCCTAGAGCCAGTGCCGCCCTCACTCTGAGCCGCAGCAAAGCCGCAACCCTAAGCTCCGCTGCCACTATTGATTCTATGCAGCCGCCGCGCGTCGTTGTCGGTCCCCCGCCTTGGTATTCCATCTAGGTGAGTACGCCGTCATCTCCCCTTTCTCCCTGTGCCCTCTCTTTGCTTTGTGGTGGTCCATAGGCCCCAATCTAGCTCCATCAGAGAACTTCTTGCCACCGTTCATGGCCACCGCCGCCTTCGGCTTCCTTCCCCAGCGACAGTGCTCTCTCTCCCCCTTTGATTTAATCCGAGCTATCCAAATTAGATCTAATGGTCCAGATCTCATCATTCCAATTAGCCTTGCAATTTTTCTAAAGAGCCCCTGCACTTTTCTATATTAGAACCTATAGTCCAATGTGCAACTCTGGAATACGTTTTCTTCTTTTGAAAATGTAGTTTCTTTAGATTAGATTTGTCGGGTTCATAAACCCGGGGTCCCTCGGGGACCGGCTTCCATGCCAGGGCTCGGCCTAGGACGACGGCCTTTTTCTCTTCTGGACCAGCCTAGGAGTCTAAATTCAATAGACCAGAGCACTCGCTTCAGGCCCTGGCAGCCTTCGGCCCATCTTACCGATCGGAGCACTAGCTCAGGATCAGGTCGACTCCGAACAACCTCTCCGATCGAAGCGCTAGCATCAGGCCCCGGCTGCCTTTGCACGGCCTCCACTCAGAAAGCCTGACTCGAGGACCACCTCCGACTCCGACCCTGTGTCTCTGACCGGGGTTCATCGAAAACCCTGTCCATCGCTATTCTCCAACTGGCGTGCCAGAACCGACTGGGGCCATCCGACTGAGGACACCCACTCGGAAAGAACCAGAATGCGTACGAAGGAAGGCAAGACGGGGCTTACAAGTCAAACCACGGCACCAGGGACCATACCCTATGAAATAGTACTTTACAAACCACCTTGCCACAAATAGTATTGTAGGCGCCCACGTTTACTTCTATAGTATTGTAGGCGCCGGTCAAAACACCCGTACGGTAAGACCCCCCATGTACCTCTGGGCATCAATAGTATTGTGGGCACCAAAATTCACCGTACCAGGTGAATGTGGTAAAGCCATGCCTCCAGTCGGTGAGATAGCATTTTTACAGGTATCGACGTCCTCCAGTCTTGAAGAAAGCAGCTCAACCTGACATTCTGCAATGACATCAACAGTATTGCGGGCGCCCACCATTATCTTGTCCCTGTCGGCGTGGGCGACAAGGATTAGAAATGTCCATACTCTCTCTCCCTCTCACTTGTAAAGCCATCCCCTTCTTCTATAAAAGGGGATGTGCTCCCTCCAAACACAGGCAGTTAACCCAAGTCGACCTCTTCAAGTTCAGACTTATTAGATCGATAGCTGACAACCCCTCAAGCACATGCTCGGACACTTCGTTCATAGCATAGCTACTATCGATCTCGGCCCTTCCGACCGGACCGACCGGACACCCCATCTCTCTCTCTCGTTTGTAACCCCACTACAGACTTCGAGCACTTGGGCTTAGGAATAAAGTCACCGACTGACCCACACTAGACGTAGGGCACGTTGCCTGAACTAGTATAAATCCTGTGTCATTGAGTGCTAGGCCACCTTCGATCACAACGTGCAGCAAAACTACAAATATTTACTAGTTGGTCATTTTTTGTACCAACAGTTGGTGCCAAACCGTCGAGGGAACCGGTGAAACGCGCCCCAGGCGCAGTCACCGGCCAGACGACCAGAGCCCTAGCCCCGAGGGCCTAGGGCCTCAGGCATTCAGCTGGCGCATCCAGAAAGCACCGTTCCTACAACATTTCCGGTCGCCCACCAACATCACCAAATACACTAGGGAGACAAACCTAGACATTTGGCTCGAAGACTTCCGGCTCGCCTATCAGGCCGGAGGAGTGGATGATGACTTCTTCATCATTCAATATCTTCCCATTTGTGTGGGGGAACATGTTTAGGCATGGCTCAAATTCCTTCCACACGACAACATCTGCGACTGGGCGGACCTCAAGAGGGTCTTCGTTGGGAATTTCTAGGGGACGTACGTCCGACCGGGGAACTCCTGGGACCTCAAGAGTTGTCAGCAAGAGCCCAGCGAGTCCCTGCAGGATTACATCTGTAGGTTTTCCCAATGATGCAACTCCCTCCCTGATGTTGTCGACATAGACGTCATCAGTGCATTCCACTCCGGGACAAACTGCGAGTCCTTTATCCACAAGCTTGGCTGCTTGAAACCCCGTACCACCCGCGACCTGCTTGACATAGCCACCAACCACGCCTCCAACGAGGAGGTGGTCGGAGCGGTCTTGAGCGGAGGCCGGGACAAGGTCAAAGCCAAATGCACGGACCCGAACGAGGGCCCCTCCACGCAGAGGGGCAAGAAAAATAAAAAGGATCGACGTCGGTCGGACAGCGCCCCGCTGGCCGCCGCGACTAATCGCACAATCAAGCAGCCCCATCAGGGACTGCCTGACCACTTCAACAAACTCATGGATGGTCCATGCCCCAACCACACCTACCTTGTCAAACACCTCTACAAGGAGTGTGAGCTCCTCAAACGTTTCCTCCAATAGGCCAGTGGGCCAAAGGAGGGAGACGGCAAAAAGGCAGCACCCAAGAAGGGAGGTACGGCAGGTAAAGACGCGGATGACTTCCTCGACACTAATGAATGTATCATGATCTTTGGCAGATCCAACACCGTCTGGACCAAGCGATAGCATAAGGTTTGCTATCAAGAGGCATGCGCCGTCAAGTCAGCCATCCCCTCCTTCCTCAGCTGGTCGGAGTCTCCGATCACCTACGATCAGAGCAACCATCCCTCCCAGGTCGCAAGACTAGGACGCTATCTGCTCGTCATCGACCCCATTGTCCGCAAGAAGCGGCTTACAAAGGTGCTGATGGATGGCGGCAGTGGCCTCAACATCCTATACATCGACACCCTCGATGCCATGTGCATCCCCCGATCAGAACTCCGCTCGGCGGGCTCCCCCTTCCACAGGGTAATCCTGGGAGCATAGGCATACCTGCTCGGGCAGATTGATCTGCCCGTCACGTTCGGCAGCTGAGTCAACTTCTGCTCAGAGGTCCTCACCTTTGAGGTGGTGGACTTTCCAGGGTCCTACCACGCCATCTTGGGGCCATCATGCTACGCGAGATTCATGGCAATCCCCAACTACACCTACCTCAAGCTGAAGATGTCGGGACCAAATGGCATCATCAGTGTGAGCAGCACATTCTTGCACACCTTCACGTGCGACCACGAACACTATGAGCTCGCCACTGCGGTCGTCAACTCATCCGAACTCCCATGGCTTGAGGAGTCATCGATCCCGGTAGCCCCAGACTGTAACCAACCAACTTCCTCGTTGGCCTTCCACCCGCTCAAAGAAACCAAGATGATGGGAATCGACCCCACCAACCCAACCAAGATAGTTCGGATTGGGACCCAGCTCCTGGCCAAATAGGAATGTGAGCTCGTCGACTTCCTACGCGACAATTGTGATGTCTTCACATGGCAGCCGTCTGACATGCCGGGGATACCCCAAGAGGTCGCCGAGCATGCACTATGCCTTACCCTAGGCTCTAAGCCCGCCAAACAACACATGCGTCGCTTTGATGATGAAAGGCATAGGGCCATAGGCAAGGAAATCACCAAACTCCTGGCAACCGGGTTCATTAGGGAGGTCTTCCATTCTGACTGGCTCACCAATCCCATCCTAGTTAGAAAGAAGACCAGGAAGTGGAGAATGTGCATCAATTATACTGGACTTAACAAAGCGTGACCGAAAGATCATTTCCCATTACCACGCATAGACCAGATAGTTGACTCTACCTCGGGTTTTGAAATCCTCTCCTTTCTGGATGCCTACTCAGGCTATCTCTAGATCATGATGAAAGAGTCCGATCAGCTCGCAACCTTGTTCATCACCCCATATGGTTCATACTGCTACGTGACCATGCCTTTCGCCTTGAAGAACACTGGCACCACCTACCAAAGGTGCATGCAGCAATGCTTCGCCGACCAAATTGACCCGCTCGACCAGCCTGATCAGGTCGAGCGGCTGAGACCAATAATTGCCGTCTATGTTGATGACATAGTAGTCAAAATGGCTCAAGCTTGCGACCTGATCGTAAACTTGGCCACGACGTTCGCAAACCTCTGAAGGTTCAACATCAAGCTGAATCCCAAAAAGTGTGTTTTTGGGGTTCCAAAGGGGAAACTACTTGGATACATCGTATTCGAGCATGGCATCGAAGCCAACCCTGAAAAGATCATGGCCATCTCCAACATGGGCCCCATACGCAATGCCAAGGGTGTGCAGAGGATCACCGGGTGCCTGGTTGCCCTAAGCCGCTTCATCTCCTGGCTCGGCGAATAGGGGATGCTGCTCTACAAGCTCCTCAAAAGGACAGACGCCTTCATCTGGACTAAGGAAGCCCAATAGGCTCTCGAAAGCCTCAAAACGTCCCTAACGTTAGCCCCAATCCTCATCGCTCCCGAGCGGGGAGAACACCTCCTCCTTTACGTCGTGGCAAGTAACCACGTGGTGAGTGCCACCCTGGTCGTAGAGAGGGAGGAACCGAGACTCCAGCTCAAAGTGCAGCGACCCATATACTTCGTCGGAGAAGTGCTTACCGACCCCAAGGTCTTTTGCCCCCAGGTGCAGAAACTCCTATACACCGTACTAATGGCGACCAGGAAGCTCCTACACTACTTCACCGACCACAAAGTCACGGTCATCACTTCATACCCACTTGGAGACATCATCCACAACCGTGATGCCATAGGATGAATCTCTAAGTGGGCTCTTGAACTCATGGGCCACGACATCAGATATACCCCCTACACCGCTATTAAGTCTCAGGCTCTCACGGATTTTGTCATCGAATTGACGGAGGTCCAGCTACCAATCCCGGACGTCACCCACGAATACTGGACAATGTACTTCAACGGGTCCATAATGGCGCCTGGCTCAGGAGCTGGAGTGGTTCTGATCTCCCCGGATGGGAGTAGGCTCCGTTACGCCATCCACCTCCACTTCTCAGCTTCAAACAATGCTACGGAGTATGAGGCCCTTATCAATGGACTCCGCATCGCCATCGAGCTTGGCGCTACGCGACTCTACATCCGTGGCGACTCGGAACTAGTCATTGATCAGGTCATGAAGGAGTCCTCCAGCAAAAGCCCCCTCATCATGGCATACTGCCAAGAGGTGTGCAAGCTCGAGGATAAATTCTAGGGGATCGAACTGCATCACATCCCTCGAAGGGACAACGATGCCATCAATTTCCTCGCAAAACTGGCCGCCAGGCAGGATCCATCCCCAAGCGGGGTCTTCATCAACGCCATCCATGAGCCGTCCGCTCGCATCTTGGAAGGTCCAACCTGAACGCACCCCAATGCCCAGCTGGTACTCGGGGGCTCTGACCCCGACGCCCAACCAACGCCCAAGGGCTCTGATCCTAGTACCTCTACGCCACCCGTGAGCGTCGCTGTATTAGCGCCCAGTCAAACCGATTAGAGAGTATCGCTACTCGCCTACATCCTCGAAGAGGTTCTCCCGCTCGAAAGGATGGAGGCCCGATGAATCGCTCGACGCGCCAAAACCTTCGTCGCACTTGGTGACGAGCTCTACAAACGGAGCCCATTAGGGGTACTCATGAAGTGTATCCTCACTAGCCAAGGAAGGGATCTCCTCCTCGAGGTTCATGTCGGCATTTGCGGGCATCATGTGGCCCCAAGGTCACTGGTAGGAAAAGCCTTTCGCCAAGGTTTTTATTGGCCCACCACACTACAAGATACAGAGGAAGTCGTTCGCAGGTGTGAGGGATGCTAGTTCTATGCCCAGCAAACCCATTTGCCGGAACAAGAGCTCCAAACCATTCCTATCACTTGGCCATTCACGGTCTGGGGCCTCGACATGGTAGGACCCCTCAAGAAGACCCCAGGCGGTTTCACTCACCTACTCGTAGCGGTCGACAAATTCACCAAGTGGATAGAGGCCAAACCCATCACCAACATCTGGTCGGAGGAGGCAATCAAATTCTTCCTTGACATCATCTACCGATTCGGCGTTCCCAACTGTATCATCACTGACCACAGGGCTAACTTCACCGAAAAAATGTTCCTAAACTTCAGCAATGGATATGGCATCAGGATCAACTGGGCCTCAGTCGGACATCCATGAACTAACGGTCAGGTCAAACGCGCCAATGGCGTGGTCCTCCAAGGACTTAAGTCGCGCATCTTCGACTGACTCAACAAATACGCTGGGCGATGGGTTGCGGAGGTCCCAGTGATCCTCTGGAGCCAGAGAATGATGCCAAACCGATCTATAGGATTCACACCCTTCTTCCTAGCCTATGGAGCCGAGGCAGTGTTGCCCTCCGACCTCAACCACGGCGCACCAAGAGTGAAGGCTTTCGACCACGACCGAGCCGTAGAGGCCCAACAAGACGCAGTCGACCTACTCGAAGAGGCCCGTGAAGCAACCGTCATCCGCTCCGCTCGCTACCAACAAACCCTCCGTAGGTACCATGAAAGGAAGATCAGAGGAAGGATTCTCAAAGTCGGTGACCTCATACTCCGGAGGACCCAATCAAAGAAGGAAAAACACAAGCTCTCTCCACCATGGGAAGGACCCTATACGGTAACCAAAGTAGTCCGACCGGGCACCTACCGACTGGAGGACAACAACGGCAACCTTCTCAACAATACTTGGAACATTGAACAACTACGTCGTTTTCCCCTAAATTTGGTCTAAACCACTTTTTAGTTAGAACATGCTCCCGTAAGAGCACCCCTACCCGAAACACTTTCAGCCTGGGTCGCTCGGGGGGCTCCATAAGGGTACAATATTAAAATATTACCTCTCTTTTTACTATCGCACGACAAAACAACCGTGTCCCCAAATAGAAACACATTCCATTCCCTATGTTTACCTTACATAACTCTGTTCTTACTCCCAACCAAATGCACCATGCCTTTTCCTACAATTATGAATAGCTGAGCCTCGTGGGCCATGCCCCGGGCTCACAAGGTCACAGCCTATAGAACAAACGGGCATGTACGAGAAAGAAAGGATAAAAAACAAAAGTTATGCTAAGATAAACATAGGGAACGAATATCGTGGTTCTATCACAAGGACAGCACGGATGTATTCATTAATATAGAAAACTATTCACATAAAGATTCACCCACAAACCTAAACTATTGCATTCTCTGCTGCTACAAATACTACTGCGGTCGCTCAACGACGTCGCCTGGAGGCCAAAGAAGAAACCGGATGCAACCACCAAGGACCCGCTCAGCTCCGCTCCTTCAACTTCGGCGAACACAACAGCAGAAGAACATGGAGCCCCTGGCTGGAGGCACCACCACATGAAATCTCCACGAAGAGACCAACCGGCCCCCTGAGTCGATCGAATCACTTAGTATCTACACCTAAGATAAAGGTAGGAAGCAAAGGGGCGCCCCATGCGGGCCATGCCGACTCTGTCTCGAATGACGAGCATGGGTCCTGATCGGACATTTTTTACTAGAGCTCTCCGAACCCCATCTCTCAGGTCATCAAGGTGAGCTTGTGTTCATTAATACAAAACTGTTCACACGAGGGCTAACCCATGATTGACGAGCGCCAGTCCCGGATGGATGTTTCCAACTAGAGCTCTTCGAACCCCGTCACTCCAGTCATCAAGGTAAAACACTATCAAAGCCCCTCTATTTCAATTTAAAACATTCATACATCCATACATGCATTCATCTCATACGCCTGAACCCCCTAGACAGTTAGGGCATGAACCACCTGGGTCTCGGGAACTAAGCATCGCACGTGCAGCAAAATGCACCAGAACGCTCCATGTTGCGCCACGAAGCGGCGGTTTGCCTCATTCGACATGAGCAACCAAACAGAGCCAGGGGAGAAAACTGTAGATGAGCACCGTGCGGCCTTCACCCGGTCTGGCAAACCGGGTCATCTCAACCTTCTCATTCGATCCTGAACCTCTCTCCAAGCCCACAGAATCTCCATCGAGAGGAGGTGATTAGGTCACCCAGGTTAGTCTCCAGAACGACCTAGGCATCTGCCGGGCTATAGGTAAAGGAGTAGTGGAATGCCACAAGAGGGCTATGCCGACCCCATCACGAATGACAGACCCGGATTCCGCTCGATCACACCCGTTAGCGAGCTCACCGAGCTAGTCTTCAAGCCCGAGCGATCGGGATAGGCGACGAAACTCAGCCCCTCCGGTTGTGAGGAACTAGATGAGGTAGCGCAAAATGACTCACACCAACCCCCACGAAGGCCCGACAAGGCTTGGGGGCTCAAATGCCAACGGACCGCGACTCCGAACTCGCGTCGACTGGATAGGCGACATCCAACTATGGCTTTTGGGACCACGACTCCTAAACTCGCATCGATAGGATCGGCGACATCCGGCTATGGATCTTGGGACCGCGACTCTGAACTCGCGTCGACTGGATAGGTGACATCCGGCTATGGCTTTTTGGGACCATGACTCCTAAACTCGTGTCGATAGGATCTATGACATCCGGCTATGACTCCTAGGACCGCGACTCCTAAACTCGCGTAACGGCTTCACTTAGGATCCAACGAGCTCTGGCTTGTCCGATTCCTAAAAACTAAGCTAAACTCTCTCGATCCATGGCATGCACTGACGCCTGGGTCCATTCGCAAACTCCGCCTCACCCGATCCCGCGGCGTGCATCGACGCCAAAAGATCAGTGAGCTCTGACACAACTGAACCGAGCTATCTCCACCCACGGCGCGCACCGACACTAGGGTCCATTCATGACTCCGACTCACCCAATCCCAAGGCGCGCAACAACACCGTGGTTAAAATTCCGTCTCAAACTAAAAAACACGCATACACGCCTGCTGAGACAACACCCCTAGCCAGTTCGGCCCGAATCGCCTAGGGCTCAGGGGCTACACCTGTGGGTGCGCTCGCGCGCACCCACCGACAAGACAGAAAAGCATCCCCCATTGACAAACTCAAAAACACCCCCCAGCCAGTTCAGCACGAACTGCTCGGGGGCTACACCCGCTGGCAAGACAAAAATCCCCCAGACAATTTTGCCTGAATCGCTTGGGGGGCTCGGGGGCTCCTGTCGGGTTCATAAACCCAGGGTCCCTCGGGGACCGGCTTCCATGCCAGGGCTCGGCCCAGGAGGGTGGCCTTTTTCTCTTCTGGACTGGCCTGAGTCTAAATTCAATAGACCGGAGCACTCGCTTCAGGCCCTGGCCGCCTTCGGCCCATCTTTTTGACCGGAGCACTAGCTCAGGCTCATGCTTAGGCTGACTCCGAATGACCTCTCCGATAGGAGCGCTAGCGTCAGGCCATGGCCACCTTCGCACGGCCTCCACTCGGAAAGCTTGACCTGAGGACCGCCTCTGACTCCGACCCTGTGTCTTCAACCGGGGTTCATAGAAAACCCTGCCCATCGCTATTCTCCGACTAGCACGCTAGAACTGACTGGGGCCATCCGACCGGGGACACCCGCTCGGAAAGAACCAGAAGACGTACGAAGGAAGGCAAGATGGGGCTCGCAAGTGAAACCATGGCACCAGGGACCATACCCTATGAAACAGTACTTTACAAACCGCCCTGCCACAAACAGTATTGTAGGCGCCCATGTTTACCTCTATAGTATTATAGGCGCCGATCAAAACACCAGTATGGTAAGACCCCTCATGTGCCTCTGGGCATCAACAGTATTGTGGGCACCAAAATTCACCGTACCAGGTGAATGTGGTAAAGCCATGCCTCCAGTCGGCGAGATAGCATTTTTGCAGGTACCGACGTCCTCCAGTCTTGAAGAAAGCCGCTCAACCTGACATTCTGCAGTGGCATCAACAGTATTGCGGGTGCCCACCATTATCCCGTCCCCATCGGCATGGGCAACAAGGCTGAGAAATGTTTGTACTCTCTCTCCCTCTCACTAGTAAAGCCATCCCCTTCTTCTATAAAAGGGGATGTGCTCCCTCTAAACACATGCAGTTAACCCAAGTCGACCTCTTCAAGTTCAGACTCATTAGATCGATAGCTGACAACCCCTCAAGCACACGCTCAGACACTTCGTTCATAGCATAGCTACTATCAATCTCAGCCCTTCCGACCGGACCGACCGGACACCGCATCTCTCTCTCTCTCTTGTTTGTAACCCCACTACAGACTTCGAGCACCTAGGCTCAGGAATAAAGTCACCGACCGACCTACACTGGACTTAGGGCACGTTGCCTGAACCAGTATAAATCCTGTGTCATTGAGTGTTAGGCCACCTCCGATCACAACGTGCAGTAAAACTACAAATATTTACTAGTTGGTCATTTTCTGTACCGACAAGATTCAAAATACGTTTTCATCTATTTATAGTTTTGTCACTAGTTTCTATAGGCCATAACTTTCACATTTCAGCTCTGATTTGACCCGTTCAACTTGCGTTAGGTTCATAATTCTATAACCTACATGTATGTACTACTATTAGATATGTTTTCAACTTTTAAAATTTGAGGTTAGATTTAATCTATAATTTTATTAAAGGAAATTTTGTTTAATTTATAACTTCTTCGTTTTAGCTCTGATTTTTGTGATCTTCGTGTCTGTGTGTTCATAGTGAGATGTAGATTTGGTTTACAAAATTTTCATCTTGATTCTATGTCGTTGGTGTACTGTTCTAATCTATAGCCTTTGTTGCTATGGACGATTGCTTCTGGTTGCTTGTATGTTGCTGTGATTATCGAGTACAAACGGTGAGCAATTCGTGGGTGATCAAGAGTACTACTTTGATGAGCGGGATTAGCAGGAGCACTTTGTTCAAGGCAAGTATAGCATGGGATTATCCTTGTTTCCTATCAACTTTAATATATTTAATTTAAGTTGCATGTGTGAAAGGATCAAGATGCCCAAGAGGGGGGGTGAATTGGGCTCATTCTTAATTTCTTTGCAATAATTAAGTCCTATGGTTAGCCCAATTAACCCCTTGTGCCTAGAAAGTGTTTCTATTTATCTACCGCACAAAAGTTTAGCAACCTAAGTTCTAATCCTACTCTAACATGGCAATTCTATGAATGTAAAAGACAAGAATTGAATTGCTCAAAGTAAATGCACAAAGTAAAGTATGAAGGAGGAACGCGGCGATGTTTTGCCAAGGTATCGGAGAGTCGCCACTCCCCACTAGTCCTTGTTGGAGCATGCACGCAAGGGTGTAGCTCCCCCTTGATCTACGTAAGGATCAAGTGCTCTCTACGGGTTGATTCTTTGACACTCCATCGCGGTGAATCACCCACAACCGCTCACAACTTGAGTTGGGTCATCCACAAGCTCCGTCGGATGATCACCAAACTCCCAATCACCACCAAGCCGTCTAGGTGATGGCGATCACCAAGAGTAACAAGCATGAACTCTCACTTGACCATGACAAGCCTAATGAGAAGGGTGGATGCACACTTTGCTACCCTTGATCTCACTAATGAGGGCTCTCTTTGGGATTCTCAAATCTCAATCACCTCACTAGGACCTTGCTCTTCTTGGCACTCTCAAAGGTGTTTCTCAGCTATTGCAATGAGCAAAAGTACCCCCACACATGAATGGTGGAAGTATTTATAAGCATGGCTAAAAAATGAACCGTTATGTGCCTCTACAGGGTGACCGGACACTCCGGTCATGTTGACCGGACGCTCCGGTCAGTTCACCCTAAACTCCAGTGTTTAAGTGGTGACCGGATGCTAGACAGTGTCTGGTCAGCACTGACCGAACGCGTCCGGTCATGATTTTCCCTCTCTGGAACCTTACTGTAGTCGACCGGACGCTGGGACTCAGCGTCTGGTCAATTCACCTTTCATCGTTCGGTCACTTCTAGACGACTTCACCTTGATCAAATGAACTGACCGGACTCTACGCCAGTGTCTAGTCAAACCGAAGCCAGCGTCCGGTCAGCATTTGACCCTCCATTCACTTTCAAATTTTGATCATACGTGAATGAAGTTTGCTCCAATGGATCTAAGGGCTTTTTAGGAGCTACCTAGTGCCAGGTTTAGCAAGTGTGCACCACACCTAACCCACTAGACTTACCTAGGTCAAGCTACCCATCCATACCCCCTTAATAGTACGGACAAAGGAAAAACAAAGTCCTAAACTACTCTAAGTGTCTCTTCAACTCCAATCAACAGTTAGAACTAGTCCATCCTTAACCTTGTCGTCCATCCTTTGAAAACCAAAATGATTTCCATCATAGGGGCATGACCACCATGATAGCCCAATTAATCTCCATTACCATGACCTAACTTAATTGCCTCTGCAAAACACACGTTAGTCATAGTAATCACGTATTGTGATTAATCACCGAAACCCAACTAGGGGCCTAGATGCTTTCAATCTCCTCATTTTTGGTGATTGATGACAATACCACCTCAAGTATGTGAACGAGTTGAGGTTTTTAACATGCTAGGTTCATATAAGCTTTTGACAATAAGAACAAGAGAGTTAGGCAAGCTTATATGACCCAAGCCAACATGATGTACTCAAAAGATATGAAATAAGCATGAGTACAAGTAATAAAGCTCATTTGTATCGGAGTAAAACGTGGAAGCAAAGCAAATGAGCATAACACTAGTGATATGACATATAAGAGATTCAAAGTAGAGAGCACATATATCACATATCATGATCACGTAGATATCACTATCACATAAATATAGTTTGATGCATAAAAGTAAACACACGAATGCATAATAGTGTATCACACATAAAAACCAAATATAATAGAATACTAGGCTCCCCCTAGATAAGTAGTCGCTCCCCCTAAGTCTAACATACTCGATCCCTCTCCCCCTTTGGTGTCAAACACCAAAACCTAAGGGTCAGTCGGCAGGGCTGCAGTGGACGAGTTGGGCGCTAAGGTACGAGGAGCGAGCAAGAACTGTGTGCCATCATCATCTGACCCTGAGCTCTGTGCTGGAAGCGATGCTGAAGCGGTATGGGTCGGATCAGAGACTGGAGCGGCCGCCGACTATGTAGGTATCACTGAAGCAGGCAACTTTAATGATGCAACAGAAGAAGGGAGCGTCTCTGTAGTCCTAGTAATAGGTGCAACTATAGAAGGACCTAGGACATGCAAATATGGTAGAGTAGGCTGCCCTATCAACTCCCTGAAAGTCGCTCCAAGCCTCCTAGAGACTGAGGTATCTGGCACTAGCAGCGAGGAAGTCTAAGCCAGTGTGAAGCCCGTCTAAAGAGGTATGAACTGTGAGGCTAACACTGGCAAGGCAAACCACTAGGACACATACTCTGTAGGTGAAGCAAACTGTGCTGGTGGCTATCCCTGACTCTGAAGCCCACTAGGTTGTAAAGCTAGAGTCATAGAAGTGGTGGTATGCGGACCTAGCTAGGGCGAAGACTATGGCGGTGGAGCCCCAATAGCTAGGGCGAAGACCAAGGAGCTATTGCTGCATGAGGAGCTATTGCAAATGCATGGCCTGCTACTACTATTGTATAGCCTGCTGTTGCTGCTAGATTGCCTACTGCTGTCACTAGAACTCATCCTGCCTAGTCTGAAACTGAGCAAAAGTGGCAACTATCTCCTGAGCCTGGTGAGCCTGATCCTACCACATCCGCTCAAGTATGGTAAGTAGAGCGAGGTCTATCTGTGGTGCAGGTGGAGCTAAACTAGAGCTACCGGCCTCATGGTCATGTCATCGTGGAGGCATCTGAGGAATAGGCTGGTACTCATCATCTGAGCTGTCACTGGGGTCGCTCACAATAATCCCCTCCTAATGAGCATCAAGCTGCTCCTCCTCTATAGCTGCTATGCTCCTGATGGTCTCATCCTGCTAAGCTATAGTCTCTGGGACCTCTAGACATCGGCTCGGCTAGCTGGGTGTCCTCACTACACTATGTCAGATCATCTGAGTCATGTTGTATGCAGGGAACTCTGTAGTAGCACCACTATACTCTAACAGCATCTCTAGTGGCCTCATAGTAACTGCACTGTGGATCAGGAATGTAATCTAGTGAGCATATGGTAGTTGCCTATGACCCCTAAACCCCTCTGCAATAGTATCCTCCATCTCTAATAGAAGGAGATCTCAAATGTCAAACATTGTCTACTGTATCAGAGTGTTCAATAACCATAACTATATGCGAGTCAAGCCGTCATGATACCCCATCCTCGAAAGCATTATCCTCCTCATAATGGCATCAAGCACTCTAGCAGTGGGAGTGAGATCACTGGGTGTCCTGCTAGACCCCTCGCCGAATGGCTCTATGAAGCAATGGCGGACTAGATCTATAGGGGGCACCATACCGCCATGAGGGCGTCTAGGGGGCACTGTTTGTCCATAGGAAACCTCATGTAGCTAAACGGGCTACTCCTGAAGCCTGAGTATCTCTCTGACCCTAGTGCTCGTCAGCCTATAATCTCTACCTCTGAATGCAGAGTGTATAAATCTGTGCTGCGGGTCAATCCAGAGTGTAGCATAGAATTGATGGACCCAATATGGAATATATAAGCCTGTCTATCCAAGTAAATCTATCAGCCCTAGCAGGTAAGCTAGGTAAGGGTGAATATGCTCTCTAGCTTCTACTACAATAGTCTCAATGTTGCACACCCTCTAAGATCTGAATACTGCCCCACTATTAAGATATGCATTATAAAAGTCTTCCTGTAGAGGTGTGTAGAAACCCTCTGAAGCACGCTCATCCCACCTCAGTGGAAACCACTGTTCAAAGTCCACAAATCTATGCTGCTACACCTGCTTGGCTGTGGTGGCCCTTAAATCCAAGTGAGTCACTAGAGGCAGACCCTATGGTCTAGGCGGTGGACGTGAACCCCTCCGCTGTGTCTCTGACCTCGTTGTGACTGGAGCACGGGTATGACCTGAGTGGCGAAGCTATGACTGAGGTGCCTACTCTGTCTCCTCAGCCTACTCTCCCTCCTGAGTCTGCTCTGCTGGCTGTGGCTACTACTGTGACTCCCCCTGAGGCTGACTTTCATCAATAGCCACACTCCATCCTCCAACCATGAGGGTCCTAGCTAGACCACCATGACGGCGCTCAACCTGCTCAAGTGTAGCCCTTGTAGATGGAGAAAGCTGATCTACAATAACAACACCACTCTGAGCTCCTCCTCTCTCTGCGCACTTTGTGGCCTCTGCAACTGCGGCTACTCTCACTGTATCTGCATCAGGGTACTTGCGCTTCCTCATCGCTAGCTTCTTTATCGCCTTGCCTTTTGCATCTATAGGCCGACGAGGTGGTTGCCTCGGATCCTCATCTCTAGGACCACCTCCAACATTCTTAACATGAGCTATCTGATGGATCTAAAAAGAATAACTGCCCTAACAAGAATCAATTGCCAACTATCACTCCTGAGGCTTGGCCTCGATACGTACTCGCGAGCCTGGCCCCGAGTTGACTGACAACTACAAATAGGACCACAACGGCATTGACTCGCTACACGATACAATAGATAGGATATACAAATAAATACAATATATCTAAAGATATGAAATCCTAGGAAGCAAGCAATTAGGAACGAAACTGGAAATGAGGGCTTGCTACCTGATGAACCGACGAAACGACGAGAATAGAAAAGGATCGGGGAAACACCTGGTCGGCTAGGGTTTTGTAGTGGGGTGGATCGGTGACAGAGGATGCAGGGCACAACAATGTGGCTCGGGCACATGAAGTAGAAGCACAGCGCAGGCTAGGGCAAGAACACGATGGCTCTGGAACAGGGGCTCGGTGGCGCTAGGTTAGAGGCACGGTGACGGTGCTGGAGCTGTGTGGGCATGCTGTTCGATGGCATAGGCAGGGCACAGCGTGGCAACGGCGCTGGCAGGGTGCGGCGTGGTGGCAGCGCTAGCAAGGCGTGGTAGTGCGGGGAGCACGGCGTGGGCAGTAGCAGCATAAGAGCTGCATGGGCGACGGTGCAGGCATGAGCGGCGGCATAGGCAGGGCATGGTGGTGCAAGGAGCATGGCGGCGCAGCAGCGGTGGCGCGGGTGCGGATGCAGAATAGGGGTTAGGTCAAACGCGTGCGACAATTCTATGGTGGCTCCCATGGACTAGAAAAGGAAATAGAGAAAAGAGTTAGATTCCCGCACATTTTCTACTGACCAAACGCTCCAGTGGTAGTGACCGGACCCTGCCACCTAGCGTTTGGTCGATTCTAGAGAGGTCTAAAACCCCTAGAATCGCGACTGGACGCGTCCGGTGAACCACGACCGGTCGCAGCCAGAGTCCAGTGCAAGCTGTCTCCTTCGTCTTTGATCGACCGAACCCTAGATCGCCATCTGACCGAACACTATGAAAGTATTGTTTCAGCATCCAATCACTCCTTCTTAGCAGTAGTTCACCTCCTATGAACTGACCAGACGCTGGACTTCAGAGTCCGGGGCAGCGTCCGGTCACTCTTTTTCCAGCAAATCTTCAAAGTCCTTCGTGTTGCCTATTCCCAATCAAGTCCCAACTTCAATAAGATCCAAATAAACATCAAGTGGGACTGATGTGAGTGACCTCTCTCAAACCCTCAATTTTTTCAAAATATTTTGCCTTAGGTTATAATTCTTTTTAAGAAAATAGGCAATAAGAAGGCAATTGAAGATAAACGACAAAGCAACATTCATGCATATGCTATGCAATACTTGAAAGTAAATCTAGTTGTTTGTCAAGTTTGATCCAAGGTTAAGCTTCTTCACACGCTTTTCGGCGGTTATCTTAACCATGTTAGACAAGCCCTATATGCATTACCATAAAGAGTAAACATGTTGTATATTACAATGCAATGCAAGGGACAACACAAGCTCATTTTTTAGTGAAGTTACTAAAATCAAGAACATTGAGCTCATTCCACAATCGACAAAAAGTCGCCTCATCTAGCGGTTTAGTGAAGATATCCGCCAATTGATCCTTGGTCCTTATACCTTCTAAAGAAATATCATTCTTTGCAACATGATCTCTAAGAAAGTGATATCGGATATCTATGTGCTAGGTGCGAGAGTGTTGAACCAGATTATTTGTAAGTTTTACTGCACTTTCATTGTCGCACAAAAGAGGTACTTTTTCTAGAACTACACCATAGTCTAGCAAAGTTTGTTTCATGTAAAGAATTTGTGTACAACAAGCACCCGTGGCAATGTATTCCACTTCGGCGGTGGACAACACCACACTATTTTGTTTATTGGAGGACCAAGACACAAGTGATCTACCAAGCAAATGGCACCCTCTGAATGTGCTTTTTCTATCCACTTTGCAACCGTCATAATCCGAATTGGAATAGCCAACTAATTCAAATATAGCTCATTTGGGATATCAAAGGCCAATGCTTGGTGTGTGCTTAAGATACCTAAGGATTCTTTTAATGGCAATCAAATGAGTTTCCTTAGGATTAGCTTGAAATATAGCACACATACACACACTAAACATGATGTCGGGCCTAGACGCGGTTAAATATAACAAGCTACCAATCATAGAGTGGTAGAGAGTTTGATCAACCATGTTACCCCCCTCATCTAGGTCGAGATGTCCATTAGTTGGCATTGGTGTCTTGATTGGCTTACATTCATCCATCTTGAATCTCTTGAGAAGATCATTTGTATATTTCTCTTGAGAGATGAAAATCCCTTCTCTCATTTGCTTGACTTGGAAACCAAGAAAGAATGCAAGCTCTCCAATCATTGACATCTCGAACTCCTTCAACATCAATTCACCAAACTCTTTGCAAGAATCTTCATTTGATGATCCAAAGATGATATCATCAACATACACTTGACAAATGAAGATGTGACATCAAGCGTCTTGGTGAATAATGTGGTGTTGACCTTCCCAATGGTGAAGCCCTTCTCAATGAGGAAGTCCTAAAGATGCTCAGACCAAGCTCTTAGGGCATGCTTAACCCATATAGCGCCTTGGACAACCTATAAACATGATTAGGATATCTAGGGTCTTCAAACCTGGGAGGTTGATCAACATAAACTAGTTCATTAATAAAGCCATTTAAAAATGCACTTTTCACATCCATTTGATATAGTTTCATGTCTTGATGTGATGCATATGCAAGGAGGATACGAATGGCTTCTAGTCTTGCAACCGGTGCAAAGGTCTCTCTAGAATCTAAACCTTCAATTTGATAGAACCCCTTTACAACTAGTCTTGCCTTGTTCCTCACAACTATGCCTTGATCATCTTGCTTGTTGTGGAACACCCACTTTATTCCAATGACTCTTATACCTTTTGGCCGCTCTTCAAGAGTCCAAACTTCATTGTGGGTGAAGTTGTTCAACTCTTCATGCATGGCATTTATCCAATCCAGATCTCGAAGAGCTTCTTCTACCTTAGTAGGCTCAAAACAAGAGACAAAAGAGTGATGTGCAATAAATGAAGCAAGTTTTTGTGAGCGAGTCATTACACCCTTTGATGGACTCCCTATGATGAGATCTTGTGGATGATCTTGTAGTAGAGGTGTGTTTCTTCTATTGACCACTTGAGGAGGAGGTTGTGGAGCATCAACATCTTGTGCTTTTACCACCATTTGATCATGGGAGACATGAGTGTCTTCATTTTCTACTCTCCCATCTTTATCACCATCTTGTGGCAAATTTGATGAAAAAGGTGGATCAATTACTTGTACATCATCTTCATCATCTTTAGGCTTGATGTCTCCAACCGGAATGTTCTTCATAGCCTCCCTCAATGGTTCATCACCTACATCATCAAGATTCTCATGTGCTCCTTGGGAGCCATTAGATTCATCAAATTCCACATCATATGTTTCTTCAACCAAGCCAGTGGCATGATTAAATACTCTATATGCTTTGGACTTTGATGAGTAACTAACAAGAAAACTAATATCACAATATCTTTGAAACTTCCTGAGGTGTTGCCATTTCTTTTAGATGTAGCATTTGCAACCAAACACCCTAAAGAAGGAGACGTCCGGCTTCTTCCCATTGAGCAACTCATAAGGTGTCTTGCCAAGGAACTTTTGAAGGAATAGGTAGTAGGATGCATAGCATGCGGTGTTGATAGCTTTCACCCATAGAGCTTCAGGGGTGTTGTACTCATCTAGCATTGTTCTTGCAAGAGTGATCAATGTCCGGTTCTTTCTCTCAACTACACCATTTTGTTGAGGAGTATATGTTGCGAAGACCTCATGCTTGATCCCAACTTCATCACAATAGGCTTCTATGCTTGTGTTGTTAAATTCTTTCCCATTGTCACTTCTAATCTTCTTGAGCTTCACTTCAAATTCATTTTGTGCTCTCTTGGCAAACTTCTTGAAGCAAGATGCAACTTTGGATTTGTCATGAAGGAAGAATACCCATGTGTATCTTGAATAGTCATCAACAATCACAAGACAATAAAGATTTCCTCCCAAACTCTTGTATGTTGTTGGTCCAAATAAGTCCATGTGAAGGAGTTCTAGCACTCTTGTGGTTGACATAAAAGCTTTTGTTGGATGAGTATTTGCAACTTGCTTGCCGGCTTGACATGCACTACAAAGCTTGTCCTTCTCAAACTTCACATCCTTCAACCCTCTCACCACATCATTCTTCATTAGCTTCTTGAGTGAGCTCATCCCAACATGAGCAAGTCTTCTATGCCATAGCCACCCAAGTGTTGTTTTGGTGAATAGGCATGTTTTCAAGTTAGCATCTTCGGAGGTGAAATCCACTAAGTATAGGTTGTTGTGTCTAAATCCTTTGAATATCACTTGATCATCATCCTTCTTAGATAGAACAACTTCCTTCTCAGTGAACAAGCATTGGAAGCCAAGATCACACAATTGTCCAACGGATAGCAAGTTGAAGCTCAACGAAGCAACATAGAGCACATTTGAGATAGAATGATCATTTGATATTGCCACTTTGCCCAATCCTTTAACCTTCCCCTTAGAATTATCTCCAAAAGTGATTCTTTCTTATCCATCTACTTCTTCATCTAGTGAGGTGAACATACGAGGATCACCGGTCATATGTTGTGTGCAACCACTATCAATAACCCAATGACTTCCACCGGTCTTGTAGTTCACCTACACACAAGAGATCAAGCATTAGGAACCCAAACTTGTTGAGGGCCCTTCACCTTCTCAGCAAGTGACTTTGCAACCCAAATTTTCTTAGGCCTATTCTTGTTTGGAGGTCCTAAGAACATGCCTTTCATCTTTCCACTAGAATCCTTTCTAAGCATGTAATGAGCATTGAAGGCAAAAGGTCTAGCATGCTTGGGCAAGGGTTGTGGTGGTGGAGTTTGGCACTTATGGGCAAAGTGGCTTTCTTGTCCACACTCAAAACACTTCTTTGGCTTTGGCTTTTGTTGTTGTTGAACTTGAGCCTTCTTCTCTTTATATGCCATGTACCCAATGCCACTTCTATCCATCTTCATGATGGTGTTCATTAGTAGCTCACTTTGAAGGTGCTTGCCTCTTGTAGACTTGCTCAATCCAATCTTGAGATGCTCTTTCTCCAACTTGAGCTTCTTGTTCTCTTCCTTGAGAGCATCATTATTTTTCTCTTGCTTGAGCTTATTGTTCTCTTCTTTGAGCTTCTCATTCTCAAGAATCAAGTCACCATCATGATCACTAGTTTCAAGCACTATGGTGTTGGTGGTCTTGAGATCTTCAAGATCTTTCTTGAGCTTTTCATTGTCATTCTTGAGCTTGACAAACTCATCATAATCATCAGCCTCAACCACTTGCTTGCCCTTGCTACTAGAACTTTGCTCAATGCTCTCAATGACCAAATCATCACATGATGTAGCTATATCAATCTTAACAACATTGTTAGTAGCATCATGTGGCTCATTGTTAGATACCTTGCGGTCACCCTTGGCCATAAGGCATAGGTGTGTAGAGAATGATGGCAGTAGTGGCGATGAAGATGATGAAGAGTTGATAACAATTGCGGCCACCTTCTCGTTGTCACTATCATCATCGGATGAGGCACTAGATGAATCAATGTCCATGAGCCAATCACCGACAATGTATGCCTTTCCACTCCTCTTCTTCTTGTGGAAGTCCTTCTTCTTGCCATCTCTCTTCTTGTATGGCTTGTTCTTCTTCTTCTCTTCTTCTTCTTCATTACTTGAGTCATCTTTCTTGCCCTTGTATTTGTTCTTGAACTTGTCTTTCTTGGGCTAAGTGCATTGGTGTGCTAGATGACCAAGTTCTCCACAATTGTAGCAATCCATCTTGGAGATTGGCTTCCTTCTAGAGCTTGTGAAGAACCTCCTCTTCTTGCCATCGAACTTGATGCCACTCTTGTTGAGCTTCTTTAGCATCTTGGTGGTTCTTTTCACCATGAGAGCAAGGCTTGCATCATCAACTTCATCATTACTTGAGCTCTCATACTCAAGCCTTGCTTTGCCCTTCTCTTGGCTAGCTTTGAATGCTAAGTCTTTTTCTTTCTTCTTAGTAGAGGATGAGCCATCTTGTGGTGTGATGTGCATGTACATCTCATGAGGATTGATCTTTCCCAGGATTTGTGTTGGTGTAGCGGTGGAAAGATCACCTTGATGAAGCACGGTCATAATATGCCCATATTTGTCAATGGGGAGGACACTCAAGATCTTTCTTACAACATCGGATGGTTGCATTTGAGTAAGTCCAAGCCCATTGACTTCCTCTACAAGAACATTCAAGCATGAATACATTTCATTAGCACATTCTTTGGGAAGCATCTCAAAAGAGTTAAGCTTTTTCATGACAAGATGATAGTGTTCCTCATGCTCACTCTTTGTTCCCTCATGGAGCGCACAAATGTCTGACCATAGTGCATGGGCGTCTTTGTGGTTCCTCACCTGATTGAACACATCTTTGGAAAGGCCTCTAAAAATGGTGTTTCGAGCCTTTGCATTCCATTTTTCGTAATTCACCTCATCGCCTTGTTGGTGTGTTGCATCACGAGGTTTTGGGAAGCCTTGTGAGGTGGCTCTAAGTATTCCAATATCTAGAGCTTCTAAATACTACTCCACATGGATTTTTCAATATGGAAAATCATCCCCCTCAAAGATAGGAGGAGGTCCATCCCTGTGAGACATCTTTCTCTAGGCGGTTAAGCCTAAATACGTGAGCACGAGGCTCTAATACTAATTGAAAGGATCAAGATGCCTAAGAGCGGGGTGAATTGGGCTAATTCTAAATTTCTTTACAATAATTAAGTCATATGGTTAGCCCAATTAACCCCTTGTGCTTAGAAAGTGTTTCTATTTATCTACTGCACAAAAGTTTAGCAACCTAAGTTCCAATCCTACTCTAGCATGGCAATTCTATGAATGTAAAAGACAAGAATTGAACTGCTCAAAGTAAATGCGCAAAGTAAAGTGAGAAGGAGGAACGCGGCGATGTTTTGTCGAGGTATCAGAAAGTCGCCACTCCCCACTAGTCCTCGTTAGAGCACCCACACAAGGGTGTAGCTCCCCCTTGATCCGCGCAACGATCAAGTGCTCTCTATGGGTTGATTCTTTGACACTCCGTCATGGTGAATCACCCACAACCGCTCATAACTTGAGTTGGGTCATCCACAAGCTCCGCCGGATGATCACCAAACTCCTAATCACCACCAAGTCGTCTATACGATGGCGATCACCAAGAGTAATAAGCACGAACTCTCACTTGACCACGACAAGCCTAATGAGAAGGGTGGATGCACACTTTGCTACCCTTGATCTCACTAATGAGGGCTCTCTTTGGGATTCTCAAATCTCAATCACCTCACTAGGACCTTGCTCTTCTTGGCACACTCAAAGGTGTTTCTTAGCTGTTGGAATGAGCAAAAGTACCCCCGACACATGAAGGAGGAAGTATTTATAAGCATGACTGAAAAACGAACCGTTATGTGCCTCTGCGGGGTGACCGGACGCTCCGGTCATGTTGATAGGACGCTCCGGTCAGTTCACCCCAAACTCTAGTGTTTAAGTGGTGACCGGACGCTGGACAATATCCGGTCATCACTGACCGGATGCTTCCGGTCATGATTTTCCCTCTCTAGAACCTTACTGTAGTCAACCGGACGCTGGGACTCAGTGTCCGGTCAACACTGACCGGACGTGTCCGATTGTGATTTTCCCTCTCTAGAAACTTACTGTAGTTGACTGAATGCTAGGACTCAGCGTCCGGTCACTTCCCCTTTCAGTGTCCGGTCACTTCCAAATGACTTCACCTTGATCAAATGAACTGATCGGACTCTACGCCAGCATCCGGTCAGCATTTGACCCTCCATTCACTTTCAAATTTCGATCATACATGAATAAAGTTTGCTCCAATGGATCTAAGGGCTTTTTAGGAGCTACCTAGTGCTAGGTTTAGCAAGTGTGCACCACACCTAACCCACTAGACTTACCTAGGTCAAGCTACCTATCCATACCCCCCTTAATAGTATGGCTAAAGGAAAAACAAAGTCCTAAACTACTCTAAGTGTCTCTTCAACTCCAATTGACACTTAGAACTAGTTCATCCTTAACCATGCCGTCCATCCTTTGAAAACTAAAATGATTTCCATCATAGGGGCATGACCACCATGATAGCCCAATCAATCTCCATTACCATGACCTAACTTAATTGTCTCTACAAAACACACATTAGTCATAGTAATCATGTATTGTCATTAATCACCGAAACCCAACTAGGGGACTAGATGCTTTCAATGTGTCACCTTGCTAAGGATTCCCTAGAATTGAACTTATACCTTCTCTCCTATGGCATATTCATTGGTTAGCATTACTAGTGCTCAATTAAACCATGATCTTGTAACTTGACTAATGGTATATGCAATAAACATTAAAATATGACTTTTTAGCAACTTGGAAATAGGGGACTAGAGTGTTTAGCTACTTTCTAAATGCTTTAGATTCCTCTCCCTATGGATTTATCTATAAGTGATCATCCTAGACTTACAGTACAGCTATGAGGGCTACATGGCTCTAGCTTTAGCTCAGTATGAGGAGCTTTTCTAGCTTGTTAGTGGTTACCTTATTGGCGTAAGAATGGCCTGCTAAATCGAGTATTGTGCAGCCTCTGTCCCCATGTGTATAGGTTGTGCGTCAATGTGCCACCGGGAAGGGGGGCTCTACATTTGTTTGTCGAGTGAATATAATAGCCCTAACCTGTTAGATGAACCTTTGAAAGGCTACATAGTGAACCCTTCCTGCTCACCTTGGAAGTGTTTTGGGAGTAATTAACTAGGGCATATGGGTATCATGACTCATAGTAAAAGTGTACAACCTTTGTAGAGTGTAAAACTGGTATATTAGCTGTGCTCACGGTCACGAGCGGCCTTGGAACATTTATGAAATAGATGATCACTAAGAATTATCCGTTTATGCTATTCATTATTCATGCTTACATTGATCATGTGTTTTACTTTGGGATTGAAACAACTTGTTGCTACTCTTATACTAAACTTATGACAACTAAAAGTTGAATGTTGTTAAACTTGTGTCAAGCCTTTTGAGCCTCATGAACCCCATGTTACACTTGTTGAGTATGGCACATACTTACGCTTGTTTATTTTCATTTTTTAGATAAAAATCCTGGATAGGTAACAGATGGCTATGGCAATGATGACTTTCCTGAGGATTACTAGACTTGTGGTCAACTAGTTGACATCCCTATGATATGGAGCTTCCGCGAGAGATTTTTTTCTTTATACTTCCTCTACCTTTATGTGAAGACTCTGTCCTATTATACATGATGTAATAAACACTTCTGATGGTACTATCTATAATTTTTCGGCTTATGTGTGTGACTGATCTCTGGGCACATATAAGATTATGCATCCCATTTTATCCTTAAAATCAGGTGTGACAGATTGGTATCAGAGCCATGTTGACTATAGGACGCAAGCCTAGTTAGCAATGGTCATTTTAGCCTCTTTTGCTTCACTCATTTCATACTTCCCATCTCACTCTTGTTATTTGCTAAAATTTTATGCTTCTTTTGCCTCACTCTATTGTGAAAATTATTGCTCCTAATCTGACTAAATCTCATTCTATAGATGCCTCATACCAATAAGACCGCTCGCATTAGCACCGGAGGCTACTACCCGCCACATGGCTTGTATGAGTCCATAGAGCCATGTGAGGAGGAGGAACCCCAGGAGCAAGAAGTTGACTCGCCAGCACCTGCACCTACGCCTGAGCCACTCCAGGAAGAGCCCAAAGAAGAAGAATCTGAAGAGGTGGAGGTCATTGTATTGTCTGATGATGAGAAGGAGGAGGACGCCATTCAAGAAGATCAGCCTACCCCTGCCATGGGATGGACAACAAAGATCTGGTACAAGCCAGGGTGTGAATCCTCCATTTCGCACCGCCAACTTATGGGGATTCTTCAGACCTACTACGCTTATTGGGACGCAGCTGTGGAGTATGTCTGCGAAGAACATACGCATCATCTGGAGGACACTTATTGGAAGACTAGGGTGTGCATCTCCATCAGGGATGAAGAGAAGGAATCATACCAGCTGGACGCGAGCTATTCGCATCATGCTCGTCGTGCCACCATGGAAGATGGCATAGAAGATACAGCCACTAAAGCCTACATGGGTCTCCGTGGCCACCGTTTGAGGATATGAAGGAGGACCAATATCGATTCCTCCCTCACCAACACCCTAAATTGGAGTGGGCAATGATGGACCCTCAGGGGATGGATCCAACTACCCAAGTGCTGGTACACTTTGGCTGTGAGTTAGTAGGGAAGATTCGGCGACTGGAAGATCAGTTGAAGGCACAGTAGGAGACTCTTAAGAGGTACCAACAAGTGATAGATGACCATAGAGTGAGCCTCAATCTGCCAAGGATTTATGAGAAGCTTCCCCGTAAACCTTGCCCATAGGTGTTGGAGTTCCTTTCTATGTAATAAGATGTTAGTAGCTCAGGTCAAGTTGAGTCAAGTCGAGTCTAGTAGTACGGTGTGAACTTTGGTGTGCCTAGTTGGATTATTATTACATTTATGTATGAGTTGGATTTTTGTAATAAGTGATAGAACTTTGTGAGCATGTCTGCAAGTTCCATAGTTAAGAATATTAAGGTTTGAGTCAATAAATAAATAGTTGGGTTGGTACATCATGTTCTCTCGGATCTATTTTTCAGAGCGGTCTGCCCTTATCTCAATTCCAATCTAAATCTATTTGACCAAAAATTATGAAATTTTTATGTGAGCAACTAGACTTAAGTATCTTTCTAAGTCCTCTGGAATCACCCCTATACCTAATTTGGTCTGAGAGATATAGCTATTTTAAGTTGAAGTTTCTGCGCAGTCTGGAATCGGGGACAGTTTCTGTTGTATCCTATTTTTGAGTAATCTAACGATATAATCTGGGCATGTGGTCTAAATAAAGTTCTAGATAATTTCTTAACCTTTCCAACCATGTAAAGAACGCCTCTTTTGGATGTCTCGAACATGATATATGACTATTTTACCAAGTTGCTGATGTTGGAACTCA
The DNA here is from genome assembly GCF_019320115.1 of Miscanthus floridulus. Classification (NCBI taxonomy): domain Eukaryota; kingdom Viridiplantae; phylum Streptophyta; class Magnoliopsida; order Poales; family Poaceae; genus Miscanthus; species Miscanthus floridulus. The sequence continues at coordinate 31,058,591 of NC_089593.1, read as the reverse complement.
TCTAGAAAATTTTTAGAATGTATTCTATATCTCTATAAGTGTATATAACTTGGAAATCTCTAAATATTGAATATTTGTGTTGGATGTCAGATGTCTGGAAGAGGAAGAGGCCAAGGTCGTGGAGGCATTCCCCCACATCCACCACCACCACCACCACCGATTATTGAGCAGCTTCTGGAAGTGCAGACATAGCTTATGCAAGCTCTGGTGCAGAATTAGCAGAATCAACCAATTAGTGGAGCACCGCATGACAAGCGTGGTGAATTCTGGAAGGGTCGCCCCCTGGTGTTTTCTCATGCCACTGATCCACTGGAAGTAGATGATTGGCTTCGTGCAGTGCAAAAGCAACTCAACATAGCGCAGTGCAATGACCAGCAGAAGGTGTTGTACGTATCAGGACAACTCTAGGGAGATGCTCAAGACTGGAGGGAGGCATTCAAGTATGGACGTCCCACTAATGCTCCTCCTGTCACCTGGTAGGAATTTAGAGAGAATTTTAGATCCTACCACATACCTGAAGGATTGATAGAGCTCAAGCAGGAGGAATTCAGAGCTCTGAAACAGGGATCTATGTCAGTAGCTTAGTATCATGACAAATTTGCTCAGTTGCCACGTTACGCTCCGAATGAGGTGGCTGATGATGCTGATAAGCAACGCCGCTTTCTCAAGGGTATGTATGACGGTCTGCAACTCTAGCTTATGTCCAATACATACCCCAATTTCCAGATGCTGGTGAATCGCGCTATTGTTATTGATAATAAACGCAAAGAGATGGAGGCTAAGAAGAGGAGGCTTCAGGGATAGGCCTCTGGGAGTAATACTCGTCCACACACCAATCCTTAGCAAGGCTTCTAGCAGAGGTACCCAGGGCCACCAAATCAGTGGAATCGCAACCCGAACCAGCAACGTCCACTGTACCAGCAACAGAATGGCAATCAACATCCCCAGCAGCAGAGTGGCCAGCAGACACCACAATAGGGAGCACCTAACAATACTCCCATGAAGACCAGTACCCCTAGCAGTCCCAACAAGTGTTTCCATTGTGGTAAAGAGGGTCACCTATCTTATAATTGCCCTAAGAAGCCAAACCAACAGACCCCATAGAGGTAGAGTAGTCATCAGAAGCCAACACCCAACACAGGAAAGGTGAATCATGTGTCTAAAGAGACAGCGCTTGTGGAACCAAAAGTCATGCTCGGTATGTTCGATATCAATTCCACTCCTGCCACTGTTCTTTTTTTATTCTAGAGCTTCACATTCTTTCATATCACAAGCATTTGTTAGAACGCATAGCATACCCTTATGTGCCATGCAAAATCCCATATTAGTAAACTCACCAGGAGGTAGTATGCAAGCTTCTTATCGTTGTCTTCCAACTAGTCTATCCTTAAGTGGGGTAGAGTTCAAAGTGAGCCCCATTATGTTGAGAACATCTGGCATTGATGTGATTCTGGGTATGGATTGGATGAAGCAAAACCGGGTAGTAATTCAGTGTCAAGAGAAGGTAGTTGTTGTGACCGCACCGAATGGGGACCGAATCAGTGTCAATGTTGTAGTACAAGCACAGCCGACAACCATAGTGAACCAGCTTGATGATCGCGTCAACAAGGAAGACCCAGTAGTGGATGAGTTTCCGGATGTGATTCCCGATGACTTGCTAGGTATGCCACCTGACCGTGACATTGAGTTTATTATTGAATTATTACCTAGAACCGCACCTATAGCAAAGCGTCCATATAGAATGGGGGTCAATGAACTAGAGGAACTTAAGAAACAAATAAAGGAGTTACAGGAGAAAGGTTTCATTCATCCTAGTTCATCACCTTGGGGAGCACCGGTTATATTTGTTGACAAGAAGGATGGTACCTAGAGGATGTGTGTTGATTATCGATCACTTAATGAGGTTACTATCAAGAACAAGTACCCGCTATCTAGGATTGATGACTTGTTTGATCAGTTGAGAGGTGCTTGTGTTTTCTCTAAGATTGATCTTTGTTCTGGTTATCATCAGTTGAAGATTCGTGCAATTGACATACCCAAGACAGTTTTACAATGAGGTATGGATTGTATGAGTACACCGTTATGTCCTTTGGTTTGACCAATGAACCTGCATACTTTATGTACTTGATGAATAAGGTGTTCATGGAGTTTTCGGATAAGTTTGTGGTGTCATTTATCAATGATATATTGGTATTCTCCAAAATGGAAGAAGAGCACGCTGAACATCTAAGGTTGGTCTTGCAAAAGTTTAGAGAACACAAGTTGTATGCTAATCAAAGTAAGTGTGAGTTTTGGTTGAAGAAAGTTTCTTTCCTAGGCCATGTTGTCTCTAATGGTGGAATAGCAGTAGATCCAAGTAAGGTGAGAGATGTGTTGAATTGGAAACCACCAACCGATGTGGGAGAGATTCGTAGTTCTTTGGGATTGGCTGGATACTACAGGAGGTTCATAGAGGGGTTTTCTAAACTTGCCAAGCCCATGACAGCTTTGTTGGAGAAAAATGTTAAGTTTGTGTGGTTAGAAAAGTGCTAGGCTAACTTTGAAGAATTGAAGAAGAGGTTGACTACAGCCCTAGTATTGGTTTTGCCAGATTTGAGTAAGAACTTTTTGATCTATTGTGATGCATCTCGTCAAGGTCTCGGATGTGTTCTTATGCAAAAAGAAAGAGTAGTGGCCTATGCATCCCAACAGTTGAGAAAACATGAGCGAAAGTATCCTACTCATGATTTGGAGTTAGCAGCACTGGTTCATGCTTTGAAAATATGGAGACACTATCTAATTGGACATAAGAGTGATATCTACACTAATCATAAGAGTTTGAAGTACATATTCACCCAGACAGATCTGAACTTGAGGTAGCGTCGATGGTTGGAGTTGATTAAAGATTATGATCTAGAGGTACACTATCATCCTAGAAAGGTGAATGTTGTTGTTGATGCTCTTAGGAGTAAGAGTTACGCCAAGGAGGTGCAAGTGGCAGCTATGTCAAGTGAGTTGTGTGCTGAATTTGAGCAACTGAACTTGGGCTTTGTCACTAATACAGTGGAGTTGGTGATAGAACCCACACTGGAGCAAGAAATACGTAAGGGCCAGTTATAGGATGCGAAGTTGAAAGAGATAGCGGAGAACATAGTGATTGGCAAGGCACCAAGTTTCCGTATGGATGATAATGGAACTCTGTGGTTTGGAAAAAGACTATGTGTGCCTGAGAATAAGGCTATATGAGATGCAATTCTACGTGAGGCACATGAGTCTGCTTACTCTATATATCTCAGGAGTACCAAGATGTACTTGGATCTAAAAGAGAAGTATTGTTGGTATGGACTGAAGAGAGATCTTGCTGAGTGTATTGCTATATGTGATACCTGTCAAAGAGTCAAAGCAGAACATCAAAGACCTGCAGGATTGCTACAACCAATGAAGATACCTGAGTGGAAGTGAGAGGAAGTTGGTATGGGTTTTATTGTGGGGTTACCACGCACTCAGACATGTTATGATTCAAATTGGGTGATAGTGGATCAGTTAACTAAAGTTGCTCACTTCTACCGGTCAAGACTACCTATACTGGACCCCAAGTGGCTGCATTATATATGGAAAGAATAGTATGTCTGCATGGTGTTCCAAAGAAGATCGTGTCTGACAGAGGTACTCAATTCATGTCACACTTTTGGCAAACAGTATATACCTCATTGGAAACAAAGTTGAATTTCAGCACAGCGTATCACCCTCAAACCGATGGGAAAATTGAGAGGATTAATCAGATATTAGAGGATATGTTGAGAGCTTGTGCATTGTAGTATGGTATAAGTTGAGACAAGAGCTTGCCTTATGCAGAGTTCTCATATAACAACAGTTATCAAAAGAGTCTCAATATGACACCTTACGAGGCTTTGTATGGATGAAAGTGTAGAACCCTGTTATTTTGGAATCAAATGGGAGAAACTCAAGTGTTTGGACCGGATGTTTTAAGAGACGCAAAAGAGCAAGTAAAGATGATTAGGGATAACTTGAGAGTGGCACAGTCTCAATAGAAGAGTTATGCTGACACTTGGAGAAGAGAATTGGTTTTTGAAATAGGGGATTATGTTTACCTAAAAGTGTCACCAATGAGAAGTGTGAGAAGGTGTAACATGAAATGAAAGTTAGCACCAAGGTATATTGGGCCTTTCAAGATTTTAGAGAGACGTGGTGAAGTAGCTTATCAGTTGGAATTGCTTGAGAGTTTGTTAGGTGTACATGATGTGTTCCATGTGTCTCAATTAAAGAAGTGTTTGCGTGTACCTGAGGAGCAGATACCGTTAGAGAAACTTACAGTTAAGGAAGATCTTACATATGAGGAATTTTTGGTAAAGATTTTGGAGACAATAGAAAGGGTTATGAGGAGCCGAGTTATAAAGATGTGTAAGGTTCAGTGGAATCGGTATACAGAAAATGAGGCTACTTGGGAAAGAGAAGAGGATTTTGAGGAAAACATACCCGCAGCTTTTTGAGTAAGCATCGTCCGAATCTCGAGGACAAGATTCATTTTTAAGGGGGTAGAATTATAACACCCTAAAATTTGCATGATTTTAAAATAGGAGAAAATGATTTCTTTATGCATTGGTGTGAGCATTTAAACGTAGTGGAATAATATTTTTTGTTAATTAAACTCAACTATAGGGTTTATCTACATGCTGGTGCATATATGCCACTACATATTATTTTGTGATGTGTGGGTTTGATCAAAATTTGCAAAAGAATTTGAATTTGATTTGGATTTGGATTTGAAAATGAAATTGAAAAAAAAGAAAGAATTTTTCCTCTCTCCCCCTCTCAAAATTCTGGCCCACAGGCCCTGTTTCCCCGTAGGCCTAGCTCTTGCACGGCCTGGTTTTCCCACCCAGCCTGCTCCCTCTCTCCCGCAGCGGCCCAACAGGCTGGCCCAGCATCGCCACGCCGTTCCTCTATCCTACGCCTTGTGCTGCTGTCAGTTAGGCCCCAGCTGTCAGCTGCCTTCTTCTTCTCCAACTCATCTCCGCGCCAGACTCCGTTTGAGACAGACTCCGCTACACGCGCTGGCGTGCGCTCCACGCCACCACGCTCATAAATAGCCACCCCGAGCTGCGCCGCACTCCTATCTAAGCCTAGAGCCAGCACCGCCCTCGCTCTGAGCCTTAGCAAAGCCACAACCCTAAGCTACACCCCTATCGTCGGTTCTACGCAGCCGCCATGCATCGTCGTCGGTCTCCCGCCTTGGTATTCCATCTAGGTGAGTTCGTCGTCATCTCCTCTTTCTCCACATGCCCTCTCTTTGCTCTGTGGTGGTCCATAGGCCCCAATCTAGCTCCATCGGCGAACTTCTCGCCGCCGTTCTTGGCCACTGCTGCCTTCGGCTTCCTTCCCGGCAACAACACTCTCTCTCCCCCTCTGATTTAATAGAGCCATCCAAATCAGATGTAACGGTCTAGATCTCATCATACCGATTCACCTGGCAATTCTTCTAAAGAGCCCCTGCACTTTTCTATATTAGAACCCACAGTCCAATGTGCAAATCTGGAATATGTTTTCTTCTTTTGAAAACATAGTTTCTTCGGATTAGATTCAAAATATGTTTTCATCTATTTACAGTTTTGCCACTAGTTTCTATAGGCCATAACTTTGACGTTTTAGCTCCGATTTGGCCCATTCAACTTGCGTTAGGTTCATAATTCTATAACCTACATGTTCATACTACTGTTAGATATGTTTTCAACTTTTAAATTCAAGGTTAGATTTAATCTATAATTTTATTATAGGAAATCTTATTTAATTCGTAACTTCTCTGTTTTAGCTCTGATTTTATGATCTTCGCGTCTGTGTGTTCATAGTGAGATGTAGATTCGTTTTACAAACTTTTTGTCTTGATTCTATGCTATTCGTGTACTATTCTAATCTATAGCCTTTGTTGCTATGCATGATTGCTTCTGGATGCTTGTATGTTGCTGTGATTATCGAGTATAGACGGTGAGCAATTCGTGAGTGATCAAGAGTACTACTTTGACGAGTGGGATTAGCAGGAGCACTTTGTTTAAGGCAAGTATAGCATGGGATTATCCCTGTTTCCTATCAACTTTAATACATTTAATTCAAGTTGCATGTGTCACCTTGATAGGGATTCCCTAGAATTGAACTTATACCTTGTCTCCTATGGGATATGCATTGGGTAGCGTTGCTAGTGCTCAATTAAACCATGATCTTGTAACTTGACTAATGGTATATGCAATAAACATTAAAATATGACTTTTTAGCAACTTGGAAACAGGGGGCTAGAGTGTTTAGCTACTTTTTAAATGCTTCAGATTTCTCTCCCTAAGGACTTATCTGTAAGAGATCATCCGGGACTTACAATACCGCTATGAGGGCTACATGGCTCTGGCCTTAGCTCAGTATGAGGACCTTTTCTAGCTTGTTAGTGGTTACCTTTATTGGCGTAAGAATGGCTTGCCAAATCGGGTATAGTGCGGCCTCTGTCCCCATGTGTATAGGTTGCGCGTCAATGTGCCATCGGGAAGGGGGGCTCTACATTTGTTTGCTGAGTGAATCTAATGGCCCCAGCCTGTTAGACGAACCTTTGAAAGGCTTCATAGTGAACACTGCCTGCTCAACTTGAAAGTGTTTTGGGAGTAATTAACCTGAGCATATGGGTATCATGAGTCACAGTGAAAGTGTACAACCTCTACAAAGTGTAAAACTTGTGGTCAACCAGTTGACGTCCCTATGATATGGAGCTTCCACGAGAGATTTTTTCTTTATACTTCCGCTATATTTATGTGAAGACTCTATCCTATTATACATGATGTAATAAACACTTATGATGGTACTATCTATAATTTATCGGCTTATGTGTGTGACTGATCTCTAGGCGCACATAAGATTATGCATCCTATTTTATCCTTAAAATCGGGTGTGATAGCTCGTACTCATTATTGGATCCTAGATGTAAAACGTGGATTCTTTCGAGTTCTCCCTTTGGGTGTGTTCGACGAAACTGCCCGTTTTAGCCTATTTTTTGGGCGCTTAGTGTCTAGTGGAAGACGAGCGCCTCCGAAAGTGTGTTATTCTAGGCGGTTCTGCCGCATGCCTCTTTTCTGAAAGGCAAGCCCTAGAGCATTCTAAGCCTCCTATGTTTTATAAATATCACTTGAGTCCTTTATGTTTGATGCATTAGGTTATATGAGTTGATTGGAACCACTTGATGCATATAATTTCCTTGTACAGAAATATACCTTGAACCCTATATAGGTACAGGATCGAATAAATGCTTAGCAATGCTTAGTTGGTAGAAGTCGAGTGATTTCCTGTCACCTGCAAGATATAGGTAGATACCAAATCACGGTTGGCTATATTTGCTATCGTATAAAAGAACCATGGGATGATGTAAATAGAGGCCAGACGGAGTCTATGTAGTAGGGGGAAAAGTCATGTGATTTTGTCTATGTTGATTAAGGACCGCATCGTTGTTGGTACTCGATCATTTTGAATGCATGCTTCTCACTTAGCTGGCCGGATAACTCACGCCGACCGTGAAGCCGAGTAGCTCAACTCAGGCTGGGCCCTGTTCTGTCAAAGTGCGCACTCTGGATGGTAGTAAGGATGTGTGGGGAGCCAGACGTGAGCCCAAGGGCAGGTCGGGCCTGAACGTCCTGGCAGCTGGTTGTCCCTGATTGTGCGGTACTGATCGAACCCGCCAAATATGTACCTAAGTTGTACCAAAGGCGACCTAAGACAACCTTAGCGTAGGTATGTCTGGGTTTGTGTTAGTAATAACTGCCCAGCTGGTTGCAATCGATTCGAATCGCTGTCTCTCCCGGATAGTGAGAAACTTGACTGAGCTTCCTTCTATCGTAGTGATTAATGGCAAGTGGAATGGTTCTGAGAATGAAAATAATTGGCTATGGTTATTATTGTTCTGCTACTTAATTATATAACACATGTTTGGCACAGGTTAGTTGTTAATCTAGAGATGAATAGTTATAATTAACTTGGTAACCGAATTATAAAATAGGTAGTTCAACTAGTCGCTTTTTATGCAAAATGATATCAAGCTAGCTCCACTTACAAAGCCTTGCGTGATACTTGGTGTCACTTTATTTTTAGTTTATGACAGGTAAGTCTAGCTGAGTACATTCTCGTACTCAGGGTTTATTTTCCACTTATTGCAAATGGCACGGTATACCATGGGTATTGTAAGAATTGCTTCTCTCCCTCCGTGGACAAGGAGTAAGGCCGCGGGCAAGGCTCTTCTATGTTGTCTTACCTATGATGCTTTTGTTGGACTTATCATAAACTGACATGTATTTGAATAAGTGTGTGTGATGATAGTTTTAAAACTATATTGCTTCCACTACTATATTTGAACTTGGGTTGTAATAACTCCTTTCATACTCCAATGTATGGTGAACTACTTGTGAACTTATGTAACATGTGGGTTGTATGTTGAATCATGTACCATCTTGGTTGTATGTTGGATTATTTGAGGTCATTTGTGATACTCGACGGACTACCGGGTTTATATGGGCTCAAGTATGATAGTGCGATCGCTCTAGTGGTTGTTATTGTACTTGTGCTTTTATAAATTGGATGATTCTGTCATAGTAAGCTAGGTAAAAGATAGCTACCCTGGAGGGCAGGAAGGAAGGTGTTATATTTATTGGTTGTTTTGGAGATGGAGTTCCCTCGGAGGGGGGACACGTGGCCGTGGCGTCGCTAGCGAGTGGGAGGCCGGCGGCTCAGGAGGCGTTGAGCGGGAGGCCACGGCAGCCGGGTCCCTGACCCCACTGTTCACCTCCACGCAGCACTTCTCCGGCGGCTGTCCCAGCGGGCTGCCCGGGGTCACGTACTGCAGGCAGTCGGACACCTTGGCTAGCAGGACGGTGCATCCCCAGGCTGGCGCCGGAACCGGCGCAGACGCCTGTTGTTGCGATTGCGACTCAGCCCCGGCTGCGAGGGCGAGAACGACAAGCATGACGACGGGCATGCTGGTGGTGGTGGTGGGGATGGGGACGCCTCGCAGCATGGCGATTATTGAGTAGTGACTGGTCTCAGCGCCTTTCAGAGGTAATGAAGCCGGCCGTCTAGAATGAGGGCTGCTCGTGGCTCTGTTGTGAACAATCTATTACGGGTCTTATGTGTATTTATAGGGTGCGTTAACTCGTCCCGGTTACATTGGAAGCGGAAGGAACAAGTACATGTTACACTATATGAATGATTTTCTAATTAAGCTGCATGCCAAGGTTTATACTAGTCGTCACAGATCAATTCACGTGCGGCATGTAACCAAACCGGCTATCCCCATATTCCCCGCTTGGAAATTTGGAATGCTGGGAAATGGAAGGACGTACGTAGACCGGCACCAAAAGATAGCGATCTGTGCAAGCTGCCAAGGTTTACGATGAATTGGAAGTTGATGGGCAGTAGGCTGCCGTACCTGGACTGCATGCAGTTTGTGTAAGCTAGCTTCTCCATATGTTCTGCAACTGGAGGTAAGCTGCTGTCGTGGTTCATTTACGCTACATAGACTGATTTGTGTGAGTTGCCAAGATGATACGTTTAGCTCATGTGAACCGGCGAACCGCCTATAAATACAGCCATTCGGTTGCATGGGCACTTCACCACATCAAGGACACACAAGCACCGTGCCTTTAGCACATCCATATCAAAGCACATATAGCGCACTGAAGATGGATGCGGTTACAGTAGCTGGTCATTTCAAGGATAAGATCATCTTCATCACTGGCTCCACTGGCTTTCTTGGAAAAAGTATATATATTCCGGTGTTGTATTGGTCTCAAAATTATTCTCAGGCTTGCACATGCCACATGTGAAGAAAACACCAAGTTTGGGATTTTCCGGAGATGGTTTGCTACTTTCTGAGGTTTAATTGAATTTCCGCGCGATGAGACCGTTTAATTATAGGTTGAACTGAGTCTACCCACGAAAAGATCCGGAATGGTGCCAAACTTTTACACAGGCTCTAATGTGCCATAGGGATAAAAATTTTGTGGAGGTGGATGAAAAAATCTATTGGGCCCAAGATGAAATTTACCCTCTTTTGTCTCATTTGGCACAGAGAAAATATAATAAATAAAAAAATGATCAAAAAAACCTAAGATCATGTGTGGGGTCTTAATTTGGGTGTACATGCTTGTCAAAAAAATTTCAAGCCATTTCGACATAGGCGGAGTATACATGCTTCGCATAGGTACATGTGTCTTTTCATCGAACCATGACTGTACACATAGGTTATCAAGGTTTCTGTGGTTCATAGGTATTTCGGTGTCGTATTAGTCTCAAACTTTTCTTAGGATTGCACGTGCCACGTGTGAACGAAACACCAAGTTTGGTATTTTTCGGAGATGGTTTGCTACTTTCTGAGGTTTAATTAAATTTCCGCGCGATGAGACAGTTTAATTATAGGTTGAACTGAGTCTACCCACGAAAAGATCCGGAATAGTGCCAAACTTTTACACAGGCGCTAATGTGCCCTAGGAATAAGAATTTTGTGTAGGTGGATGACAAAATATATTGGGTCCAAGAAGAAATTCATCCTCTTTTGTCTCATTCGGCACAGAGAAAAATATAATAAATAAAAAAAACTGCTCAGAAAAATCTAAGATCCTATTTGGGGTCTTAATTTGTGTGTACAAACGTGTCAAAAAAATTTCAAGACATTTCGACATAGGCGGAGTATACATGCTTCACAGAGATACATGTGCCCTTTCATCGAACCATAACTATACACATAGGTTATCAAGGTTTCTGTGGTTTATATGCATTCCGGTGTTGTATTGGTCTCAAATTTTTTCTTAGGCTTGCACGTGCCACGTGTAAAGGAAACACCAAGTTTTGGATTTTCCGGAGATGGTTTGCTACTTTCTGAGGTTTAATTCAATTTCCGCGCGACGAGATAGTTTAATTATAGGTTGAACTGAGTCTACCCACGAAAAGATTCAGAATGGTGCCAAACTTTTACACAGGCTCAAATGTGCCCTAGGGATAAGAATTTTATGGAGATGGATGAAAAAATCTATTGGGTCCAAGATGAAATTCACCCTCTTTTGTCTCATTCAGCACACAAAAAAATATAATTAATAAAAAAATGATTAGAAAAACCTAAGATCCTGTGTGGGGTCTTAATTTGGCTGTACAAGCTTGCCAAAAAAATTTCAAGTCATTTCAACATAGGAATACATATCCTTCTATTTATTCAGTATATAAAAGAATTTTTTTAATATATATAAACATCAATGTCGGTTTCAAAAAATGGCAGTGATGAGAAGAAATTGACAGTGATGCTTGTTATCACTGTCGGTTTATTTTGAAAACCGACAGTGATATATAAAAATTAAAAAAAAATTATGCCAGCCCTCGGGTTTGAGCTCGGGTCTCGGGCTACAGAGTTCAGACACTTAACCAAAAAAAATTTCAAGCTATTTCGATATAGGAATACATATGCTTAATAAATTATAAAATTAAACCAAAAACATTGGGCCGCCCGGGATTCGAACACGGGTATCGGGGGCTGAGTTATGGGGTCTTAACCGTTGAGCCAGTAGGAGGTATTCGAAAAGTGTGGAAAAGATAAGTTACTTATGCTGTAACCGCTACACGGCAATCACGGCTGGTTTAAAGAATGGCCCGGCGGTGATGTACCCCCATCACTATCGGTTTTTATGTACAACCGGCAGTGATGTACCTCCATCACTATCGTTTTCTAATTAGAACCGGCAGTGATGAGATCTGGTATAAAAGCCCGTCGTGGGTTGAAAAATTTCAACCCCGCGTCAACCGTTCCTAGCCCCGCGCTCCTCTTCTTCGACGTCGACGCACGTGCACCGCCCCAAGCCGGAGCACCCGTCCACCGCCCCCCGCGCCGCCGTTCCTAGACCCGCGCTCCTCTTCTTTGACGTCGAGGCCCGTGTACCGCCCCACGCCAGAGCAACCGTCCACCGCCCCCCATGCCACCGTTACCAGCCCTGTGCTCCTCTTCTTTGACGCCGACGCCCGTGCACCGCCCCACGCTGGAGCACTCCCCATGCCGTCCACCGCCAAACGCCGGAGCACCGCCGAGGCCTTTAGAAGCGCGCGCAGACAGCTGCTTTTCCACCCCCGTGGTGAGTGTGTGGCTCACTGCCCGCTAAGTGTTCGATGAAATGCCCCACGGTTGTTGTCTTCCCAATGGCAGTAGATTCCTATTCGATTGAGTTACATGCTGTTACTCCTTGGTTTAGCTATAGGTAGAGTGTTAATTGATGGATTCTTGTCAAATGTGTACAGGTATAATCGATATAGGTAGAGTGTCAATTGATTTTGATGGAATGTATAGCATGCTTAAAAAGGCATCTATAGATGTTTGTTCCAGAAAAAAGAAGTTAAAAACAACTTTTAAAATTGGCTCGGCAGCAGCAGCAAGTATGATTACTAAAACACATTGATCTCCGAATAATAGACAGTCCAATTATTGAGGTTATTTTTTTATCATGTCAAGGATAAAGAACATTAAATAGATTTAGTTTAGCCATATAACTTGAATAATAACTCTTGTTCAGTGAGTTACCATTACCACTTACCACATGCCTAATTTACTTAAATGTATAGGCAACCATGGCATGGTATGTAGTGCATGTTGGTCACATGCCTAGGATTTATTGAACCTGGGAAGATTCTTATGCTCAAGTCAATCGCTACCCTGGTAATTTGCACAAAAAATACAACATAGAAGCTGAAGCTTTGAGGGCCTACTATAGTCATCCGGCCTACCTTGTAAACCATGGGCAACCGGCCTACTATGGTCCAATGAATGTAAACCACGGGCATCCGCTGGCACTGGAGATCGAAGAGAAGCCATCCGCCGGAGATGTGAAGATTAGGAGAATTGCTCCTTGGTATTGGAAAGATGTCATGCTTTTATTTATGGCTATGGTCATCGCTTTTCTTATTTGGAAGTTGATGTAGGCTTAGTTTCGTAGAACAGAAGGTGGACTTTGTTATATGTGGTCAATCAAACAATGAATTTGTTCTAGGTGAACATATGCTATTATTTGACTTTGTTCTATGTGGACTTATTATTAGACTTTGCATTAAACATATTACATATATATGAACATTTACTATTAGTAGTTGTCCGTGGCCAAAACTAACCACGATCGTGTCACAGCCATGACTCATCGTCGCCTGTTACCCCGTCGCCGAAGAACTGATCGGCAACAAGAAGCGGCTGATATCGCTGGGACGGGAGAGCCGCATGATCCGACAACTGGTGACAGTGTCAATCAGGTCGGTGAGAACGAGCAGCCATAGACCCCGTTCAGTCATCTAGGTCAAAATGACCAAGATGGCCAGGTAACTTTGGTATCATGTCACTATGTAGCCACACACGCTAATCAATTAAGAGGGTCATAGCTTACTTGGTGTCTCTAGCAGGAGCATCCACCAGCCAAGGAGCCAGAGGGTTCGGGTAGCAGGAAGGCTAGATCCAAGCGAGGTGTGTCAAAGATTCCTGTTGGTAGGAATGCACACTAGCACATTACTGAGTTTGATGAATTCGGGGATCCACTCTCACCGCCTATAGCTTTGACCAAATACAAGACTATCCTCGGGTTACTTGTTAGGGACTTCATCCCGATTAAGTACAGGAAGTGGATTGGGAAAGATGATGACCGGTGGAGGGTTCCCGAAAGTGAGAAGGATTACATATGGGATGTCAAGATCCCAGAATATTTCACTTTCCTAGCTGAGTATGACAGGGAGTTAGTCAAGAAAAAAGCAAAAGAAATCATGGGGACATGCTTCAAGAATTTCAAGGAGATATTGTATAAGAATTTTGTCCTCCAAAATAAAGAGCCGGATTTTGATGGTGGATAGTTTAGCAAGCAGAAGGACTTTTGGCAAGCTTTCAAGGAATACAGGTTATCCGAGGAGTACTTAGAACTGAGCAGGAAGAATAAGGAGAATTCACAGAAAGCGATGAATCCTCATCATATCGGCTCTCGTGGCTACGCCAAAAAGATGCCAGAATTTGAAGTAGAACTTCAAAAGATGGATCGCCTTGGTAAGGAAGGCGTTCAGATTGAGATCGCCGATTGGGAGCCCAGATCGGTATTATACTATATGGGGAGAAATGTACGGCACGCCGAGGATGGGAGCTTTAGCTCCTCAAATCAACCCATGAGCGAACTCATCTAGAGGATCTCCCAGGTAACTAAGGAGGTGAGGCAAGGGACTCGCACTTCTAATAGGGAGAAAGACGTGCTCACCCAAGCACTCGGAACCAAGGAGCACCCCGGTTGCACTAGAGGAACCGGTGTTGTTCCTTGGAAACTAGTATTCCCCCAAGAATCTAACACTTACCGGAGCCGCTCGAGGGGTAGAGCGGAACATGAGGCATAGTATTTGAGGAGACTAAAAGAGATGGAAGACAGAATGGAAGCATGGATTGAGGCGACCGTTGAAGGGCGAGTCGAGCAAATTTTGTTGTCCAAGGGGTCAGTAGTACCACAAAACCCTACTCCTAGTGCCTTTAGCCCACAGTTTAGGGGTCGCAGCAGCTGCGGATCGACCCCGCTCGATGAAGAAGAGGCGAATGTGCCTCATCCGGTGGACAACATCACTGAACCCATCAATGTCAGGTTGTACATCCGTCAGGAATGGACAAAGGACAAGGTGGCGCTCGGCCAGGCCTGGCCTGCGGGAGACGGGACAATTAATGACCGCCCAATTCCACTAGGGTACACTCGTGTCACCATTGATAGAATACTTAATAAAAAGTATAACAAGATACCCATTAAGTACCCCGTAGCGGAAGACAGGCCGAAACTTGGTTAAAACAAGGGCTCTCAAGTGGCCTGGCGCAAGCGCCTCATTAAGCTTCACCATCAATTGTCCTCTGATGATGAGGATGACTGCGAGTCTTCGCCCACCCACGATGATCACTCACCATCTCCCAACAGAGATCACTCCCCTCCTCATCCGGAGCCATCACCCCTAAGAATACAGAGGTCTCCTTCTATTCCTCCTCGTCTGACTCCATCTTCATCAGCCCCGAGAAAAAGAGACTCCTCCTCCTCATCCTCCTCCATCTTCATCAGCGCCGGGAAAACAGAATTCTCATCGTCATCCTCCTCCTCCACCTCAGCCTAGAACAAGATCAAGGACATCCTCGCAGTCACAGAAAAGGTCCTTGGATTTGGTCGCTAATGCTCCCAAAGTGGACCAACAGAAAAGAAAAAGGTCGTTCAGTGGCAGCGTTACCACCTTGATGAAAGAAAAATTTACAGCACACATCTCGAAGGAAGATTGTGTTAGTTTCTTCAATCTATGTGCCTCACTACCTCCATTTTTGTTGAAGTCCGAATTCGAAAGGCAAACACAGAATAAATACACTACAACAAGAGACGAAGAAATACACAATAAAAATTTAAGGAACATTATGAAGTTAGTCGAAGACAACCCTGATTTAACCATGGAAGAGGCCATGAATATCTATTATGATGTACAAGGGACGAGAACACTGTCAATGAAGTATGAAAGGGGCAATCTTTTGGTTCTCGATCATGAGTATAAAAATCTGAGAACATATATGCGCCAGTTACATGAATATTACATGGCTCAAGCAACAGAGATGGATGACTTTGGTTTTGAGGTTATTATCCGTTCGCCACATGTTTTCCAATATCCTAAAGAAGAGAAGTTCGATGTCGAGTGGGAGTGCTTGTTCCAGCTATACCAGAAACGCTCTCTCGATGTTCAAATGTTGACGTTGTGGACTATGTAAGTACCCTACACACACGATATTATAATTAACTACTCTCTCAAGACACAAATTGTTAACTTTTGAGCACTTCCCATGATTTTATGTAGATGTATAGCAAAATTTTGCATTCTAAAAAGCAAATAGGATTACATAGGCTTCTTGGACCCCATGCGAGTTAATGAGAGGACATGTCTAGGCCTCTATGGATATGACGTGGAAGACCTGAAACAGAGATTGATTGTTGCTTTCGATGAATTCACGATGAAGAAGAAAACCCACATACTTCTAGCCTACAACTGCGAGTATGTGTTCTCGGCTTTTAATTTTATGCTTCTTTTTTCATTAAGATTATTCGATAATTAGGATTCTGTGATTGCAGCAACCATTTCGTCTTTATTTGTGTTAATCTTGCTAAAAATCTGCTCGAGGTGTGGGACTCGAAGAAAAAATCATTTCATCATCTCGATGCACTGGTGGCAGTGCTGAATTAGTAAGCGATCCTAATAACTATTATTTTCTAATCACGCATCCCATTTTCTAATGTTTCTCCTTTTAATGTTGCTCAGTGTCCGAAGAAGACATATCGGTGAGACGCTGGTCCCATTCAAGGTTGTCGAAATGGAGGGGAAGTACCTATCACAGCTGGCGGGAAACAATGAATGCGGGTTTTATGTAATGTGGGCAATGCTTCGCTACATCGGCGGAAAATCGGAAGAAGCCGATAAGTTGGTGTGTATAATCCCTATTTCATTTATGTCTGTTAATAATTCAATAAAATGTTTTACTGTTCCTCTTTGGATATCATCTTTTTTGAACGACAGCGCAAGAAATATAAGCACGAAAGGCTGCTAGACATGGAGATCGTCGCACTACAATCGGAGCTGGCAAAATTCATCTTAGCCGAGGAATTGGAAAAAGATGGAGTATTTTCCATTGCACAATCCATGAAGTACAAGGACCAGTATGGCCCTGAGCGGCTCACCAGATTATTGTAAGAAGTCTGAGAAGCTTGTATGAAGTTCAAGAACATTTCTTTTTTATTTTGAGGGATCGAGATGTGGATAAGAACATTTGAATTGTAATCATAACATTTGTAATGTTTAATATTGATGGACATGTCGTCTACGTAGCGTATATAAAGCGAAACCCAATTCCACAAAAAATATAAATTAAAATAAATTATAAAACAATAATCTGGTTATGGTGGTAACGAACCAGCAGTGTTGTCGTAACCATCACTGCCGGTTAGAAGCAAACCGACAGTGTTGTCTTGCTCAACACTGCCGGCTTGAACCATGAACCGACACTGATAGTTACAAGAACACTGCCGGTTTGATCCATGAACCGACACTGATGTTTACTACAACACTGCCGGTTTGATCCATGAACCGACAGTGTAGGCTTGCTCAACACTGCTGGCTTGAGCCAAGAACCGACACTCTTAAAGCAACCGTCACTGTCGGTTGGCACTACAAACCTGCAGTGTTGTTCAACTGGACACTGCCGGGCGGAGCCAGAAACCGATACTGTTTTCTGTAGATCAGTGTCGTTTTTTAAGGACCGGTAGTGATGTCAACCCCCATCACTGTCGGTATGCCACTGTCGGTTCAAAATCCGGCAGTGAAGTGGGTTTTTGAACCGGCAGTGACGTCCAAATCTGGGGTAGTGTATACTAGTATAATAAGAAGCTTAAATATGATGACATGTTCGCAGATTCCTGAAGACATGGTGGTGAATGCAATGGTGGCAGCGATGGCCATTCACTGGAATGAGAAAGGCCAAGTTGTCATCCATGTGACCTCGTCCTTGCAAAATCCGTTGTCTACCGCTACCACATTGGATATAATGTATCGCTACTTTTCCACTAACCCGCAGATAGGAAAGAATGGGAGGGTCATCAAAGCTAAAAAGGTTACTCTTAACCTACAAATTTGAATGCTTTCGAACTTACATGTTTCTTAAGTACAAACTGCCATTAGAGGTCAGACCCCTACGACATCAAGAACTTATACTGCAAATTTATTGTGGATGCAAAACATATGTGCTCTGGTGTATCACTCTGACTATGTGCCCTCGATCTGACAAACAGATGTTGCATGTGGTAAATCCGTTATTGGGCGGATCCTTTTCTCGCTACTACAATAAGTTGAACAGAAGCTACAAATACTTCATTCTCTTGGCAAAGTTAGATGCACCATATGGTTTCTTCAATGCCCGGTAGGTTTTGCAATGTTCTTATTGTGATGGTCCATTACATATTTCTTGGAATGATAAAGCTAAATCAGGGGTTGTGTGGACATTAATTAGATACTTATTTGATCTATTTTCTCCACCCCCTTTTTATATATATTTCCTGAGATTATGTTTCCTCTTTTTTCCTATTACCACCACGGGTACAGAGACGGCCTTTACTCCCGGTGGAGAACCCCCTCTAGTCCTGGTTTTCCACCCGGGAGCAAGCATCCGGGACTAAAGGGGGGTCCTTTAGTCCCAGGTCAGGAACCGGGACTAAAGGGGACCTTTAGTCCCGGTGGGTAACACCAACCGGGACAAAAGGTGCCTCCTGACATGCCACGAGGCCGGCACCCTTTAGTCCTGGTTGATAATACGAATCGGGACTAAAGGTTTTTTTTTCTTTTCTTTTCATTTTTTTGTTTTCTTTTCAAAATAGGTTTTCGAAGTTGTATTGTATGCTGCTAATAATACATTTATACGCGTGTATAGTATGTTTCGGTTCAAGCACAATGAACGTATTAAATCACACAATTCAAGCATAGAAGTATATATATATATATGCATGCATGCATCATATATATATTTACATGCATGCATGCATATGTGTATTTTACATTATATTATTTTATGTGCATATATTACAAAAGATTGCATTACAGTTGTTGTGATATAACAAGTTTTTTCTCATCCTCTAACTTGGCTTCTATGGCAGTGTTGGGTCGAAGGAGAACTCGCCCTTAGAATCGATGACCTGATCATTAAAAAATCCGGCTATAGACTCTTGAATTGCTTTGATTTGGTCTTGTCGTATGACCTTTTCCTCCAACCATCGAGCCTACAGGTTTGAATTAAAGGAAAATAAATTAATATATGTACATACATATATATATATATAAAGACATAGTAACACAATCAATAATAATAATTAAATAAATATATAGTGTATTTTTAACGTACTTTGAGTCTTTCTGTAGGAGTTCTTTGGGAGAGCTCTTTGATAAACTTGCAAACATAGTAACCACAGTAGTTGTTCCCTTATTCCTGCCTCAGACACCACTTTACGAGAAAAAGATTTGTCATCCAATCTGGTGATCCGGTGAAAGCTATATGTTTAATTAATAAAGATGATGCGATTTAGGGGACTTACTTTCAAAGGGATTACATTCAGTGGCGCTTTGCATTTTCCCATGTGTTGCTTCTCAATAAAGGTTTTCCAAACACTGCCTAATAAAAAATTTGCCACGTCATCAGATATAGTTAATCATCATGTTTGTGTGTATATATAGTTGCTAGAGATACCGAAATTACCTCTAGATAATATCTATCATATCTTGGTAGTCTTGTTGTGGTTTTCTCATCAATTCATAGATTATCAAGTGACTTTTCACCAGATCGATGTCTATCAATATCCAGTGATTGCTGCATGTGTTTATAGGATATAACGCATAACACTCATTAATTAACTAGAATCAACATATGAGCCATTAAGGATGATCGACATTATTAACACTCACTTGAAGTTGTAGGGAAAGAGTATATCCTTCTTGTGGCGTTGGTTCACTAAGAAGTTCATGAGGTTACTCTCTGACTCAGACTTCCAATTAGGCTTTGGAGTAACTGGGTCTTTGAATACTATATGGGGATCAACAAAACCAATTTCATTGCAGCCTTTCTTTCTGTGCTCTGTCATTGTAAATCTGCATATATATAGTACTTGTTAGGATAATTTATATGCATATACACACATATGATGAGTTTAATAATAGATCAAAAGAATTATTACTTACAGGCAATAGCAACTAATGATAACTTTGTCCAGAGAGGTCAGGTGGCATAGTTGATGAAATTCTGCAAAGTCAACATACATAACATCATCGCCACGGAACCAATGTTCGTCTCTAATTCTGACACCAACGCAGAAGTATCCACTGGTAGACGCCTGCATGTACCACTTGTTTAGCAGGTACATTTGCGTCCTAGATCACCTAAGGCTTGAGGGTTGTATAGACTCTGGCCTAGTACAAATTTTTTTCTTCCAAATATAAACCTCCGTCGCACTCTCAATGTTTCCATCACCAAACATCTGGTAAAGGTCGAGATCAGTCTCTTCAATAAATTCACCAAGGTGATCCAAATCGATATCCGGAGGTATGTTTCACTGATGCATTAATCCTAAATTCGAACCATATTCATTACCAACAACTAGCGGGGAGACTGATTGGTGTGATTGTTGTCCGAGTTGTGCAACTCCTTTCCCTGTCCGCTTCTTTTTCTGTGCCGCCTCAATTGACTTGGTGAGAGTGCGGTCATAGTCCGTTAACGTTGATTTGGACGGCTTACGAGATTCCCGCTGTTGTTGCTGGTAAGAAGCCACCTTTTTTCTTAGAATATCTGGAGCTACGAAGAAGTACGGTTTCTTCGGGTTACTCCTTGCTTCTTGATCCTTTTTAAGTTTGTCATAGAATCTAGACATATCTTTTTTATATGCATCAGTTACTTCTTCCTTCTCTTCAGATATTATTTTGGGAATAGCCCTTGGTTTCACGGTGACTTTCTTTGCCGACGGGGGCTGGTTCTTCATTTGCGGGGCTGGCCTCTTGCTAGTACTTGGCTTCTTGGTAGGTGGGGGCGGGGGAGGCGTTGGAGACCTCCTTGGAGGTGGTGGCAGCGGCGTTGGAGACCTCCTTGGAGGTGGCGGCTACGGCGTTGGAGACCTCCTTGGAGATGGTGTGGATGCAGCCTCGCCTTCCAACACATTGTCATCGTACAGAGCACTATGATGATCTGACGATTAAACAATTGGACTTAGGTTGGGGGAGGATCTGCTACAAAAAAAGGAATGACATATTATTATGAGCATATTGTTAATTATTTAAGCCAATATAATTCAATGATGTAGTGTTTTCATCCACACCTATGGTGAGGTAGTTCAGGAGGAGGTGGAGGCGACATCCCGGGAATGATGATGTAGCGCTTGCGCCATAGAATGAATGTCTTCTCTGCTTCTCCGAGAGTCTTCTCGCCATCACCTCCAGGAATGTCAAGAGGCAAATCACTAAAACCTTTTTCAGCTTTATCTACCGAGATGGTAGCATATCCTTCTTGGATTATATTCCCATGAATCCTTGGTGTCTTGGTTCGGTCGATAGGATTAACAAGACCGATAGCCACCTTGATTGTGGAATTCCCCTTCGGAATGTGTAGCTCACACGATGTACAAGGTTCAGTGACGTCATCCACAGGGAAGCGCAGTCCTGTGTCCCCTTGATTTGGTATCTCTGTGGAAGCGCAGCTACTTTTCAACTGAACAGATTGGCTAATGTTGATTCCTAGCTCTGATGCCTGCTTGCTTGCACTCACTGCTATTTGCACTTGCCTTCTGATTTCCTTCTGCATTCTCGCTTCAAGGTTTTTTTCCTGCTCCTGTGCTTCACGCACTGCTTCCTCCAACCTCTGGAGCCGCTGTGCCTCTTCTTCCTTCTTTCTCTGGCAGCTTCTGTAGGAAGGTCTATCCTGAGGGAATCCATGCTCCCACGAGACACTTCCTTTGCCTCTAGTTCGGCCACCGTGTTCAATAGTCCCGATGGCGTATGTCAGTTCATCCTTCTCTCTGTTGGGCCTGAACGCACCACTAGCAGTAGCTCTCTGAGCATAAAACAATCTTTCTGCTGCTTCTTGCAGTCTTACGCCATAAACGCACTTCCCTGTCTCCTGGTCCAGTGTTCCCCCATGAGCAAAAAACCAATTCTTTGCACGCTCTCCCCACTCGAGTGATTCTGGTGTGATACCCTTAGCAAGAAGGTTTGCTTCCATTTTGTTCCACTTCTTAATGGTAGTCGGGTAGCCACCTGATCCCAAGTTATGGTGGTATGTCTTCTGTTGGGCATTACGTTGGTTCTTTATCACCCGACTCACAGCCTCTTTCTGATGTCTTGTACTGTACAAACTCATCCCAATAGGGCCTCTGCTTTGAGATTAGGCCTGGGACAGTAAAATCTGGTGCTATGTTCTTCTTGACATACGTCGTGTATAGGTCTTTCTTCCAAATCTGAAACTGGGTGGCCATCTTTTTCATTGCCCAATCCCTAACTCGCTCCTTCAATTCATCACCATCTATTATATCATCATAACCATCTGTTTGGAGCGTGAAATGTTCCAAGACATCATTCCAAATTAACGTCTTGTCACGATCGGAGACAAAACTGATATGAGGAGCATTGGTCTTCTTCTTCCATTCGCGGGTACTGATCGGGAGCCAGTCCCGTACAAGGTAACCACAGTGGTGCACGAATTTCGTTTTATTTGCCCCCCCCCCCGGTTCGCCTGTATCCACATTGAACTCCGAGATGATGAAGCGGCCCTCCAATGGCTTTTTGGGACCTCGAACATTTTTACTCTTTGTTGTAGTTGTTGATGTCGATCCAGAGGGCTACAAAACATAAACATTATTTTTAATGTCATGAGCACACATAAGACATGATAAAATAAATAGCTAATAATAAAAAATATATACTTGGCCAATATGTTGTTGCTCATTTTGTTCAAGAGCTAAGTACTGACTCCTGTCATCTGCATACTCTTGCACGTTATTTTTAGCACCATCATCGCTGGCAACTTGAGTGCCAGTGTTGATTAAATTCATCATCAACTCCTCCTCATCCATGTTTCTCGGGTCGGCCATCTAGCTTCAAAAAACAAAACCAATATATAGTACGTCAAATATTTGCTTACATGCGTAAAATCTATGAACAATATGCATTATTAAATCTTGCCCCTCGATCACAGACGCAATTCGCCAGACTAGGGCGAATTGCGTCGGTACTAGGGCGAATTAAGGGCTTATACATAAACGTCCGAGGGCGACATTGCGTCGGTGATCACTAGGGCGAACCACGTCGGTGACATCAACAACGCGGTTCGCCCTAGTCACCGACGCATTCGCCCTATGTGATGGTTTAGCGTTAACTATAAACGATAATACGAAAATGGTTTTTTTGATCGACTAGGCCATGAGAGAGGGCGGTAGACAAGAGTGGCGGTGCTCCTCTCTGCCGTATAATATGTTTGTACACATGGGTGAACGAGGGCGGGCGTTGCTCCGCCGTATAAACCCTAACCCTGGCAAACGAGGGCGGCGGTGTCCTGCCTATAAGACCCTAAACCCTAGGCGACGAGGGTGGGCGTGCTCCGTCCATATAAACCCTAAGACCCTAGGGCAACCGAGGGCGGCGATGCTCCACGTAAAACCATAACAAGGGCAGCGGTGCTCCACCGTATAAACCCTAAACGTCATGGAGCTAGCCGAGGAGTGAACTTCTTCTTAGCGACCGCGCCGCACGTCGTGGACGACTGCCTCGGCATCGTGCAACTTCTTACTGACGGCACCGTGACGCGCTCTGCGAAGTACTCCGCGCTCCCTCTCTAGGGCGAGGTGCCATCCAACCTGCCCGTCTAGTGGAAGGACGTCGTCTACAACGCCACGCACGCGTGGACCCAGTCTACCGAGCCAACCATTGACTGACGGCCATGTGGCCATCTCGTGGGTGCCGTGAGGAGTTGAGATGGGGGTTAATATGTGGTTAATATTTTTGATAGGAGGTAGGGATGTAGGGTGTGGGTAATGGTACTGTACGCGCGGCTGCCGCTAAACTTTCGTGCATGAATTT
Source organism: Miscanthus floridulus (assembly GCF_019320115.1). NCBI lineage: Eukaryota > Viridiplantae > Streptophyta > Magnoliopsida > Poales > Poaceae > Miscanthus > Miscanthus floridulus. The sequence goes on along the minus strand of NC_089593.1, from coordinate 31,034,921 downwards.
GGACGAATCTTTCGCAATTCGCTTTGAATCCGCAAGCTACAGCAGCATGCAGATGATGGAAACATTTTGCTGTAACTGGGCATGAGTCATGACCGGAGAATTTTTTTTCCCCCGTCCCGTCCATGTCCATGGATGGATGACGGTGATGCCACCGTTCGAACCCGGCGGCGTGGGCACTGGGCAGACAGGCGTCTCGTCGGCGCTCACCTCTCGGAGATGGTTGGCCCCCAACAGGCATGGTGGCGCTATTCGACGAACGCAAACATGGCATGGCACAGCCTTGTTGTCCGAGGAGAGGACGGCGTCCGAGAGAACTCACCTCAAGATTGCGGAGGCACGCGCGGTGGAGGGCTCGTCGGCACGAGGTGGGGTGGCGACCGGCGGCGGCACGAGGAAGAAGAGGAGAAAGGGCGGCTGTTCGACGAGGAAGAAGAGGAGGGGATCGATCTGCGCTAGGCACTGGCGCATATATACCAGGGAGATTTACTCCCGGTGCCAGCCACCAGCCGGGAGTAAAGGTCCTTTACTCCCGGTGCGTGTTACCAACCGGAAGTAAAGGTACCTTTACTCCCGATGCTTGTTACCTTTACTCCCGGTTGGTAACACGCACCGGGAGTAAAGGGTTTTTTTTTGGCGGGCCACGAAACTGCAGCCCACCTTTACTCCCGGGTGGGCTTCCCACCTGAGAGTAAAGGTGGGCTGCAGTTTCGTTTCCCGCCTGTTTTGAGCAAATTTTTTAATAAAATGCAATAGTCTTGTTAAATACATAGTAAATTAAATAAAAGGCATAAAATTATTTTGTTAAAAATATGGATTTTTTTCTTTATTGCACATAGGAAAAATCTATAACCTAACTTTTTTTATTTTTTGTTATAATTATAAAACATAATGTAACTAATATTTATTATTTCGTTAATACAAAAATGTAGTGTTTAATTAAAATTATTAAAACTATTGGTTTTGGACAGGAAATTTGTTTTCACATCATTTTAACGTTAATATTTTAATTTTTCATTACTCAATATCGTAATTTAACTTTTCGAGAGAGAAATCCCACCAAATCAAACATTGATTTAATTTGAAACATGACATAATAAACATCTGAATTCATAATTATTACATAATATCTCAAACACACACTACATTAAATCACTATATCATCAAGTGGGCACAGCAGTGAACTTCTTCTTTACGTATGTCCCTTGGTTATGATCGCATCGTAACCATGGAGTGTCCTCATCATTTACCAAGATGCTAGGGTCTTTGTTCACTTTGAAGGGCGGAATTCGGTCATCCTTTTCATAATCTTCTGACATGTCTGACTTGTCCTCAATTCCCACGATGACTCTTTTCTCTGAAAGAACTATGTGGCGCTTTGGCTCTTTGGTTGAGTCATTATCGTTTTCCCTCTTTTTGGTTTGGTAGACATATCATTGACATAGAACACCTGATTCACATCCTTGGCAAGGACGAATGGTTCGTCTTTGTACCCAATATTACTAAAGTCTACTGTTGTCATTTCATACTCGTTGTCTACTATTCCGCCTCCGGTCACCTTGACCCATTGGCACTTGAACAATGGGATCTTCAAAGTAGGTGCATATTCTAGTTCCCATATTTCATCTATGCGGCCATAATATGTCTGCTTATTCCCATTCCGGTCTGTGGCATCTATGCGGACACCACTGTTTTGGTTGGTACTCCTTTTATCTTGGGCTACTATGTAGAATATGTTCCTATTTATCTCGTACCCTTTGTATGTGACGATATGCCATGATGGTTGCATAGCCAATAAATACAGTTGCTCATGGATGCTCTCATCACCTTGACATTTTTTTCGCAACCAACCGTCGAAAGTTTCTATGTGCTTACGCGTAATCCAAGCTTCAGTCTTCCCTGGAAACTCATATCGTAAGAGATCCTTGTGTGTCTCAATATACGGATCTACCAAAGAGGAGTTCTGTAGAACTGTGTAGTGCGCTTTATTGAAATAATCATCCTCCGTACCAATATATGTTTTCCTCCCTAGTGTCCCCTTTCCGCTTAGTCTCCCCTCATGTCTCGATTCAAGAACACCAATCGAGTCAAGGTCAGGAATAAAGTCAATATAGAACTCAATGACCTCTTCTGTTCCATAGCCCTTGGTGATGCTTCCTTCTGGGCGAGCACGGTTGTGAACATATTTCTTCAGGACTCCCATGAATCTCTCTAAGGGGAACATGTTGTGTAGGAACGCAGGACCGAGAATGAAAATCTCCTTGACTAGGTGAACTAGGAGGTGTGTCATGATATCAAAGAAGGAAGGAGGGAACACCAACTCAAAGCTGACGAGACATTGAACCACATCATTCTGTAGTTTAGCTAGATCAGTTGGATCAATTGCCTTCTGAGAAATTGCATTAAGGAATGCACATAGCTTCACGGTGGCTAGACGTACATTTGGAGGTAGAATTCCTCTTAATGCAACTAGAAGTAATTGCGTCATGAGAACATGACAGTCATGGGACTTTAAGTTACAGAATTTCTTCTCTGGCACATTTATAATACCATTTATATTCGAGGAGAATCCAGATGGTACCTTGATGTTATTTAAGCATTCAAACATGATTTCCTTCTCCTCTTTGCTTAGAGTGTAGCTGGCAGGACGTAGGTAATGGAGTCCATCATCTGTCTTCTCTCTGGATGCAGGTTGTCTCTTTCTCTCAAACAACGCAGGTCCTATCGTGCTTCAAATGTGTCCTTAGGCTTTCCATACACACCCATGAAGCCTAGCAGGTTCACACAAAGATTCTTCATTAGGTGCATCACGTCGACCGAGTTGTGGACCTCTAGGACTTGCCAATAGGGTAGGTCCCAAAATATGGACTTCTTCTTCCACATGGGTGCGTGACCGTTAGCGTCGTTCGGAACAGGTTGGCTGCCATGTCCTTTTCCAAAGACGACTTTCACATCATTGACCATATCGAGTATGAAAGCATCTAGGCCCCTAAATGGATTTCGGTGATTAATGTCAATACAAGATTACTATGACTAACGTGTGTTTTGCAGAGGCAATTAAGTTAGGTCATGGTAATGGAGATCGATTGGGCAATCGAGGTTGTCATGCCCCTACGATGGAAATCATTTCGGTTTTCAAAGGATGGACGACAAGGTTAAGGATAACTAGGTCTAAGTGTCAATTGAAGTTGGAGAGACACTTAAAGTAGTTTAGGACTTTGTTTTTCCTTTGGCCATACTATTAAGGGGGGTATGGACGGGTAGCTTGACCTAGTTGAGTCTAGTGAGTTAGGTGTGGTGCACACTTGTTAAAACTAGCTCTAGGTAGCTCCTATGAATGCCTAAGATCCTTTGGAGCAAACTTCATTCACATATGATCGAAAGTTGGAAGTGAATGGAGGGTCAAATACTGACCGGACGCTGGCTCTGGTGCGACCGGACGCTGGCCGCAGGGTCTGGTCAATTCATTTGACTGAGGAGAACAAGTCTAGAGTGACCGGACGCTGGAAGGTCATGTGACCGGACGCTGAGGGCCAGCGTCCGGTCGACTCCAGTAAGGGTCTAGACTTGAGAAAGTGTGACCGGATGCGTCCGGTCAGTAGTGACCAGACCCTGAGTATCCAGCATCCGGTCGTTTACAGTAAGCATCCAAGAGCGACCGGATGCGTCCGGTCAGTACTGACCGGATGCGTCCGGTCAGTACTGACCGGACCCTGACAGCGTCCGGTCATCACGTGAAAACTGTTGCGCGAGTTGAACTGACCGGAGCGTCCGATCAAAACGATCGGAGCGTCCGGTCACCCCGTAGAAGCTCATAACGGTTCGTTTTTTCAGGCTGCCTTATAAATAGTTGCTCCACTCGTGAGTGGAGGTACTTTTGCTCATTCCAACAGCTGAGAAACACGTTTGTGAGTGCCAAGAAGAGCAAGGTCCTAGTGAGGTGTTTGTGATTTGAGAATCCAAGAGTGAAACCTCATTAGTGAATCAAGAGTAGACAAGTGTGCATCCATCTTCTCATTAGGCTTCGTGTGGTCAAGTGAGAGTTCGTGCTTGTTACTCTTGGTGATTGCCATCACCTAGACGGCTTGGTGGTGATTGGGAGCTTGGTGATCACCCGGCGGAGCTTGTGGGTGACCCAACTCAAGTTGTGAGCGGCTTTGGGTGATTCGCCGTGACGGAGTGTCGAAGAATCAACCCGTAGAGAGCACTTGATCCTTGCGCGGATCAAGGGGGAGCTACACCCTTGCGCGGGTGCTCCAACGAGGACTAGTGGGGAGTGGCGACTCTCCGATACCTCGGCAAAACATCGCCGCGTTCCTTTCTCTCTCTATTTACTTTGAGCACTTACTTTGAGTATTTACTTTGAGCTATTCAATACTTGTTTTACATCCATAGAATTGCGTGCTAGAGTAAGTTTGGAACATAGGTTGCGAGGTTGTTGTGCATTAGTTTGATATTAACACTTTTCTAGGCACAAGGGGTTAATTGGGCTATCAGTAGGATTTGATTATTGCAAGAAAATTTAGAATTAGCCCAATTCACCCCCCCCCTCTTGGGCATCTTGATCCTTTCAATTGGTATCAAAGCCTCGTGCTCACGTTTTTAAGCCTAACCACTTAGAGCAAGATGTCTCACGGGGATGGACCTCCTCCTATCTTCGAGGGGGATGATTTTCCATATTGGAAAATTCGCATGGAGGCTTACCAAGAAGCTCTAGATGTTGGAATTCTTAGAGCCGCCTCTCAAGGGTTCCCAACACCTAAGAATGCCGCACAACTTCAAGGCGATGAAGTAAACTATGAAAAATGGAATGCAAAGGCTCGCAACACCATTTTCAGAGGCCTTTGCAAAGATGTGTTCAATCGTGTAAGGAACCATAAAGACGCCCATGCACTATGGTCGGACATTTGTGCGCTCCATGAGGGAACCAAGAGTGAGCGTGAGGAACGCTATCATCTTGTGATTAAAAAGCTAAATTCTTTTGAGATGCTTCCCAAAGAAAGTGCTAATGAAATGTATTCTCGTTTGAATGTTCTTGTAGAGGAAGTCAATGGGCATGGACTTACTCAAATGTCACCATCCGACGTTGTGAGAAAGATCTTGAGTGTCCTCCCCATTGACAAATATGGGCACATTGTGACCGTGCTACATCAAGGTGATCTTTCCACCGCTACACCGACACAAATCTTGGGAAAGATCAATGCTCATGAGATGTACATGCACATCACGCCACAAGATGGCTCATCCTCTACAAAGAAGAAAGAGAAGGACTTAGCATTCAAAGCTAGCCAAAGATAAGGGCAAGGCAAGACTTGAGTATGAGAGCTCAAGTGATGAAGATGATGAAGAAAGTCTTGCTCTCATGGTGAAAAAGACCGCCAAGATGCTAAAGAAGCTAAACAAGAGTGGCATCAAGTTTGACGGCAAGAAGAAGAAGTTCTTCACTAGCTCAAGAGGAAAGCCAATCTCCGAGATGGATTGCTACAATTGTGGCGAACTTGGCCACCAAGCTCATCAATGCACAAAGCCCAAGAAAGACAAGTTCAAGAACAAGGGCAAGAAAGACGATTCAAGTGATGAAGATGAAAAGAAAAAGAACAAGCCATACAAGAAGAGAGATGGCAAAAAGAGAGACTTCTACAAGAAGAAGAAGAGTGGCAAGGCCTATATTGTCGGTGATTGGCTCACGGACATTGATTCATCAAGTGGATCATCCGATGATGAGAGTGACAATGAGAAGGTGGCCACCATTGCTATTGATCTTGCATCCTCACCGCCACCATCGCCATCATCCTCTACACACCTATGCCTTATGGCCAAGGGTGAACGCAAGGTAACTAAGAGTGATGATAGTAGTGATGATGAGCAAGCTAGTGATGATGATAGTGATAGCGATGATGATTCACCCACATATGATGATCTTGTCAAAATATTAAGAAAATACACTAAGATCATTAGAAAGAGTAGAGCTACAAATGAAAAACTTGATGCTAAAAATGATTCACTCTTAGCCAAGTGTGATACATTAGAAAAGGCTAATGATGAGCTCAAAGAAACAAATGATTCTATACCATCCAAACTCAAGGAGCTCAAATCTTCTAAGAAAGAGCTTAAAGATAAACATGATAAACTTGAGTGGGTGCACAATGAGCTTATCATTAGTCACAACAAGCTAAAAGATGAATATACAACTCTAAAGATCAATTATGATACCCTTGTTATTGCCCAAGAATTCTTACCAAATGAGCCACATGTTGCTACTAACCATGTTGTTAAGATTGATATAGCTACCTCATGTGATGATCTAATTGATGAGAGCATTGAGCATGGATCTAGTAGCAAAGGCAAGCAAGTGGTTGAGTGCAATAACTATAATGAGTATGTCAAGCTCAAGAGTAACCATGAGAAGCTCATGAAAGATCTTGAAGAGATGAAAAGTCACAACACCATTGTGCTAGAAACTCTTGATCATGACAAAGAGTTGATCCTTGAGAATGAGAAGCTCAAAGAAGAAAACAAGAAACTCAAGGAAGAGAAGAACAATGATATTCTCAAGGAAGAGAACAAGAAGCTCAAGATGGAGAAAGAGCATCTCAAGGTGGGATTGAGCAAGTTTGCTAGAGGCAAGCATCTCCAAAGTGAGCTACTCATGAATACCGTCATGAAGATGGATAGAAGTGGCATTGGATATATGGCAAGTGTAGAGAAGAAGAAGGCTCAAGCTCAACACCAACAATCAAAGCCAAAGCTAAAGCCAAAGAGATGTTTTGAGTGTGGACAAGAAGGCCACTTTGCTCATGAGTGTCAAACTCCACCACCACAACCCTTGCCCAAGCATGCTAGACCCTTTGCTTTCAATGCTCACTACATGCTTAGAAAAGATTCTAGTGGAAAGATAAAAGTCATGTTCTTAGGACCCCCCAACAAGAGTAGGCCTAAGAAGATTTGGGTGGCTAAGTCACTTGTTGAGAAGGTGAAGGGCCCTCAACAAGTTTGGATCCCTAAAGCTTGAATCTCTTGTGTGTAGGTGAACTACAAGACCGGTGGAAGTCATTGGGTTATTGATAGTGGTTGCACTCAACATATGACTGGTGATCCTCGTATGTTCACCTCACTAGATGAAGAGGTAGATGGACAAGAGAAAATAACTTTTGGAGATAATTCAAAAGGCAAGGTTAAAGGATTGGGCAAAGTGGCAATATCAAATGATCATTCCATCTCCAATGTGCTCTATGTCGCTTCATTAAGCTTCAACTTGCTATTCGTTGGGCAATTGTGTGATCTTGGCTTCCAATGCTTATTCACCGAGAAGGAGGTTGTTGTATCCAAGGTAGATGACAATCAAGTGATATTCAATGGATTTAGATACAACAACCTATATCTAGTTGACTTCACCTCCGAAGATGCAAACTTGAAGACTTTCCTATTCACCAAAACAACACTTGGGTGGCTATGGCATAGAAGACTTGCTCATGTTGGGATGAGCTCACTCAAGAAGCTTATGAAGAATGATTTGGTGAGAGGGTTGCAGGATGTGAAGTTTGAGAAGGACAAGCTTTGTAGTGCATGTCAAGCTGGCAAGCAAGTTACAAACACTCATCCAACCAAAGCTTTCATGTCAACCATAAGAATGCTAGAACTCCTACACATGGATTTATTTGGACCAACAACATATAAGAGTTTGGGAGGAAATCTCTATTGTCTTGTGATTGTGGATGACTATTCAAGGTATACATGGGTGTTCTTCCTTCATGACAAATCCAAAGTTGCATCTTGTTTCAAGAAGTTTGCCAAGAGAGCTCAAAATGAATTTGAAGTGAAGCTCAAGAAGATAAAAAGTGACAATGGCAAAGAGTTTGACAACACAAACATAGAAGCTTATTGTGATGAAGTTGGAATCAAACATGAGGTCTCCGCAACCTATACTCCTCAACAAAATGGTGTAGTTGAGAGGAAGAACCGGACTTTGATCACTCTTGCAAGGACAATGCTAGATGAGTACAACACCCCTGAAGCTCTATGGGCGGAAGCAATCAACACCGCATATTATGCATCCAACCGCCTATTTCTTCAAAAGTTCCTTGTCAAGACACCGTATGAGTTGCTCAATGGGAAGAAGCCGGATGTCTCCTTCTTTAGGGTGTTTGGTTGCAAGTGCTACATCTACAAGAAGCGGCAATACCTAGGGAAGTTTCAAAGACGTTGTGATATAGGTTTTCTTGTTGGTTACTCATTGAAGTCCAAAGCATATAGAGTATTTAATCATGCCACCGGCTTGGTTGAAGAAATATATGATGTGGAATTTGATGAATCTAATGGCTCCCAAGGAGCACATGAGAATCTTGATGATGTAGGTAATGAACCATTGAGGGAGGCTATGAAGAACATTCCGGTGGGAGATATCAAGCCAAAAGATGATGAAGATGATGTACAAGTCATTAACCAACCTTCTTCATCAAATGTACCACAAGATGGTGAAAAAGATGGGAGAGTGGAAAATGAAGATACTCATATCTCTCATGAGCAAATGGTGGTACAAGCATAAGATGTTGATGCTCCACAACCTCCTCCTCAAGTGGTCAATAGAAGAAACACACCTCTCCTACAAGATCATCCACAAGATCTCATCATAGGGAGTCCATCAAAGGGTGTGATGACTCGATCTCAAAAACTTACTTCATTTATTGCTCATCACTCTTTTGTCTCTTGCTATGAGCCTACCAAGGTAGAAGAAGCTCTTAAAGATCCGGATTGGATCAATGCCATGCATGAAGAGTTGAACAACTTCACTCGCAATGAAGTTTGGAACCTTGAAGAGCGACCAAAAGGTGCAAGAGTCATTGGAATGAAGTGGGTGTTCCGCAACAAGCAAGATGATCAAGGTGTTGTTGTGAGGAACAAGGCAAGACTAGTTGCAAAGGGGTTCTCTCAAGTTGAAGGTTTAGATTTTGGAGAGACCTTTGCACCGGTTGCAAGATTAGAAGCCATCCGTATCCTTCTTGCATATGCATCACATCATGAAATGAAACTATATCAAATGGATGTGAAAAGTGCATTTTTAAATGGCTTTATAAATGAACTAGTCTATGTTGATCAACCTCTCGGGTTTGAAGACCCTAGATATCCTAATCATGTTTATAGGTTGTCCAAGGCATTATATGGGCTTAAGCAAGCCCCAAGAGCTTGGTATGAGCGCCTTCGGGACTTCCTCATTGAGAAGGGCTTCACCATTGGGAAGGTCGATACCACACTATTCACCAAGAAGCTTGATGGGCATATCTTCATTTGTCAAGTATATGTTGATGATATCATCTTTGGATCATCAAATGAAGACTCATGCAAAGAATTTGGTGAATTGATGTCGAAGGAGTTCGAGATGTCAATGATTGGTGAGCTTACATTCTTTCTTGGTTTTCAAGTCAAGCAAATGAAAGAAGGCATCTTCATCTCTCAAGAGAAATACACTAAAGATCTTCTCAAGAGATTTAAGATGGATGAATGTAAGCCAATCAAGACACCAATGCCTACAAATGGACATCTCGACCTAGATGAGGGAGGTAACCCGGTTGATCAAACTCTCTACCGCTCTATGATTGGTAGCTTATTATATTTAACCGCATCTAGGCCCGACATCATGTTTAGTGTGTGTATGTGTGCTAGATTTCAAGCTAGTCCTAAGGAAACTCATTTAATTGCCGTAAAAAGAATCCTTAGGTATCTTAAGCACACACCAAGCATTGGTCTTTGGTATCCCAAAGGAGCTTTATTTGAATTAATTGGCTATTCCGATTCGGATTACGCCGGATGCAAAGTTGATAGAAAGAGCACATCCGGAGGGTGCCATTTGCTTGGTAGATCACTTGTGTCTTGGTCCTCCAAGAAACAAAATAGTGTGGCTTTGTCCACCGCCGAAGCGGAATACATTGCCGCGGGTGCTTGTTGTGCACAAATATTATACATGAAACAAACTTTGCTAGACTATGGAGTAGTTCTAGAGAAAGTACCTCTTTTGTGCGACAATGAAAGTGCGGTAAAACTTGCAAATAACCTGGTTCAACACTCTCGCACCAAGCATATAGATATCCGCCATCACTTTCTAAGAGATCATGTGGCTAAAAATGATATATCACTAGAAGGTGTAAGATCCGAAGATCAATTAGTGGATATCTTCACAAAACCGCTAGATGAGGCTACATTTTGTAGATTGCGGAATGAGCTCAATGTACTTGATTTTAGTAACTTCACTAAAAATTGAGCTTGTGTTGTCCCTTGCATTCATTGTAATATACAACATGTTTAATTTGTGGCAATGCACATAGGGCTTGTCTAACATGGTTAAGATAACCGCCGAAAAGCGTGTGAAGAAGCTTAACCTTGGATCAAACTTGACAGGCAACTAGATTTGCTTACAAGTATTGCATATGCATGAATGTTGTTTTGTCATTTTGTTCCATTTGCCCTCTTGTTGCCTATTTTCTTAAAAAGAATTATAGCCTAAGGAAAAATATTTTGAAAAATATGAGGGTTTGAGAGAGGTCACTCACATCAGTCCCAATTGGTGTTTATTTGGATCTTATTCAAGTTGGGACTTGATTGGGAACAGGCAGCACGAAGGGTAGTTGAAGGTTTGCTGGAAAAGGTGCACCAGACGCTGCTGTCCAGCGTCCGGTCAGTTCACAGGAGGTGAACTGCTGCCGAAGGAGTGACCGGACGCTGCGTCTGTGCGTTCGGTCAGGAAGGGTTCTGCGTCCGGTCGATCGAAGGAAGACCAACTTGTATTGACCGGACCCTGCCTGCGTCCGGTCATGGACCACTGGACACGTCCGGTCCCGATTCCAGAGGATTTGGACCTCTCTAGAATCGACCGGACGCTGGGTGGTAGCGTCCGGTCGCTACCACCGGAGCGTCCGGTCAGTGGATCTCGCGCGGCTTCAGGACTCCTTTCTCCGATTCCTTTTCTGTCGCATATGGGGAACTATTTAACCGCAAGCCGTACCTTTGTTCGCCCTCATCCCGCTTTGCCCTAGCCAGCGCCGCCGCCTCTTGCGCCTCCTCAGCTCGCCAGTCGCGCGCCGCCGTGCCCCTACCTCTCCGCGCCACTGCGACCCTATGCCGGCCACCTTGCGACCGCACCGCCGTGCTACTGCCTCGCCGCGCCGGCCACCTCGCGCCATTGCTCACCCGCACCAGCACATCTCGCAGCACCGCCGTGCCTCCTCGTGCGCCACCGTGCGACCGGCCCACTTTTCACCATGAAGTGCCGTGTGCCCTAGCTCCCTCACCTCTCGGTAAGGCTAGCCCTTTGTTTCAATTTTAAATTGCGTAGATCAATTTGCAATACAATGCACTAATTTCACAAATACTAGGGCCACCAGTTCATCATTGCTCCGTGTAACCCTAGCCGGTTCCGTGGTTCCCCCCGCGTGACATCTAATCTTTTCTCGGTTCGCGGATTGTTAGGTAGAAAGCCATTCGATTCAAGTTTGCATCTACATTGCTTTCTCTATTAGGTTTTTGCATCTATTAGACATATTGTATTTATCTGTATATCTATCTATTCTATCATGCAGCGAGTCGGTTCCGTTGTGGTTCTTGTGGCAGTTGGTTGTTAACTCAGAGCCAAGCTCACGAGTAAGGATCGAGGCCAAGCCTCGAAAGGTTCAGTTTGTCTGTTGATCCTCATCAGCGTCAGTTCATCATCTTGTCAGTTCAGATGGCCCGCACCAAGAATGTTGGTGGTGACCCAGGTGATGATGATCGGAGGCCCCCGCCTCGCTAGCCAGCCGGATCGAAGGGCAAGTCAACCAAGCAGGTGACATCCAAGAAGCGGAAGTACCCCGACGCAGAGACAGCGAGAGCAGCAGCTGTTGCAGAGGCCGCAGAGTGTGCCGAGAGAGGTGGTGCCCGCAGCGGTGTTGTCATTGCAGATCAGTCGGTTTCACCAGCACTGAGAGCTGTGATTGAGGATGTTGAGCGTCGTCACAGTAGTCCAGCTGGGACTGCCACGTTTGTAGGACGATGGGTTGCCATTGAGGAGGGTCCGTCAGTACAGCAGCAGCCCCCACTAGCTGAGCCTCAGCAGACCTAGGAGGTCGAGGAGACAGAGCCAGCACCCTAGCTTCACCGCTCTGGACAGACCCGTGTACCAGTCTCGCCGAGGCTGCCGACACAGCGGAGGGGATCATGTCCTCCACCTAGACCACAGGGTCCACCTCCAGTGGTACACCTTAACTTGAGGGCCACTACCGCCAGGCAGGTTCAGCAGCTGCGATTTGTTGAGTTTGAGGTTTGGTTTCCTCCGAGGAGGGATGAGAGAGCAACTGAGGGTTTCTACACGCCACTGCAGGAGGATTTCTACAATGCTTATCTCAACAGTGGGGCAGTGTTCAGATCTCAGAGAGTCTATCAGATAGAGTCTATTATGGCAGCAGCCGGAGAGAGCATTCGGCCATACTTGTCATATTTGCTAGGACTGACAGATTTGATTGGACGGACGGGGATATATGTACCATCCTGGGTTCGTCAGTTTTATGCTTCACTCTTCATCGATCCACATCACAGGTTTATTCACTTTGCTTTCAGAGGCAAAGACTACAGAGTGACGAGTGGCAGAGTCAGAGAGATACTGAGGCTATAGGAGCAGCCCATCAAGATGCATGAGGTTTGTTATGGACAGCAGGGACCTCCCAAGCGTCCTCATGGAGGGCTAGTGCCCCCTACAGATTTAGTGCGCCATTGCTTCAAGGAGCCCTTTGGTGAGGGGTCAAGCAGGAACCCTAGTGACTTGACTCCTACAGCGAGAGTGCTAGAGGCCATCATCAGGAGGACACTGCTTCCCAAGTTGGGATACAGGGAGGGCCTAACTCGCTTACAGCTCTGGCTTCTCAATGCCATCATGCAGCAGACAGTATTTGATATCTGGGATCTCCTGCTTTCAGAGATGGAGGACACAATAGCTGAGGGATTCAAGGGTCACAGGCAGCTTGCCTATGCTCACTGGATCACGTTCCTCATCTGCAGAGTTGTGCTTGATAAGCCCCCTGGTATGATGGATGAGTATACAGGTGCCACCACAGAGTTCCCAGCTTACAACCTGTCTTAGAGGATCAGACACGCCACTCCTCAGGCACCCAGATAGCCTAGCTGTCGTCCTGACATGCCAGAGTCCGCAGCTCAGCAAGATGAGATCATCAGAGGGATTGCAGCCACTGAGGAGGAGCTAGAGGCACAGCAGGAGGTGAGCGAGTACAGTGACAGCTCTGACGACGACTACCAGCCTATACCTCAGATGCCTCCATGCAGACACGATGCAGAGGATGGTAGCTCTAGTTCTGCTCCACCTGCTCCGTAGACAGACCCTGCTCTCATTGCTATTCTTGAGCAGATGCAGCAGGATCAGACACGACAGGCACAGGAGACAGCTGCCAACTTCGCACAGTTTCAGGCTCGTCAGGACGAGTTCCAGCGGCAGCAGCAGCTCCTTCAGCACCAGCAGTTACTTATGCAGCAGCAGCTCATGGGATTCATGTAGCATGTAGTGACAGCCATTGGGGTCCCACTGCCACAGCCTTCGCCCCAGCTTGCACAGCCTCCTACCACTTCGACGACTCCAGCAGTATAGCCCAGTGGGCTCCAGAGTCAGGGACAGCCTCTAGCTCAGTTTGCTTCACCTCCTATATAGGTGTCCCAGTGGTTAGCCTCACCCGTGGTAGCCTCGCAGTTCACTCCACTTCAGACGGGCTTCACACCAGAGCAGTCTTCCTCGCTATTCGTGCCTGAGACGTCAGTCTCCAGGAGTCTTGGAGCATCCTTCAGCGAGTTGACTGGCATGCCTACTCCGCCTCATATGCATACCGCCGGTCCGTCTACAGCAGCTCCAGCCACAGTGACTACTCAGAGGCTCCCCTCGTCTGTCACCTCGTCCGATCCTACGATAGACATACTTGCAGCTTCACAGGCAGCCCTAGCCCCAGCTCAGACCCAGACTGCTTCAGCGACACTTCCTGCCACAGAGGGTCAGTCAGTTCAGAGCTCAGGGTCAGATGATGATGGTGCCCAGTTCCAGCTTGCCCCACGTTCTTCAGCGCCCGGCTCGTCCGCTGCAGCCCCGCCCTAGGTTTTGGTGTTTGACGCCAAAGGGGGAGAGGGTGTTCGAGTATGTAGTCTCAGGGGGAGCTACATTTAGGGGGAGCTAGTTATATAGTATTAGCTTATTATATACATTTGGAGTTTAATTTGTGTGATACACTATTACTTATGCATTCGTGCGTTTACTTTCATGCATTCTATTATATATATGTGATAGTGCTATCTACGTGATTGTGATATTTGACATGTGTGTTTTCTACTTTGCATTATCTCTATGTCATATCACTTGTGTTATGCTCGTTTGTTTTTGCTTCCGCGTTTATACTTCGAAGCAAATGAGCTTTGTTACATGTACTCATGCTTAATTCATATCCTTTGAGTACACTATGTTGGCTTGGGTCATATAAGCTTGCCTAACTCTTTTGTTCTTAACGACAAAAGCTTGTATGAACCAAGCCCGTCAAAAACCTCACTCCATAACATACTCGAGGTGGTATTGTCATCAATCACCAAAAAGGGGGAGATTGAAAGCATCTAGGCCCCTAAATGGATTTCGGTGATTAATGTCAATACAAGATTACTATGACTAACGTGTGTTTTGCAGAGGCAATTAAGTTAGGTCATGGTAATGGAGATCCATTGGGCAATCGAGGTTGTCATGCCCCTACGATGGAAATCGTTTCGGTTTTCAAAGGATGGACGACAAGGCTAAGGATAACTAGGTCTAAGTGTCAATTGAAGTTGGAGAGACACTTAGAGTAGTTTAGGACTTTGTTTTTCCTTTGGCCGTACTATTAAGGGGGGTATGGACGGGTAGCTTGACCTAGTTGAGTCTAGTGAGTTAGGTGTGGTGCACACTTGTTAAAACTAGCTCTAGGTAGCTCCTATGAATGCCTAAGATCCTTTGGAGCAAACTTCATTCACATATGATCGAAAGTTGGAAGTGAATGGAGGGTCAAATACTGATCGGACGCTGGCTCTGGTGCGACCGGACGCTGGCCGCAGGGTCCGGTCAATTCATTTGACTGAGGAGAACAAGTCTGGAGTGATCGGACGCTGGAAGGTCGTGTGACTGGACGCTGAGGGCCAGCGTCCGGTCGACTCCAGTAAGGGTCCAGACTTGAGAAAGTGTGACCGAACGCGTCCGGTCAGTAGTGACTGGACCTTGAGTATCCAGCGTCTGGTCGTTTACAGTAAGCATCCAAGAGCGACCGGACGCGTCCGATCGGTACTGACCGGACCCTGACAGCGTCCGGTCATCACGTGAAAACTATTGTGTGAGTTGAACTGACCGGAGCGTCCGATCAAAACGATCGGAGCGTCCGGTCACCCCGCAGAAGCTCATAACGGTTCGTTTTTCAGGCTGCCTTATAAACAGTTGCTCCACTTGTGAGTGGAGGTGCTTTTGCTCATTCCAACAGCTGAGAAACATGTTTGTGAGTGCCAAGAAGAGCAAGGTCCTAGTGAGGTGTTTGTGATTTGAGAATCCAAGAGTGAAACCTCATTAGTGAATCAAGAGTAGACAAGTGTGCATCCATCTTCTCATTAGGCTTCGCGTGGTCAAGTGAGAGTTCGTGCTTGTTACTCTTGGTGATCGCCATCACCTAGACAGCTTGGTGGTGATTGGGAGCTTGGTGATCACCCAGCGGAGCTTGTGGGTGACCCAACTCAAGTTGTGAGCGGCTTTGGGTGATTCGTCATGATGGAGTGTCGAAGAATCAACCCGTAGAGAGCACTTGATCCTTGCATGAATCAAGGGGGAGCTACACCCTTGTGCGGGTGCTCCAACGCAGACTAGTGGGGAGTGGCGACTCTCCGATACCTCGGCAAAACATCGCCGCGTTCCTTTCTCTCTCTATTTACTTTGAGCACTTACTTTGAGTATTTACTTTGAGCTATTCAATACTTGTTTTACATCTATAGAATTGCATGCTAGAGTAAGTTTGGAACATAGGTTGCGAGGTTGTTGTGCATTAGTTTGATATTAACACTTTTCTAGGCACAAGGGGTTAATTGGGCTATCAGTAGGATTTGATTATTGCAAGAAAATTTAGAATTAGCCCAATTCACCCCCCCCCCTCTTGGGCATCTTGATCCTTTTAGAGTACATCTACATCCTCACCGGTTCGGTTGCGAGGCTTGGTCAGGTGGTCTGCCTTCCCTTTAAAATGCTTGCCTTTCTTTCTTACGGGGTGATTTGCAGGAAGAAATCGACGATGGCCAAGGTACACGACCTTTTGACATTTTTTCAAGAATACACTTCTAATATCACCGAAGCAGTGTGTGCATGCATTATATCCCTTGTTTGACTATCCTAAAAGATTACTTAGAGCAGACCAATCATTGATTGTTATGAACAACAATGCTCGTAGATCAAAGTGTTCCTATTTGTACTCATCCCACACACGTACACCTTCTTTATTCCACAAAATGAGAAGTTCGTCAATAAGTGGTCTCAGGTACACATCGATGTCATTGCCAGGTTGCTTCGGGCCTTGGATGAGCACAGGCATCATAATGAACTTCCGCTTCATGCATAACCAAGGAGGAAGGTTGTAGATACTTAGAGTAACATGCCAAGTGCTATGACTATTGTTCTGCTCTCCAAAAGGATTGATACCATCTGTACTTAAAGCAAACCTTAAGTTTCTTGCGTCATTTGCAAACTCCGGGAATTCTCTGTCGATTGCTCTCCACTAGGACCCATCAGCAGGGTGTCTCAACATATTGTCTACCTTATGGTCTTCTTTGTGCCATCGCAACAATTTAGCATGTTCTTTGTTTCTGAACAGACGTTTCAAGCGTGGTATTATAGGAGCATACCACATAACCTTGGCAGGGATTTTCTTCCGTGGACGTTCACCCTCAACATCACCAGGGTCATCTCGCCTGATCTTATACCGCAATGCATGGCATACCGGGCATGCATCCAATTTCTCGTACTCT
The DNA here is from genome assembly GCF_019320115.1 of Miscanthus floridulus. Classification (NCBI taxonomy): domain Eukaryota; kingdom Viridiplantae; phylum Streptophyta; class Magnoliopsida; order Poales; family Poaceae; genus Miscanthus; species Miscanthus floridulus. The sequence goes on along the minus strand of NC_089593.1, from coordinate 31,017,890 downwards.
TTGCCACGGTATAGGATGCGGTCATTAGGACATGCATGTATCTTCTCGATTTCTAGCCCCATAGGACATACAACTTATTTTGCTTTGTAGGTAGTGGCGGGCAATTTATTGTCCTTCGGAAGCATCTTCTTTTGGATTTTTAGTAACTCTCCAAATCCCTTGTCAGATACACCATTCTTTGTCTTCTATTGCAGCAATTCTAGTGTGGTTCCCAACTTTTTCTGCCCTACATCACAAGTTGGGTACAACAATTTCTTGTGATCTTCTAGCATCCGCTCGAACTTGATCTTCTCCTTTTCACTTTCACATTCTCTTTGTGCGTCACGAATGACCTGACAAAGATCATCAGCAGGCTCATCTTCTATGGCAACCTCTTCTTCAACTTCTCCCATTGCAGTATCATTGAAGCATGCACCATCGGGAATAATATCATTGTCGTCCCATTGTTCTTCTTCACCTTCTTCCATTACAACACCGGTTTCTCCGTGCTTCATCCAACAAATATAGTTTGGCATGAAACCCGACTTGAACAAGTGTGAATGAAGAGTCCTTGAGCAAGGATATTCCACCGTATTCTTACATATGGCACATGGGCAGCACATGAAACCATCGCGTTTGTTTGCCTCGGCCGCACGTAACAAAGAATGCAGGCCGTCAATGAACTCTTGGGAGCGGCGATCGGCATTGTACATCCAATGCCGGCTCATCTGCATTACATGACATAAATACCATATTAAAACCTAGATCATAATTAATTATTTATACAACATGCGTGCCACCACAAAAGGTATAAATTTATGAAAGCGTCGCTACAATGTAGACAATCCCAACTACCACTAAAAGAACTAAAGCTAAAATACATTTCAGGAGCACAAGGATTTTGCGACCAATCTCAACTAAAACAGACAGATCCCCCGATTGTGCAACATCTTTGGGCTTCTTTGGCTGGATCACTGCCTCATTAGCCACCGTATCTGCCTGTTGTGCAAGATATTTTTGCACGAGTTCAACATACTCTTCCTCCCAGTAGAAGCCTGAACATCATCCATTGCCATCCCATTGAAATTAAAACAAAAAATTAGAACTTTAATCACAACCATCATGAAAATATGTATAAACTAACCATAATCATTAAATACGATAAAATAACTCACATTGCGATCCGGACACTTGTAGAAGATACGATCCTTGTTGGGACCCTCCTTCTTCACTCGGTACTCCATCACAATCTTCGTCTCATCACGACACTTGCCGCATGGAATGAGAGGGAGGCCCGGCCTAAGTCACTTTGGAAACCCATGAGAGGCCGAGGACCCAGAAGCAGTTGACATCTACTCTCTATACTCATTTTTTAATACACTATAAATTTCTCATTTTATAAACAAATAAAATTAAGAAACTATAAAATTATCTATATCTCTAAACAATGATATTTTTAATGGTCATTGTGTTCTCGTCTTTTACTACGGCAAGTAAGTAATTCACATGATATTTCCGCAAATTAACAGAAGAATGGGAGTGTACACACATAACAATCGATTATCGTTTATATTTATATATATACTACGTTTGGGTACGGTGACTGACAGACTACTGCGACGATATCGGGACGTGTGAATAAATAACCATCCGTACTAGTTGACCTTGCTTACGTGATCATCTCGGCGAGCATTTCTCCACCGGACGGCACCGTACTTGGCCACGAAAGAGCTCCGATTCTACGAGGAAGGGAACACGGTCTTCCACGACCGTTGCCGCTCTCCCTCGTAGAATCAAAGCTCCTCCTTGACGTCCGTTACCGCTCGGCAGAGAACATGCTCGCCGAAATGAACACGGTCCGCTAGTTCAACTAGCTACTTTAACCTTCCTTCATGTAAATATGCAAGCTTGAAGTGATTTTGAGCTCAAATTGCTTACAAATGAAAAAAACCACAATAAAGAACCATATATATATATAGTGAACAAAATGGGATAAGACAATGATGAAACATGAGAGTATGAAGTTGGTAACCTTTAGAACCGAAGAATCGATGGAGGAATCGAAGAAATCGATGGAGGAATCGAAGAATAGATGGAGAAAGAGCAAGAACACTGCTTAAATTTGAACTTAAGCTCTTGGGCGGGCTCGGGGAGGAAGAAGACGGCCAGCAGGATTTATAGCTCAAAAACATGTTTTAATAAATAACCATTCGTACTAGTTGACCTTGCTTACGTGATCATCTCGGCGAGCATTTCTCCACCGGACGGCACCGTACTTGGTCAAGGAAGAGCTCCGATTCTACGAGGAAGGGAACACGGTCTTCCACGACCGTTGCCGCTCTCCCTCGTAGAATCAAAGCTCCTCCTTGATGTCCGTTACCGCTCGGCAGAGAACATGCTCGCCGAGCTGAACACGGTCCGCAAGTTCAACTAGTACGGATTTTCTATAATTTTCTAACTATTTTCTAAGTTTTTCATTTCATAAAAAGTTAAAATAAAATGTTTAGTCGCGGAGTCCATAGAAATGACCATATTTTGACCTAGCAACGCATTGTCAATTGTCATTGCGTTGCATTGCACCCCAGACCGGACTCCGGACAATAAAATACTATGGTCGATCGATGCCGTTCTTTGTCGTACAGTCGCACGGCGACGGCCGACGGACCCGTTCAACCACCAAATCTGTCAGGCCCGGCTGTTCGGGCATATCGTCAAAAGAGAACGGATTTGCTTCCTATTGCACGGCCTTGTATTGCATCTGTCATACCAGTCGGAGGCACTAGTCCCTATACTCATTTTTTAATACACTATAAATTTCTCATTTTATACACAAATAAAATTAAAAACTCTAAAATTCTCTATATCTCTAAACAATGAAGTGTGCTATGCATGCTACAAATGAACGGTGAATACTAGTTTTTAATAGCTACTTTAACCTTCCTTCATGTAAATATGCAAGCTTGAAGTGATTTTGAGCTCAAATTGCTTACAAATGAAAAAAACCATAATAAAGAACCATATATGTAGTGAATAAAATGAGATAAGACAATGGTGAAAAATGAGAGTATGAGATTGGTAACCTTTACAACTGAAGAATCGACGGAGAAATCGAAGAAATCGACGGAGGAATCGAGGAATGGATGGAGGAACAATGGAGGGAGGAAGCAAGAACACTAGTACAGTGAGCTTCAAAATGTGCTGAGCTCGGGTTCGGGAAGGAAGAAGAAGACGGCCGGGATATAAATGGGGGACCTTTAGTCCCGGTTGGTGGCTCCAACCGGGACTAAAGGTCCCTCCCAACGGCTACTGCGCCAGACAGAGATAGCAGAGACCTTTAGTCCCGGTTGGAGCCACCAACCGGGAGTAAAAGTCTACCTTTAGTCCCGGTTGATGGCTTCAACCGGGACTAAAGGTCCCTGCCACCTCTGTCTGGCGCAGTAGCCGTTGGGAGGGACCTTTAGTCTCGGTTGGAGCCACCAACCGGGACTAAAGGTATCTCTAGTCCCGGGCGTAAAAATGCCGGGACTAGAGCCCATTTTGGCCGAGGATCAAAGGTCTGTTCTCTACTAGTGCACACATATCAGTGTGTGTATATATATATCTTTGGGCATCGGTCTCTATTATGTTACCATATACAAGTACCATTGAAGTTATATAGACTGAAATACAAAGACAATTCCTATCACCTACCACAGACGCATTTTTTTCTACCAACAAATGCTAACTTGGTTTTGTTTCTTTATTTTACATGCAGCTTCGACGACACAAACTTGTCAATGCTTCAGACTTCAACAAGTAGAGACCAGAGCGAGGTCTTTAATTTTAATCCCACGTCCATTGATTGGGATTATTATTTCTCTAACATCCACATACCATGCATTCTAAAGTATGGCCAGAAGAAGTAATGTGCAGAACAAGGTATGGCAAGTGAGTGAATGGGCTATATAGCAGCCGAAGGAATACTCACATAGTACCTTTAAAGGTCCCAACTCCATATAAAGTCTCCATAATGTTGTTGAAAGGAAAAATATCTAAGCATGTCATAGTGTAATCAGACATACAAATAGCTACTATCCATGTTCCTATGCATAGTAACAACATATGTAAACATGCATTTCACTATATCAATATTTACATGTACTTATAGAAAATTGTAGCTTTATTTGCCAACCGGGAGCACGAATCCGGGACTAAAGGGCCCATCCTTTAGTCCCGGCTTCTCGCCCGGGACTAAAGGTGGGTTGGTAAGACCAACTGAGACTAAAGAGGCCTCCTGGCCTGGTCACGTGGGGCGGCCCTTTAGTCCCGGTTGGTATTACCAACCGGGACTAAAGGTTTCCTTTTTTCTTTTTGTTTCTATTTTCAATTGATGATTCGTTTTGATTTTTGAATATGCATTCTACGCTGCTAGTAATATACGTATTCTACACGTTTATAATGTTCGAACATTTTGTACAAACTAAAGTATGAAACTAACGTATATATTACATGCATATACATATATTGTGCGTTATTTTATGTACATATAATATATATATATATATATATATATATATATATATATATAGCTTGCATTGTATATTCTATCATATCCTTGGGATAATAAATTCACTCCATCTGGTTTGGCTTCCATGTTTCGTTGACGTCATTGTAGAACTCGCCGACAGGGTTGAGGACCTGGTCATTAAGAAATCCTACTATGGTCTCTTGAATTGCTTCACGTCGTATGACTTTTTCCTTCAACCATAGAGTCTTAATAAAAGTTAAAGAAAAAGTATTAATATATATATATATGTGTGTGTGTTGGTCACGTGATTACTTATATATATGAGCAACAAAAGAAATTATGAATATATGAATATATTTATATAACGTACTTTGAGGATCTCTTCAGGAGTTCTTTTTGCGTACGCCATGATGAACTTGCAAACATAGTATCCGCAGTAGTTGTTCCCCTGTTCTTGCCTCAGAACTCACTTTTACGAGAAAAAAGATCCGGTGAATTGAAAGCATGCATGGTGTTAATTGAATTATATATATATATATATATATATATATATATATATATATATATATATATATATATATATATATGTATAAATGTAGCTAGTACTTACTTTGTGTGCGATTACATCTAGTGGCGCTTTGCAATGTTTCATTTGGTGTTCGTCAATGAAACTTTTCCAAACACTACGTCCAATAAAATAAAAAATTAATTTGGCCTTTAATAATTATTGCAGTTAAGAGATCGGGGTATATATAGTTGCTAGAGAGATCAAATTACCCTTGGATAATATCTATCATGTCTTGGTACTCTGTTTGCTCTTTTCTTAACGAGTCTATGATGCTCAAGTGACTATTGGTCATATCGATGACCATCAATATCCAGTGATTGCTGCATATGTTTTTATACACAAATATGATCAACATTAACTAGAGTCAACATATATATATGGGAGATAACTTAGCTAGTAAGCAAATAATTGAACAAATGTCCATATGATCGACATTAATTATTTAACACTCACTTAAAGTTATAGGGGAAGAGTATGTTCTTGTTTTGTTGGTTCACTAAGAACCTCATGAGATTTTTCTCGAGTTTAGCTTTCCACTGAGGCGGGGGGTTAGGGTGTTTGAATACGACATTTGGATCAATGAAACCAACATCATTATCCTTTCTCTTTCTGAGTTCTGTCATCTCATATCTGCATATATAAAAATATAGTGTGAGGATATATACTTTATATATATACACTTTAATAGTAGAAAATAATCACACTTACAGACAATAGCAGCTAATGAGACTTTTGTCGAGAGAGTCCAGGTGGCATAGTTGGTGTAATTCTACAAACTCGACATATATAACGTCATCGCCACGGAAGTAATGTTGGTTTCTAACTCTGACAGGAACAAAGGCCTCTCCCCGTTCACACGCCGCCATGTACCACTTATTTAGCAGGTACATTTGCGTAGCCAGTTCACCTAAGGCCTCAGGGTTGCATAGACTCTTTCCATGTTCAAATTTCTTCCAAAGATCCACTTTCGGAGCAGATAGTCCTCCAGCGAGCACTTAGGCAAGGTCCAAACTAGTTTCCTCGTAAAACCGAGCCAGCTCCTCAAAATCGACGTCTAAGTCTAAGTTCGAACCATATTCATTACGAACGACAAGAGGGGTGACTGATTGTTGCGATTGTTGTCCGAGTTGTGAAACACCTTTCCCTGGTCTAGTCTTTTTCTGCACCGCCTCGAACTTGATCTTCTCCTTTTCACTTTCGCATGAGAGTATAAAGTTGATAACCTTTAGAACCAAAGAAGCTACTGATATATCTAGTCCATAAAATGAAATAAGCTACTGATGAAACATGAGAGTATAAAGTTGATAACCTTTAGAACCAAAGAATCGATGGAGGAATGAAAGAAATCTTGTGATCACCGGTGATGAGGAAGAAGAGAGGCCGGCGATGAAGCAAGAACACTGAGCTCGAAGTGGCTCAGGCTCGGGGAGGAACAAGGGGTATATAGGAGGGGACCTTTAGTCCCGGTTGTATACAGAAACCGGGACTAAATGTCCCTTTCTAGTTCCGGACAGAGCCTTTAGCCGGGAGTAGACTTTTACTCCCGGTTGGAGGTACAAACTGGGAGTAAAAGTGAACCTTTAGTCCCGGTTGGTAGCTCCAACTGGGACTAAAGGTCCCCTCCAGCAAAAGCCTGGCGCAGTAGCCGTTAGGCAGGGGACCTTTAGTCCTGGTTGGATCTACCAACCGAAACTAAATGTTTCTCTAGTCCCGAGCGTGAAAAATACCGGGACTACAGCCAAATTTTGAAGTGGATCAAAGGTCGTTTCTCTACTAGTGTTGTATAATCATCATCTACTTGCATATTGGAAATAAATTATGAATAAATCGATCAGTCTTGAGCATGTTGCACAGTTCCTCCGTAATCTCCATACATACTCGGTTGATGTGCCAAGTGGAGAGGAAATTGAACGATGGTGTATTAAAATAGGTTTTTGCAACTAATCAAGAAAAACACTGTAGCAAAAGGGTAATAAAATTGTGATGCATCTTTGCAACTAATAATAACAAAGGCTTAAGTCACTACGTCAGATTCACGTAGTAGGAACGGGGCCATTTTTACTGTAGGGGCGGCTGGGGTTGGGGGCGCCCCTACAGTGGGCGTCCTTGGGCCCCAGCAGCCCAGCCGCCCCTACAGATGGCACTGTAGGGGCGGCTGGTAACATGAGCCGCCCCTACAGTTGGGGCTGATCTGTAGGGGTGGCTCAATCACCAGCCGCCCCTACAGTGACCATTTTGTAGGCGCGGCTGCCACTAGCCGCCCCTGCTATTCTACTGTAGGGGCGGCTAAATTACCAGCCGCCCCTACTGACGACACACGAATAAATAGCAGCAGTCACCCCTTCTTCCACCTCGGGACATACTCTTCTACCCAAAAAAAAGGTTGGGAGGCCTTTGGCTCCTCCTAAAAATTGCTCTACTAAGGGGGGAAGGTTTTGATCTCAAATCCTTTGATGAAGAGGCTCTAAAAGGTAAGGAAATGCTTCTACAACCCTTTATTTGAAGTTTAATTCGTTGGTTAATGAGTAATTTGATTTTTGGTTTTCTCTTTCTTCCATGGAGCTTGAGCTAGTTATGAGTGAAATTGGACTCTAATTTTCACTATACTAGGGTAATTAGGTAGGGAAGTAAGATTGCACCCTTTGTTAGTACATCTTTGTTGATTTTAGTGTAGTATTAGTGAAGTTTGATGCATGTGTCATGAAACCCTATATCTAGATCTAGATCTAGGATTTTGTTTTTTATTCTTTTTTATTTTTTTCTTTATGTGACTAGGGTTTGCATATAGGTGAATGTGTAAGATTTTAATTGTTGCTAATGTGTATAATATCCTCTACCATGGCTACTAATTATCATTTAATTTTTATTTTGATTCCTTTCTATAATGCGTGTTTTTAATTAGTTATGGATAAATAGGCCATTAATTAATTATCCTCTACCACGAAATTGGAATGGAGTTTGCATGAAAGGTAGTGGATGAAATATTAAATGTTGCTAATTGTTTTCTTTGAAATTGTTTATTTGAACCTATCAATTTATATTTTAAAATATTTATGCATTAATAGTCAATTAATTAACTATCCTCTACTATCATAGTGCGTGTCTTAGGTATATACAATTATTCTCGAGTAATATTCTTTTTTTGGTTGTTTTGTTTCTATAAGATGGACTACAGGAACTCTTGGATGTATGGTTCGTTAAGACACGACGCTCTTTTCCGTGATGAGGTGGACAAATTCATCAAAGCCGCAGAGAAGCATACAGCGACGTTGAAAGAGAATAGTGACACAATTATTTGTCCCTGCAAAGATTGCAAGAATCTTATTGCATTTCAAGATGTGAGTACCATCAAAGAACATCTGATTAGGAGAGGATTTGTTCCGGACTACACCGTGTGGATTCATCACGGTGAAACAGTGGTTGTTGATGACAGCGACGATGATCTAGCTGATGAAGCTGAAACCCAAGCATACTTGTCCCGATTCACAGACGATCTTGAGCAACAAATGGATCGTGACTATGGCAATCAACAAGGTGGTGGCTTTGGCAATGAACAAGGTGGTGATGATGCTGGTGGTGTCAGCAATGATGGTGAAGCACGTGAGGGGGATGCAGATGACGATGACAACTTGGACGAAATGCTTGGGGCCTTTGGACCAGAAATATTAGAAAAGAGCAAGAGAGGTCTAGAAAATCTTGAGAGGATGACAAAAGCATCAAAGAAGACTGTGTATGATGCTGAGAAGGGATGTCCGACATACTTCACACTGCTACGTTTTGTGCTTGAGCTACTCATCCTAAAGGCTAAGTACGGCTGGTCGGACTATAGTTTCAATGATCTGTTGTGCCTCATGTCACGGTTGCTCCCACAGTCGAACACAGTTCCCGCCAACACATACGAAGCGAAGAAGGTTATAAGTCCACTCACATTGGGAGTTGAAAAAATCCATGCATGCCCCAACCACTGTATCCTTTTTCGGTGTGGCACATCGTTCGAGACTTTAGATACATGTCCTAGGTGTGGGGCTAGTAGGTACAAGAACAATGACCTTCAAAGTGGGGTGGAAGCCTCCACAGGAAAGAGGAAGAAGGGTGGGAAGAAGGTGCTGCAAGAATCTCAGCCCCTAGAGGAAACTCCATTAGGCAATGATGCAAATAAGAGAAGAATTCCTGTCTTGGTTATGTGGTACTTGCCAGTGACCGACCGCTTGAGGCATATGTTCCTAAACCCTAAGAAAGCTACACTGATGACATGGTGGATGATGATACGATCGCACACCCGGCCGATTGTAGCCAGTGGCAATCGTTCGATGCCAAGTACAAAGCAGAATTCAGTGATGACCCACGAAATGTACGGTTCGGCTTGAGCACCGATGGAATGAATTCCTTCAATGAGAGGATGATCGACCACAGCACATGGCCAGTCATCTTGACCATGTACAATCTCCCAACGTATTTGTGTCAGAAGAGGAAGTACCTTCTCCTCACCATTCTTATCTTCGGCCCCAAACAACCAGGCATTGATATAGACGTGTTCTTGGAGCCTCTGATGCAAGAAATAGAGAGGCTATGGAGGTATGGGGAGCCGATGTACGATGCGTTCCGGCGGGAGGACTTTATATGCAAAGCAATAATATTTGTTACTACCAATGATTACCCCACGCTGTTTGCCCTGTCTGGATAGTTCAAAGGCAAGACTGGATGCTTAGTCTGTTTAGATGGTACTAAATGGGTGTTCCTAAATGGATCTAGGAAGATAGTTTACATAAGAAACCAGCGCTTCTTAAAGACAGGTCACAAGTACCGCGGCAAATTGTACCTAAGATACTATGGCAACATCCCGGAGGATGAACCCCCTCTAGAGAGACGTTGTATTGGAGAACATGTGTTCAGAATGGTCCAAAACATACACGTCGTCTATGGAAAGAAGAATCCGGATGGAACGATTAGAGATAGAAGCACACCTCCCATCGAAGGCATACCATTCAAGAAGCAATCGATCTTCTTTCAGTACCTGCCTTATTGGCTAGACTTGGAGATCCCCCATGCCATTGATGCGATGCACGTGCAGAAGAATGTCTTTGAGAGTCTCATGGCTACCTTGATGGACACGGGCAAGTCAAAGGATGGTCTCAGATCACGGAAAGACATGGTGCAGCTGAACATGATGCGAGAGCTTTGGCCAGTATAGCAAGATAATGGCAAGTACAGTCTTCCCGCGGCTAGCTTCAACCTAACCCTAGAGGAGAGGAGAGCTATATGCAATTTCCTTAGGGGGGTCAGAGTGCCGACTGGGTTTTTGGCGACCCCGAAGAAGCTAGTGTCGATGAAGGACCTATCATTAACATACTGCAAGGCTCACGATTGTCATGTGATGCTGACAATGTTCCTACCAATTGCAATCAAAGCTATAAAGCCAGAGTTCCTAAAGATGGCCATCACCCGCATGTGCTACTTCTTTTCGAAGATCTCACAGAAGACGATTCACAGGCAAGAGCTGAGTGACCTACATGAATTCATGGTGGAGACCCAGAACCAGCTAGAGATGTGTTTACCTCCTATTTTTTTTGATATAATGGTACATCTCATGATTCACCTAGTTCATCAGATCGAGGCGCTGGGCCCTAGCTTCTTGCATGAAATGTGGTCCTACGAGCGGTTCGTGTCGGTTCTAAGCCGATACATGCATAACCGAACACACCCAGAGGGCTCCATGATAGAGGGTTATAATTCTAAAGAAGTCGTCGAGTGCTGCCAAGAGTGGCTAAAAGTATAGAGAGGGATTGGTAATCTTGATTCTCGTCACAAGGGAAGGCTAGCTAGGAAGGGCATAAGTGGTAGGAAAGTGTTCCTCGACAATGATTACAGAGAGGTGAGTCGGGCGCATTACAGTGTCTTGCAGAGTATGGCAGTGATGCAACCGTACATTGATGAACACATGGCTATCATTATAGCCGAGAGGAATGGCCGTTCAGATGATTGGGTCATGAAACAGCATAAGCAACGCCTAACATCATGGTTGAAGGACCAGAACATACAGCCTAGAGAAACCATAGATTCTATTACCATCAGTCGGTTGGCGGCCGGGCCATCGAAACAGGTGACGTCTTGGAATGCTTATGACATCAATGGGTACACATACTATACCGACACAAAGGACAGGAAATCTGTGAATCAGAACAGCGGCGTCCGAATAGAGGCTCTCGATGGAGTGGGGCGAAAGGTGCTGTACTTTGGCATAATTGAAGATATATGGGAACTTGACTATGGAAGGGATATAAAGGTGGCCCTGTTTCGATGCCGCTGGATCAAGCAACATCAATTCAATGAGATTGGACAGAGAGTCATCGACCTCCAGAATGTAGGCTACCAGGATGACCCTTGGGTGCTCGCTGAACGAGTCGCGCAAGTCTTCTATATGCCCGACCCGCAAAGTAACCTCCCCCCCAAAGAAGAAGACAAAGCACGTGGTGGCCTCTGGAAAACAACATATCATCAGAGTTGATGGCGTGGATGATGTTGAAGCTTACAATAAGTGTGATGAGATGCCGCTATTCACATACTTTTGTAAGAAGATCGAGGCTGTGAAAAAGAACCTGCCCAAAGATGTATTACCATGGGAACGAAAAGGTGTCAAGGGAAAAGTTGTCATGGTGGGCTAGCTAGTTTATGTAAGTGTGTCAGTGTTCGTAAGACTACATTCATGTATGTGTGTGTGAGACTACATTTATGTATGTGTGTGAGACTACATTCATGTATGTGTGTGTGAGACTACATTCATGTTTGTTTGTGTGAACAATGTGTACTAAGAATTTAACAAATTATGAAATTACCAAAATAAAAGTTGTAGATCTCCATGAGTTATTCAACTTTGGTATTCATTACTTTTTCAATTGAAATGATTTGGGGGTCCAAATTTTGGTTCGAACTTGTTATTTTTTCAAATTTCAAATTTAAAAGGTTCAAATTTTGTCAAATGATAAGATGACTAAAATAAAAGTTGTAAATCTTGATGAGTTGAACAACTTTTGTATTCATCACTTTTACATCTGATATCATTTAGGGTTTGAAAATTTGGTTTGAACTTGTTAAATTCTAAATTTCAAATTTTAAAATGTGTAAAACATTGTCACATCCAAGTTTGATCAAACTTAAATGCTGAAGCATGATTTTAGAAATTTTTAGGAAAAGAAACCATCACATTTGGAGTTAGTATGAGGGAGAACAACTAGTTACAAAGTTTACCCACAGATTAAAAAGAGAAATCACACTGTTCTAGATGATCCTTACATGATCATAGCGAATAGTGTGATTTCTTTTTTTAATCTATGGGTCAACTTTGTAACTAGTTTTTCTTCCTCATACTAACTCCAAATCTGATGATTTTTTTTCCTAAAATTTTCTAAAATAATTCTCTATCAATTTATTTTGTTGGTTTTTGTCAATATATACATATGAAAAGTATGAGCAATTTAAATTTTGAATTTCAAAAAAATGCAACTTCAGACAAGATTTTGGTACCCCAAATGATTTCAGCTGAAAAAGTGATAAATACCAAAGTTGAATAACTCATCAAGATCTACAACTTTTGTATTGGTCATTTCTTCATATGATAAAGTGGTAATGACATTGTTCACAAATGTGACACATCTCTCATAAGGTTTTATAAACTATATGAGACATGTGTAAGATTAGTAAATAATGTGGGCTAAGAATTTATCAAATGAAAAAATGACCAAAATAAAAGTTGTAGATATTCATGAGTTGAACAACTTTAGTATTCATCACTTTTTATGTTGAAATCAATTTGGGTCTCAAATTTGGGTTCGAACTTATCGTTTTTCAAAATTTCAAATTTGAAAGGTTCGAATTTTGTCAAATGACAAGATGACTAAAATAAAAGTTGTACATATTAATGAGTTGAACAACTTTGGTACTCATCACTTTTTATGTTGAAATCATTTTGGGTCTCAAATTTTGGTTCGAACTTGTCATTTTTTCAAATTTCAAATTTAAAAGGTTCAAATTTTATCAAATGACAAGTTGACCAAAATAAAAGTTGTAGATATTAATGAGTTGAACAACTTTGGTATTCATCACTTTTATGTTGAAATCATTTTGGGTCTCAAATTTTGGTTCGAACTTGTCATTTTTTCAAATTTGAAAGGTTCAAATTTTGTCAAATGACAAGTTGACCCAAATAAAAGTTGTAGAAATTAATGAGTTGAACAACTTTGGTATTCATCACTTTTTATGTTGAAATCATTTTGGGTCTCAAATTTTGGTTCGAACTTGTCATTTTTTCAAATTTGAAAGGTTCAAATTTTGTCAAATGACAAGTTGACCAAAATAAAAGTTGTAGATATTAATGAGTTGAACAACTTTGGTATTCATCACTTTTTATGTTGAAATCATTTTGGGTCTCAAATTTTGGTTCAAACTTGTCATTTTTTGAAATTTCAAATTTGAAATGTTCAAATTTTGTCAAATGACAAGATGACCAAAATAAAAGTTGTAAATCTTCATGACCTCTACAACTTTGATTTTCATTTGAGATCATTTGGTGTCTCAAAATTATTTTAGTAGTTTTGATTTTAATTTTTTTTCCATTTTGATTTAGATTTTTGAAAAAAAAATTCAACTGTAGGGGCGGTTTATAACCTCAGCCGCCCCTACGGTTTCTCTGTAGGGGCGGCTTATAACCTCAGCCGCCCCTATAGTGCTCTGAGGTATATCAGTGTCGTCGCTGTGGCCGCCCGTTGAGTGTTGGGCGAAATCTCCTGTGGACGCCATCAGGCTACCCAATTCCTTGGCGGCTAGGGTTCCCGTAACACCGAGGAGGCGAGGACTGCACGCGACCGCCTTATCCCTGAGCCAGACCAGCGGCGGCCGGAACCGGGAGCCCCGTCGCCGGCCACGCCCCACCGCTCGCGCGCGTCGAGCGCCGTCTCGTCGTCTCCCGACGCGTCTTCGGCGGCCGACCCCCTCCCTCTCCCTCTCCGCTCGCCCAGATCCGGAGCGAGGAGGCTAGGGTTCCCACGGCACCGAGGAGGCGAGGACCGCACGCGACCGCCTTATCCCCGAGCCAGACCAGCGGCGGCCGGAACCGGGAGCCCCATCGCCGGCCACGCCCCACCGCTCGCGCGCATCGAGCGCCGTCTCGTCGTCGTTGAGCCTCCGCTTGGCGCCCACCTCCGCTTCCGCTGCCAGGAGTCCTCCCCTCGCGCCGCCGACACCGGCGGGTAGGATCCCCGCTCGACCCGCAGATCCGGCCGCGGCCCAGGTAATCGAAGCGCCTGCTCTTTGGGAGTCAAGTGCTTACTGGGTTGGTTCATGGCTTCTCTCCTTGAATTCAGCTTGATTAATCCGAGTCAGCCACACGGATCCGTACTCTGCTGAAAACCAGAACGAAGGATTAGGTTTTTCTATGCTCGCTTATAGGCTGTTTGCTTTCTCAAAGTAATGTATCATGGTACACTGAACGCCTCCTCTCTGTGATTGAGAAAAGGAGCAGCAGGTTCACTTCTTCACATGGACATTGTATGTGTTTTTAGTATTTCATCCTGGATTGATATGTTTAAAATGCACATGAATCAGAATATTGCTAGTATTCCCACACCAGTTAATTTCAAGTTTGATTGTGGAAGAGGTAACCAATTAGTAGTTTTGCCATTCGTTCCGCTCACTAGGGCGTGATTGGTTCTGGTTTATAGGTAACCAGGCTGGCATGTAGCAGCTAGGCTCTCGCCAATCTCAGCATGTAGGAGCACCTTGTTTGGCTTATGTTACCATCCATACCAACTCATCGCACTTGATTGGTGGGTCTCTGCATGTAGGAGCACCTTGTTTGGCTTACGTTACCGTCCATACCATCTCATCGCAGAACTTGATGAGAGTTAGAAAAGCTGTCATGACATCAGATGAGAGTTACCTGTTGACAGAGCATAGAAGCAGGTAGTTAGATGGTTGATCTTATCTGAATGTGAAAAGGAGCTTCAGATAGCACTGTAGCCTGTACATGATTGATAATTCTTCGTGTATCAAATATTCTCAGAAGATTGCAGATGCACTTGTATTGACTTTTTTTCATTCTTCTTTTGTTGTGCTGTTAGGTTTGTTAGTTCAGAACATGAATCTTGTAAAGTTTAGTTTTAGTCTAACAGATAGACTCAAATTATTCCATGTAAACTGTAAAGTCAGACTGATGCCTGGTGGGTTTGTACTGAACTTTAAAGAAAAAGCTCTATGGCTTGTATAGTTTGTATTCACTTCTCACCTAGGCTACAACTTGTTTTTCAGGCTGAAGATAGTTCATTCTCAGATCTTGATGATCTTGCAAATACATTCTCAAAGGTTATCTTTCCCCTAAACTAGAATTTCTCTCTGTCAAAAAAAACTAGAATTTCATTGCAGTAACTTTCAGCGCAAACTTATTTTCTTTGTGTCCGTTGTTTTCTTAAGGAAATCCTTGTATTCATATTACATTCTTTACATGTTTTTAATAAGAGTCCATGTACTCACTGTAACCCTAAAGCTATCCTAATGGTCTATTTGCACCCAGAAATTGAGGTACAAAGTTTTTTTCTAAAAAAATAAGGGGTATGAAGTTTGTTGTGTCAATTTGTAATCTTTTTTCTTTGTACAAGTACAATGAATCATAACTTTGATGTATAGTAGGTGTTCTATGTACTGATTAGTGATTACTGAAGCATGTATTACAAATTCAAGCAAAAATGTACTATGTGAAAAATTGCTTTACCTGCCTTTAAACAGGAAAGTTATTTTGCTATAAGTTATCTAAAATGTAGCATCCAATGTACCCCTTTATGATTGACCTGATTTACAATTGCCCCTTCCAAAGAAATTGTACTGAAAAGGAAAAATACTTCCAATGTTTCATACTTGGGATTTCTACCTTTCTTGTAGAATTTGCAATATACCAGCATGACTTGTATGCTTGCTGTTTCAGGTTCTTCTTACATATGTACATAATTATGACAGAAACAAAAGAATCATAAAATTACTGCAGAATATACATCTCATATGGGCTGCGTGTTCTGGGTTTATCTGCTGGGCTTGATTATTAGAGTTAAATTGCCTGCATATGTTATCCTTTCATATAAACTTTTCATTGTAAGAGATTATTCTTGAGATATACCTATACCGTACCTTTTTAAAATTTTGTGTGCACTTCATTTTCAGCTAAGAAGAGATGTTAACCTACCAAAGCATATTGGGGTAAATAACCTTGGGACTTCTTTTTCAAGAGAAAGTGAGTTCTGCCATTCTGGTTAATAATCTATATAATTCTTTGGTTTAAGAATTTTATGGGTTTATTTGCTTGCTTTCAATAATACTTCTACCAGGAACAACTTGCCTTACCAAGAAGAATATTTGACTATCTACCTAATACTAAATATTTAGATAGATCAGAGTTCTTGTTCTTGCACAATAATAGGAAAAATTATGTGCTTTCTATGTCACCGTTGTTTGTGTCTACTGCTGAGGCGAGAACTCGTGAAAACAGACAAAAGATAACACACTAGATTAAAGTGACTATCTGATCTGGACACATAGATTTTGTACACCAACCAAACTTATCTACATCGCGTGTTTTATGTTGATGAAAACACACTAGATCAACGTCAGTACAGCTTTTTCTTTTAAGGACTGGTTGTTATTGTGAACCATTTCATGTGTGTTATATGTTATGTTCGCCATTGATGCCGATTGTACAGGATGTGCTAATTATTGGATTGTTATTAGTTCATTGACGATCACTGGCCTTTTATGCCTTTTTCTTCGTTCGTAGCCTACATACTCAAGTTTTTGTCAAATGAGTCATCTGTTCTTGCCACCTTAATTGATGATCACCATTTGTTTCGGCCGGCCAAGTGGTCATCTGTTCTTGTCTTTTGCACGACATCTCTATGGAGCAAGCTAAGGGCACAGCAAGAAATATAATCTTTAATCTCTCCTTTATTATATCAGACATACTACCAGTATTAGAAATTAAGGTGGCTGCATATAAATTTACAGTTGCTGTAAATGATGCTATTAGATAGCACACTCATGCTTATTAATTAATTAATTAATTATGCTATTAGATAGCACACTCATGCTTATCAAATGAAGTGATGCTCCGTTAACAGTTAGATCTCAAATGACCTTTGCCTTGATGTGACAATGACCAGATGTATGACAAAGGAAATTAATAGCTTAAATGCTGGTGTTTGTTCTGACAGTATTACTTTAGATGTGGATTTGCCCTATAGATCTTCCCTATGTTATCATTAACTGTTTTCTGACCCAGTATGGTACTTGTCATCTAATTTGCAATTTCTGTGACCCAAACACCTCTAAATTGGATGGATATTAGATACAAGTGATCTAGAGGTCCGATTACAATTTGACCTGAAATTTTTTTGACCGTGTAAAGTACTCGTCATCTAATTTGCTGTTTCTGTGACCCAAACACCTCTAAATTGGATGGATATTAGATATAAGTGATGTAGAGGTCCAATTACAATTAGACCTGAAGAGGTTTTCTTGTAGCGACACTGTATAGACTTGACCTGATATATGACAGAAAACTTAAAGCTTAAATGTTGGTGTTGTGACTGTACCTGTGGATTTGACCTATAGATCTCCCCAATATTATCGTTAACTTGTCATCTAATTTGTTGTTTCTGTAATCCACAAACACCTCTTTCATTGGATGGATAGTAGATGCATGCAGGGGTTCAGTTAGATCTCAACCGGTCTTTGTTTAAAAAGTTATAATGTATTGACAAGATGCTGGTGTGTGTTCTGAATATAGATGTGGTTTGCTCTATAGATTTTCCTTATGTAACTATGTTGTCATCAACTATTCTGCGATCCAGTAAATATAGTTATCTCTAATTTGGTCCCAACTGGAGCCCAGATTAGATAGTGTGACTACGTACTTACTGCTTACAGAATGATTGCGCTTGGCTTTCCTGAAGGTATCCATATACGCATCATAAGATGGACGCGTGCAGTAGAGCTGCAGTGGGCGCACCTCGTTTGTAGTTATTATTCCATGCATGCCAGTACACGTATAGTACATGTGTATTCTTAACTGTGTGTGCTGGAATGTGTCAGTGGCATATATTGTGAGTGGGTGAGATTAAGGTCCCTTGTGACAAGCATCTCTGTCTCTTCACCAAGTGCTGCTGCTGCTACTACTACTAGTACTACTACAAGTACTACTACTACAAGTACTACTACTACTAGTACTACTACAAGTACTACTACTACTAGTACTACTAGTACTACTACTTGTACCACTAGTACTACTACTTCTACTACTTATACTACTTTTTTTTCTTGTATCTCTTAGAACAAGGCACGAAATGTCGCGAACATCAAAGAGTGCATCCTGATGCCCCATGAATGATGAGCAGCCATCCCATGGAGAGCAAGAACTAGATGACCAGCTTACTCAGGAGCAGTTCGATAATGAGTTAGAAAAAGGTCTAGAAGTGATGCTTACTCAGGAGGACCTTGTCGATGATGAGGATCTAGTGGGGGGAGCCTAGGGAAGAGAAGGCGGAGAGGATGCCCAAGCCGAAGAAGGGGATGATGATGACGACACCTCATCAGGGGGATATGTAAGTCCCGAGGATCCTTTCCCACAAGAACCCAGACGGAGGCCAACGGAGGACGAGTTGGACAAGGATTTTGATCCGAACGACGAGGTACGGATAAAGCCTTAGTAGCTTGTAAATTTGGCTAATGCTATGGCTTTATGTTACCTCTGCTAACACTTTTGACCTGTCGGATACACAGGTCGTCCCTACTTAACCTCTGAAAAGACGACGTCGGCCTCTGGCTCGTCTTGCCGGACAATACGTAGCGGGGTAAAGGAGATCAGAGGAAGGAGCCATAGGTACTCACAATGAGGCCTCCGCTCCACAACCTCAGGACACAACCACGACTGAGACTGCCCAGCCAAAGAGGAAACGAGGGGGGGGGGTTAGAAAGCCAAACCAATATCACGACAAGGCATGCTATGTGATAACGGAGGTCGAACCAGACGGGTAGATCCTTGAGCCATATACATACAGGGCGAAATTCCGTAATCACATCGGGTTTGTAGTTAGAGATAAGTTGAACCCAGCTATCCGTAGCTGGAATCTTGTACCTATGAGACAAAAGGTAGATCTATGGGAGAAGCTGAAGCAGAACTTCAGGTTTCCGGAGGGAACGCACGAGTTGGTACAACAAAATGCTTTTAAGATAATGGGGCAGAGCTTCCGACGTTGGCGGTCAGATCTGAACAAGAACTTTATCCAACAGAAGTTAACTCCTTTCCACAAGTATGGCAACATAACTCCTAGTCAATGGGAGGAGCTCGTGGCTGAGAAGACTTCAGAGGCATCATTGTCCCCCAGTGCCCGTAACAGCGAGCAGGCGAAGAAGAACCAACACTACCCTCGTCTAGGCCCCGGTGGCTACGCTGGCAAGCAAGAGGTCTTTAGGAAGATGGACGCAGAGGCCGAAGCTACCGGGAATACGGAAGTGCCAAAGTTGAAGCCACGCCTTAAACAGTGGATATACGCGAGGAGTGTTGATTCATCCGGTAGTAGCCTCAAGTTTGCTAAGCCGGAGACCGGAGAGGTAGTATCAAAAATACTGAAACTTGCTGAAGACAAGGAGAAGGGCGCATTCATCCCTTCCAGAGAGAGGGACAAGCTTACCGTTGCCTTGGGAAACCCCGAGCACACAGGACGCACCAGGGGGCTAGGGAAGAGGATGTCCTAGAAGCACGGATTCGTAGAGGAGAGGCACATGTATAAGAAACATGGCAGAGACCGAGAGTCTAATCTTGAGCGCCAAGTGAAGGCTCTAGTTGAAAAGATGTTGGTGGAGAAAGGACTATCTATGATGGAGCCACAGACACCAATGGGGCCGCCCAGAGAACTGGTGGTAGTTGGCAGCCCTCTGGATGTTCCCAGCAGTCAAGGTTCCAATGCAACCGGAACCCCCATCGATCGCATACAGGCGCCAACCAGTTGTAAATTGGTGGTTCCGATGGGCAGGCAAAACGTGATCATTGAGGTGGCAACGGGCGTGGCACATCCTCCGGGCAGCACGTGGCACAATAGGGACATCCCGTAGGATTACACTCGGGTCGAGGTGCATACCGTGAAGCCCGAGTTCATGACTTGGAAGATAGAACACCCTACTCCCGAGGGGCTCGTGTTACTCAGAGACATCATGAACCAGTTCATCCTCTGGCATAGACGGGATATTGTATTGACCGAGTCTTCGCCAACTCCGACTGAAGTTCATCCTCGGGAGCGACCCATCGAGGACAGGGAGGTATACTCACCGGCCCATGACCATGACCACCACACGCTAGAGACTTCTCCACCTCGTACAGAGCAATGGCATGATGACATGCCACATCCTTCTCCACCTCGTATCGAGCATGGGCATGATGACATGCCACGTCCTTCTCCAGCTCGTACCAAGCAAAGGCATGATGAGATGCAACATTCTTATCAACAAGCGTAGCCAATACATGAACAACAAGTGTCTCATGAACAGCAATTGCCTCATGAATAGCCGATACGTGAAGACCAAGTGGCCCCTGGAGCAGGTGATGCACAAGTTGACAAGGACATGCCCGAATGGGAAGCTCGAAACAAAATCCCAATCAAGATAAGGCCATCGTATGTGGGCATTAATGATGTCTCATCGGTGCACAAGTGGATGGCTCATGACTAGTTCAAGCCTAAGAACCAAGTAAAAGAATTCAGAGCACCAGCTTCTGAGGAGGGCACCACTGAGGAGGGCACCACTAGCAAACTGCACAAAGGGTTTAACAAGTATCCAGCTGTTGATAACCTCAAATGGTCAGATGATTGCCCGGATAAATATGAAAAAGGCAAGAACTTCCTACCAAACCGAGTCCTACAGTGCTTGCCATGTGGAATGAGAAAGTTCCACGATTGGTACTTGCGTGCTCAGATAACAGAACTATAAATCTTACAAGCATAGATCCTTGCCGGCACATTTGGAGCCCCAGGTGGGCAAATTGCCGTTGAGTTTAAGGATATCCAGGCATGCTTCCACCTCGGACGAATGTAAATGAATCTGATTCACATATGGTGCCTGTAAGTCCTTGCCCTCTCGATATGATATGAATGTAATCTTTTAATTTTGTTGTAACTAACCCGCGTTGTGATTTGTAGAATGCAAGCGGACTTTGTGAAAAAGAGGCCAGCTCTGAAACACGGGTATATAGACCCTTCACCTATAGCATCAACAAATTTTAATTACCCTAAAGAGTGGAAACTAGATTGCAAAGAACTAGGAGCTGGAAAGACACTTAAGAAGAAAGAGGACACCAGGAACAAGAAAATATTGGAAGAGTCCCTCAAGGTTGCGGCATACATTGCCCTATGTTTTAAAAATCTCCAACAACACGATGATATATGGATACCATACCACTTCAAGTAAGTTCGACTATATAATTAGCTTTGTTCAAATTACTTTGTTCGATGCAAAAGAGCTTATGTGTTCCTTCTATGACTAAATTCATGCAGCGATCACTGGATTTGCATAGGCGTCTGGGTCTCACATAGCATGGCATGGGTCTTTGATTCAGTGGATTTCCCAGTCGAGACATACAAAGACTTCATAACGATTGTCAAGACGTATACATATTGACAATCCTCATTTTAGCTACTATGTTTGTATATATACTTGTAAGGTTCAATGTGGGATACTAACAAGTTGCATTTGCTAAAACCATTGGAACAGGGCATTCAAGCACTATGTCCAGGAACATAAGGGGAGGCATCATCCAAATAGGAAGAAAAGGTTGTATGTCAAAACTCTATGTGCGGTAAGTGTCATTTACTTTGGTACTCCATATATTACGTGTCTGTCAATAGCATTACTTAACATCTCCATATGCAAAACACACAGTGCCCCAAGCAGAAGCCTGGGAGTCTACATTATGGATACTACACATGTATTATGATGAGTACCATCGGTGGCTACAACAGAAACCCCAATCTGGTAAGTTTGAACATCTTCGCTCGTAGTATGAAAAGTTCGCATATGTTGTGATATAGTAAACCTAAACTTGTTCTCTTGTAGTTGGAGAAAGATAAAGACACGAGAAGGAACCCATACAAGGATGACGAGCTCTTAGAGATGGTCGGCGACCTTTGCAACTTTATAATGGACCAGATTGTGTATCATAAAGGCACTTACCATCATCTTCTTTCCGACTTAGGTAGTAATCCTCTGTATCAACACCTTCGGGAGACTGATAGGTTAGCCCTAGGTCGTTGATGACAATGTGGACTTGTGGTATGATTTGGATCAGACTTTGGAACGGTTTGGACTTTGTTATAATGATGGACTTCATAATGGACTATGTTGTAATGATTGACTTTTGTGAATTATGATTTGTGATGATGGTCTTGTGTTTGTGGATGTATATATGTATATTTGCGGCGATCAGATTTGAATTTGAATTATTATTTTTTTTGCTGAAAAATTCACTGTAGGGGCGGTTCTTGATTGAACCGCCCTTACAAATACACACAGCAGGGGCGGCTGGTGATACAGCCGCCCTTACAGAAGTCCACTACAGGGGCGGCTTATATTACCAGCCGCCCTTACAGAGGGAACTGTAGGGGCGGCTGAAAACACCAGCCGCCCCTACAGAGGGCACTGCAGGGGCGGTTAGGAAACCGCCCCTACAGAGGCACCCTCTGTTGGAACACCCTGGGAAGGGTGGCTGGCGCAGCCGCCCCTACAGAGGCTCTAGAGCCGCCCCTACAGTAACATTCTGTAGTAGTGAGTGAATAATGCGATGCACAGTCATCGTACATTGCATAATTAGTCGAATTATTCCACACTCTCATGGTATCATCACATGAATCACGTCGAGATTGATCTACATTTCGTTTGTGAATGTGTGGCCTCGGTCACGTTTGTGTTCCCGATATGCCTACGACATCCCAATTAACAGACATCTTTACCAAGGCTCTTCCTACATCTGTCCTCACCAAGTTTCAAACTAGTCTAAATGTCTAGTATCCTACTGCTCCAACCACATGCCAATGTTAGATGAATACAATGTGATATGTATCATGATCGTGCGTCACATTCACCTGAGCCTCGAATGCGCTACTGTCCTACAATAGCAACAATTGCCACTCGTGGGATTTGGCATCACCTCTCCACAAGGCAAGGAGCCAAGGACAACACTAGATTGGCACTAACAACAACTTCTTGATTAAGGAATAGATTGACTAGTGCAGTAATCTCATATGATATTTCCCTTTATGTTGTAACCATATATTTCATATACTCACCCATCCGACCAATGCAAAATCGTTGCATGATCAAACAGATTATTCCATGCTTTCAGAAATTACCTACACTTGTATGTGAGGGGCAAAGAAGCTTGTGGTGCCATGTGTAAATGATTGAAGAGACTATAGACATTGAAGCCACACCCTCCACATGCATTCTGCTCAAGCACTTGTGATGTCAAATATCTGTAGTCAGCTAAAATATGTCCAATTAACTCCTCATCAATCTCGATCGTATTTCGTGCAGTAGAAAAAGCCATATCCCCACCCATTTTTGTGAATCTGCTCTACTAACTTAAAAAACATCCACAGACTTTTTTTATCATGTATTTTACTTTTTCTATGCCTTTGTAAATAATAAATTTAAGGATTTTATTAAGTGATAATTTGTTTCTCTTACTTCAGTTTAGATGGTAGCACCTTTTTTTCTTTAAAACTTAAGAGCATCTCCAGTAGCTCCCTAATACAACTCTTCCAGTAAGATAGTATTTGGGCAAGAGCAAAGGCTAGTGGAGGCGAAACTGGCCCCTTTGGCTCACAAAATTTCCGCATGGTCTACTGGCCCATCAATACGAAGTGCAGCTATGTGTACTAGCCAACGCTGTCAGCCCATTAAATAAAGTCCAAAAGCAATGTAAACTAGCTAGCTGGCCCAAAAATATGTAAGCATAGTTCCTTGTGCCCCAAAAATCTCCACAAGGTTGCAGCGCTGGCCTAACTGCTCTCACAAAAAATTGGTACACGGTGATCAGGAGTAGGCAATCCCTGCCACTGGTATTGGGGTGGCCCCATATTATTTTTTGAAATATTGGGGAAGATGCTACAGCATATCATCAATAATCTCTCCCTATCATGGGACCTAGCTGTCGGTTCAATTTATTTATTTTTGTTTTCTTTTCTTTTCTCTCCCCTCCATTCATCTTCTCCCGCATCGGGAGTTTGCGGCTTCACATCTTCTACCAAATACGAATACGCCCAGGCCGAGGACAACTCCGGCAGGCCCGCTCCATGGACAACTCGAGCAGGCCCAGCCTCCGTGGACATTTCAGTGGGATCCCCCTCCTGCAGGCCGAGGACAACTTCGTGGAGGATACGGACTTTCCGTATCGAGCCGCTGTCATGTAGCGCCGCCCGTCGCTCCCCACCATGGAGCTTGGAGGTGGCGTCGCCCCGGCCCAGCCTCCTTAAGCACGAGCCCAACACCCTCCGCCTCATCTAGCACCAGGGCTAGCTCTGCCTTCTACACCGAGATCGTCGAGTCTGTTGGCGCCTACCTCGTAGTAGGCCGCGACCCTGGCCCTGCCATCGCCGTCTCTGGCCATGGCCGGCTGCGTCCCCAACCCCGGTCGCGCTCGGCCATAGGTGTCTAGTTAATTTTTTTCCTAACCTGGCTCTGATACCACAAACTATCACTTCCCAAAAATAGAAATGTGATAGCGTCGTGTGGGTATAAAAAAATCTTATACACACAAGGCTTAAGTAGACAACATAGCCAACAAAACACTTCTCACTTTATTTATGGATTACAAGTAGTACAGCAACAGCTTCCTTATTTTCAGCACATTACAGCCTAGGCCTAGAGGCATGCATTTATTCTTGGCCCTTGTTTAGTTTCTTCAAACTCCTAAAAAGTGCACTATGCAAAAAGAAAATTTTCCGTCACATCAAACTTGCGGTACATGCATGAAGTATCAAATGTAGACGAAATTAAAAACTAATTGCACAGTTTGCTTTAACTTTGCGAGACGAATCTTTTGAGCCTAATTAGTCAATGTTTGGACAATAATTCACAAATACAAATGAAATGCTATAGTAGGAAATCTTCACTATGCAAAGTTTGCCTGTGCAAACTTTGCCCAACTAAATACCGCCTTGGTGATATACGAGTCCACGGCTATCCCAAGCCTAGGCATGCACATCATCATCACATGTCCCGTCCATGACGCTGTTACTCTCTCTCTCTCCTATGTGCATATCAACAAAAGCAAGATCTACATGAGTATGTTTACACATACTCAGCAAGAATATTAGAGAATAAATTCATTATAGAAGACATAAGTAAAACATAAATTAGTAATTGTTTTTTTTTGCGGGGATAAATTCACTAGTAGAGAACATACCTTTGATCCTCGGCTAAAATGGGCTGTAGTCCCGGAATTCTTTGCCCCCGGGACTAGAAATACCTTTAGTCCCGGTTGGAGGCTCCAACCAGGACTAAAGGTCCCTGCCCAACGGCTACTGCGCCAGACAGAGGTGGCAGGGACCTTTAGTCCCGGTTGGAGCCTCCAACCGGGACTAAAGGTATACTTTTACTTCTGGTTGGTGGATCCAACCGGGAGTAAAGGTCTACTCCTAGGCCATGGCTGCGCCCGGGGTTGGAAAGTTACCTTTAGTCCCGGTTGGATCCACCAACCGGGACTAAAGGTCCCCCCTTTATATATCGGCCGTCTCCTTCTTTCTCCCCGAGCCCGAGCTCAGCGTATTTTGAAGCTCACTGCAGTAGTGTTCTTGCTTCCTCCCTCCCTCCATTGTTCCTCCATCCATTCTTCGATTCCTCCGTCGATTTCTTTGATTTCTCCGTCGATTCTTCAGTTGTAAAGGTTACCAATCTCATACTCTCATTTTTCACCATTGTCTTATCTCATTTTGTTCACTATATATATATGGTTCTTTATTGTGGTTTTTTTCATTTGTAAGCAATTTGAGCTCAAAATCACTTCAAGCTTGCATATTTACATGAAAGAAGGTTAAAGTAGCTAGTTGAACTTGCGGACCGTGTTCATCTCGGCGACCATGTTCTCTGCCGAGCGGTAACGGACGTCAAGGAGGAGCTTTGATTCTACGAGGGAGAGCGGCAACGGTCGTGGAAGACCGTGTTCCCTTCCTTGTAGAATCGGAGCTCTTCCTTGACAAGTACGGTGCCGTCCGGTGGAGAAATGCTCGCCGAGATGATCACGTAAGCAAGTTCAACTAGTACAGATGGTTATTTATTCACATATCCTGATATCGTCGTAGTAGTTTGTCAATCAACGTACTTTTTATTTTAACTTTTTATGAAATGAAAAACTTAGAAAATTATAGAAAATCCGTACTAGTTGAACTTGCGGACCGTGTTCATCTCGGCGAGTATGTTCTCTGCCGAGTGGTAACGGACGTCAAGGAGGAGCTTTGATTCTACGAGGGAGAGCGGCAACGGTCGTGGAAGACCGTGTTCCCTTCCTCGTAGAATCAGAGCTCTTCCTTGACCAAGTACGGTGCCGTCCGGTGGAGAAATGCTCGCCGAGATGATCACATAAGCAAGGTCAACTAGTACGGATGGTTATTTATTCACACGTCCCGATATCGTCGCAGTAGTCTGTTATGTATGTACACTCCCATTCTTCTGTTAATTTACGGAAATATCATGTGAATTACTTACCTGCCGCAGTAAAAGACGAGAACACAATGACCATTAAAAATATCATTGTTTAGAGATCTAGATAATTTTATAGTTTGTTAATTTTATTTGTTTATAAAAGGAGAAATTTATAGTGTATTAAAAAATGAGTATAGAGAGTAGATGGCAACTGCTTCCGGGTCCTCGGCCTCTCATGGGTTTCCAAAGCGACTTAGGTCGGGCCTTCCTC
The DNA here is from genome assembly GCF_019320115.1 of Miscanthus floridulus. Taxonomy (NCBI): domain Eukaryota; kingdom Viridiplantae; phylum Streptophyta; class Magnoliopsida; order Poales; family Poaceae; genus Miscanthus; species Miscanthus floridulus. Next base: position 30,990,845 of record NC_089593.1, on the reverse strand, counting down.
TCATTCCATGTGGCAAGTGTCGTGATGAGACGAAGATTGTGATGGAGTACCAAGTGAAGAAGGAGGGTCCCAACAAGGATCGTATCTTCTACAAGTGTCCGGATCGCAATGTGAGTTATTTTATCGTATTTAATGATTATGGTTAGTTTATACCTATTTTCATGATGGTTGTGATTAAAGTTCTAATTTTTTGTTTTAATTTCAGTGGGATGGCAGTGGACGATGTTCAGGCTTCTACTGGGAGGAAGAGTATGTTGAACTCGTGTAAAAATATCTTGCACAATAGGCAGATACGGCGGCTAATGAGGCAATGATCCACCCGAAGAAGCCCAAAGATGTTGCACAATCGGGGGATCTGTCTGTTTTAGTTGAGATTGGTCGCGAAATCCTTGTGCTCCTGAAATGTATTTTAGCTTTAGTTCTTTTAGTGGTAGTTGGGATTGTCTACATTGTAGCGATGCTTTCATAAATTTGTATCTTTTGTGGTGGCACGCATGTTGTATAAATAATTAATTATGATCTAGGTTTTAATATAATATTTATGTCATGTAATGCAGATGAGCTGTCATTGGATGTATAATGCTGATCGCCGCTCCCAAGAGTTCATTGACGGCGTGCATTCTTTGTTACGTGCGGCCGAGGCAAACAAACGCGACGGTTTCATGTGCTGCCCATGTGCCATATGTAAGAATACGGTGGAATATCCTTACTCAAGGACTCTTCATTCACACTTGTTCAAGTCGGGTTTCATGCCAAACTATATTTGTTGGACAAAGCACGGAGAAACCGGTGTTGTAATGGAAGAAGGTGAAGAAGAACAATGGGACGACAATGATATTATTCTTGATGGTGCGTGCTTCAATGATACTGCAATGGGAGAAGCTGAAGAAGAGGTAGCCGCAGAAGATGAGCCGGTTGATGATCTTTGTCAGGTCATTCGTGACGCACAAAGAGAATGTGAAAGTGAAAAGGAGAAGATCAAGTTCGAGCGGATGCTAGAAGATCACAAGAAATTGTTGTACCCAACTTGTGATGCAGGGCAGAAAAAGTTGGGAACCACACTAGAATTGCTGCAATGGAAGGCAAAGAATGGTGTATCTGACAAGGGATTTGGAGAGTTACTAAAAATCCAAAAGAAGATGCTTCCGAAGTACAATGAATTGCCCGCCACTACCTATGAAGCAAAACAAGTTGTCTGTCCTATGGGGCTAGAAATAGAGAAGATACATGCATGTCCTAATGATTGCATCCTGTACCGTGGCAAAGAGTACGAGAAATTGGATGCATGCCCGTTATGCCATGCGTCGTGGTATAAGATCAAGCGAGATGACCCTGGTGATGTTGAGGGCGAACGTCCGCGTAAGAAAATCCCTGCCAAGGTTATGTGGTATGCTCCTATAATACCACGCTTGAAACGTCTGTTCAGAAACAAAGAACATGCAAAATTGTTACGATGGCACAAAGAAGACCGTAAGGTAGACAATATGTTGAGAAACCCTGCTGATGGGTCCCAGTGGAGAGCAATCGATAGAGAATTCCCGGAGTTTGCAAATGACGCAAGAAACTTAAGGTTTGCTTTAAGTACAGATGGTATCAATCCTTTTGGAGAGCAGAACAGTAGTCATAGCACTTGGCCTGTTACTCTAAGTATCTACAACATTCCTCCTTGGTTATGCATGAAGCGGAAGTTCATTATGATGCCTGTGCTCATCCAAGGCCCGAAGCAACCTGGCAATGACATCGATGTGTACCTGAGACCACTTATTGACGAACTTCTCATTTTATGGAATAAAGAAGGTGTACGTGTGTGGGATGAGTACAAACAAGAACACTTTGATCTGCGAGCATTGTTGTTCATAACAATCAATGATTGGCCTGCTCTAAGTAATCTTTCAGGACAGTCAAACAAGGGATATAATGCATGCACACACTGCTTCGGTGATATTAGAGGTGTATTCTTGAAAAAATGTCGAAAGGTCGTGTACCTTGGCCATCGTCAATTTCTTCCTGCAAATCACCCCGTAAGAAAGAAAGGCAAGCATTTTAAAGGGAAGGCAGACCACCTGACCAAGCCTCGCAACCGAACCGGTGAGGATGTACTCGATATGGTCAATGATGTGAAAGTCGTCTTTGGAAAAGGACATGGAAGCCAACCTATTCCAAAAGACGCTAACGGTCACGCACCCATGTGGAAGAAGAAGTCCATATTTTGGGACCTACCCTATTGGCAAGTCCTGGAGGTCCGTAGCTCGATCGACGTGATGCACCTGACGAAGAATCTTTGTGTGAACCTGCTAGGCTTTATGGGTGTGTATGGAAAGCCTAAGGACACATTTGAAGCATGACAGGACCTATGTTGTTTGAGAGAAAGAGACAACCTGCATCCAGAGAAGACAGATGATGGACGCCATTACTTACGTCCTGCTAGCTACACTCTAAGCAAAGAGGAGAAGGAAATCATGTTTGAATGCTTAAACAACATCAAGGTACCATCTGGATTCTCCACGAATATAAAGGGTATTATAAATGTGCCAGAGAAGAAATTCTGTAACTTAAAGTCCCATGACTGTCACGTTCTCATGACGCAATTACTTCCAGTTGCATTAAGAGGAATTCTACCTCCAAATGTACGTCTAGCCACCGTGAAGCTATGTGCATTCCTCAATGCAATTTCTCAGAAGGCAATTGATCCAACTGATCTAGCTAAACTACAGAATGATGTGGTTCAATGTCTCGTCAGCTTTGAGTTGGTGTTCCCTCCTTCCTTCTTTGATATTATGACACACCTCCTAGTTCACCTAGTCAAGGAGATTTTCACTCTCGGTCCTGTGTTCCTACACAACATGTTCCCCTTAGAGAGATTCATGGGAGTCCTGAAGAAATATGTTCACAACCGTGCTCGCCCAGAAGGAAGCATCGCCAAGGGCTATGGAACAGAAGAGGTCATTGAGTTCTGTGTTGACTTTATTCCCGACCTTGACTCGATTGGTGTTCCTGAATCGAGACATGAGGGGAGACTAAGCGGAAAGGGGACACTAGGGAGGAAAACATATATTGGTACGGATGATGATTATTTCAATAAAGCGCACTACACAGTTCTACAGAACTCCTCTTTGGTAGATCCGTATATTGAGACACACAAGGATCTCTTACGATCCGAGTTTCCAGGGAAGACTGAAGCTTGGATTACGCATAAGCACATGGAAACTTTCGGCGGTTGGTTGCGAAAAAAATGTCAAGGTGATGAGAGCATCCATGAGCAACTGTATTTATTGGCTATGCAACCATCATGGCATATCGTCACATACAAAGGGTACGAGATAAATGGGAACATATTCTACACAGTAGCCCAAGATAAAAGGAGTACCAACCAAAACAGTGGTGTCCGCATAGATGCCACAGACCCGAATGGGAATAAGCAGACATATTACGGACGCATAGATGAAATATGGGAACTAGAATATGCACCTTCTTTGAAGATCCCATTGTTCAAGTGCCAATGGGTCAAGGTGACCGGAGGCGGAGTAACAGTAGACAATGAGTATAGAATGACAACAGTAGACCTTAGTAATATTGGGTACAAAGACGAACCATTCGTCCTTGCCAAGGATATGAATCAGATGTTCTATGTCAATGATATGTCTACCAAACCAAAAAGAGGGAAAAACGATAATGACTCAACCAAAGAGCCAAAGCGCCACATAGTTCTTTCAGGGAAAAGAGTCATCGTGGGAATTGAGGACAAGTCGGACATGTCAGAAGAATATGAAAAGGATGACCGAATTCCGCCCTTCAAAGTGAACAAAGACCCTAGCATCTTGGTAAATGATGAGGACACTCCATGGTTACGAAGCGATCATAACTAAGGGACATACGTAAAGAAGAAGTTCAATGCTGTGCCCACTTGATGATATAGTGATTTAATATAGTGTGTGTTTGAGATATTATGTAATAATTGTGAATTCAGATGTTTATTATGTCATGTTTCAAATTAAATCAATGTTTGATTTGGTGGGATTTCTCTCTCAAAAAGGTAAATTAGGATACTGAGTGATGAAAAATTAAAATATTAACGTTAAAATGATGTGAAAACAAATTTCCTGTCCAAAACCAATAGTTTTAATAATTTTAATTAAACACTACATTTTTGCATTAACGAAATAATAAATATTAGTTACATTATGTTTTATAATTCTAACAAAAAATAAAAAAAGTTAGGTTATAGATTTTTCCTATGTGCAATAAACAAAAAGAAAATTCATATTTTTAACAAAATAATTTTATGCATTTTATTTAATTTACTATGTATTTAACAAAAACTATTGCATTTCTATTGTATTTAACAAGACTATTGCTTAAAACAGGCGGGAAACGAAACTACAGGCCACCTTTACTCCCAGGTGGGAAGCCCACCCGGGAGTAAAGGTGGGCTGCAGTTTCGTGGCCCGCCAAAAAAATCCTTTACTCCCGGTGCGTGTTACCAACCGGGAGTAAAGGTATACCTTTACTCCCGGTTGGTAACACGCACCGGGAGTAAAGGTACCTTTACTCCCGGTTGGTAATACGCATCGGGAGTAAAGGGTTTTTACTCCCGGTTGGTGGCTGGCACCGGGAGTAATTCTCTCTGATATATAACCTCCAGCGCCTGGCGCAGATCGATCCGCTCGTCTTCTTCCTCGTCGAACACCGCCGCCCTCTTCTTCCTCGCGCCGCCTCCACCGCATCCGTTCGCCTTCCGTGACACCGGCGCCGCCCTCTTCTTCCTCGTGCGGCCTCCACCGCACGCGCCCGTGCCCCTCCTCCGCGCGCGCCCATGGCCCTCCATCGCGCCGAGGCCCCTCCACCGCGCCCGTGGCCCCACCGCGCCCGAGGCCCTCCACTGCCGAGCTCGAGGTGATATGTTCGTCGATCTCTTTGTACATTCGCCCGAGCCCTCCACTGCCGAGTTATAGATCACGTCGAAAACTACAACTTTGGTGGAAGCCATGTCAACGCTCGAGGTCGATTGAAAATTCCAAATTTTGAATCACAAAATCTAGGAACTGAAAATGAATATTTGGAACTCTATATATGCAGCGAGCGAGGCCAAAGAGAGAAAGATGGAGTTGTCAAGCTCACATCTCAAAACCATATCTTAACGCAAGTTTTGAATATTTGGATATTATATGGATAAATTAGCAAGTTTAGAGTGTCAAAAACTGCATTTTATGGTACTAAAATACATTTTAAGATCACTGGGACCTGAACTCATGACAAGTTTAATTAAGGACCACCAATGAAATTACTTTAGAAATTAATTAGATCGATGTAAATCCATGGCTTGTATAATAAACATGCTATATATTATTTGGAAACCATTGTCGTTGTCACTAAAGCTGAAAATGATCCAGCCCATCAACCGCCATATATTCATCACTATATGATATGCCATTATTCCAAGATGCAGTTTCAATAGAAGATTTTTTTCTATCTTAATAGATCAATGTTTGTTAACGAAATTTTATCCAAATATATTCATGTAGGGTCTTTTTTTTGAAGGATTTGTTGTAGGATATATAATGGTCAAATAGGAACTCAATTTTGATACCCAGTTTGTAAACTAAGCGTTTTTTAGTTTATAAAAAATATCACATGTGATGATGTAAGCAGTTTTGGTTGGACTTGCATGCATGGCTACAGACAAATGAAGGAAAACTTCAACGTTTCTTCATTTGTGAACTTTGAATATACAGATATAATATATTAATGTTGCTAAAGTAATATGATGAATGACACATATACTTACATTTCATAATGACTTATACTTACATTATCAACATAGAATTTTCTCATATGATGAATGACTACATGGTTCACATGGTACATAGGATCACAACATCACGCACCGACACCGCCCCGGCCCGCCTCACGTCGTCGTCGTCAGCACGCCGGCCCGCCTCACGTCGTCGTCGTCAGCACACCGGCCACCGCGCCGACACGTATATATATGTCATTTGTATTCATATGCATGTATATATACGTCGCGGAGCACCGCCGCCCTCGTTCGTCCATGCGTTTCTATGTATACGGCGGAGCACCGCCGCCCTCGTTCACCCATGTGTACAGACATATATACGGCAGAGTGGAGCACCGCCACTCTTGTCACACCGCCCTTTCTCGTGGCCTAGTTGATCAACATTCGTATTATCGTTATCATTAATGCTAAACAATCACACCAGAGCGAACCGCGCTGTTGATGTACTATATATTGGTTTTGTTTTTTGAAGCTAGATGGCCGACCCGAGAAACATGGATGAGGAGTTGATGATGAATTTGATCAACACTGGCACTCAAGTTGCCAGCGATGATGGTGCTAAAAATAACGTGCAAGAGGATACAGATGACGGGAGTCAGTACTTAGCTCTTGAACAAAATGAGCAACAACAGATTGGCCAAGTATATATTTTTTATTATTAGCTATATATATTATCATATATCTTATGTGTGCTCATGACATTAAAAATAATGTTTATGTTTTGTAGCCCTCTGGATCGACATCAACAACTACAACGAAGAGTAAAAATGTTCGAGGTCCCAAAAAGCCATTGGAGGGCCGCTTCATCATCTCGGAGTTCAATGTGGATACACGAGAATCGGGGGGCCGAATAAAATGAAATTTGTGCACCACTGTGGTTACCTTGTACGGGACCGGCTCTCGATTAGTACCCGTGAATGGAAGAAGAAGACCAATGCTCCTCATATCAGTTTTGTCTCCGATCGTGACAAGGCGTTAATTTGGAATGATGTCTTGGTACATTTCACGCTCCAAACAGATGGTTATGATGATATAATAGATGGTGATGAATTGAAGGAGCGAGTTAGGGATTGGGCAATGAAGAAGATGGCCAACCAGTTTCAGACTTGGAAGAAACACCTATACACGACGTATGTCAAGAAGAACATAGCACCAGATTTTACTGTCCCAGGCCCGATCTCAAAGCAGAGGCCCTATTGGGATGAGTTTGTACAGTACAAGACTTCGGAAGAGGGTGTGAGTCGGGTGATAAAGAACCAACATAATGCCCAACAGAAGACATACCACCATACCTTGGGATCAGGTGGCTACCCGACTGCCATTAAGAAGTGGAACAAAATGGAAGCAGACCTTCTTGCCAAGGGTATCAGACCAGAATCACTCGAGTGGGGAGAACGTGCAAAGAATTGGTTTTTCGGTCATGGGGGAACACTAGACCAGGAGACAGGGAAGTGCATTTATGGCGCAAAACTGCAAGAAGCAGCAGAAAGATTGTTTTATGCTCAGAGAGCTACTGCTAGTGGTGCGTTCAGGCCCAACAGAGAGAATGATGAGCTGACATATGCCATTGGGACTATTGAACATGGTGGCCGAACTAGAGGCAAAGGAAGTGTCTCGTGGGAGCATGGATTCCCTCAGGACAGACCTTCCTACAGAAGTCGCCAGAGAAAGAAGGAAGAAGAGGCACAGCGGCTCCAGAGATTGGAGGAAGCAGTGCGTGAAGCACAGGAGCGGGAAAAAACCTTGAAGCGAGAATGCAGGAGGAAATCAGAAGGCAAGTGCAAATAGCAGTGAGTGCAAGTAAGCAGGCATCAGAGCCAGGAATCAACATTAGCCAATCTGTTCAGTTGAAAAGCAGCTGCGCTTCCACGGAGATACCAAATCAAGGGGACACAGGACTGCGCTTCCCTATGGATGACGTCACTGAACCTTGTACAACGTGTGAGCTACACATTCCGAAGGAGAATTCCACAATCAAGGTGGCTATCGGTCTTGTTAATCCTATCGACCGAACCAAGACACCAAGGATTCATGGGAATATAATCCAAGAAGGATATGCTACCATCTCGGTAGATAAAGCTGAAAAAGGTTTTAGTGATTTGCCTCTTGACATTCCTAGAGGTGATGGCGAGAAGACTCTAGGAGAAGCAGAGAAGACATTCATTCTATGGCGCAAGCGCTACATCATCATTCCAGGGATGTCGGCTCCACCTCCTCCTGAACTACCTCACCATAGGTACGTGCGGATGAAAACACTACATCATTAATTTGTATTGGCTTAAATAATTAACAATCTGCTCATAATAATATGTCATTCCTTTTTTTGTAGCAGATCCTCCCCCAACCTAAATCCAATTGTTCAATCGCCAGATCATCATAGTGCTCTGTACGATGACATTGTGTTGGAAGACGAGGCTGCATCCACACCATCTCCAAGGAGGTCTCCAATGCCGCAGCCGCCACCTCCAAGGAGGTCTCCAACGCCGCTGCCAACACCTCCAAGGAGGTCTCCAACGCCTCCCCCGCCCCCGCCTACCAAGAAGCCTAGCAAGAGGCCAGCCCCTCAAATGAAGAATCAGTCCCCGCCTGCAAAGAAAGCCACCATAAAACCAAGGGCTATTCCCAAAATAATATCTGAAGAGAAGGAAGAAGGAACTGATGCATATAAAAAAGACATGTCTAGATTCTATGACAAACTTAAAATGAATCAAGAAGCAAGGAGAAACCCGGAGAAACCATACTTCTTCGTAGCTCCAGATATTCTAAGAAAAAAGGTGACTTCTTACCAGCAACAACAGCGGGAATCTCGTAAGCCGTCCAAATCAACATTATCAGACTATGACCGCACTCTCACCAAGTCAATTGAGGCGGCACAGAAAAAGAAGCGGGCAGGGAAAGGAGTTGCCCAACTCGGACAACAAGCGCACCAATCAATCCCCCCGCTAGTTATTGGTAATGAATATGGTTCGAATTTAGGATTAATGCATCAGGCAAACATACCTCCGGATGTCGATTTGGATCACCTTGGTGAATTTCTTGATGAGACTGGTCTCGACCTTTACCAGATGTTTGGTGATGGAAACATTGAGAGTGCGGCGGAGGTTGATATTTGGAAGAAAAAATTTGTACTAGGCCAGAGTCTATACAACCCTCAAGCCTTATCTGATCTGGGGAAGCAAATGTACCTGCTAAACAAGTGGTACATGCAGGCGTCTACCAGTGGAGACTTCTGCGTTGGTGTCAGAACTAGAGACGAACATTGGTTCCATGGCGATGATGTTATGTATGTTGACTTTGTAGAATTTTATCAACTATGCCACCTGTCGACGAAATATGGTCGGCAGTCTACCTAGGGGTATGCCCAAGGTAGTAGATTATCGGCAGACAGATGCGCAAGCCCCCAAACAAGATGGTGACGCAAGACAGACACGAGGTTTTATCCAGGTTCGGCCGCCAAGAAGGCGTAATACCTACGTCCTGCGTCTGATTTGTATTGCTGTATGTCAATGAGAGATATTTTTTAGAGGGGTCCCCTGCCCGCCTTATATAGTCCGGGGGGCAGGGTTACAGATCTGGAAACTAATCCTAGTCAGTTACAATTGCCATATCTGGCCGGATAAGGATTCCTATTCTAACCGACCAGGATCCTGCTTGGTCGCCAAATCCGTCTTGATTCCTTGTGCGGGACTCCGATCAGGTTAACTAGGCCGCACGTCAACTTTCGGGTGGACTGAACCCATCGATCCGGGCCAGCCCAAGCTTAGCCGTAAGGGTATAGGGGTTAATACCCCCACAGCTAGTCCCCGAGCATCATGTATTATGCTGCGACATGCCATTTGAACCTTCTCCGACAAGCGAGGCTTGAATTCTTGACGCCTCCGACCACCGTCATCACCGGAGAAGTAGGTTGTCCGAAGAATGTATGGTGCTCTTAAGAAAAAAGAAAAAGATTTCTGTCCTGAGAAGTGTGCCCACTTGTATTTCTGAAAAGAAATGTAAGTGGTCTTGAAGTATAGCATCCTTAAACATCAGAAGCGTAGGGGTCGAAAAACAAACACATTCACCGCAAGGTGAAGTGTGCCCACTTAGTCCCCGAGCTTGCTGGAAGGCAAAATATGAGCCTTGTAGCAAGGTCTAAAAGAAAAGTCTCTTAACTGTATATGAGTACAAATCACATGTAGCCAAGGAGAACCATTATTCAAGCAGTGGTCGGGGCAGTCCCCGAGCATACTAATAATCCTCATAATCATTCAAAACACAGGGGTCGATTTAAACAAACACATTCACCGCAAGGTGAAGTGTGCCCACTTAGTCCCCGAGCCTAGTAGTAGGTGACGCAGGTACGTGGTGCCAGGGTCTAAAAAAGAAATTCCGCTGAGGTTAAGAATCCAATTACCGTACAGGCAAAACAAGATACATCGGCAGGTGCATCGTATCGACGTAGTCCCCGAGCTTGCTGGAAGGCAAAGTACGAGCCTTGTAGCGAGGTCTAAAGAAAAGTCTCTTAACTGTATGTGAGTACAGATCACATGTAGTCAAGGAGAACCATTATGCAAGCAGTGGTCGGGGCAGTCCCCGAGCACGGCCGTGGTCGGAGCGATCCCCGAGCACAAAAGTGGTCTGGGCAGTGTCCAAGCACAGTAGTGGTCAAGGCAAATCCACGATCACTTGCGCTGCTTGTACTATTATTTTGTGTACTTTTCTCTATTCTCTGCCAAGGCCAGTCTGACACGTCTGGTCAAAAAAGTAAATAGGTATAGTACGTCATTCCGTTTTCTTCTTCTTTTTTTTTTGCTAACAGTCGGTTGACACCTGTATTGAGGTGTGTCAGTGTGGGCCCCCTTACACCATCAACGAAGAGGCGCGTACACTGTTAACGAAGGAGCGCGTTTATTGGCGCAGATTTCGAGGTTGTGTGAACAACCGTCTGTGGTGCGTGCGCACGACTCCCAATATTCTCGGGTGGACGAAGCGACGGTGCTCTTTGTTTTATATAATGCAGATCTAGTAAGTTACTCATACCATTCCTCATTGTCATCCGCCGCCGCAACCTTCTTCTTCCTCCTGCCAAACCCTATTCCCCCAAAAATCATCACCAATCCCCTCGGTCTCCCGCATCCACCCACTTAGTAAGGACGAACTAATGGCGAAGAGAGACGCCCAGAAGAAAGGCGGGGTCATGGCGAAAGAATGGTGGAAGTCGCGGAGCAACGAGCAGACCATCGAGGACCTCGTCGCCATGGGAGTGCTCCACAACAAGGCACTTGCAGGATGGCGTGCACCGGAAGGAGAAAGCTTTCCCGATCCACAACCAGGTGAGATTGTGGTCTTTGAAGATTTCTTCAAACGGGGTTTTGGGATTCCAGTGCACCCTTTCCTTCAGGGTCTCTGCTTGTACTACGAGATTGGGATTTGCAATCTACATCCCAACTCGATTCTTCTTGTTTCCACCTTTATCCATCTCTGCGAGGCTTATGGTGGCTTCCAGCCCCATTTCGACCTCTTTCACCACCTATTCTGTCTTCGGAAGAAAGGAAGCGGTGGCTCGAAGATCGCGGGGGGCGTTTACCTAAACCTGCATGACAGCATGAAGGCTCAATACCTGCACTGCCCCTGGAACACCTCATTGGACGAGTGGTACAAGAAGTGGTTCTACATCCGTGAAGAGCCGAACACCATCACTCTGTGCGATGTGGGACTGATTCCAGAGAAGAAAAGCAGCTGGTCGGAGAGGCCCGAGAACTTGGAGCAGATCACCGAACTGCTCAGGATGATCCCGTGGGGAAGGCTTGATGGCCCTAGCGTTGTCAGCAACTTCATCAGCCGAAGAATTCAGCCCTGCCAGAAAAGGATTCACCCCGGCTTCGAGTACCAAGGAGGCGCTGATCCGACGAGGACCAGGAAGGAGCCGCTCGATAAGATGGAAATCAAGGCCAGGATTGGAGAGCTGTTCAACCTGGCCGATCCCAATTATGTTGCACTGAACGCCATCGAACACGCCTTCAAGCTGGCTCGCCCTCCCCCAAAGGTAAATGACGCCTCCTTTTAACTGTAGAGTCATGTTGCATCAAGAAAATAACTGTCTTTTCCTTCATTTTGTGCCTCAGTGTAATGGCCGTGACCGGGCAGGAGTGTTTGTGTCGCCTCCCCCCGGTGTAGAATGGCCACAAGCTACTGGGCCAGCCGCCCAGACCAGCGCCAGGACCGACGACGTTCACTGGGCGGTACTCGAGACCGTAGAGGACGCCTCGACCAGAGCCGCTGGCAAGCGTCCGGCTGCCAGCAAACGACGTCAAGCCATCTTCCCCCCGTCGGACGACGAAGCAGAGGACGTGGACATCTTCCGGCTCGTCCCTCGAAAGAGGAGAAAGCAGGTGGGACCGTCAGAGCAGGGTGTCTTCTCTGTGCCAGCAGTGGTCACAGCACCGACCACTGCAACACAGAGCACAGACAAAGAGAACATGTCACATCATACTCCGACGCCCGTACCGGAGGTTGAACAAGTCCCGGTGGAAACTGCCGAGCAAGCAGAGCAGGGCGGTCAAGGAGACGTTCCTTCCTCACATCCTTCCGCAAGTCAAAACTGTAAGTATCTATACTTTTGATGTAAGCTTTGCATTTTGCATTGGATGCTATTATCTTCTGAATTTGTCTCTGAATGTATTAGATCGGCGTCCACCGAAAGCCCCGACCAGCTAGCTGGGTGCGGAACGTCCTTACCAACAACAGCTGGACAAACTGCTCAGCAACCAGCCGTGGAGGAGCCCATGACAGGGACTCCGCCTGGGCCTCAGCAGGTGGACGACCAGACGCCAGTCCCCGAGCAGAATACAAGTGCTCCAAGCATGAACCCTGATGAGGCGGATACCACGGCGCCAAGGGAGCTGGATCTAGCCGAGGGGCAGCAGCCAAAAGTTGCCCGGGACATGGTTGCCGACGCGACGGCTCGTGGGAAAGCCCTGGTGGTCGTGGAGTCTGCGAACTCTAGACCAGTGCCGCCTCCCGAACAGGAGGCTGAAGAGGATGTAGTGGAAGAAGTCCTGGGCCGTCCCCAAGATAGGCGACAACATGTATATGTGTCGCGCTATCGGAACGATGAATGGGTCATGCACGAGGAAATCCCAGAGGTCGAAGAGACCTTAAGAGTCGAACAGGCGGCCAAGCGTCTGGTGACTGAAGTCCAGGTATATTTGGCTTTAGTCCTTGACCCTGTTGTGTAGTCGAACTGTCTGACGTAGCTTGTCTATGTGCAGGACTTGATGAAAACTGCAAGATACCGAAAAAGGTGCTTCGACCAGATAGAAGGAATCATGATGACCAATAAGAAGCTGACGGCTGAAGTAGAACGCCTACGGCGCCAACTTGAAGCCGCCGACCAGGAGAGGACAGACCAAAAAGCACAGAACCAAAACCTGGTCGGCCAGCTCGAAAACAAAGAGCAGGAGAAAACAGGTAAGTGTTCACCGTATCATAGCAAGTACGGAACTTGTGTTATTTTGTTCTTGACAGTAATAGCTGTAATGCAGGTTTAGAAGCTGAAGTGACCCGCCTCCAGGGGGAGAACAGCCGTGCGCTTGCAGAATGTGGTCGCCTGAAGGAGGACAACGAGAAACTGGCACGCCGCCAGTCGGAACTCCAAGACCACACTAATAGAATGAAGGACGACCTAAAAAGTAAGCACTCCAGACCACCTTTCTCATTCAATTGCCCACATTGCCTTGTCGTGTCATCACGTTTGATGTCTCGTACTGTTTTCAGTTTTGAAAGCCAATGCCAAGAGGCACCTTGAAGCCATGATCAAGGAGCGTGACGACTGGAAAGCACAATGCCTTAAGGCCACCGAGGAGCGGGACACGTGGAGCAAGCGGTGCCAAGAAATGGCAACTGGCATTGTGCCCGTCCTCGACCTTATTGACCCAGCGCTCACAGAGCAAGAGCTAAGGACGCCTCAGCTCGAACTGGTCGAGAGATGCAAGCAAGCATGGGGATGGTTCCAAGACTTCGTGAAGGAGGCGGGTGAGTACACGGGTGCCCATGTGCTAAGCATGGTGTGTGCTCACTACCCCCTGATCGATCTCAAACGCTTGGAGGCTGGGTACCCGAAGGAGATAGACCCAGACAAGGCCGAAGAGCTTCGGACGGCCCAGCTGGACTTGTCGTCAAAGATAATTGGCGATATTAACCTGTGCGGAGGTGGGACAGCACCTGTGCAGGGTATGCCATCGACAAGCCAGCTGGAAATGCCGTCAGCTGCAAGCCAACCAACAAAGCCTGCGGTCTCGACCAGCCAGGCACCGGCGGGGCCATCCCCTTCAGCTTGACTAGCTCTAGAGTCCCGGAGACTCGAGTAGGGTATTAGAGGCGGCGAGCAGTAAATGCCATGCGCCCCGACCAGCCAATGTAATAGGCTTAAAGCTGTAGAAGGAGGACATAGTTGTGTTATTGTAAACTTGAGCCTTTTCTGGCAAGCTTGTAATAACGTAACTGTATATCATTATAAGCTTGTTTGTTTTATGCAAAAAGCACTTTAAGCTTGAAATTTTATGTTGGTGTAACTAAGTGGGAACGTGTTAACGTTCTGTTTAGTTGTACCGTTTTGCTCGACACGTCATCCTGAAAAGTTTGTGCGGCCCTAGTCTGGCATGTGGTCGGAGTGTGAGGTATTATGACCTGTGCACACGTGGACGCAGACAAGTCAAACCAGGGGGGACCTGCCGATCACCCGCAACGTAGAGAGCGGATCCCGTGCACGTGTTGGGCGGAACCGGAGACAGGGCCTGCTCCGAAAACCGTAGAAGGAGTGGTGGTCGGCTTGTACTGGCTTTAGTTAGAATAACCATAAAATTCGGAGTGACACATTAGAGTGGTCGGAGAAATCATAGTTGCTTTAGTAAAGTAAATCGAAAATACAAGTAGAGTACATATCTCAGTAGTTAAGCATAGAAGCGTCTAAGCTTGTCGATGTGCCATGAGTTCGGTACGTCCGTGCCGTCTAGATGAGCTAACCTGTAAGACGCTAGACGTGTGACTTCCTTGACCATGAAGGGTCCCTCCCATGGGGTTGCGAGTTTGTGGACACCAGCCTGGTTCGTCTTCCATTTCAGGACTAAGTCCCCGACCACGAAGAAACGCTCTTTAACGTTCTTGTTGTAGTACCTGCGCAAAACAGCAAGGTATTTGGCCGTGCGTACGCAAGAATCAAGCCTTTTCTCTTCTGCGCTGTTGACTTCTAGCTCCCGTACTTCGTCGACCTTGCCTTCGTCGAAGTTCTCTACCCGTGCTGATCTGAAAGCTATATCTGGTGGGAGGACTGCCTCAGCGCCGTAACCCATAAAGTATGGTGAGACGCCGGTGTTACGACTGGGCTGAGTTCGGAGGCCCCAGACAACGGCTGGTAACTCCTTGAGCCATCTTCCAGGAGCTTTATTGTTTTCTCTGTACATCCTCTTCTTCAATGCATCCAAGATCATGCCATTCGCCCGCTCGACTTGTCCATTAGCTCTAGGATGCGCCACCGAGACGTATTTTACAACTATGCTCCTTTCATCGCAGAAGTCCCAAAAAGCATTCCCGGTGAACTGAGTACCCAGATCAGTAATGATGTTGTTGGGCACACCGAAACGGTGGATGACCTGGTCGAGGAATGTGACAGCTTTCTCTGAGGATGCCTGTACTAGAGGCATGTATTCTATCCACTTAGAAAACTTATCAATTAGCACGAAGACGCATGTAAATTTCCCAGGAGCTGGTTTGAAAGGCCCGATCATGTCCAGTCCCCAGCATGCGAAGGGCCAAGAGGCTGGAATCGTCTGGATCTCATGTGCTGGTACATGGATTCTCTTGGAGAAGAACTGACAACCTTCACAGCGGTGGACTAGCTTCTCTGCGTCGGCCACTGCTGACGGCCAATAGAACCCTGCTCGGAAAGCCTTACCGACCAGTGTTCTTGAGGCCGCGTGGTTGCCGCAGGAGCCAGAGTGGATTTGGTCTAGGAGACGCTTGCCTTCCTCCTGGGTTATACACTTTATCAAGATTTCCTCCTTAGCGTTTTTGCGCCATAACTTGCCATCAACGAGCAGATACTGCTTACTACGACGCATTAGGCGTTCATTTTCTGTTCGATCGATATAACCGCTACCGTCTGTTAAGTACTTGATGAAAGGTGTTCTCCAGTCCGGCTCATGAGTGGTCGGAAGCGGCTCGGTTGTGCTCGGTGCTGGAACCGTAGCCACTAATTGCTGGTCTGAAACTTTGTCGGTCGTTGAATCCTCGTCTTCAATGGAAGGCGTGAGCAGGTCTTGGACGAATACGCCATGTGGGATTTTGGCTTGGGATGATCCTAACTTTGACAACGCATCCGCTGCCTGGTTCTTGTCCCGGACCACGTGTATGTACTCGATGCCATAGAACCTGCCTTCCAGCTTTCTTATCGATTTGCAATATGCGTCCATCTTTTCACTGGTCGTGTCCCAGTCCTTGTTGAGTTGGTTGATGACCAGAGCCGAATCTCCGTAAACATAGAGACGTTTAACTCCAAGCTCAACCGCAATACGTAGACCATGCAGGCATGCTTCATACTCGGCGGCATTATTAGATGCTGGGAAATAAATCCTAAGGACGTACCGGAGCTGCTCCTTGGATGGTGATACGAAAAGAACTCCTGCTCCCGCACCGTCAATGTTGAGAGAACCGTCGAAGTACATCGTCCAATATTCGTCGGATCCCGGAGAGGCAGGCGTGCTTAAGTCTGTCCACTCGACGATGAAATCGACGAGTGCCTGGGACTTGATTGTAGTACGGCTTGCAAATTCCAAGGAAAAGGGGCATAGCTCCATTGCCCATTTGACGATGCGCCCGTTCGCATCCTTATTGCGAATGATGTCCCCCAAAGGATACTCGGTCATGACCACCACACGATATCCGTCGAAGTAATGTCTCAACTTTCGGGATGTTATCAGTATGGCGTAGAGCAGTTTCTGAATCTGTGGGTACCTGGTCTTGGATTCGTTGAGTACCTCGCTAATGAAATAGATTGGCCGCTATACCTTGTAGGCGTGGCCCGGCTCGTCGTGCTCGACCACCATTGTAGTGGAAACCACCCGATCGGTTGCCGCAATGTAAAGTAGGAGAGTTTCGTCTTCTCTGGGAGCAGTAAGTACCGGAGGTGACGTGAGGTATTGTTTCAGCTGCGTGAAGGCAGCGTCTGCTTCCTCCGACCACTCGAACTTCTCGGACGATTTGAGCAGTTTGAAGAATGGTAGTCCTTTTTCTCCTAATCTTGATATGAAACCGCTTAGAGCAGCCATGCAGCCGGTGAGCTTCTGGACATCCTTCACCTTTTTTGGGGGCTTCATGTCTAAGATAGCTTTGACTTTCTCCGGGTTAGGGCGTATGCCGTCGTAACTGACGACGTTGCCGAGCAGTATGCCAGAAGGGACACCAAAGATGCACTTCTTTGGGTTTAATTTCCATTGGAACGTATTAAGGGCTACGAAGGTGCGTTCTAGATTGTCAACAAGGGTATGTGCTTCCTTGGTTTTGACAACTACATCGTCGACGTAAGCCTCGACGAGGCCGTCTTTTATCTCGTCGTTGAGGCAGGCCTGTATAGCGCATTGGTAGGTAGCACCGGCGTTTTTGAGCCCGAACGACATAGTCGTGTAGCAGTAGGCGCCGAAAGGCGTGATGAAAGATGTCTTGATCTGGTCATCCTTTTTTAGAGCGATCTGGTGATAACCAGAGTAGCAATCGAGAAAGGAAAGCAGCTCGCAACCGGCGGTTGAATCTACGACCTCGTCTATGCGAGGTAAGCCAAAGGGGTCCTTAGGGCAGTGTTTGTTGAGATCAGTGTAATCAACGCACATTCTCCATTCATTATTCTTTTTGCGTACAAGAATCGGGTTGGCTAACCACTCCGGATGATACACTTCTTTGATAAATCCGGCTGCCAAAAGCCGTGTAACTTCTACCCTAATCGCCTCCTTTTTGTCGCGAGCGAACCGTCGTAGCTTCTGCTTGATTGGTTTGGCTTTGCTGTTGACATTTAAGGAGTGCTCAATCAAGTCCCGAGGTACACCGGGCATGTCGGAAGGTTTCCATGCAAACACATCCACGTTGCCCCTCAAGAACCTGACGAGCGCGTCTTCCTATTTGGGATCCAGGTCGGCCCCGATGAGGGCCGTTTTGCTGGGATCGCCCTCGACCAGCTGGATCGTCTTGTGCTCCTTGGACCTGATGTTCTTGCGCGGAGCCTCGAGCTGTGGGATCTCCAAGTGGTCGGCCGTGGTCTTCTTAGCGTCGAGCACGGTCTCGGCCATGCGAATAGAGAGGTCGTGGGCCTCTGCTATTTTGAAGCTGTCGTCCTCGCAGGTATAAGCTGCGTATACGTTGCCCTTGAGGGTTAAAACTCCTTTCTCAGTAGGCATCTTGAGCACTAGATACCTGTAATGAGGTATGGCCATGAACTTGGTGAGCGACGGTCGACCAAGAATAGCATGGTAGGTGCCGTCGAAATCAGCGACCACGAAGTTGACGTAGTCGGTGCGGAAGTGGTCCGGAGTTCCAAACTACACAGGTAGCATGATCTGCCCGAGAGGTGTGGAGCTCTGTCCGGGGAGAACGCCCCAGAACTGTGCCTCGTACGGCTTCAGGTCCGCCTGGGCTATTTTCAGAGCGGGCAGGCTGTTCTTGAACAGTATATCAATGGAGCTGCCGCCGTCGATCAGTACCTTGTCGAATTGAACCTTGTTGATACAAGGATTGAGGACCAGGGGAAAACGCCATGGCTCGGGTATGGCGGCCCATTGGTCCTTCCTGCAGAAGTAGATTTCATGGTGAGACCACGGAGGAAGCCGCGGATCGGTGAGAAGGTTGTCGGTGTTTGCCACGTTCAAGCAAGCACGGGCGAGCAGCTTGCGTTCTCGTTTGGTCTCAGTGGACACCTTGCCGCCGATGATGGTGTGCACGCGATCAGTTGGCTTGACGTATTTATGATGAGGATCTGCATCGTCGTCGTCGTTGTCCTCGTTGCGCTGTTCCCCCGCGTCGTTAGGCTTGTCGGACGTATCCGGAGCCTGTTGACGCGTGTAGATAGTCTTGAGGACGCGGCAATTCTCCATGGTGTGGTTTGATTTAGGATGGAGCTGGCAGGGTCCCTTCAATGCTTTGGCGTAGTCGTCCTCATAGTTTCGACGTCCGCTGCCCTTTTTCACAGTATTGACCTCGCCGTCGTCTTCCCGAACGCGCTTGCTCCTGTAATCGTCGCGGCGGTTGCGCCGCTGATTACGTTGATCACGGTGGTCGCGGGAGTCGTTGCGCTGGTTGCGGCGGTCAAAATTGTCGTTCCGACCACGATTGCCACGGTAATCGTCGCGGTGCGGGGGGTGGTCGGAGCGTGGAACCCTTGCTGCTTCTTCAATGATTATCTTTTTAGCGTCGTCAGCCTCCGCATATTTCTTAGCGGTGGCCAAAAGCGCTGTGACCAATTCGGGTCTCTTCCGGAGGAGCTTGTCTCTTAGGGCGTCGTGGAAGCGGAGGCCGGTGACGAAAGCCTCGATTGCTTCGTTGTCGGATATTGATGGGACCTTGATGCGCATCTCCGAGAAACGCCGAACGTACTCGCGCAGTGGTTCGTCCTTTTGATCTCGGATCCGCTGCAGATCGTACTTGTTGCCGGGTTGTTCACAAGTAGCGATGAAGTTGTCGATGAAGGCCTGCCTGAGCTCCTGCCAAGAGTCAAAATAGTTCGCTGGCAAGCTAACCAGCCATTGGTGACCTGCATGACCAACAGCGACTGGGAAGTAGTTAGACATGACGTGCTCGTCAGCCATGGCTGAGCGACATGCGGTTTCGTAGAGCATGACCCATAATTCGGAGTTTTCCTTGCCGTCGTACTTCTGAAGCTTCTCGAGCTTGAAATTCTTGGGCCATATGACTTGGCGCAGGTGTGGAGTGAACTGCTTCAGACCCGGCGGACCGTGGGCGGTGTCATACTCCATACGGCAATAGCTTTCATGGGATGCACGATCGTCGGCTCTCTGGTTGATGCGAGCACGCAGATCACGTCCACCGAGGTAATGGCGGAGATCGTTATTGCCATCGCGGCGATCTCGATTGCCATCTGGATTAGCCCTGCGACCGTGGTTATCACGGCGATTGTCGCGGTTATCTCGGTGGTTGTCGCCTCGAACGTCGTGGCGGTTATCCTCCCGGCGGCGGTTGTCGTCCCGACCACCATCATGACCACCGTTTCCGCCTTGACGGTTGTCTGATGGGTCGTTATTGCGCGAGCCACGTAGGTTGAGTGGCTGTGAGCGACTTGAGTATTGGCGGTTGTGGCTTGATTCGACAGAAACGGATGGAGCCCGGGCTTGGTTCATCTCTGCGGTCTGAGCCATAGCAGCCGTCAGATAAGCTTGTATGTCATCACGGATTACTTGAGTCTCAGGAGTGTTGGGCAGCCGCTGCATTGTCGCCATGGCGATGGCTACGTTGGCGCTTGGGGTCTTGAAGACTTGTTTATCCCCCACCCTGTCGAAAGCATTGTTGAGGTCACGCGGTTGGACCCTTATGCGTCGTGCCTCCTGGTCTGCTTCAGCTTCGGTTTGCCGGCGATTAAACCGGTCAATATTGCATGCTTCGCGTGCAGTCTTTTCTTGTTCTGTTTCGCCAACTGCTGGCGGCTCGTCGTTGCTAACAACATGGATCAAATCCCCTCGTCTTGGCGGGAAAGACGGAAATTGGGGGAAACCCGGGGCGTGGTCTGGTAGATCCAGATCGTATTTGACGCCTTCATCTTCGTGACGCTGAAGCTCGGTGTGGACAGATGCGTTGGACACGATGCCGGATGAGGAGCTGGAGTCACCTTCTCGGACTGTGTGGACGGATCCTTCCTGATAATCTTCAATCCGGACCATGTTGACGATGTTGCATGGCTTCGGCCGAGATCGGTGTACAGGACACAGATCCGAGTGGTGTCGCAGGTTGTACGCGTAGCTGGAGGCAGCATTTTGCAGGCCGTAGGGCTGGACCTGGTGGTTCTCCATCGGGGCTTCGTACTCACAGAGTCGGAGACCCGTCGCGATGTCTGGCCGGCGATGAGCGAAACGCCCCTCAGGAGTTGATACGACCACAAGATCTGTTCCAAGTCGCACAGGACGACTGGTCCGAGCTGGTCGGATAGATCTGTCGTGGAGAGCTGTTACCTGCTCGTTAGGTTGGATTTGAATCGTACTTACCAGAGCCAGGGTTTCAGCGAGTTGGATGCCGACCCGATCAACGGAGTCGAGCAGGTCGGTGTTGTCGATCTGCTTCCCTCTGTAGCGGGGAAGCGGACGACGGGTTGTTGGCGTGGCTGTAGGCGTGGTCGGAGCCAGATGTCCCGTGGTCGGAGCCAGGTCCATCGTGGTCGGAGCCGTGTTTACCGTGGTCGGAGCCGTGTTCACCGTGGTCGGAGCCGTAGCCGATGCAGGTGAAGTAGTTGTCGGCGCAGGCTGAATCCATGCCTCCTCCGTGGCCATGGCGATGGAGTCGTCGGAGCTAGTGGTCCAGGTGATCTGGCCAACGGTGAACGTGAGGCCGTTGGGCGTAGCCATGGAGCCGGAGATGATGACCATCTTGTTTGCTTGGAGAGCAGTACGCACACCCCCTACTTGGCGCGCCACTGTCGATGAAATATGGTCGGCAGTCTACCTAGGGGTATGCCCAAGGTAGTAGATTATCGGCAGACAGATGCGCAAGCCCCCAAACAAGACGGTGACGCAAGACAGACACGAGGTTTTATCCAGGTTCGGCCGCCAAGAAGGCGTAATACCTACGTCCTGCGTCTGATTTGTATTGCTGTATGTCAATGAGAGATATTTTTTAGAGGGGTCCCCTGCCCGCCTTATATAGTCCGGGGGGCAGGGTTACAGATCTGGAAACTAATCCTAGTCAGTTACAATTGTCATATCTGGCCGGATAAGGATTCCTATTCTAACCGACCAGGATCCTGCTTGGTCGCCAAATCCGTCTTGATTCCTTGTGCGGGACTCCGATCAGGTTAATTGGGCCGCACGTCAACTTTCGGGTGGACTGAACCCATCGATCCGGGCCAGCCCAAGCTTAGCCGTAAGGGTATAGGGGTTAATACCCCCACACCACCTGACCTCTCTGGACAAAGTTATCATTAGCTGCTATTGCCTGTAAGTAATAATTCTTTCGATCTATTATTAAACTCATCATATGTGTGTATATGCATATAAATTATCCTAACAAGTACTATATATATGCAGATTTACAATGACAGAGCTCAGAAAGGAAGGCTGCAATGAAATTGGTTTTGTTGATCCCCATATAGTATTCAAAGACCCAATTACTCCAAAGACTAATTGGAAGTTTGAGTCAGAGAGTAACCTCATGAACTTCTTAGTGAACCAACGCCACAAGAAGGATATACTCTTTCCCTATAACTTCAAGTGAGTGTTAATCATGTCGATCATATCCTTAATGGCTCATATGTTGATTCTAGTTAATTAATGAGTGTTATGCGTTATATCCTATAAACACATGCAGCAATCACTGGATATTGATGGACATCGATCTGGTGAAAAGTCACTTGATAATCTATGACTCGATGAGAAAACCACAACAAGACTACCAAGATATGATAGATATTATCCAGAGGTAATTTCGGGATCTCTAGCAACTATATATACACACAAACATGATGATTAACTATATCTGATGACGTGGCAAATTTTTTATTGGGCAGTGTTTGGAAAACCTTTATTGAGAAGCAACACATGGAAAAATGCAAAGCGCCACTGAATGTAATCCCTTTGAAAGTAAGTCCCCTGAATCGCATCATCTTTATTAATTAAACATATAGCTTTCACCGGATCACCAGATTGGATGACAAATCTTTTTCTCATAAAGTGGTGTATGAGGCAGGAACAGGGGAACAACTACTGTGGTTACTATGTTTGCAAGTTTATCAAGGTGCTCTCCTAAAGAACTCCTACAGAGAGACTCAAAGTACGTTAAAAATACACTATATATTCATTTAATTATTATTATTGATTGTGTTACTATGTCTTTATATATATATATATATATGTACATATATTAATTTATTTTCCTTTAATTCAAACCTGTAGACTCGATGGTTGGAGAAAAAGGTCATACGGCAAGACCAAATCAAAGCAATTCAAGAGTCTATAGCCGGATTTTTTAATGAGCAGGTCATCGATTCCAAGGGCGAGTTTTACTTCGACCCAACACTGCCATTGAAGCCAAGCTAGAGGATGAGAGGAAACTTGTTATGTCACAACAACTGTAATGCAATCTTTTGTAATATATGCACATGAAATAATATAATGTAAAATACACATATGCATGCATGCATGTAAATATATATATGATGCATGCATGCATATATATATATATATATATATATATATATATATATATATATATATATATATATATATATATATATATATATATATATATATATATATATATATATATATATATATATATATATATAGAACTACTATTCTGTAGCTGGCCATAGAATAACTTATTCTGTAGCCACTTTGAGTTACGATAATTACTATGTTAATTTACAGTAACTCCTTACTAAGTGGTTTACTATAACGTTATGGTAAAAATTCTCATGTGTTATAGTAACCCAACTATCGTAAATATGTATTGACATTATGGTAAATTAGTATATAAAATTATGGTAAATAGAGATGGCTACAGAATAACTTATTTTGTAGCCGGCTGCTGAATAGCCTCTCCCTATATATATATATATATATATATATATATATATATATATATATATATATATATATATATATATATATATATATATATATTTCTATGCTTGAATTATGTGATTTAATACGTTCATTGTGCTTGAACCGAAACATACTATATGCACGTATAAATGTATAATTAGCAGCGTACAATACGACTTCGAAAACCTATTTTGAAAAGAAAACAAAAAAATGAAAAGAAAAGAAAAAAGAAAAAAACCTTTAGTCCCGGTTCGTATTACCAACCGGGACTAAAGGTGCCGGCCATCGTGACATGTCAGAAGGCACCTTTAGTCCCGGTTGGTGTTACCCACCGGGACTAAAGGTCCTCCTTTACTCCCGGTTCCTGACCCGGGACTAAAGGACCCCCTTTAGTCCCGGATGCTTGCTCCCGGGTGGGGAACCGGGACTAGAGGGGGTTCCCCACCGGGAGTAAAGCTCGGTTCTCTACCAGTGATTACTAATGGAGGGAGACTGTGACGGTGAATATAACTAATCTTTATTCACCGTCACAGTCTCCCTCCATTAGTTATTATTTGAAAATACCCTTCATCTGAGAATCTCATCACCAAATACCCTACTTGTGTGGGCTATTCTCACCTCCACGCTGACCACGGCCTACCCATGCATCATTATTTCAAGTTTGGCTATCTCAGGCTAAGTACCCCTACGTGCCCAGACAGTGACGGATGTTATTTCATCTGCGTCCGTCTTATGACTATCTGTGTGCAAACCGTCCTTTCTTTTTTATATGAGATAACACATAAGTCCCCTCATAAATATTGCAGAATATAATTATAGCAAGTTAGTCGACATGCACAGTCTTGCCTTTACTAGTTATTTTCTCCAGTGAATCTCATCGTGGGGTTCCTGATATTAGACTACATGTAATTACTTCACTGGAATATAATAGTCATACTCTAGTTAAGAACTCGTACTAGCACAACACACTGGGCCCTGTTCGGCTGGTATTAAAGTCGGCCGATAAACCGGCTGAAGCTGTTTTGTTGTGAAAGAAAAATACTATAAATTCTAGGCTGATAAGTTCAAGCGAACAGGCCCTTGCACATGCATGACCATGAACTGAGTATTCTAGCATGCCTAGTATGTATAAACGAATGACATGTCTTGCTTTTGGTTTGATAAATTACTAAATATGTAAACAAACCTCTTTGGACCATTATAATTTTTCCAACGCTACATACTAGTGTTGATACTATCTAATTTCTAGTAGTACTAGCGCATGGTCACTCCAGGCGCATGCAGCATGCATGCATGTATGAACAGGATGATATAGCTGTAAAGGCTAGATGATAAACACTTGAGTGACTAGACTAGGGCTTCTGCAAGCACAGAGCAGCAAGGCACCATAGCTGGTGTTGTGTAAGGTGCGTAAGGTGCCGGACATGGGAAGATCTATCAAGTAAGGCCCCGTTTAGTTCCAAAAATTTTTGGCTTTTGGCTACTGTAGCACTTTCGTTTTTATTTGGCAAAAATTGTCCAATCATGGACTAATTAGGCTTAAAAGATTCGTCTCACGATTTCTCGGCTAACTGTGCAATTAGTTTTTTTTTTCGTCTACATTTAGTACTCCATGCATGTGCCGCAAGATTTGATGTGACGGGTACTATGCAAAAATTTTTGGTTTTTGGCTTCAACTAAACGGGGACTAACTATCTACGGCAATAAAGGAGGTAGAAGTTTCTGTCTTCAACATATCATTTTAGTCTTTTTCACAGTGCTTTCCTATCCATTCCAGCCGATACTATCCAATGCCTTTCACCCTTAAGGCTCAACCGTGGTTATCTAATCCCTTCACCCTAAGGTTCCACTGTGGCTACACGCTCACTCTCTCCCTATAAAAGATTAAAATTTCTAAACAGAAAAAATATACTTTACTGTTTTATTTACTTTATTAAGTTATATTCTATATGTGTATTTATATTTTTGAACCTTACAATGGCGCCTCTCCGTCCCGTTCACCCATGTTCCATCAGTGGTGAGCAGAGGAAGAAAAAAGACAGTTACGACAGGCCTCACTTATTGGGGAGATTGAACTTCCCCCTCATTTGAAGGGAGAAGAGGTGTTTTCAACAAAAAAAAAAAAGAGAAATGGCTATTGAGGGACTACTAGAGAAGAAAAGGTGAGCCATCTCTGTCAATATGACAGTTTTATGAGGACGAGGGGTGGAATTGAAAAACTGTTGGGATGCTCTTAGCGGCTATTGATCCGATGTTTCTTCCACCAATTGGACTGATGTGCAACATGTCTGTTCCAAATGTGCACATTCCATCCTCAAAACCTCTACGCCATAAATTCTTACATCAGTTTTAGACTAAATCCCGCGGCAACGCTCAGAGAATTCACCAGAGATTAGTAGTGCAGTAACCCCCGACTGTGCATGTTCGTTTGATGAGAAGAAACACCAGTAGACCAGTAGACTGGGGAAAGTAACTGGCCGGACAAATCGTCGGCTTCTGCAGTGCCCGTGTTCGCTCCCATCATTTTAGTGGACGACGTCAACAACCTCAAATGAACTCATACTTGGATCCAAAGAGAGTACTCCTACATGAATAGTACTTAGCAATTAGACGGCGCCGCCTCCTGCCCGCTTTCTTTCTTTTTTTTTTTCCCTTCAATCTTCCGCTTCAGCTTCGGCGGCAGCTATCTCTGAATCCAAGAGGGAGATGAACTGCTGGCTCACATGCTTGGCAACGGATATCATATCCAAGATGACGCTTGGGTCCAGCCCTGCACCTCCCCTCTTGGTAAGCCCGTATATTTGGCCGTGCCTGTTGACTGACACTGACACTGCAGAACTCATCTGGGATTCCTCCTCCGAGGTGGCGTCAACAATGTAGTGCCGACCCACCTGCCATAAGCAACAAAGGTAACTGATTTGTATGTTAAAACAGGTACTGCATGAGAAACAAAACATAAGATAATTGTTACTGGGGGTGCTCAATTGCTTGCTGGGCAGTGACAATTTGTTGGTGGGGCTCAATGTGCTGTGTAGTGTCATATTTTTCACGTGATGCAGGAGTATTCAACTGGTACAGATTCGTATGAGCTATCCAAGCCTAAAATGATATCACAATAGAACTTAAGCTACTCAATAGTAGTTTATATTATAGTCAGCAGCTCAAACCTCTGAAGGTACTCAAGAGTTACTTTGCTGCCATGTTGGGACATTTTTAAACATTTTAACACAATCACCATACAATCAATAAAGCATATGTCTACTCGACACCAAAGATAAAAGAGTTAGGGAAGAAACACATTACCTTGGTTAATGTAATTATAACGGGCACACTGGAGGTGTTGAACTGCAGAAATTCCTCATCGCTTACATCAACCTCAGGTTCCTCGTCTGATGCAGCACTAAGAGAAACATTAACTTTTGGGATACCAGTATCACTCAGAGCAACCTGCATGTACTTAGAATGTTAGCACCCGACGAACGTACTGCTTGCACTGTATTTTGTCAAACTGTCAACTAATGCACTGGCATCATGCAGTTTATAACAAAGCATAACAAGGAAATACGACAGTAATGTAAGAACACCGAAAACTGCTTAAAATGAACTGCCACTGAAACAACTCAGATTTCATCAATAGGTGTCAGAATCATGTTGATTCGTCCAAGCTTTACAAATTAATAACTCCAATTTATGTCAAGTTAATTAATTGCAGTGATTTGTGTTTTACATTCAGAAAAAAAAACACTTTATTTCAAATAGAATCATCTGTGCTTATGCCAAGGGTTGTCATGTCACTTGATCACACTTGTCACGACACTGGGGTAGTGACCAGATGGGCTAGGTGTGGGAGGTCGCCAGCCGTTCGGCTGCCAGTTTCCTGCCCGTGGTGGCTGTGTCGAAGGAGGGCAGCAAAGAAATGAGATAACAGAGAAGGGAGGTGAGAATTAGATTGGTTGTAATTGCCTACTTTATTCCTTGATCACCACTGATTATAAAGAGTTTACGAACATAATTCTCTCCTAGACTCTAGCTTGCTTAATTGACTTCTTCCTGATTGTTTATTCCTGCGCCTGCATGATCCCCTTTGCCTATTCCTGCGCGGGGAATCATGCAGGCGCAGGAATAAGCAATTAGGAAGAAGTCAATTAAGCAAGCTAGAGTCTAGGAGAGAATTATGCTTGTAAACTCTTTATAATCAGTGATGATCAAGGAATAAAGCAGGCAATTACAACCAATCTAATTCTCACCTCCCTTCTCTGTTATCTCATCCAGGCCATTCTTGAGTCTCCTCGAGCTGCTTGAGGTGATCGGCGTTGCTGGAACCCACGGCAGGATCTCTGGAGGCTGATACCAAGTTGTCACGACCCTGGGGTAGTGACCGGATGGGGTAGGTGTGGGAGGTCACCGGCCGTTCGGCCGCCGGTTTCCTGTCCGTGGTGATTGTGTCAAAAGAGGGCAGCAGGGAGATGAGATAACAGAGAAGGGAGGTAAGAATTAGATTGGTTGTAATTGCAAATTGACTTATTCCTGATTGCTTTTCCTGCGCCTGCGTGATCCCTTGCCTATTCCTGCGCCTGACTTCTTCCTGCATGATCTCCTTGACCCCTTCTTGCCTAAGTAGCCCCAATTCCTGCGCCTGTAGCTATTCCCGACCATAACAGCAGTCTTAAACATAGAAGTGGAATTTATAGAAGAATTGCATCAGTGAACTTTGGGAGTAGTAATTTAATCATTATACACAGCTAACCGGATATTGTTAAGCTAGTATAGAAAAAAAAAATCAAATCTTCTCATAAAAAGAAAGTAAAATAAAAAAAGGGAGATAGAGAAAAGGAAGTTTAATCTAAGGAAAGGTTCAGATTACACACATCATCTCCAGATAAGTGTAACCTTCACCTTTAACTAAAATCAGACATGGATTCCTAACTTTCATAGCCAGAAGGGGTCAACAGATCAGAGAACCTATTTAAGAATTTAGAAGCAACAAAATTGGGAATTAGTAAACTATAATATGCCTTGTTTGCAGTTCTCAAGGGTGAAAGACTTTTCCATAGCTGGGAGCATAAGCTGGAGTTATATGCTTATACCAAAATCAAAACATAAATGAAGAAAACGAGATGGTGCATGCAGATTCCCATTGAAGAAAACATCAGTTTAAACAGCTGCACACATTCAATACCCAGTTCACTGGTTAATAAGGCTGTCAATAATATTATTTAACTAGTAGGTGATGCTTTGCGCAAAGTTTGTCCCTCACACTACAGATATTCAGCCTGGTTGACTGGTTAATAAGGCTGTCGATAATATTATTTAACTAGTAGGTGATTATTTCTTTTTTATTTCTATTCAAGAAATAAATCTACATATGGAAATTTACCAAAACTTGGTCCTGAGTGGTAATTCAACAACGGCATGTATAAATCAGTTTTCCTTAATTTGCTTGGAGACACTCTTTTAAGTTTGTCAGTGATCAGACGAAATTATTTGAAAAGATGCGCAACATTTATAAAATCATGTTAAGATAATTGATGTGTAACATATAAGCACCTCTATCAAATGAAACAGAGAGTAAAGAAATCTATGGCCTTAGTCCTGTTATTGAACATTTTAATATTTACCATACCTGATGCAATGATAACTGTCTATGAAGAACAGATGACACTTTTTCCACCAATATATTTGTGGAGTGGAAACACTAGACTCCATTCAAAAAGTTGCAAGAAAAATATGAAATTTAAACCTGCAACTAACAAGCAATACAAATCAAAAGTCACCTTTATTGCAGCAGATAGCGCATCTAGCAAATTACCATCAGAACTGACCACAAGCCCATCAATGTACAAATCCCAGCAGACCTTTCCCTCAACAACAATTAGGGACGACAGATCAATTGCAGCACCTGAAATGAGGATGTTGTTAATTGACACTAACAGATGCGCTGCCAATATATGCCAACAAAATGTTGCTGGCATGAGTTTGAATTGAAATAAAACTGTATATACAAGCAAACAGATGGATAACAAAATGAGAATCTATTTCTCATTAAAAATTTCTTGACTATAACAAACAACGCAATCAAGCAGAATTGCAACTGGTTAACACACTAATCTCTAAATGAAATCTCCCAATAACCTGGAAAGTTTAAAGAACAATCACAGATATGACAGTTCAGCAACTTCAGTGCACTTAAATCACCTTTATACCAAATGTAGGATGACTGGTAGAAATAATGGCATGCGTTTATTTTTGTTCCAAAGAACATCATCCATAACACTTGTAACATTAAGTACTACACCTGCAACTAAATAGGCATGACAATGACAATCGATGGTGATGAATGCAATGCCATTCTAGTTGGTGTATCTAAATAAATGTGCTTAGTATTGGTACCGTAAATCCAAATTACTAGGTATAATTCATTGGCTAGGAAAAGCTTAACCTAATGAAGGCACATCCAATTAATTGCCTACCAATTGTAATGACACAAATAATGTTGTCACCCATGTTCGAATAGTAGTTCTAACTGAAACGATGCAGATATAAGGAGTATCAAAATAAAAGAGATCAGTGTACACTAAGACTTGTCCAAAGCTATGTCAAATGCAAGGATTTTAGGGATGCAATAAAATTATATGTTACCTGCACCACTTTTACCACCTAGCAAGCATCTTTGCAGGGCAACAGAGAGCTCAGCGGACAATTCCTCAGAACCTCTACCCTAGAAAAATCCAAATAAGATAAGCATTATCAAAAGTAAAACTATAAAATTTTCAAACAGAATGAAATCTTAAGAGGAACAAAAAAATAGTGTTTCCCTTTCTACATGTGCCAGAAGTTGTACAAGATGTGGGGTTACAAGAATGGTAATGGAATATATATTCCTTTCTAGCAGCGTTGTTTTACCAGATAATGCTAGTACTGGTTTTCTACTACCTGTAATCAAATGAGCACACCCTGAAAAGGGATTTATCTGCTAAAGCACCTGTAAATAATAAAAGCCTCTAGTAACATAACATCAAAAAATCAAAAACTACTATCAGAAACATTTTGAGACAAGCTTCTTCAAATGTGCCCTAGTGATTTCTTTATTTTCATAGTTAACAAGTTCATTGTTTCTTCATATTCAATGCCACATCATTAGCATTCAATCATAGAATTTTTGCAAAGCCTAAATGCATATCCCATAGAAGATCTAAAAGATTTAGAAATAAACACCACAACCACATTGCTAAATAATGGGCATATGGGAAATCAAATAATGTATCAGACTGTGATTATTTTCAATCTTATCCAGACAGAGGAAATCACCAACCTCAAACATAGGCTCAGCTGTTGGACTACAGTCAACAAAAATTGAAACTTTTCCTTTGTCAGGATGAAGAATGCTTGGTTTTCCCAGTTCAGCCTGCAGTTGCCAATTCGTTGAAAACAAAGGAAGTCAAATAAAATGACACAGATGAAGAGGTACAACACCTATGTCTAACAAGTTTATTTTATTACTGTTGGGCAAGTTTAAGTACTAATAATATCAACAGATACGTTGACTCTCTATCGTAATGTTTATTGTCATTCAGAATCGTCAAACAAAACTAGCAATATGATTTCAGGGTTCATAACTTTACACTATAAAATTCAATTACAGCATTAGCTTTGCAGCATAGGTGCCTGATGCTTAATTAGAATCAATAATTGATAACCTCTACCTCAATGTATAGGGAAAAAGAGTTGATTGGTAGGAATTTTGAAGGTAAGTTCAGTATATAAAATGCTGTACAGAGGATTGAACAAAACATGCAAAAACATTGGCCTGGCCCTTTTGATAGCAAAATGCAAGCACGAACTCTTACCTTTACACTAGCGATTATTTCAGTGGCCCCCAATCTAACATGCGCTGAACCATTGGCCTGTAACACTAACAACCACCAATCTGAACTAACATAAACCCGCAGGGCATTTCCAGAATGCAAAAGGAGAAAAAGGCACATAGATGCGACCAAACAAGTTCTGAAACCTGCCTGTGGAATGACTCCGGTCTGGACGGAGAGGGCCCGGAACTGCAGTCGCCTACGCCCATCAGTGCGAATGTCTTGCGCAATGCCACCGTGGATGAAGTGCTTCTCCCCTTCTGAGAGCCCCACCATCGTCCTGGACACAGCGGGACAGAAACGAGCGCAACCGGTCTCAGAGGCATTTCGTCAAACACATTGGCGGCTGATCAGTGGCGCACCAATGATTTTAGCCCAGGGTAGTATATAACAAACAATTCGGTACAATCCAATACACAACAGGGGCGGATCCAGTAAAGGGACATGGGTGTACACATGTACACCCAATAGTTTTTTGCAAAAACTTCGAAGTTAGGAGGATTGTCAAATAGCTAAATAGCTTTAGGTTAGGGTTTCGGTGCTCAGCTTCGCACAGCATAAGGGAAGGGAAGAGAAGAGGTGTGAGTACCTGGTGGGTGCTCGTCGCCGACGAAGAGACCAAGGAAGCCTTAGCACCTGGCCTAGGGCGGCGGCGGCCCAACAGTCGTCTGGGCGCGAGAGGGTAGCGAGAGAGACAGGAGGAGGGAAGGGGGATGCAGCGGACGGAAGGGGAAGCAGGTTATGCATCGACGGCGGAAAAAAAAACGCACGGGCGTCTTGTGGGCCGTTTTTTCAGTTTCTTTGAAAATTTGTGTTTTTTATTTATTTTTCTTTCTCTCCCTTTTAATTTTTTATTCTTGTTTTTTTTAACAAACCAATTGGTAAAGCTTTATTGATCAAGAATTGTTACATCGTTTGAAAGAAGATCAGCAATAAAGCTAGGGGGTTATCGTCCCAAATACAATAATTTTTCGAAGGGAAAATTGGTTCTATAGCATCGAAAGGTTGCGACCTCCGTAAAATACCACTGAAGGAGTTTGGCCCCGCAAAATAGCACTGAAAGTTGTCACCGTGAACTAAAAATAGCACTCCGTCAGGTTTTTAACTCAAGAGTGTTAATTTGACCTAAACTCCAAAAGTTAAGTGACATTTTGCCCTTGCCTTATCCTCATCCCTATCCTCATACGGCAAAGTGAGAGCCACACCGTGCACGCCTGGTTTCGCTTGGGAGACAGTCGCACCGTGTCACACCCAATTTTAAGGATAAAATTGAATGCACTAAACTCGTGTGTGCCCAGGAATCAATCACACACACAAGCTGACAAATTACAATAGTATCATCACAGTGTCTCATACATCACAGCGGAATAATAAAATAGAATGAACTCTCGTGGCCGTCATCACAGGGAAGGTCAACTGGTTGACCACAAGCCTAATAATCCTCCGGGAAATTCTCATACCCGTTGTCATCTGTTACCCATCCGGGATTTTTATCCAAGTAAAGAAAATAAACAAGTGTAAGTACATTCCGTACTTAGCAAGCTAACATGGGGTTTTGAAGCTCAAAAAGGATAGACTCTGGTTTGCTGCAGTTAGCATTTTTAATTGGTCAAACTTTTATTCTCAAGTATTATCAAGATATGCTTAAGCTCCCATTTAATTCCCATAAGAACATATATCAAGGTCAGGTTTACCATATTTCATCATAGAACAACTTAAAATGATCATCAACAATTAACCAGTTATTCTGTGAGTTTTCCGGGCCGCTCGTAACCGTGAGCACGGCTGTTATAATAGTTTGTTACCCTCTGCAGAGGTGGTGCACATTCACCGCGAGTCGTGATCCCCATATGCCCGGGTTAATTACTCCCATGTCACTACCAAGGTGAGCGGGCAGGGTACACTATGAAGCCATTTCATAGGTTTCCCTAACAAGTTAGGGCCGCTAGGTTTCCTTGACAGGCAGATGTAGAGACCCCCCTTTCCTATGGCACAAATCCATCGCGGCTATACTCATAGGAACAGAGGCAGCCCTATACCCAAAGTGGCAAGCCCCATTTGCGCCAAAAAGGTAACCTCTAACTAGTTAGTAAAGATCCTATTACTGAGCTAAAGTCAGAGCCATATGACTCTCCCGGTTGCACTGTCAGTCCCAGCTTTTGCCGACAGATAAGTCCTTATGGAGGGCCGGGTGCAACATGAACAAAGGTCATTTGCACTTTCGCCCTATGGAACAGTTATTATAATTCAGGTTACTCTCTTTGTTCCATAGTATCATTCATCAATATGTATATCAAGTTTAGTTAGAGCACTAGCAATCTACCCATATGCATTTAACCCATAGGAGACAAGAAACAGGATAACAATCACTAGGATGTCCTTACGGGTATCAAATTTAGACACATGCAAATGAGTAATTGCTTAAAGTGAAATAGGACATCAAGGAAGGCCTATGTTATACTTGCCTTGGTTCACAAACTCGTGCTGGTCCTGCTGGTCGTCGAAGAGTTCTTGGTCTCCAACGTTTTCCTCACCGTCTGAACGCGACCAACACGGCAACATACAACATTCCAAAAGCATTCATGCAAAGCAAACATTCCTATCATTAGAACAGTACACCAACAGTATTGAAATCAAGATAAAATGTTTGTAAAACTTATCTACGTTTCGCTACAATCACGTCAACGCGAAGTTCACAAAAAACGGAGCTAAAATGCGAAAGTTATGATTAAAACGGGTTTTCCTATAGCCCTATATTTAATTAATTCAAATCATGAAATTAAAAAGTTCCAAACTTGTCTATCAGTAGCGTCATCATGTAGCTTATGAAATTACGAAGCTAACGCGATTTGAATGGATCAATTCGGAGTTAAAACGACAATTATATAAGCGAAACAGTTCGAATGGCATTTCTGTAAATACTGAAAGCGTATTTTTGACTTAAACAGTGAAGTTTACGCTTTCTAAACGGGGTTGCGCAATCGGGGAAATACGCTAAGGACGGCGGGTTAGGACTTAGAAAAGTCCAGGGGCTCTTTAGCAAATTTACCCCCGAAGGGGTATCTTCTATTTCAGGCCGTAGATCTCGCGATGGACGGTTCGGATCGGCCTGGGGGGTTTCGGCCGGCCAGAACAGGGTCGGCGGCGAGGCTAGCCATGGCCGGCGGCAAAGAACACGCCGGCGAGCTCGGAAAGGGGGCTAGGGTCCGCCAAACGGGGAACCGAGGGCACCCGAGAGCTCGGGGGAAGAAGGGGGGTCGCGCACGGGTCGAGAAGACGGCCAGAGAGGAAGGCCGGGGCGCCGGCGCCATGGCCGGCGGCATGGAGCTCGCGGACGCTTGCGGAAAAGGGCGCTAAAAGCCACGAAATGTGAAATGAAACGCATGGGGAGAGAGAGGAGGCCACGGCGAGCTCACCATGGGCGAAAATCGGAGGCGGAGACGGCTCGGAGACGACGGCGACGCGGACGGCGAGGACGGTGGTCGGCGGGGCTCCTCCGTGCGGCAGTTGTGGCCGGGACGAGGCGAAAATGGAGCGGGGCAGCAGGGAGCGCGCGAGGGGGGGCTCAGCTGCCTTTTAACGAGGCCGAGGGGCACGAGGGGGGGCGCTCCCACGACGCTAGGGCGCTGAACGGCGGTTCCGCCTTGACCGAGAGCGGGCGCGGGACGCGGGAGGTTGGGGGCGGCGCCGACAGGCGGGGCCCGGGCGTCAGCGGCTGGGCGCGGGGCGAAGGCTGTTGCTGGGCCGCGCGTAGCTGGGCCGGCGGTTGCCTGGTGCGGGCGCAGGAGCAGCTGCTGGGCTGGGCGCGGCTGGGCCGAACGGGAAAAGGGTGGGCTGGGGCGCTGGCTGCGGTGCTGGGCCGTGGGAAAAGAAATGGCCATGGGCCAAATGAGAGGAAGGGGAGGAATGGAAGGAAATTCCCTTTTTCTTTTTATAAATAAAATTTTCAAACTCATTTTCAAAAGGTTTTTAGAATCTTTTAGCATTTGAATAAAACACCCGTCACAGAAATAAATATGCAATAGCATGAATGCATCAACATGTTTCTATTCTTGCATTTTCTTTTAATTTTATAAAAGAAATATTACTTCCTAATTTGAATTGCACATAAAATTGCATATTTAAATCAAATTTACTATTTTAAAAAGAATTCAAATTTTTGGGTGTTACACACCGCGCTCGGTTCTGCCTGGGAGCGCCGCCTCCACCCATCCGCCGGCCACCTGGGAGCTCCGAGGGCCTCCTACGCTGGCCGCCGCGGCTTCCTCTCCACGCGTAGGCCGCTCCCCGTGTGGAGGCCACGTCGTTCGCGACGGGCTGGTACTTGCGCGGAGGCCGCGCCACCTGCGCCGTCCGCCACGGGCCGCTCATCGTGCGGAGGCCGCGCCGCCTTCGCTCGTCCGTCGGCTGCCTAGGAGCTCCAAGGGCCTTCTGTGCCGGCCACCGTGGCTTTCTCTTCGCGCGCAGGCCGCTTCCCATGTGGAGGTCGTGCCGTCTGCCGCGGGCTGCTACTCGCGCGGAGGCTACATCACCTGCGCCGTCGACCACCTCCTCCTCCTCGACTACGTGCTGCGCCGACCGTGACTCCTCCTCCTCCAGTGCGCATGCGGTGGAGCAATGCATCGATCTGAGATCCCCGACGGGTAAGAATGAAACCCTAGCTATCTACTTCATGGTTTGTAGTACAACTAAAATTAGTTACGAAGTTCGATTTGTGTGTGCGATTTCACGTGGTATGAGGATGGTCACCGATAAGAAAGGGCATCTGGAAGCAGTGCTAATTTTTTTTTGCACTACTAGTATTTCTGGATCGATCCAAACAATGCATGTCAAGTAGTATTTGATGTTTCTTCCTCCTCAACTGTTGAGGATGGTTGATCTATGTACAAAAAGGGCAGATGCTTGGACTGGTGGGTGGATGCAGAAGAGTACTCCATCATTGATATGGAGAATGATGTGTTCAAGCACTTTAGTTGGGCTATAGTTATCACGAGGCAAACTTTTGGTTTGTGGGTCAGAATAATCTAACAATTCGCCTTGGTATGGACCAAGAGCTTCTAACTTTGCTGCGAGCCTCAAAAATGGAGTTTATCATGACTGTAGATAGATGTGAGCATATTGATATGGCTTTGATTGAGAATGAAAGACAAGTGACTGATGAAGAGAATGACTTACAACTTCAGGTCACAGAAAAATTCAAGGAGATGCATGTGAGTGTAGAATTGAATGGTCTAGAATGGGCCATGGAACCTCAACTTGGTGTTACAGCTGCTGGTCCTTCTAGAGTAGAAGAGGAGGAGGAAGGTGACCAATATATGGAGCCAGGTGTTGACCATGAGGGAGATGATCTAGTTGGAGTTGATGAAGAGTAGAGGTATTTCAGGAAGGTACCTAAAGTAGGAAGCAATGAGAAAGTGCAGCAAGGAAAGAAGAAAATAAAGAGCAGCAAGAATGTAACTGAAGCTACAGATCCTGAGGCAGTGCCAAGTGATGAAGCCACCATGATGCAAGATGCTCCATATGTTGCACTCACTACATATGACAGAGATAACCCTAATATAAAGGAAGGTTCGACATTTACTGACAAAAAGGCCTTCGTACTGATGATTAAGCAATATGACATAAAAAGGGAGTTTCAAACATTTGTAGAGCATAGTGATAAATCAAGATATAGGGCAAGATGTGTAGATTCAGAGTGTGGATGGAAAGTTCATGCAAAGAAACTTCTTGGTTGCCCCGAACAGGAGGATGTGGTACTTCAAAATGCAAGAATGCTTCCAAAAAGTCCAAGAAGAATGCTACAGGAACCTCTACTTCTTCTGAGCCCCCTACTGAACTTGCTGTTGAACCTAGGTAAGTTGAACTTCAAGTTTCCTGTTCTAGCTGAATTACCCTACATGCAAAATGACTTGATTACATTGTTGTTATGTAGGAAAAGAAAGGGAGGAGGAGGTACTTCAAAGAATGGTACAGGAATAACCTCTACTTCTTTAGTCACTCAATCACCTAGTACAGCTATAGCTAGCCCCTCTACTTCCTTAGCCATCCAAGCACCCATTAGTCCAAGACCAACAATAAGAAGGATGGCAGCTTCTATTTCTACACCAACAAGACCACCAGGCACACCAGTGAGTCTAGGGCCAATAACAAGATGAATGGTATCACAATTGGATACATCACCAAGAGGCATTGCTAGGAGGGTCATCATAAACTAGGCCAGTGTGATCCTGAATCATTTTATTGAACTATTGCTGTATGAAAAAGTCATGTACTGAACCTATTTTGGGCATGTGTTGTTCTGCATGTGTTGGACCAGACCAATATGGTTCCTGTACTATGAACCTATTTGGCCATGTGCTTGCAAGATGTGTTGGTCAATATTAGTCCATGTGTTGAACCAGAATATTTTTCATGTGCTTAGTCAATATTTAGTGCATATGGTGACTGTATGTGTTGAAATGTTGTTAGTTCATGCCCTGTACTTCATTCTTATGTTTTTAGAGCTCCTGTACCAGTTTTAGGCTTGATTCTTATGTTTTTAGAGCTCCTGTACCGGTTTGGGGGTATTTTGGTCTAAGTTAACAGACCTAACGCTCAAATCTAACATAATGGTACTTTTAGTTCACGTGTGCACCTTTCAGTGGTATTTTACGAGACCAATGTCTTTCAATGGTATTTTATGGAAGTCGTGATCTTTCGATGCTACAGAACCAATTTTCCCTTTTTCGAAAACATAGCCCGCCTTGCCAGTTCATGAGCCACTTGGTTTGTTACCCTTCAGCAGTGCTCTATGGAAATCCCCTTGAATCCTAACCAAATAGCTTGACATTCATCATATATGGCCGCTCCTGAATTAGCTGTGAATCCTTCGTCACCCATAATGTTGACCACTTCCATGCAATCAGATTGGATGATTATTCGGTTGCAGCCAACATTTTGAGCTAACATCAACCCTTCCTTCAGAGCATACCCTTCGGCCATAGGTGCGTCAACCACATGAGCAATAAAATTGTTTGACGCCACCACCATTCCACTTGAGCTATCTTTGCTGATGGCACCCATACTTCCACATCCCATATCCTCATCAAAAGAAGAATCAACATTTAACATCACCACATCTTCCAGTGGTTTTCGCCAACCTTTTCTAATTGTGACACCCTTTTTTGCAGCCAATTTATAATTCTTTGTGAGAGTAACAATAGAGAGGCTAGGCCTTGATGGTCGCTGGGTGATTTCCCCATGCACCCGCTGCCTTCTTTCCCACCAGAGATACCCTCCTCCTGTTAAGATCAGCTCTGGAAATCCTACTCCCATTGCTTGAATTTGCTCTCCTCTTCTAATGCTTTCTTCTAGAATAATGGATCTAGAGCTATCAGTACCCAGAAGTTGTTCTATTTTCTCCCACATTCCTAGCGATCTCCAGATTGCTCCTGCTCGGTCACATGTGAAAATTACATGCCTGATATCTTTCGCGCTATTCTGATAGACCGGACAACCAGACACGTTGGAGATGTGTCGGTTGGCCAGAATAGCTCGGCATGGAATCAACCCAAGAAGCGCTCGCCAACCAAACATTTTGATCTTCCCCGGCACGTCCAGCTTCCACAAGCGTTTCCAAACTTTAGTGCTGCTCACACTGCCCCCTTGGAGGGCCACCATTCGCAGCCCCAACCTCCTTTTCCATTCACCATGATAAGCGGATTTAACCAAGAATATGCCATTTCTATTATAGTGCCAGGCAACAAAATCTTCCCTCCCTGGTGTGACTGGAATTTACAGAATTCGGTTTACATCCACATTCCAGAAAATAGATTTTACCAGCTCAACGTCCCATGTTGAATCAATAGGATTGATAAGCTCATCAACTATTGTAATAATATTATTACATCTGGGCATTAAGATCTTCAGATTATGACTTCCTGGAATCCAATTATCCTCCCATATATTAATTTGTGTGCCATCTCCAACTTTCCAAATATATCCTTGCTTGAAACACTCAAGTCCCGTCAGAATACTTTGCCATGTATAAGAGCAACTGCTTTTCATCCTAACTTTTAGAAGTTTGCCATCAGGATAGTAGCGCGCCCTAAGAACTCTCGCACATAGGGAGTCAGGTTCACTAAGAAGTCTCCAAACTTGCTTTGCTAACATAGCAGAGTTGAAGGACAGTAGATCTTTGAACCCCATCCCTCCTTTTTCTTTCGGCATGCATAACTTCCACCATTGTTGCCAATGAATCCTTTTCTGATCATTGTCATCACCACACCAGAACTGCGAAATAGCTCTTGTTATTCCTTTGCATATGTTTTTAGGAATTTTAAACACCATCATCGCAAATACCGACACAACTTGAGCAATAGATTTTATAAGGATCTCTTTTCCACCCATGCTTAGAATTTTCTCCTTTCAGCCATTTATTCTCTTAGCAAACCTATCAATTAAGTGATGAAAGCAATCACTTTGGTCTGCTCCCACCAAAGCCGACAACCCCAAATACTTGTCACTTAGAGATTCAGTCATGATATTCAAAGTTTCACACACCTCCGCCTTCACATCAGTATCTGTGTTGCTAGAAAGAATATACTAGACTTCTCCTCACTGATTTTTTTGCCCTGAGCTGGCACAATATTTATTCAGAATATCCATGAGACAATCTGTGTTTTTCTTATCTGTGTGCATAAGTATGAGGGAATCATCTGCAAATAGGATATGAGAAATGACTGGTGCTCCCTACATGATTGGGCCTTTTAAGCCAGCGCTAGGTGGTTTTCGGTACGTGTACGTCGCCATTGACAAGTTCTCAAAGTGGATTGAATACAAACCGCTTGTTTCGGCTACTACAAAGAAAGCACTCGAGCTCTTCGAAGATATCATCCACAGATTCAGTCTCCCGAACAGCATTATCACCGACCTCGGAACTACATTCATTGGTCATCATTTTTGGGACTTTTGCGAAGACCAATGAATCTCCATCAAATACGTCTCTGTTGCCCATCCTAGAGTCAATGGCCAGGTCGAACGGGCAAACGACATGATCCTTGATGCCCTCAAAAAGAGGTTGTATCAGAAAGAGGAAAAGCATCCTGGTAGATGGCTCAAAGAGCTCCCAACTATGGTCTAGGGACTACGCACTCAAGCTAGTCGCAGCACCGGTGTGTCTCCAAATTTCTTGGTATACGGCTCATAAGCCATACTACTAGCGAACATTGCCTTCCGAGCACCTAGGGTGGAACATTATAATGAAGAGCAAGCCACAGCTGTTTGGACAAAGTACGTCAATAGGGCCGAAGAAGAATGCCTGATCACTTGCATCCGCACAATCAAATACCTAGAAGGCTTGTGGAGATACTACAACCGCAACATCAAAGGTCATTCATTTGCTGTCAGCGACCTCATTCTCCGTATAAAATAGAAAACCAAAGGCATGCACAAGCTCTCCTCCCCCTGGGAAGGGCCTTACATGGTCAAAGAGGTTACCTGACCATAGTCTTACCGGCTATGTGACTTGGACGGAGTCGATATCCCCAATTCATGGCACATCGAGCACCTTATACGTTTCTATCCTTTAAACGCTCTAGATATGTACTCTCCACTCCATAATGAATGAAGTTTTTGTCGCCATAATTTGTCTCCATTATATCTCCGGTATGGTTTAATCTCCATTTGCGGTCACCAGCTCTAAGCTACTCCTTAACAAACTCCAATACGTGATCTCCATAAACTCTTTGCCATGTTTCTCCATATCTCCAAGATATTTCACCATCTGCCGAGCAGCACATGTTCCGCTCTGTGTTCTTTGGAGAAAACCCAGTCTCCGATCTCTCCCTACACGTGCAATGGGCTTCGTGCTCTGCGTTATGGGTGGTTA
This sequence comes from Miscanthus floridulus, assembly GCF_019320115.1. Lineage (NCBI taxonomy): Eukaryota > Viridiplantae > Streptophyta > Magnoliopsida > Poales > Poaceae > Miscanthus > Miscanthus floridulus. Next base: position 30,949,532 of record NC_089593.1, on the reverse strand, counting down.
GGCTCGGGGACTAAGTGGGCATACTTCAGCTTGTGGTAAGTGTGTTTGCTTTCATCTGGAAGACTCCGCACCTAATGAAATTGAAGAAGACTATCTCCCTTTCTCGTGGTCGGACTCTAAGTGGGCACACTTGGTCCACTACGAGGAAATTTTCAATTTTGAACTTGAGCTCCTTACATCCTTATGGCAAGCCTTACATGGGATATACTGCTCGACAACGGTTCACACTGCTCGGCGATGGTTCACACTGCTCGGCGATGGTTCACATTGCTCGGCGATGGTGCACAACTGCTTGGCGACGGTTTAGAACTGCTTGGCAACTCATCACGGTGGTCGGACCATGAGTCTGACTGCTCGGCTTTGTTCACACCTGCTCGGATAAGCTCAAGACGGCGTTGCACAACGAATACAAGGCGCTCAGGGACTACCTGTGGGGGTATGACCCCGGATACCCATGATAGACCACATGGGCTGCGTCCCCAGGGGCAGCCCAGCCCACAAGACGAAGCCTTGTGGGGCACGGCGCTGCTCGACGCGTCCCGCAAGACACCGGGAAGATATCTTGAAGATACTATGAGATCTGTTAGGATACGTATGATCTCATGATTCCTATAATCTGTTATTACTTTTTGGTTATCTCCTAGATCTAACCGACTTGTAACCCTGCCCCCAGACTATATAAGGCGGGCAGGGACCCCCTCCAAACACACATAATATCATAGATAGCCAATACAATCCAACAGACCACAGGAGTAGGGTATTACGTCACGTCGACGGCCCGAACCTGTCTAACTCTTGTGTCTCTGTTGCCTTCTTGTTCTCGATTACATGCATCTCTGCCGATCAATCTACCTTTGTGGGATACCCCTCGGAGGAGTGCTGACTATATTCTGTCGACAATGATCATAGTAGAAAAAATGTTAGGGGGTGTGACACATTTGCCTTCCTAGTATCTTATGGAATAGGAAACTTCTACATGAGAAACTTTCCAAATAAATTGGAGTAATTATCATACTTTAGATAATATAATACTCTATATCTAGATATTTTACATGAGAAATATCTAGGCAATAGATAAACACAAACAATATTCTACAAGGAACACTCTAGATCTTGATATTTTGTGTAATGAGAAATATATGGGGAATAGATAAATATGAGAGATATTCTAACATATACAAAAGTGTAGAAGGTTGCCACCATAAAGCTATAAATACATATATAGACTTGTGTTCATTCCATACATACCAAGTCATCAAGTGAGTTATCAAAAGTTATGAAAGTAGTCATCATCGCATATTTAGTTTGAAAATACTTTGTAGTTATTTTGAAGTGTATAAGTGTGCATGTTAAAAGTTTGTTTATAACGAGTTAGATATGATTATAAATAAAATAAAAGGGAAAATATTTTGCACATGCAATATTATAATACTGCGTCCGCCACTGATACATAATATGGTATACAAGTACAAAAAATACAAGGAAATTCAGTATAAAAATATAAAATATCAAAAGAATGATAGAAAGATGTCCTGTTCGATATCGTGCTAGTAATTATATTACATTCCTACCACCAAAGCAAAAGATTGAACATTATCATGCTATATTTATAGGCTATAATAATAAGTTCAAAGTCTTAGACAGAACTAACCAAATCCATAATCCCATATTAACGTACATTGATTCACGTGAACAATATAGCCTGATGTCCAATTGTCGGCTCTAAGCAAATCAACCTTGCAAACGCTACAATTAAAGTTGTATGCCGAGCGGGTTGGAGTACACACCAGAGTGGGCGGGCTAGGGCGGTGTGGTGTGCGTCTGCGTGGCCTAGAGAGCGGCCGGAGGACGTCGGCGTCGCTGGAGACTAGAGAACACGCGGCGGGCGGCGGACGTCGGCGCGGCCTGGAGAAAGCGCACTGGAGCTGCTGTTGCTGGCATACCGACTGCTTCAGAGTTCGGACGGTGGGTGGCGGCGGTTCTGGGCGTGTGGACGTGGTAGGGCCCTTGGCCCCTGGAGTAATTGAGTTATTTGGGCCGGTTTGGGCCTTTACATGGGCACGAGTGATGAAATAAAGGGAAGTGGCCCAAAGACATGACCGGGCGGCTCAAAGCTCACCACACCCCTAAACAAAAGCTCGCCACACATGCTATGTGATTGACCAACCTTTGGGTCTGTTGGAGGTGAGTGTTGGCATTCGGTTTTCGGTTTGGTTCCTTATTTATTGAAATTCGGTTTCTAGAAAATAGAAATCGACAGATTCTAAAATTTTAGAAACCGGGCAGTTAGGTTTCGACTCTCGGACAAACTGAATTTCTTTGGCAGAGATTAAGACAAAAAAATATGTAGGTTCTAAAGCAAATTTAGGCAACACTACCTCTATTTTAGATGATAATAATTGATAAGAAAACAATCGCAATATAGTAATACAAATACATAGTAATTCAATTGAGACATCATACATAAACCAAACATAGTCTTACTAAATAAGCACGTGATGAGGAATAGCCCTACTGAAGTTGTTTTTGCCTAATTAAAAAGCCGAAGTCACAAAAAAACATAGCTTTTCTTGGCTCATCTTCACTACCGGAAACAGTTCGGCAAAGGCTTTGCTAAGTGTAACACTCGACAAACAGCACACAACATCTACAGTGTCGGGAACCGTCTTTTTGCCGAGTTTTCTATCGGGCACTCGGCAAATACTTTGCCGAGAGCTAAAACCGACGCTATGCGAAAAAAGTAATGCGACGGCGCGGAGACGTTCACAGCGCATTTGCTGAGTGTCTCGGACCTGGCACTCGGCAAACCTGCCTTCTTTTGCTGAGTGTCAAATCCCGGGCACTCGGCAAACCTGCCATCTTTGTCGAGTGTCAAATACTAGACACTCGGCAAAGACTGGCCCCAAACGTACAAATGTTGCCTTCTTTACCGAGTGTCATAGCGCAAACACTCGTCAAAGAAGCCATTTTAGTCCCAGAATGCACAGAAATTTGTCACGTGTCCGCTTTGCCGAGTGTTTTTACCCTGGCACTCGGCAAAAGGTCTCTTTGTCGAGTGTAACACTCGGCAAAGTGACCATATATTCCCTATTTTTATTGTTCGGTCACGTATAATGTACCCCACTCAAATAAACATTACAGGCATCATGCATAGTTCACAATATGCATCATAGGCAGTTCATATAGATATATTGACAACACATAAATGCAAATAAACTTCAGAATCATTAGTAGATTCATTCACAACCACAAATAGTCACAAGTAGTCACAGGTAATCCACAAATGCAAATGCAAATAAAATCACAAGTAGTCACTTAGGCCACGGGTTCCACTACGACCACGTTGGGTCATGAGGCTCATTCGATGCCGCCGATTGATTCTACATAAAGGAGAAGAGATTACATGTGTGAGATAAGATTGAACAACACGTATGGTCTCTCTGCTGCCTAACTAGTATAACCCTTGCAACTATCAGTAATATCTTCTTAGTTGCATTGTGCTCTAGAATGATTGCTTAAGTACTAGTTGGTAACAAACATATAGCATTAGTCACTAAGTTTCTAGTGTCTAGGCATCTTTGTAAGATTGATTCTGCATAAACTAGAAACGGTGATTATAAGGTTGTAAAGTGACTCACAGTGCCTGAAACAGTATTTGGAGTAGGTTGAGGAGGAGGGAATGGCATCGGTGGCGGAGGTTGACCGATTGCAGCGTAAACACCCCTCATATATTCAAACATCTGTAGCCACTTTGCCTCCATCCTCTGCCGCTCTACCTCTGCCCTCTGCCGCTCTGCCTCCATCTTCGCCTCTAGCTCCTCCCGGTGCCTCGTTTCTTGTTCCAGCTGAGCCTACAATATTTTATCACAATGTTACAATGCAATGCAAAAGTATATAAAAATCAATGAACAATGAATAAAAAAGAAATAACCTGAGTGTGTTCATCTGGAACCGTGTAGAGTTCGGTCGTGGGCGTATCGCCGGGCTAGAACTCGTTCTCCATGCTCGAATCTAGGAGAGAGTGGGAGTACTGGCCGTGTCGATTGTGCTGTCGCCAATCCAGAACCGGCCATGCTTCTTGCCTCCTTCCGCCCTCATGACCACTTCTCCATCAAGGTCATGGGCACTCATATCATACTTTGGGCCACAGACCGCCCTTGACATCGATGTGTATCCATCGAGGTGGCTGTGGATGGACTCGTTGCTGTAGGTCCTCTGGGTTGTAGGTGACGTCGGTCGTCGCCTTGCCCTTATGGGCCAAAGCATATGCCATGAACTAGGAGCAAGGCTCGCCACCATGTGCCGCCGACTGCAAAAAAAGCAATATGATTAGAAATTATGCAGAGTTGAGCATTAGAATAAAGAAATGAATTTGCGTACCCATCTAGCCACATATTCTGAGAGGTTGAGGTTGCCTTAATGGTGTGGTGCACCCTGCATCAGCAAACGCCGCTCCTGACAAGCGTTGTGATTCTCCTCCCACATGGGGTCGCATCACCTGTCCACCATCCAGGCCCAGCACTGTAGATCATAGGTGCACCACCACGGAGGCACCTACGTCATCAAGTATATGACATATAAGAAGATGAAATTAAGCGTAATTAATCTCAGAAAAAATAAGTATTAATATTCTATAATTACCTTCAGGTATTGTTCCAGGATCAGCCTCATGGTTCTTGTCGCACTTTTAGGGAGCCTCACTCTAAGAATTTCCGCATGGTATTGGATCACGGCCTGGATGCGTGCCTCATAGTGCATGTCCTTGATGAGTTTCTTGGCGGCTTTGTCAGCCACAGCATCCGCCTTGGCCTTGTATCCCTCATTGCATCTAAAGAAATCATGCATATAGATGCAATGTATCAAGTCATTATTTCAAGAATGTCCAATCAATGCAATGTATTGAGCAATGTAGTGCAAGAAAGACTTACCCAAAGCTCGGCCTTGACACACTGTGCCTTGTCGGCGAATACCCTGCCATCCCGATCTAGGGTGTCGGGGACGGTGGCATAGTGGGCCCACATGTAGACCGGCTCGATAGTTCCACCAAACTGCACTAGGCCAAGGAACTTTTCCTTGATCCAAAGACCAAGGATGCCGTTCACATGGCGTGCCTGATCACCCCCACCGACCTTCCTCCAACCCCTACCCAAGTGATTAAGATAAATCATTAGTTTCTATTGTAATTTTGAACATATCATATGAAAAATTAGTGATAACATCTAAAGTTACTTACTTGTCTCCATCGGGTCGAATCAGCGGGCGTCTCTCAAGAGGTATCAGTCGCCTCGGGAGGGTCAAGGGACCTCGCAACCACACACACGACAAAGTAGAGGAAGAGGTACCCCCTATCTCCTCCTCCACCCCTGCCTCCTCCTCCACCCCTGCCTCCTCCTCCACCTATACCTCCTCCACCTGTACCTCCACCTCCTCAGAGGATGAGTGAGCGGAAGGTAACTCAGATGGCGACGAAGGTATAGGCGACGGTGGCCTTGTCTTGCCTCCACCCTTCCCTCGACCCCTGGGTCTACTCCGAGGTCTCTTCCTAGACCCCTCAGCTGCATCGGACCCTTTATGCGTCGCTGTAGCTTTTGAGTAAAGCGACGTTATCCTCTTCATACCGCCCACCATTGTTCAATCACCTGCAATTAAAAAGAGTAAACCAATTAGCACAGATAATACATCAAAATAGATGCAAAATAAACAAAATATACTTAGAAAATAACATGGTATGACAAATAATAAATCAATTAGCATGGATCATACATGTATTAGAAATAATCATTATGATCGGGATTAGCTGGATCGTAAGTCTCATCGTCACTATCACGCATGTCGATATAATCATCCCTGTGCTCTGAAGGAGGAATGTCGTCATCACCGTCATTGCTTAGATGTAATCGCTGAAGTAATTCTAAGTCCTTCACATTCTGAACCTCGTCTCTGACATCCTCATCAGCACCACTTTCATTGTCTACTTCCATACCCTGAGCTTCGGTTAAGTCTATCTCAAAACTCCCTTCGAGCCTATCTTCTTGAAAGAACTCTCCGTCATATGTGTTAGGGTCTATGTTGTAATCTTGATTGTTTGGGACAGGTAGTTTACCGTGTGGCGATACCTTGTACACAACATCCCAACCCTTAAGACGGTCTATAGTTTAGCACGGGTATGAGAGATAATAAACTTTTGTGGCCTGTTGAGCCACAATATAGATATTGTCTCCTAGTAAGACGGATGATTGTCAAATTTCGACTAGCCCAAGATTAGGGGTCTGCCTCACTACTTCAGGATCAAACCAATGGCATTTGAATATAACAGGATTAAGAGGTTTGTAACCATAAAACATGAGTTCGTATATTTCTTCAATTCTTTCGTAATACTCAACCCCATCTAAGCCTTGAGTAAAAACTCTGGTATTTGTGGTTCTTCGATTGGGCTGACTCTGCTCGTGGCTTGTTGTGTGAAAGCGATATCCATTCATGTCATAACCAGTAAATGATCTGACCCTATAGGCACAACCATCGATAACCTGTCTCAACTCGGCACTCATAGACGCATCGGTTTGTCCCTACAAGTTCAAGCAGGGTAGTTCGTTATATTAGTCACACGTATGAGCAACTTGTAATGTTAAACTAAGTACGAGCCAAATTGGATCGTACCTTCTGTTTGAACCAAGAAATGAAATCGGGCATTCCATTTCCTGCACCCTCTCTAAGAAGGGTCAAAGTTTCCTACGGGGTAGGTTCCCTTGATTCATGCTAGAATTGTTCATGAAATTCAATGTACCAACAAGAAACAAGGGAGTTGGACATAGAATTGTGACTACTTGAGAAAAATTTTGTTGAGAACTTACAACATGTATGGCTCCACTTCGGATAGGTTGCTAAACACATATAGCATAATAGTGTGCCACTCTTCATGTTTCAAGATCTTGGTAGTCGCACCACTTGCACTTCCTAGTTGCCCTCGAATAATGCTAAGGTTCGATTAATCTTCGCTAGCATTGTAACGAGGGGGTGGATTATGCACACTAGGAAGGTTGTCAGTATAGTATTTTATTGTGAAGTTTGACACCTCCTCTAGAATGTATGCCTCTGCTATGGATGCTTCAATTTTGCATTTATTTTTACATTTAGTTCGAAGAACCTTTTGAAATCTCTCAATTGAATAGCACCAACAGCCCTGCACAGCCCCCCCATTCGTGCCTCATACGGGAGGTGCAAAATCAAATGCTGCATCAGATTGAAGAAGCCAGGTGGAAAGATCTTCTCCAACCTGCAGAGCAACATAGGCACCATTTTTTCCATGTCTACAACCATGGTACGAGATAACTCCTTAGCACAAAGCTGGCAGAAGAAATTGCTCAACTCCACTAGCACTATCTAGACATGCTCAGGGACATAGCCTCGAACCATCACCGATAGTAGCCGCTCAAGCCATATGTGGTAGTCATGACCCTTGAGCCGTTGATTTGCAAAGTAGCTAAGTTCACTCCCCTCTTTAGATTTGCTGCATACCCATTAGGGAACAATAACGTTTGGAACCATTCTAGTACTTCCCTCCTTTGGGCCCTCGTCAGAATGAAATTAGCCTTAGGCTTTCTCCATGACTTCCTGCCTCTGCGAGGCACCATGTCTAGCTTTGGTCTATGGCATAACCTCGCTTGATCCACTCTAGCCTTAACATTATCCTGTCTTATTAGGAATATCCATGATTGTACCAAAAATTGCCTCGGTGACATTATTTTCAGTGTGCATTACATCAATGTTATATGGAAGTAGAAGGTCATCAAAATAGGGGAGGTTCCATAAGCACGACTTGTGAGTCCATGCATGTTGCTCACCATATCCTAGAAAATGATCTCCTTGGTCATTGACCTCGAGAGCGTCTAACTGAGCATGAACCATGGCACCAATCATCATCTGGGGTGCAGAGCCTTCAACTACTACATCTTTTGTAAAGTTCTTGATGTCTCATCTGAATGGATGGTCAACAGGGAGGACTTGTCGATGTTTGTCGAACAAAGAATACTTGCCACCCTTCATCAACCAAATGAACATCAGAGACGCCTTGCATACTAGGCATGAGAACTTCTCATGAACACACCAGCCGCAGAATATCGCATACGCCGGAAAGTCATGTAGGGAGTACTGGTACCAAACATGCAATTTGAAGTTTGTCTTTGTAGCTCGGTCGTATGTCCATACCCCTTCCTCCCAAGCACGGACCAAATCATCAATAAGAGGCTCCATGTACACACTCATATTATTCCCCAGATGTTCAGGAATTATCAATGACAAGAATATGTTCTATCGTTGAAAGAGGACGCCAGGGGGGAGATTGAGAGGGATAACAAACATGGGCCAACAAGTGTATGAGGCAGCCGCCATTCCATAAGGATTGAACCCTTCTATTGCTAGCACAACACGTACATTATGAGCCTCTAGAGCTTTCTCATGATGAATCATATCAAACCTTGTCCATGCTTCACCATCGGATGGATGCACCAGCTTCTCAGGATTGTATCGACATCCGTATTTGTGCCATGTCATTTGTTTCGTGGATTCCTCAGTCATATAAAGCTGTTGGATCCTTGGTATGAATGGAAGGTACCGTAGGATCTTCATGGGGATGGCAAGCTGCCTCTTCGGACCATCACCAGAGTCTACCTCTAGGAACCTAAATGATTTACACTTCACACAGTACTCTGCTTCCGCATGTTCTTTCCTAAATAAGATGCATCCCTTTGGACAAGCATGTATCTGCTCATATGGCATCTTAAGTGCACGAAGGAGTTTCTGTGCCTCATACATGCTCTTTGGCAGGATGTGACCATTCGGGAGTAGGCTACCAACAACTGTCAATATAACATCGAAGGCTTCTCGACTCAAGCTAAATTGGGACTTTACGGCCATTAGGCGTGCAATGGCATCCAGTTGCGAAACCTTGGCATGCCCATGAAGGGGTTGCTATGCCGCAGACAACATATCATAATACGCGTTTATGGTTGGCTCTGGCTCCTCCTCTCTATGTCCTTCATCGAAGTGTGCTTTATGATAGTCATTTAACATGTCTCCTACCCCGGCATCAGCATTATAATACTCGATGCGTTGTCTCACAACCTCGTCTCTCACATGATCGGGTTCACCATGGTAGATCCATCGGGTATAGTCTACCATAAATCCATTCTTGCAAAGATGTTTACCTATGACCACCTTTGTTTGTCGATGCGTGTTTGCACAAATGCTGTAGGGACACCAAGTGGCACACGCTCCTTTAACACTTGCAAATGCTAGTTCCAAGAAAGCATCGGTCTTCTCAATCCATTGATCGGTCAACGAACCTAACTAGAGCAGCCCATGTACATCCACTCACGATCATCCATCCTCTAACATATTAGCAAGTAATATAAAAATCAATTGCATCTATAGGTTCCTACGTGGCAGTCTAATAGGTGAAGATATGTCCTAATCCCACCCGAGGATGTGTAGACGGGGTTAGTTTCCATGCTCTACTCATATCTGAGACAGAATTTTGGCAGCACCTCCCCGTTGTTCTCCAAATACATGTCCTAGCAGAGAGATTGTGTATCCGGAGAACAACAGGGAGATGCTACCGAAACACTGTCTTGGATCAGAGTACAACATGGAAACTAACCCCATCTACACATACTCGGACTGTCCAAAAAACATGGACAATTCAAAACAGAAACGGTTATAGATATGCAAAGATCTACATATTTTCAACCTTATCTCTTTCGAATGGGAGACACCTAGCTAGGTTATGTGATATACGAACATCATGTGGAAAGAGGGGTGTAGGATGCCTCACCTTGCTATCCTACAAAGTGATGAGTCGAGGACGGTGGGGAATGATCTTTGCAATAGCCTCTCCTTCAACAAAGGAACATAATAGTGTCAATTGTAAATTTTGGCAGCACCTCCCCTGCACGGTGAGATAACCACAACCTGCAACAAACCAACGGCACGATGGCCGATAGCCACATACACAGCAAACCAACGACACGATGGTCGACAACCACATACACAGCTTATACCTTGCAAAACCACGGCAAGGAAAAGGTGGGGGGCAGCGGGAGGGCAAGGCACGGAGCGGCGGATGGCGGCGGCAGGGCGAGACAGGGAGCGGCGGCCGCATAACCTATTAAAATATAAAACAAGCCATGTCATGTGTATGCTGAAATTAAATGTGCGTGTAGCAAGAGAAGAACTTGTAATTTCCTAACTTTCTTATGCTCATGGCATGTAACCGAAGTATGTTTAACTAAGAAATTATGGCATTTTCCATCTAGTATCTCTTTATACTCTCTTTCTAAAAGTATGTTTAACCAAGAAATTATTATGTCTCTAGTAAGATATATCGACACTTCTTTTCTATGGCAAACAACTTTTCTAACCACCAAGTATGTCACATTCAAACAATTCACAGTTCTCTGAAATCAAGATTCACAGGTTATATGGCAAACAGGTGCTATTGACAAGCTAATAGCTTCATTGACATTTCATCAAACACCTTCAATGCATGGTCCAGGTCCCTCACCTACTTGGGCGTCAGGGGCAGCAGTGGTGTTGTGGGTGGGTGCGCGGAGGGGCGCGAGGCCAGTGGCGAGGCCGGCAGAGGGGGCGCGGGGCCGACGGAGGGGGCACGAGCGTGGAGCGCTGGGTGTGCCAGTGGGTGTGTGTGTACGGCTGGCCGTGGGGTGCATATAAGGAGGGTTTGCTGAGTGCCCCTGATATGACACTCGGCAAACCCTAGATTTGTCGAGTGCCACACCAGGGGCACTCGGCAAACCCTTTTTTTATTTTGTCACTGTGCGTGTGTCAGGCCGGTGGGGGGGTTGCCGAGTGTCTCAGATCTGACACTCGGCAAACCCTAGGCTTGCCAAGTGCCAGCTCAAGGGCACTCCGCTAGATGAGGGGCACTCGGCAAACTTAGTTCTTTTTCATTTTCCTTCTTTTCCTTCTTTTCCATAACGTGTTTTTCTAAATTTGTTCTGATGTACTTTGAAAATACCTTGTCAAATTCACTCAACAATATATATTTGATTTTTCTATGAATATTATTCCATTATTTCATGCAGTTTTTCTTGCCGAATCCTTCTCAATGCTACGATTCTTCTTCTGAGATGCTTCGATTTATAAACATCGTACATGACAGATTGTGTGAAACCTTCTTAATTTTTTTACCACAACCTCTAAGTATGATATCATGAGATCTTGACAAATCTCATGATTTTCAAACTTCGTTTGCTTTTTCTAGAATTTAAAAATCATTCGACCACACATTCGTGGTCGTGTTCCTTGAATAAGATGTTCGAAATTTCTTTTTATTTCCCGGGTAAGGCCTCACACTGGACTCAATAACATGAATATCATTTTTCTACTCATTTTATTCTATTATTTGAATAACTTGCGGTTCAAATTTGACTTAACAAAAAAAATCCTTGAAATTCAATAATTTAATTAAATATAGCAAACAGATCCAGAAATATACCAAATCTTAACATGGAGTACTACATGTTGTATGTGGATAGTAGAAAAAGTTTCAAGGTCAGACGAGAAAAAACTTATTATTTTATGCAGTTATAGCTCAAATTCAATTTATATCAATTAAAATCCTAAAATTGCACTTAATAAATTCAAATTATCAAACGGATCCAAAAAATTACCAAAATTTCACATGAATCAATCTTATGTTCTCTATTGCCTATACAAAAAGTTTTGAAGTCAAACCCCAATTCGACCGTCACTTTGACTCTAAATTCTACCGACTCATTCTCAACGTTGCGATTCTTCTTCTGAGATACTTCGGTTTGTAAACATCGTACGTGATAGATTGTGCGGAAGATTCTCAATTTTTTACCACGGCCTCCACGTATGATATCATGAGATCTTGATAAATCTCATGATTTTCAGACTTCGTTTGCTTTTTTTTAGAATTTAAAAACCATTCGACCACACGTTCGTGGTCGTGTTTCCAGAACAAGATCTTCGAAATTTCTTTTCATTTCCTAGGTATGGCCTCACACCGGACTCAATAACATGAATATCATTTTTCTACTCATTTTATTCTATTATTTGAATCACTTGCAGTTCAAATTGGACTTATACCAAAAAATTCTTTGAAATTCAATAAATTAATTAAATATAGCAAATGGATCCAGAAATATACCAAATCTTAACATGGAGTACCACATGTTGTATGTGGAGAGTAGAAAAAGTTTTAAGGTCAGAAGAGAAAAAACTTATTTATTTGCCGAGTGCAAAAAAAAACACTCGGCAAAATTATTTCTTTGCCGAGTGCTAAAGGAAAACACTCGACAAACTTACTTCTTTGCCGAGTGCTAAAGGAAAACACTTGACAAACTTACTTCTTTGCCGAGAGCCACTAACGGACACTCGGCAAACTCCTAATGGCAGGCACACTAACTAACGGATGTCCACGTGGCGGTTTTTTGCCGTGTGTCTCTGTTTTGCCGAGTGTTTTTTCCTAGTTTACCGAGTGGTCTTTTTTCAGCACTCGGCAAAGAGTTTGGTAACAAGTGCCATTATTTTGCCGAGTCTGGTTTCTGCAGCACTCGGCAAACAACTTTTTTGCCGAGTGCCCGATGGAATGCACTCGGCAAATGTTTTGGCACTCGGCTGGCACTCGGCAAATCACCTGTTTCCGGTAGTGCTTGGTTCCAAACTCTAAAACATAGAAGTAGTCACCAAATTTGCAAAGGCACTCTGGACATTTGACATCTTTCACCAATTTCTCAAAAACAAGAGATTGCTAAATTTTTTCGAAAGGGCTTCAGTTTCAACAGAGAAACTGATTTTATAGACAATTCAGAACTACAGTTGTTTTTAAAGAAGCCAGAGCCCTGCCATACTGTCGAGGCCTTAATCTAGGTTTTGTTCTTTTGTCCACGGTCAGGGCCTTAAGCCAGCACCTACATTCAGATATATTTATTACTTAACAACTTAACCAATATGTAATCAAAATTTAGGAGCTTCGACTGTCAAAATATTTAGTTTGAAAACAGAAAACCAATATACGGTGATTTGTGAAGAGGACATGAATAATCTCATATACTTACTAGATAAACATTACAACTATATATTAAAAAAACGGTCAAAGTTGTATCTTGAAGACTACTCCCTTCGTAAAAAAAAAATACAATTCTCACTTTTTTAAAGTCAAATAGCTTAAAGTTTGACTAAAGTTATATAAAAAGAAATACTAACATTTATTATACAAATAAGTATCATTAAATTAATTATGAAATACTTTTTTGTAATAAATCTAGTCTGTTTATACTTATTACTACGACTCCGTCCGGTCCATTTTATCTGGCGCAAGTTAGGATGACACGGTCTGCTAGATTACACTTTGATCATTCATGTGCTTTATATTATATTATTTATGCTTATAAACTTATAATCATTGGATAGTATAATTCCTTATAAATCTAATCATATAAAGTTTGTATTATAATAGTTAAAAATTATTAGCCTAATTATTGGTCAAAGTTTGTAAAATTTGAATCTTGATATATCTTATCTACACCTAAAAAGCAATAACAGGGCAGGACACCCTTCCGCAAGCACGGCAACACGTCGCCGGTCTTACGGTCTCTTTAATTTGTCCTCCTGCAGGCGCGGCGTGAGCACGACAGCAATTGCCTAATCGCAGCTGCGTTGACAGAAGCCTTATGAACTTTTCTGCAGGTTGTTCAGGGTTCTTTCTTGCACACAGCAACTTGACTGCATATGGCCTGCTGGACCTGGCGCAGGCGTGCAGCCGCGCATGCAGGCAAGGCTTGCAGCAGCCATTCACGTAAGTAGGCATACAACAGTCCATTGTTTGTTTTTTCTAGAAGTGTTCTTTGAACTTCAAACAAATGCATTGCTAAGTATTATTGCTACTAAACATTGTCATCAAAGAGTGTGGTTTCGATTTAAGTATCAACAAAACAATGCCTTAGACAATCTTTTGGGTTACAATCATCAAGAAACAAAAGCATTCAAAACATCGTTACTAGCTAAACACATATGCAAACTACAATCGTCTTTGGTGTTATTTTTTTCCGTCCAAATACCTTTGTGTACGCGCCTGCTCGGGCTCTCGACATGTACACGCGCGCTCCGTTGTTTCACATGATTATACGCGCCTAGCTGGCTCGGCCTCTGGACTATGTCATCAACGAAATCCTACGCTTGTACCTGGTCGCTCCGTTGCTCCTGCCACACGACTCCACGAGTCGTTCAAGGACTGCAAGGTCCGTATGTATTTGTAGAGATGGCTTATAAATAAAACCGCTGCTGATATAAAATATGAAGGTCTCTATAAATTATTTTTAGCAATCGTTACTGGTGATGGAAATCTGCAGCGTGCACGTTCCCTGCAGTGGCGGAGCTTGATGGAAAAGAAGAGGAGGCCATCAACATTAATTTCTTACTTAATATGCATATATTTATTAATTTTAATCACTACTTTCATAACTATTTAATAGATTTTTTAATTAGCAAGGAGGGGCCATGGCCCTCTTTGGCCTGCATGTAGCTCCACCGGTGGTCCCATGCATCAGCATCATTGCTGGGATGAAGTAGGTGGCAGCAGTAACTGCAAGGAGCCAAGGGCTACTTAACTACTGGTGTTTATCGTGATCAAATCTGTCACCGTAGGCATGTAAAAAAAATCATGACCTCACTGCAAGGACTACTTGACTGCTGGTGTTTGCCATGATTAAATCTGTGTGTACAAAATTCATGGCCTGGTGCAATGCGCGCACACATATCCTATCATACGACTAAAAAGAACAAAGTGTGGACACCGTTTTGATACGACAATTGCCTTGGTTCGTCCGTCTGCCACTCCATGCGATCGATCCCACCTCCCACGCTGTCCAACGGGTGAGCGAGAAAAGAAAAGGCGTGATAGAAAAAGAAATTGTCATCCCTGTGATCCCCGCCTACTTTGAAGGAAACAAATCGATCACCTGAGGCCACATGCATGGAAGGAAACAATAATCATGCATGAAACAATAATCATGCATGGAAGCAAATATCAGTGGTGCCAAATAAAAGATGTGCAGGTTATACATGGTGAGACTGATGAACCTTCTGCAATTTCCTAAACGAATATTCCCACCATTAGTATAAATGTCCATTCCCATGCGTTTCTTCGTGCTCCCATTAGCATATAATATGAAAGTATTGTTGTGTTTATCACCACTTTCAGTTGACTACTCCCATTAGCATATACTTCCTCTACCCTAAAATATAAGTCGTTATGGGATACGTGCATGTCAAACTTTCTCAATTTTGACTAGGTTTGTAAAAAATACGTGCAACATTTATATCTCTAAATAAGTTTATTATGAAAATATATTCAATGTTCTATGTAATGATATTAATTATGTATTATAAATATTAATATTCTTTTATATATAATTGGTCGAAGTAAAAAAAACTTCTCGGGAAGCGAGAATAAATTCTATTTTGGGACAGAGGGAGTATATAAAAGCAGTGTTGAAAATATTTTAACAATCAAGTTCGTCTCTGTCTGATTGGCAAGCTTAGACATCATAATGGCATAAAAAATTTCGACTCTCATGAATACCCTCATGGATCAGTGCAAAGCATCCCAATCCTACAGCATACACAAATGACAATCTTAAAGTTATGATATTTTTAAAGGGTGGACAATAAAGACCATCTTAGACGTTCTGGCATTAGAGTATATACATGCAGACACATAGGTATGGTGGTGCAAGTGAGCATCCAGCAGGAGTCGAGAGTCAGAGGTGTTTGGATCCTAGGACTAAACTTTAGTCCATGCCACATTGAATTTTTAGATATCAATTAAGAGGACTAAACATGAGCTAATTATAAAACTAATTACATAAGTTGTGGTGAATTCACTTGCCAGCGCCGTGTACAGGATGGTATGAAGATGTGGTGGAACTTATTCGTGGATTTGTTGGCGCACGAAAGAAATGGATATAAAAAATCTCTTCCTGCCGGTATAAAAAATGATCTTAGCCGCATCACGGAAAGATCTACACAGTAGAGTTTGTGAGCCACGACGCCACGCTTTTTGTGACTGTGTAAATTTCATGAACTTAGCTTTTTGGATTAAATGTCACTTTAACGTCGGTCATATACTTTTACAATATTGTTTTCTTATCATGCGATCCGTGTGTTTTTAGTACAAAAGTTTAGCTGTCTCGTAGCATCGCACGGGCATGAACCTATTTGCATATATACTCGAACCTATGTGTACATGATTATATGGAGATCCAGCGGAACTTACTTATGGATTTATTGGCGCATGAAAGAAATGGATATCGTTGTATTCTTTTTGCCGATATAAAATATTATCTTAGCCATATCACGAAAAAGTCTATACATTAGAGTCTGTGAGCCTGCGACGTCGCGCTCTCCATGACTGTTAATTTCACGAACTTTGCTTTTTGAATTAAATGTCACTTTGATGTTGGTATTTAATTTACCAGTATTGTTATCTTATCGTGCGATCCGTGGGTTTTTAGTACAAAAGTCGCGCTCTCCATGACTGTGTTAATTTCATAAACTTTGCTTTTTGAATTAAATGTCACTTTGATGTCGGTATTTAATTTACCAGTATTGTTATCTTATCGTGCGATCCGTGGGTTTTTAGTACAAAAGATTTAATTATCCCGTAGCAACACACGGGCACGCTACCTAGTATATATATAAAACTAAAAAATACATAGGGGTTTCGTCCACCAAACCTTTGTGCGCGCACCATCTCCTTCTCCTACAACTAAAAAGATTAAAAATAAGACTATTTTTTGGTGCGATTTTTTTTGGGTCGCTCCTCTCTTCCGGTCATGTGATACCCCGCGCGATAGAAAAAGAAATTGTCATCCCTGCGATCCCTGCCTGCTTTGAAGGAAACAAATCGATCACCTGAGACCATATGCATGGAAGAAAACAATAATCATGCATGAAAGAAAACAATTGGCAAAGATCAAGCAAGACTCCTCCCTTCCGGCCATGCGATACCTCACGCGATAGAAAAAGAAACTGCCACCCTACGATCATCGCCTGCTTTGAAGAAAACAAATCAATCACCTGAGGCCACATGCATGAAAGGAAACAATAATCATGCATGGAAGGAAACAATTGGCACAGATCAATCAAGACAACTCAATGAGGTTAGCCCTTAATTTTAGTGTTTTCAACATGCAAATCTGAAATTAAAAAGTGATTGCTCCTTGAGAATATTAGTGGTGCCAAATAAAAGATATGTAGGTTATACATGGTAAGACTAGTGAACCTTCTGCAATTTCCTAAATGAATATTCTCACCATTAGTATATAGGTCTATTCCCCTGTGTTTCTTCGTGCTCCTATTAGCATATAATATGAAAGTATTGTTGTGTTTATCACCACTTCCAGTTGACTACTCCCATTAGCATATACTTCCTCTGCCTCAAAATATAAGTCATTATGGGATATGTGCAGGTCAAATTTTCTCAACTTTAACTAGGTTTGTAAAAAATACGTGCAACATTTATATCTTCAAATAAGTTTATTATGAAAATATATTCAATGGTCTATGTAATGATACTAATTATGTATTATAAATATTAATATTCTTTTATATATAATTGGTCGAAGTTAAAAAAAGTTGACTTCTCGGAAAGCGAGAATGAATTCTATTTTGGGACAGAGGGAGTATATGAAAGCAGTGTTGAAAATATTTTAACAATCAAGTTCGTCTCTGTCTAATTGGTAAGCTTAGACATCATAATGGCATAAATTTTTTTAACTCTCATGGACACCCTCATGGATCAGTGCAAAGCATCTCAATCCTACAGCATACACAAATGGTAACCTTAAAGTTATGATATTTTCAAAGAGTGGACAATAAAGACCATCTTAGACGTTCTGACATTAGAGTATATACGTGTAGATATATAGGCATGGTGGTGCAAGTGAGCAGCCAACAGGAATAGAGAGTTAGGGAATGTTTGGATCCTAGGACTAAACTTTAGTCCATATCACATTGAATTTTTAGATATCAATTAGGAGGACTAAATATGAGCTAATTATAAAATTAATTACATAAGTTGTGGCTAATTCGCTTGCCAGCGCCGTGTACAGGATGGTATGGAGGTGTGGTGGAACTTATTCGTGGATTTGTTGGAACACGAAAGAAATAGATATCAAAAATCTCTTCCTGCCGGTATAAAAAATGATCTTAGCCGCATCACAGAAAGATCTACACAGTAGAGTTTGTGAGCCTGCGACGCTATGCTCTCTGTGACTGTGTAAATTTCATGAACTTAGCTTTTTGGATTAAATGTCACTTTAACGTCGGTCATATACTTTTACAATATTGTTATCTTATCATGCGATCCGTGTGTTTTTAGTACAAAAGTTTAGCTATCCCGTAGCATCACACGGGCACGAACTTATTTGCATATATACTCGAACCTGTGTGTATATGATTATATGAAGATCCAACGGAACTTATTCATGGATTTGTTGGCGCATGAAAGAAATGGATATCGTTGAATTCTTTTTGCCGATATAAAATATTATCTTAGCCGTATCACGAAAAAGTCTATACATTAGAGTCTGTGAGCCTGCGACGTCGCACTCTCCGTAACTGTGTTAATTTTACGAACTTTGCATTTTGAATTAAATGTCACTTTGATGTCGGTATTTAATTTACCAGTATTGTTATCTTATCGTACGATCCGTGTGTTTTTAGTACAAAAGATTTAGTTGTCCTGTAGCATCGCGCGGGCACGAACCTATTTGCATATATACTCGAACCTGTGTGTACATGATTATATGGAGATCCAGCAGAACTTATTCATGGATTTGTTGGCGCATGAAAGAAATGGATATCGTTGAATTCTTTTTGCCGATATGAAATATTATCTTAGCCGTGTCACGAAAAAGTCTATACAGTAGAGTTTGTGAGCCTGCGACGTCGCGCTCTCCGTGACTGTGTTAATTTCACGAACTTTGCTTTTTGAATTAAATGTCACTTTGACGTCGGTATTTAATTTAACAGTATTGTTATCTTATCGTGCGATCCGTGTGTTTTGACTAAGTTGTCCCGTTGCAACGCACGAGCACGCTACCTAGTATATATATGGAGAGTATATTTAGTAGCCAGCTATAAAATAAGTTATTCTGTAGCCACCTCCATTTACGATAATTTTATATACTAATTTACGATAATGTCAATACATATTTACGATAGTTAGGTTACTATAACATATGGGGATATTTATCATAACTTTACAGTAAACTACCTAGTAAGGAGTTACTATAATCTCGTAAATTAATATAGTAATTATCGTAACTCAAAATGGCAACAGAATAAGTTATTTTTTAGCCAGCTACAGGGTAGTAGTTCTATATATATGTTGGTGTTTCGGACCGGCGAGCCCTCAACCAACTAGTAAAAATGTGCTGCGTGCCCCTAATCCCGGATGGTGATGCAAAGAGACATATGGTTTATACTGGTTCGGACAATGGGTGCCCTACGTCCAGTTCGAGAGATCGATCTTGTATTCCTTGCACCGAAATGCTTGTAGTAGGGGGTTACAAGCAGGGCGAGAGAGGGAGTTAGTCCCAGGTCTCTGCGTGGAGCGGTGTGAATTACTTGAGATGCTGATCTCAGGCAACGGGTAACGTGCGTGTTACAGAGCGTTGCTTGCGCATGAGTGAGTGAGTTCGTTTGTCTGCCTATGCCCGTCCCCTAGAAACGGCCCCGGTCCCTCCCTTTTATAGTCGAAGGGGAGTTAGGGGTGATACACGCATTCGCTATGCGGCGTCCTGCGAACAGAGGCGACATGTCTGAGCCCTGTAGCCTGTTACTGTGGCGGTATGGTCGACGGAGCGGTTCTGTCCTTGATGCACTAGAGCAACACGTCGGCCACGCCCGATCCTGTGCGACGTGGGAGCTCCAGTGATAGCCTGACGCAGGGCATGGTGGACGACGTGCCGGTTGCTGTGTGCTGATAGTGTGAAGAGCCGAGGCTCAGTTGGTGCCAAGGCCGAGCCGTCTTGGGGGGCTCAGCGGGTGCGAATCCCGAGGTTGCCGAGACCCTAAAGTTGACTGCCGAGGCTTGGAGGGAGCAGTTGGGCTTGTACACTGATTCCGAGGCTATTGTAACCTGGACCTGACTCCGCACGCCGCGTTGTCCCTGGAGCAGGAGTTAGGTAGCACAGCATAGTACGGGCGCCGGTCGTGGGCACAGCACTGAGCATAGTGGCCGGTAACCCCCGCCCTGTCCTGTCCTGGACGGCATGGCTCCGATGTGACTGGCGTTCAGTCGGCCACGCCGCTGTGTCGAGCTGTCGTTCGGCTGATATCGCGGGAGCGGTTGAACGCGCCGGGCGGACGTGACATCTTGTCCGAGAAGTTGGCCGAGGCGGAGGCGGCGGGGTTGTTTTGCCGAGCCGGCCTTGAGCGAGGCGGAGAATCGGCGTCTCGTCCAAGGCTGCATGCACGGGGCCTCGGGCGAGACGGAGAATTGGTTCCTCGGCCGAGGCCTTTCGTGCGGGGCCTCGAGCGAAGCAGAAAATTGGTAGGCCGTCCGAGGCTTTCCGTGCGAGGCCTCTAGCGAGGTGGAGAGTAGGTGGCCTCGGACATGGCCGAGGTTTAGCCAACAGTTGTCTCTTGGCTTTGATTTTGACGGGGTCTAAGCGATTTTTTTCGATTGTTGCTTTGGGGACCCCTTCTCGTGGTACCCGACAGTAGCCCCCGAGCCTCAGGGAGAGTGCGAGCGCTCTCTTTGAGGTTTTGTCGAGACACGGCTCGCAGCAGCTTCTGGCGGGATGATGTTTCATACTCGAGGCCTCTGTGGGTGCGCGCGAGCGCACCCGCCGGGTGTAGCCCCCGAGGCCCTGGAGGAGTGGATTTATTCCTCCAGGGGCTTTTCTTACGTCGTGAGAGGGATTTTATTACGTTTGCTAAGCCCATGAGTGCGAGTTTGGGTCGCTGACCCTTGGCAAGGTTGTAGGAAGAGCCCCCTAGCCTCTACACGGAGCGAGAGGGCTGTCAGAGATTCCCCTGGCTTTTTGTGCGGCCCTCACGCATCCTTTTCGTTCAGAAGGAGGGGTGGAGGGCGCCATGCTACCCTCGGTGGGCGCGAGCAGTGACACCTCCGGTGAGCTATTATCGGGTAAGTCTGAGTGGAGGCCCATGCCCCATTTGATAGGGGTCGGCTAGTTGTCCATAGACGCACTCCAAGAGTACCAGAGGGCTTCTCTAGTGGGTGCCGGGGCCGTTCGATGGGCCTCGGTGGCTCGGTGCCTCCCTACGGTGGGATCCCATTCGGAGACCTCCCTGCCGGTCTCGGACATGACTTAGGGCATCCCGAGCGATCGTTTGCTCGGGCCTCAGCCATGCGCAGGCTCGCCCATAGTTGTCCCTGACTCTGCTGCCCTAGGGTGGCTGTCGAAACCCTCGGGGGCCCAGCCTTTGAACCCCTGGACCGTAACGGGCTCGATGCCCTTTATTGTGTTTTTTTGAGTCTTCGAGTGCGAGCTTGGGTCGCTTGTCTCTGTCCTGGGTGCAGGAAGAGCCCTCGAGCCTCCACACAGAGCGAGAGGGTGGTCAGGAGTTCCCTTGATATTTTGTGCGACCCTCGCGCATCCTTTTCGTTCGGACGGAGGGGTTGTTTGCCGAGCCCCCTCGAGTGCAAGCCTAGGTCGCTGGGCCTCGGTAAAGTTGCAAGAAGAGCCCCTGAGCCTCTGCACGGAGCAAGAGGGCAATCAGGAATTCCCCTAGCTTTTTGTGCGCCCCTTGCGCATGAGGGTTCATTTGCCGAGCCCACCTCAGGTGCGAGCCTGGGGCGTGGGGTCTCGACATATTTGCAGGAAGAGCCCCTTAGCCTCTGCACAGAGCGAGAGGGCCATCAGGAGTTCCCCTGGCTTTTTGTACAACCCTCGCGCAACCTTTTCGTTCGGAAGGAGGGGTTGTTTGCCGAGCCCCCTTGAGTGCGAGCCTAGGTCACTAGGTCTCGGGAAGGTTGCAAGAAGAGCCCCCTAGCCTCTGCATGGAGCGAGAGGGCCGTCAGGGGTTCCCCTGGCTTTTTGTACGACCCTCGCGCATCCTTTTCGTTCGGAAGGAGGGGTGGAATATGCTAGGCTACCCTTGATGGGCGCGAGCGGTGGCACTTCCGGTGAGCTGTTATCGGGTAAGTCCGAGTGGAGGCCCATGCCCCGTTCGCTAGGGGTCGGATAGCGGTCTAGAGACGCACTCCAAAAGTACCAGAGGGTTTCTCTAGTGGGTGCCGAGGCCGTTCGATGGGCCCCGGTGGCTCGGTGCCTCCCTACGGTGGGATCCCATTCGGAGACCTCCCTGCCAGTCTCGGACACGACTTAGGGCGTCCCAAGCGTTTCGCTTGCTTGGGTCTCGGCTGTAACACCCCAGATGTTTGTCACCAGTAGGCAATGGGTTTGAGCTCAAACATGATAGATTAAGTGATGATGGAGATGTTAGGTCAAACATATGAAAATGAGCCACCACTTAAACTTGGACCATGCACCATTGCTTACCTGCTGCCCTTTCAAAAAGGTAGGTTTGAGTAATGCTGGATGTACTCGTTTCATGTGTCTTGCATCAACATCCATCTATATTGATCACTGGAAAAGTTTCATGAAGTTTGGAAGCAAGGAATCACATGAAATGACAAGTTATGTCCTCGCCTGAATTACTTTATTAGGTGAATAAGAACATGTAATGACAAACAAACATTTCAACCTTGCTCAAACAACTCTACTTACACTTGTGAATAAAAGTTATGAAGGGTTCATGTTGAACAAGTGGCCAGAAAATGCTCCAATAGATCAAAAATGGTAATTTAAGCTTTATCGTAATGCTACTTTGACTTAGTTTGAACTATGGCTTAGAGTGTTTGCATGGCAGTGGAACCTAAATAAAAGTTGAAGTTTGAGTGGAGTAGAACAAACTTTGTTTAAGGGTCAAGAGCTAGTTTGGTCCATAACCTAGTCAAACAGAGCTCACAAGATTCAATAAAGTGCTGATTTGGAGCCCAAGATTTTGCCTAAGTCCTAACTGACGTTTTTGTTCGGGTACCCTAGTTTGGAGCTTTGTGTCTTCCTAATCAGGCCGAACCAGTCTAAGAACCTTTAATGAAAGTTGTTGCTTGGTTCGCGCACAACAAACTTTGTTTTTTGGAGTACACCATGGATCGGCTCGGAACCAAGTCTAGCAGTGGCTCAAAGTTGGAACCTGCTACTGATTTCAGCACTTAGAATTCTAAGTCTAGGACTTCATCGACATCGGCATTGGCGTCTCGCGTTCTCCGAAATTCGTTAAGCAACTCGATTTGGTCCAAAGATAAAAGTTGGAGTATACGTTGTGGAGAAGAGCGTGCAAAAAGATAGCACCAGTTTGACTTTGGTTGGATGATCAATTTTTGCGTTTACTTAACCGCTGTCAACACGTTGACAGTGTCAACTTTGGACTTGATTAACCGCTGATCTACAACTCAAATGACTTGGCACCCTTAATAGAAAACGTAGAGCTTCGTGCGGGCTTCGATCTTCGTATTCGGCCCATGTCCTGATTCGGCCCAGATCCAGACCAAAGCGCCGCCCACCATGCCCCGTTCGTCACCCGCCACGTGCTCGTGGAAATGCCCGAATGGGTAACACCTGCCCAGGGCGTGGCGGCCATGCGCGAATTGAGCGCCCCACCGCCCGGCCGCGTGTCCTAGCATGCTGGCGTCGAAGGGGAGCCGCCCCAGGCTCACTTGGTGCCTCTCCCGCACTCGCTCTCGCCTCTCGCTCGCCCACCCTTGCCTCTGCCAAGCTCCAGGGCACGTGCCCGCCATGGCCACCCATGGAGCTCCGGCTGCCACTTCCGTTTCCGCCTCCTCCTGCCTCCTCGCGCCGAGCCAGCGCTTCCACTATCTTCGCATTGCCTCCCTCCCTCCCTCGCATGCGCTCGTCGTGGCTATTTTCGCCAGGGAGCTGCCGCCGTCGGCATGGCCACCACGGCGCCGGCACCCTCGCGTGGCTGGGCCACCATGGGACGCCCGGGGCTGAGCCGAAGCCCTGAGCGGGTGCGCGCAGGTCAGGGCCTTGCCGCGGCCCTGTCGCTCGCCGCCGACGCTACCCTGCCGGCCGGGAATCACGAGCCGACCACCTCCTCTGTTCTAGTTTGCGTGGGGGACTTCGTCCTCAAATTCGACTAAAGGGAAGGGCCTAAATGCAATGTCATTGACTCAAGTGAATAGTGCCTCAAGGGACCTATTTGTTGTAAATCGGGTGAAACTTTGAAAATGCATAGTAAATCATAGGAAATTCGTAAAATAGCAAATAAGGACTTTTTGGAATCCTTGTGAAATTATGTATGCAGTAGATCTATAATATTTCATGTTTTAGTTTAAAGTTTTAGCTGTAAAAATAGATTTATGCAGCTAGGTTTTTAATGCTAGTTGTATTTGTCTTTTTCATAACTGTAGATGTAGGGCTCCAAATGAAGTGAAATTTTTGTGGCATGCTACTCATATGATGTTTGATGTGTGGTAAAAATTTCATGGTCATTGGTTGCTGCATGAGTGAGTTATTGGTTTATGTTGCTCTCACATGCTTAACTATATTTAATATTTGTTTTGCTTGTGATAATTAATTCATAAAACCTGAGCATGTGAAGTTTGTATAGTAATTATGTTTTGATATCACCTACCTCTCATAAAATTTTGAACTCCAAACTAGTTGTTCTTACGGGTACCTAAAATATTCATATATATGTTTATTAGAAAAGAGGTTAATGAAAGCTCTTTAGTTGATAAGCATGAAAATGTGTTTTGTGATGAATGGGTTGCTTGGTGCTATGTTAGAAGTGCTTCTAAGTATGTTAGTGTTGATTATAGCTACTTGATTAGCTCATGCATGTGCTCTTTGTTTAGCAACGCAAATGGATAATCAAATTGTTACTTGCTGAAAATGGCTGCATGTGTGCTCTGTGATGTGCTACTGTTTTCATATTGATAATGATATTTTCTATGAATCATGAAAATACCAAAGTTGTAGATAACTCCCTTATCTTGCTTGTGTTAAATTTTTATGACCATATGCCTGTTAGTTTAAGAGCTATGCTTGTTGCAAGTGCTCTGTCCTGTTTTGCTTGTGCTCTGTACAGTTTTGAAGGATTGACTTGGTTGCCTTAGTTACTCATGAAATCACGTCTTGGTGATGTTTAATGAGTTGTAGTGCTTGTCTTAATCTTCCCAAAAAGCTAAAGAACACATCTTTTGGTGAAGTAGATCTCTAGTTATGCTTGTTTAAAGATCTGTGGCTAATTCTGTCCAAGTCTGGACAGAGTTGCTTTGTTTGCAATATATTGCCTTGCTAATGGTAGAATTAGTGCTAGATGGTTATAACAAAGTTGTTTACATTTTTTTAAGCTTTCTAAAAAGTCTCAAACCACCTTTGTTTGATATCTAGAAGTCAAGTTATGGCTGTTTTAAGTTGCATGTCAGATTCTGTCCATGTTCTGGACAGAATTGTTGTTTTGCATGTTTAAGGTTAATTAATGGCTGAATCACCTTGAGATCGTAATAAGAAAGTTTTAGATAATTTTATAATCTTTCCAGAAAGTTAAATATCATGTTTGTTGGGTGCTTAGAACTACAGTTATGCTTCTCTGAAGTTGCAATCAGTTTTATATCCATGTCTGGACAGGTCTGAAACATCTACATGTTTGACCTGTTTAACTTTGTAATTAGCTTTTGATGTAAACATCAATGTTGTAGACAATTTCAATGGCTTTTCAGAAAGTCTTAGATCATCCTTGTGGGATGTTTGTAGCTTAAGTTATGTTTGAAACAAGTGACTGTTTGCTGCTGTCCAAATCTGCTTGTATCTAGAATTGTTTGCTTCTACTTGCTCTTGTTTGTATGATTGCAAATGGTTATCTTGGACACCTAGAGTTAAGGTAGCATGCCTAAAATGTTTTGCTAAATTGTGAAGTACTTGATCATGTATAGCTAGCTAGTTGTATGACATGCTTATGGGTGTATAGTGTAACATATGCTTGTTTAGTATGCTTGTTGCATTCCTTCATGTGTATTCTCTATGTTCATGCATCTGCATCTATGCATCTCATCCTAGGTACGCTAGGTACAGCACGTGGATGTGGGGCGCATGATGTGGAGCCAGACGATGGTGTAATGGTGGGCTGTCCAGAAGATGGAAGGACCCCTGAATGCATGCTAGGAATGGAGGTGGTCACCAAGACGGTGCAAGCTAACTGAACTAACTTGTGTCGGATCCCAGGCAAGCTCAGGAGCGTTCTAAGTCTCCCAGTATTTTACAAAATATTATTTGAGTCCTTATGATTGATGCATTAGGTACGAGAGTTGTCTGGAAACACTTGATGCATGGAACTACCTTGTCCAGTTATATACACCCTTAACCCTGTGTAGGTCCAGGATCGAATATTTGCTTAGCCCTGCTTAGACCGGTAGAAGTCGGGTGATTTCCTATCACCTACGAGATATAGGTGGATACCGAAGCACGGTTGGCTATATTTGCTATCGTGGAAAAGAACCATGGGTTGAAAAGTAAATCGAGGCCGGGCAGAGTCTATGGTAGGTTGACTCATGTGATTCCGTCTGTGCCGATTAAGGACCATACCGTTGTTGGCACTTCTGACAAGATTGAACGCATGCCTCTCACTTAGCTGGCCGGATAACTCGTTCCGACCGTGAAGCCGAGTAGCTCAACTCAGGCCGGGACCCGTTCTGTTGTGCGCTCCTTCCGGGGGGTGATCAGACTGAGCCCAAGGGCAGGCTAGGCCTGAACGTCCTAGCATTTGGTGTCCCAGATTGTGCGGCGCGGTACGGACCCGCGAAATGTGTACCTGAGTTGTACCAAAGGTGACCTAAGGCTACCGTGGCTGGTAGACCTGGGTTTGTGTTAGGAATAAATTCCCAGCTGGTTGAAATCGATTCGAATCGCCGTCTCTCCCGGATAGTGAGAAACTTAGCTAGCTCCAACATCGTAGTAATTGTATTATGGAAGTTGATGGTTCGGATAAATATGGAATTACTACACCTGCTATGGTTACTATTGTATGCTCTTAAAATGACAAACCACATGTTTGGCACAGGATAGTTGCTAATCTAGAATGAATAGATATAATTAACTTGATGACCGAAGTATAATTGTATAATTGAGTTAATCGCTTTTTATGCAAAATGTTGTCAAGCTACCTCCACTTATAAAGCCTTGCATAATCCTTGGAGTCAATTTACTCTAGTTTATGATGGGTAAGTCTAGCTGAGTACATTCGAGTACTCAGGGTTTATCCCACCATGTTGCAGGTGAGGTTTCGGCCTACTGAAGTTGTGGCTAACCGCCGGTGGGCTCGGTGACTCTATATTCACTTCGCATCTACATGCTTTTGTCTGAGGATGTCACTTATGCTAGCAATGTATTTGGAACTCATATTAATGAAATCCTTCGAAAGCAATGTTGTTTTCACTAATCGGTTTTGAAATCCAAACTTGTATTATTATTTATGAATCTATTTGTAATATTATTTCTACTGCAACTCTGCGTATGTGATGTGTATTTGCTTAATCACGCGATCTTGGTTGTGATGTTGATTTACCGAGGTCCTGCGTGACACTCGGTGGACTACCGGGTTTATATAAGTGAGAGTATGCACGTGTCAACGTGTTAAGCGGGGACAGCCGTACTTGATATTGTATAAATTGGGCGGTTCTGTCACATCGGCCCCGTATGGGCTCGCCCGTAG